>NC_141391.1:10990432-11657932 GCF_034619465.1 Leptosomus discolor | reverse complement strand
GGGCCACAGTTGCTTCAGTTGCTGTGTTGTGCCACACTGACATAAGGATTTATTAAAAATTGTTCTAGTTACAATAGGGAAGTTATAGAAAAATATAAGCTCTCTAAAGCATAAATTTGATTTTGTGTTGCCTGAAGGGATTACAGGAAACAAATTATGCACTTTGTTTCATCTTAAGTTTTATGATATCTCTACAATTTTTGTTTTCAATGGCACGAAATGTGATAAGGACTATAGAAGCTGCTTTTGGTCACATTTAAGTTTGACAGCTGAAGAGTGGATAATTGGAACTTTCATAATCTTGCATAGATTTAAGATTTACTTTTTTGACTCAAGCACGTTAAGTGAATATTCTGTTGAAATAACTTGTAGAGAAATAATTAACAGTGCTGACATTTAAGCTGTCATTCAGGGTTTCAGAGTTAGCAGTTGAGGAGATGACATGGGAGTTCCCATTACTCACTTGTGTAAGAATGTATTCATATAGAATGCAAGACTATATTGGTTATATTAATATGGTATTTTTCAGGTTATGCTTGGATGATCATGTACTCTGCCCAACTAATTTTATTTCTTTTATCTTTGGATTCACTGTTTAGTTTTCTAATGATCTGAATGTTGATATTTTTAGAATTGGTGTACAGTGGAAGAGCAATTGAAATGTATTACTGTGTTGCCTTCTACAGAAGTTCATTATGAGGCCTGAGCTATTTGGCTTGTCTGGCAAAGTCAAGCCCCCCTTTGACTTGACTGTAAAGGGGTATTTGGTCAGTCAGGTTAGGGACTCAGAGGCAGGCAGATATGATACTGGCTATGTCACTCTCTTGCTTTTCTCTAGAAACGGAAAACTTGATTTTAACTATCTGACATCTAAACTCAACCTTCTGACCTCAACAGTCACCATTCTATTTAGAGTGCAAATAACAGTAACACAACGTGTGCTTACTTTCTTTGCCTTCTGAGGGCTCTTGATTGTTTATGTGCTCAAGGCTGAGTTTGGGCTTAGCAAATATGGAACCTACTTGAATATCAATTGCTGCTTAACAGTTGGCAGTTCATAGTGATGAAACTTCAGTTAGTATGAGTGCTTCTTGCAGGGCCAACTGCATTCAGATATCTAACAGCAAGAGCAGCAATGGAAACTTTTCTTCAGCTTGATGGAAAAAGCAAAATCAAGCAAGGCTTTCCTATAGAATTTGAGCTAACAGAAATACTCTGCATTTTCTAAAAGCTGAAAATGAGGGTTGGAGTTCTTTCCCACTCTTCAGCAGAGAAACTAGATGATTTCTAAGGGCAGACCCTTAATTTGACTTGCCCTTGCAACCTGGACACCACCACCTCATAAGACCACATTACAACTTTATTACAGGCATCAGTAAGTATTATGTTGTAAGCATTATGCTGTTATCCAAAAGAGTATCAGATATAAACCACAGTCAATGTAGTTTTTATTGCTAATAGCTGATCACATCAGAAAAGAAAAATGTGCAGGACCCATGGGAAAGCACACAGACACATACACATGTATGCAAACACACACAAACACAAATGTGCACTCGAATCTTACACCTGTTCTGTGTGATTGACTGGCCAGGGCAAACGATTCTTGGAGAGGCATGGCTCTTGAAGCATCCGATCTCCCAACTCATTAGCTGTGGCAAGAAAAATACTACAGCTGACTCTGACCTCTGCCCTTTCATAGATTTGGGGTTGCTTGGCCAAGGTGCCACTGGACATTTCTGGGGCATTAGGCAGAGTTCCCCCCAAAGCAGCTGCTCTTGCTGTCCTCCCTGGCTGAACTTGGCTGAGCCCTCTTGGGTTGGGGGCTGTGTTTTTCCTCATGGGTACATTCAAACCTGCCGCCTTCTGCTACTTGCTGGTTCCAGCCTGACCTTGATGAGGTCTCAAGGCAAAGCAATGAAGATATCAGAAGCAAAGACTGTATATCCAGAGAATGGTTTTCTGATGCTACTGATATCAAAGGCTGATTTTACCTGGACACTGTCAAATTGTATGTTTTTCTTATGAATAATTGGCTAGGGTTTGTTTGAGACAGTTTTTCAATAGCATAAGGAGCATCACTGTTGAATTTCAAGAACTTCAGCCTCTGATTAGTCACGTCTTCCATTGCCCTGCCTAGGAAACAGCAATTAGATCTGTTTTTCTTTTGTGTGCATGCTTTAGAAGCTGATACCATTACTGTAAAGTGGTGACAAGAAAGTAGGAAAGAAGTCAGCCCTGGTTTTATTTCTGTCTCTGGCCTTAGAGCAAAGGGATTTATTTTCTGCTTCCTTCTTCCTATCTGAAACACAAGACTTGAAAAAGAAGATGGTCCTGTAGCAGCCCTCACAGATGTCATTGTGATGTGTGAAAACCACCAGAATTAAGGGAAGACCTGAGAAAGGCTGAGGAAGGACTAGGAAGATCAGAGAGAAGGGGAATGGGAGCAGGACTGATGCAGACAGGGTAGATACACAGCACGTGTGAAGGGAGTTGGGAGAACGGTAGTTTGCTGTAAAGTAAGAGGAATGAGATTCTGCCACTACGGACCAAAATCACCTTTGTATATTTGGGGCTGTTTGGGATGCTAGTTGGTATCTATGCACACACTGGTGCTGGTCAAAGGAGCATTCAAAAGACAAATTGTATCCATGATACAATATTTATGCTTTTTGGTCCAATTTTATGGTGTACCTGTGTTAGGTAATTGTTGAGTCCATCGCGTATACAAGCACACTGCCTTTCAGGGCTGCTGGAGCAGGAAAGAATTACAGGTCAGCTGAAATGGAGGACTGAACAAAGAGGAAATGGAGAAGCAATCCTCCTTTCAAACTTTTGCAACAGATACGAAGGAGAAAATTTGAATGGTGAATATAGCTTTATTTTCAGAACTTCATTAACTACTTTCATAAAGTTCCATTAAAAGCAGGTGTACTGTGAACATAGGTCTGCAGAGATGATCTTGGTTCAATAAGAACTTAATTTTTTTCTAAATAACTAAGTAACATGGTTATTTAGTAACATGAGAGCCACCTTGTTCTATAGGATCCTTTCACAATCTTGAATATTACTCTTCTGCCTTAAAACTATTCCAATTCTGTATCTTTCAAATCTTCCATATCAATCCTTCACGGCTATCTTGCACATTCTTGTTCAGGGACATTCAGCTAAAAAATTACCTTTGACAAGAAATGCTGTATTCTGCATCCTCTACCATCTCAGGAAAGGCTCCACTTTTGTTCCCTTTCTGGTGTCACTTACTTGTCAAACCCAACTGTAGAATAATTAAGTTATTGACTTTAAGTGTTGTCTAATCATACACTGTAAGCACAGAGGTTTGCATATGAGATCAGTGCCCAAAATGTCCTTTGTTTAGTCTCTTGTAACTGATTTTGTACTGACTAATATTCCTGACTAATATCTGATTGCTGCAGTCTATGATTGAGTGAATATACTTTTCTTTATGAATAGCTTGTCGGTGTCCTAGGATCCTCTGGGACAAAGGCAGTTGCATATATATAAGGTGATATTAGTATTTTCCATCTTATCAGAAAAAGTCCACAGCTGGGGAGATATTAAAGCAATATTTTCAGCTCTCCACATTCCCAGTAGTTTAAATTGAAAAACCAAATATAAAATTGCTGACTAAAAATAGCTTTCCCCCTTGGATTCACAGCATTATAAAGAACCTCCTGCATTAACTACTTCTCTCAAGGCCATAATGATCTTTAAAGGCCAATTCTAATGATCTTTATATCCAGGCTAGATTTTATTGACTGTAACAGTGGCACTCTTCTGGAGATTTTCTTCAACAGGCAGATAGAGCTCACTGGTGTAAGTATTTTTTGGGTCTTTGTCCAAGATTTTCTTTTACTTACTTTCACTTCTGCCACCCAAAAAATTCCTCTTCCTACATAATGTATAAACCAGTGAGATGGGGTCAGCCACACCTACATTTCAGCAATTTTCCTGAAGCATTTCATGCTTCCTGTCAAAACCATGCGCTTACGTCAATGGAACTATTCAGTAGGATAACTGATCACCTGAAGTATAAGAGGATGCTTGAAAGCAGTCAGTCTGTGTGGATTTTTGGTCTTCGTATATATGGTTACCACAAAAAAAGAAACTATGAAGGCCAAATTTATACAGTCATAGCCTTTAGCAAATAGAGAAGGAGGGTGGTTCTTGAACTCTCAAGTTCTGCACTCGACTTTGAAATTTGTCATAGGCTTCATATACTTTTCAGCAAACCACTTGGATTAATTTCCAGATATGAAAAATTGATAGAATAGTAATTATATTCTCATTCGTCTATCTGTCCTTTCTCTTTGGCTGTTGCAGCAATGACCATCTCCTATTTATTGAACATGTGATGTTTAGGAAACAGAGTCCTGGCTTGGTTATCAAGTCCTCCCATTACATCCAATAATTCTCTTGGCTGGGATTCAATAACTCAGTGGCCCTGACATTAATTATTCAAATACATTCTTATTCACAGATTGTTCTTCTTACTCACTTCAGCAAAAGTAGTTTAATGAAATTTCATCTTGCTTGACAGACAAATCTAAGCCAAACTAACGTTTTTGTTAATACGCAGTAATGACAAGGCGTTCTGCATTCTCATCCTGTTTTCCAGTGCGGTACAACACATTTCATTGATCATTTTACAAAATGACTCTTAGAGGTGTATTGAAATCAGAGGGATTACATTCACATTATCAGAATCAGTGGGATATTGGAAATGTTTATATAACCTTTAAGCATTACTGTATCTGGAAATTAGGTTTTGAATATGCTTTTCGATTTATTTATTTAAATAATAGTTTATTTGTGTAGAAACATTGTAAATGTCTTTGTTGGAGTTTAGCATCTTTGTGCTAAAAAGCAGCCAGTTTCAACCATTTAAGATTAAGATGCTTTGATGGTTCTTGTTATAGAGTGTAAAGGGTTTTTCCCACAGAGTTTTCTGCTGGAAAAATTCCACAGATCAAAGCATCAACTGACAGGTTGATAACGATCTTTTTGTGTTCTCCTAGCATTTTTTCAAACCTTGGGAAAAAAAGCTTGTGTTCTTTTGAGGTGTTGAATTCTTTCTCAGTGCACAGAGTAACCATACTTGCAAATTTGCAGAGTGCTTTCCAAAAAGATTCATAACATTGCTCTCCTTTCCTTAAGCTTTGCGAAGTGAATGTTACTCTTTTTTTAAGAGCACTCCCAAGCCACATGGCCAGTCATCTGTTACTGCCACATGGAGCCAAATGTGCAAACATTTCTGTTTCTGCCTCCTGCATCTTTTCAGGGTCTAGTAGGTTATTTTTCGTAGTTATAAAACTTGACATGTGTTGTTGTACAAATGATGGATTTGGAGTTATCTTCTATCACATACTGTGTACTCAGGCTTATAATTCTGCGTCCTTCTCACTGTCTGGAAAGCCAGTTATTGTTGGTGTGTGCGTAGTTTGTGTAAGGTTCAGAGTGCATTGTTGGTGTAACGCAGAGTGAAGTAGCCTAAGGTGAAATCTTTGAGTCAAGAAGAGGATTTTAATCAACTGTATTTGAAAAAAAGCCTAAGGGAATCACTGGTCAATTGATAATACGTTATTTCCTTACGAAGCAGTTCGCTGTTACAACTCCTGTTTTATCTTTCATTTTGCGTGTATAACCCCTGTACTATTAGCTTCAGTGAAGACAGATTGCCTGTTGCTATTTTTCCAGGCCTTACCATCCTTTGTACCTCGAGAATGCCTTGCAATGAGATACATGAAAAAATAATTTTGTAGCTGTTTAACTTACACAAGGCCAAGCATAGATTTTAAAACTATTTTACAGTTCTTTGGAGGCAATTGGTGAGCATTTTTTATTTCACTCAAGTCAGGTTCAATTGGATTATTTCTATTTCGTTATATATCTTTTCTATAGCAGTAGGTTCTGGGTGCCAAGTTGTGTTCTAGACATTTTAACAAGTTACTGTCTAGCAGCTGGTTCATAGTGTATCAGCTGTTTTATAGTAATTTCACATTTTTCTGTTCTTGATATGCAACAAATGGGAAGTAATTTAAGCTGGTTTAGACCTCAATTAAGGAAGCTTCTGGTAAGAGATTCCTCCCATAGAAATTTTGTAATTTAAAAAGATGAATCATGGAATCATAGAATAGTTTGGGTTGTAAGGGACCTTTAAAGGTCATTTAGTCCAACCCCCCTGCAATGAGCAAGGACATCTTCAACTAGATGTAGATGAAGAAGACGAAGAACAGACAAAGGAGGAAATGGAGAGATTGCAGTGATAATAGGCTTGCAGTATATTCTGTGATTTTTCCACTGTTTTTTTGAACGCAAGAGAAATGATACGTATGAAGTAAAGAAGAATACAGACAAACTATGTGCAATTTTTTCATTTACAGTATATCAATTCTATAATACATGTTTTGCATAAAAATCTATTTGATACATAAGTGTGTTTAAGGTACCTATACCTTTAAAGTCACATAATGCTTCTTTTCTATTAGTCTAGGTCAAATGAAGTTAATCAAAGTCTCAAGACTGTAAAGGTCTACACAGAAGTTGTCTACAGCTGAAATTTCTGACTTTCTGTCCCTTGACAGTCCATGAGAAGAGAGAAGCATTTCTAGGCCCAATTAATCTGTTCCTAAAGTATATATCTAAAATGAGGTTGATGAACCTTCCCTTCAGAGACCTATTTCTGTCTGATGACTTTAAAGGGAATTTAGGATGCATAGTTCACATATAAAATTGTATATTATATGTCTCAAGCTAAGTGAACTGAATCTTAAACTCAGGAAACACTTTTCACATTAATGTGATACTTTCCACCGTCTAAAGTAATTAGAATAGCAGCAAATACTGCACAGGCAGTTTGAATATATAGTCCTACTACTTAATGTGACATTCCTTTCTTTAAAAATGCTGCTGCTAATGAAATGATATAGGGAAGCTTGTCAAAACAATGTCTCAGGAAGTGAAAAATATGATTTAACAAAATTTTGATTCCTTGACTTGCTGTTTTGTTTTTTTCCAAAGACTGCTTTTTGAATACAGTTTTGAATACAGGAGAACAGGAAGTGATAAGTACTTGATCCCAGCTTGAAAGGTAGTAACCTTGTGACATTTCTAAGAGTGAGCTATTCAAGTATTGTTTATTTGGTTTAACTGTAGATGACTGTAACCTCTCAGAGGGCCCCAAAGCCAGATGATTATTGACATTTTATTTCTACACATTTCATTTTGAGATCTAAGACTTTATATTGGGGTGTTTCTAAACAGCAGATAATGAAGGAGAAGGTTTCCTGACAGAAGTTTATTTTTTAGACATATTACACAATCAGAACTAATTCTGATTAAGAAGATAGTACTGCAATTAGGGCTGTGTTATTTTTTCAGGAATTGTTATGTTCTATCATTTTGACACTCTTCTGATACTTTCAGAAATTGTTACTAGTTAGATATGGAGTGTTTGGCAAACTTGGTATTGGGTACTTTGGATGGTATAGATCAATATTAAGACATCAGTATTTCTAGAGTACCATTTATTCTCAGAGAACAGTGGTTTGTGAGTGGGACGGTGAGCTCTATCTTTTGAAAATTTTTGTTCACTCTGAGGCATGCATTCTCTTTAAGTAAAAATAACTTTCAGCTTTTTTATCCATTATACATCACTTTGGGAGCTGAAGGTTTTATTCTTATTTTGTAGTTTTGTAGTACTTTAGTGACAGGAAATACTGAAACAAACTCACCAGAGAGTTCTACAGTTCATTGCTCTGTGTGTGTCTTTGTTGCAAGTCTGCAGTGGGTTAAGAAAAACTTCTCTACACAAAGTTAGATAAGTAGAGACGTCCTTTAATAACGATGCGCACCGGGGACATGGGATCCTTCCCGAAGATGTCTGCCTGCCCATTGCAATCAACAGATATTTATACATGTTTAATTTATACAATACATATTTAATTTCATCCTCTTGATGATTGGTTCTTCTTCTCTCGCTTCTGATGCAAATTAGCGCGCAGCCTCTGTCGTAGTCTTCTGTTGTACTCTTTTGAGTAGGTGGTGTAATTTGGGTAGGTGGACTGTGAGTTGGAGGTCTCAACCACTCCTCGAATTGACCATGTTTGGCCAAGGAACATGTCCTTGGCTTGCAGGCTCTTGGCTCGTACCTGCTTTGGTCATGATTCAAAGATTATACACAATGGGTACCATCATAAATCCTGTCTTGCAGACATCTTGGACTACAACATACTGTCCTTGTTTCTTACCACTAAGAGATAATTGGTTAATGAATACCTTAGGTCTGGAATTTTACAGAGGCTTGCTAGCAGCATAAGCAATACAGATTTTATTTTATATTTAATCATTTATTCTATTTGAGACTGATCTACCTAAAATTATCACTAGTCATCCTTATCAATATCTACTAATTAGAATTCTTGATATTCAAATCAGAATAAAAGGAATAAGGAGTTTTCAAACAGCATCACTGGTGCATAACAGGTTTCAAGTTTCTCTGGTTTCTAAACCGTAATCACCTGGTGAGGTTTCTATGCTTACAGATTTCAAAACATGCACACAGCTCTAACATTTTAAATCTGATGATTTTATGCAACATCTTTACCTGTGAATTTTCAATAACAGCTTTGCTGGTAGGGTCATTAAGTCACTCTCAGTTGTATTATTGGCAGATCTTCTGCCAAAGTTGCAGTCATACCAATACTCAATGATTTAGATAATTCTTAGATAATTCTGTCCTAATCCATAAGTTCTTTTTCAAGAATCCACATATTACATGTGAATATGTTTTTAATATCTTGAACAATCGTCATCTTCTACAACACATGGATTAGCTTTTACTTTTGGCACAAAGTTAATGTGAGTATATGCTTCTTTCTCAGATGATTATTCCTCTGTGACTGCCCTGCTTATTGAAATCTAAGGAGCTTTTGTTATGTTTTGAAGCTCTGTAACTACCAATAATGCAATGGTGTGCCATTCAATGATTTCTTTCTCATCTGGGTGTGTTCCTCTGCCCCTGATTATTTTCCTTTATGTTTCATATATGCTAGCAGATACCCCAGTTACCTTATGGTGTCTACTATGGTACCAGACATCAGTGTTTAGGCACCCAAACCCTACCTTTTTTTTCTGCTTGTCCTCAGCAAACAGAACCAAGTGTCTTTTGCTCTTTTGGAAATGGGATAAAAAGATCACTTTGGCCTTCTGATTTATGGCCTCTACAGCTGCATGGTTTTCCCAGATGTTCCAGCATACTATGGCTCCCTGGAAGCTCATGCACCAGCCTTCCATTCCTTGTCCTTTTCCATCCAGAAAGACTAACTGTGCTTTATAACAGCCTTTCCTCATGGCAAGGGTGTTATAAAGAGAAGAGAAAGCTGTGTATCTTCTGTACAGGAAGTTATGAATTGTCTTAGATATGTAGTAGTTTTTAGAGATTTTTTCCTGAAATTTCTTTTCACCTAGAAAGTCTGTGATTAACTTACATACATTTTTCTATTATTTCTTTTTTCTATCTCTTTTTCACCTTGTCCCTTCCATGGTAAACTTATTTATTTGCATTGTAGTGACTCCGACAGGAAACACACAGGATCTGTAGCCTCCTTTATCAGACATTATACAGGGATCCCTGCTCTAAAACTGTGAATCAAGAAACAGAGAAAACAGAATCAGAAGACATGGACTTTATTCCTAGTTCCAAATTCAGAATTTTTTTACTTTGCTTATCTATGACAAACATTATAGGAGGTACAACACTTTAAAAATGTATACTTTTTTGGCAGACTGTTCAACCTGACCGTCTTCATTAGGCAGTTACTGGTGGATATCTTTCCCTTCAATAATAATACTTTCTGTAAATTTTGAATTTTCTTAAGGCTTTCTTAAATGAGAAAGCAAGGCTTTTAAAAGAGAGCAGTATTTGTATTTCCTTTGATTTAACAATCTGTTATCTTTCCTCACAATAATATGTTCTAATGTGATTCAAGATGACTGATACTCATAATTCTACAGAGGATTTTGGTTTCCAGAGCTACATAGTGTTTCTGTAGAAACATTGTGCTTTCATTTCAGTCTTTTGTGATACTAGGCTTTCTGTAAGACCAAATTGCTATTGTATTTCCTGAAAATGAGGCATTCAGCACGTTTTACTATGCCTTAATTAATGAACACAGTCACTTTTGGAGAAAGTAGTTAATTTTTCATTGCTGTTTTGTCATAGAACTCCAGAATATTTAGGTGGGAAAGGACCTCTTTAGATCGTCAAGTCCAATCCCCCTGCTCAAGCAGGGTAAGCGAGAGCAGATGGAATTTGATTTTTTTAAATTTGTGCCCATTACCTCTTGTCATCTCAGTGGGCTCTACTGTGAAGAGTCTGACTGCCTCTTCTTCATTCCCTCCAGCCAGATATTTATACGCATTGATGATATCTCCCTGAGCCATCTTCTCTCCAGGCTGAACAGTCTCATCTTTCTCAGCCTCTCCTGATATGAAACAAGTTCCAGACCCTTAATCGTCTTTGTGGCCCTGCTCTGGACTCACTCCAGAGTTGCTATATTTGTCTTGTACTGGGGAGCACTGAACTCAGTACTCCAGATGTGGCCTCACCAGTCCTGAGCAGACCCTCAACCTGCTGGCAGCACTCTTCCTAATACAGCCCAGGAAGCTGCTGACTTTTTTTTTGCCATGACAGCACATTTCCTGCCTCATGGTCAGCATTGTTGTCCACCAGGACCCCCAGGTCCTTGTCTGCCAAGCTGCTTTTCAGTCAGTCAGCCCCCAGCACGTACTGGTGCCTGGCGTTATTCCTCCCCAGGGGCAGGACTTTGCACTTTCCTCTTTTGAACTTCATGAGGTTGCTCTCATCTGAGGTCTCCAGCCTGTCCTGGTTCACCTCAGTGACAGCACACCAATCTGGTCTATGAGCCACTCCTCCCAGTTTTATATTATTTGCGAACTTGTTGAAGGTGCACCCTGTCCCATCATCCAGGTCATTAATGAAGAGGCTAAAAAGTGTAGGCCCCAGTATTGACAGCTAGAGCATACCACTAGTGACTTGCTTCCGACTGGACTTTTTGCAGCTGATCACAACCTCTGGACCTGACTGTTCAGCCAGTTTTCAATCCACCTTGCAGTCATCTTATCTAGCCCGTACTTTGTGAGCTTGTCGACGAGGTTGTCATGGGAGAAAGGCAGTGTCAAAAGCCTTACTAAAATTGAGCTAAGCAACATCCTTCTCACCTCTCCACCGAACTATTCACCTCGTTGTAGATGGCTGTCAGGTCAGCTAAGCATGTTTTTCCCTTTGTAAATCCATGCTGACTAGTCTCAGTCACCTTCTTGTTCTTCATGAGTTTGGAAATGTTTTCCAGGATTATTTGCTCCATCACCTTCCCAGTGACTGAGGTTAGCCTGACTGGCCTATGGTTCCCTGGATCTTTCTCCTTGCCCTTCTTGAAGATAGGAGTGACATTTGCTGTCTTACAGTCTTCAAGAAGCTCTCCCAGCTGCCATAATCTTTCAGAAATAATCAAGAGTGGCCTTGCAGTGACATCAGCCAGCTCCCTCAGCGCTTATGGGTGCAACCCATCAGGCCCCGTGGACTTCTGTATGTCCAGTTTGTTTAAATGCTTCCTCACCTGGTCCTACTCTGAAGGTATGTCTTCCCTCTGGTCTCAGACTTTCCCTCTGGTCTCATAGGATTCCTGCAGGCCAGGCTTACCAGTAAAGACTGCGGCAAAGAAGGCATTGAGAACCTTGCCCTTTCTCATGTCATTTGTCAAGAGTTCCCCTGCCCCATTCATCGGTGGGATTGTGTTTTCCCTAGTTTTCCTTTTGCTGCTAACGTACTTATGGAAACCTTTCTTGTTGCCCTTCACATCCCTCACCAGTTTCAACTCCAGGTTGGCCTTGGCTTTCCTAACCCATCCCTGCTTCCAACTCTTGTACATTTCTTTTTATGTCTGAGTTCAGTTTGGGAGTTTCTTCCTCACCTGTGCAAGGCTTCTGCCACCTTTGCTTGATTTCCTACTTGTTGAGATTGATCTTTCTTGAGCTCGGACGTGGTGAACCTTGAATATCAACAGCTTTGCTGGACCCCTCTTCTCTCCAGGGCCCTACCCCATGGGATATGGCCCATTGTCACATCTTTGTGTTCAATGGCTGCCACATTTTTATTACGTTTTGAAACTTTTGGTTATAGTTTATTGTCTCCTATTTCTGATGAAGGAATTCTATGTACAAAAAGATGGACAGATATAATGATTAGAGGATTTTAGAAGTAGTTTTAAATTATCACAGTTTATTTAATGTTGCTATGATTTTCCTGTCTTCACTGGTGGAAGTATTAACATGAAAATTCTTTAGCATTGCTCCTTTACGTTGCACTGACAGCCTTCTGACTTTACATATCACATTGAAGGACCCAACTGGAGAAATCAATAGGAAACACAAGATGTAGAGCTGTATTTGATCTGGAACCTGGCTTTACCAGAGTGTGTCTGGTTTATGTCTGATTCCTATGTCCTTCAGGAACCAGACAGCCAAATGTTGGACTTCGACAGTAATGATGTGAGATATTTCTTTCATCACAACCCTGTGGTTAGAAAATTTTAGAAAAAACCCCAAATCTTACCCTTCTGACGTCTAGAGGATCTCTGGTAGGGTGTGCTTTCTATCACTTTTATTGGAGCTTGATCAAGCTACTCTGTGTAGAAGAATTCAAGCTTAATGAGACCAGAGGAAAAAACTAAAGGGAGCTGGATTCTGCCGACTAGTGAGAAGAGGACATGCTCTGATGAGAGGAAAGGAATGTTCCAGCCTGATCCTTGTTGCCTGTCTTCATACATTTTATATGACTTAAATGACTTCCAAAACCCTTCTTGTCATTGAATTACAGTGCCTGAAATATAAGTATACCCACAGAAAGAAGAGACAGCCTAATGGTACAGTGCAATAAAATAAATGGGTTAGACAAAGGCTTGAAAGAAAATCACAGCTGATTAGTATCATGGTTACCTGGTGCCTGCTGGTTTTAACTCCCGTTTCATTCACTTTTGTGTATACTTTCTCCTTCCTAAAAAGGCTGTCTGGATTTCTTCGTATTACTTGGGGAAGGTGGAAAAATGATAGGTAAATGTGTTTGAATGTGTGGGAAATATTTCTTCATTACAAGTCATTGGTCTCTCTAGTCTATATTGCCACCCAGCTGTGATCAAAGAAACTAAGATATTACAGGGCTTGGATATTTTGCTTTTGCTTCCGTTCAAGAAATGGATTACAGGGTGTTCTTTACTTGCAGTAGGAGAGAGGATGAACAGACTACAACATAAAGGATGGAAACAGGGCCTTTGTAGCACTGGTGGCCACAGTCTGTACCAGTAAAGAAAGAGAATTCCCGCAAAGGATGCAGGAGCTGTGGGGAACCTTGTTCTATAGGACCTTGTACTTGAATATGTCAGCTGTCTTTTGCTGCCTATTTCTCCCCTTTAGTTTTAAACATCTAAGCTCAAGCCCATAACTTCAGTAGGCATTTACATTTTACTTTCACTAAGTCCTACAAGCATCAAAATATCCAACTGCATTGCTACTGTGGTTTATAGTGGACCAAACTGTATCAATACATCAGATCCTGTGTTCAGCACTGACGTAGGACTGGAAGAAAAAAATGAACATATGTAAATGATGAAATATGTACTAATCACTATACAAATAAGAATATTGTAAAAGTTGCATTCAGTTTCCAGGTTTATGAACATACAGGCTTAGAGAGTATAGAGATAAAAATCGTTATCCATATTTGATGAGTAGCTTTGATGAGTAGATAAAGTAAGGAAAACAAAATAAAGACAATTATGCATCCATGTTTTACTTACATTTTTTTCTTTTAGTTTAGTTTTGTTGCAACTACAAAGAAAAAAAGAATTTGCTGTCGATTTTACCACAGCTGCAGAGTGGAAATTGTCTTGCTGCACAAGGTATGTAAGATGTAGTACCTCTATAAAGGCAGCCATATTACAGAAGTGTATTTGCTACCTTGCTAGCTGCATTATTTTGTCATATGTTGAACCAACTATCTTCTATTATGATAAGCTTAAAAAATAATGATGTCCTTGTGACATCAAATTCCATGAATACAAACTCCAGTATTAGTGGCTTATTTTTGCACAGCTGCTTTCAGACCACCTGCACTCTTCCATCAAGTGCTTTTTCTATTTGTTCTTTCAGGCTCTCTCCAGAATTTATCCACACCTCATGTTAAGTTTGTTGTGTGGCAGGCTGATTTCCTTTTCCAAATGAATTGTATATTGACTCTGAGATTAGTAGCTATTGTGTTGTGATATGCCAGGATCTCCAGCCCAGGAAAATGAGTCACACTGGTTCAGAATGTGTCCAGTGAAATACAAAGAGCAATTCATCAAGGAGCTGTGAAGTTTGAAAGTGGATGCAAATGGTAACCATGAGCTGAATTTTTCCAGAGAAACATTGACTCTTTTCATTTACATTTGTGACAATTTCACCTAAAAAATCACTTAAATGTTGTGTGAAGTACGTGCAGATAGATTTCTAGATCACATAATTTTGAGTCTTCCTTGAGTTTAATTCCTTAAAAGAAGAATATAAGTTTATAATTAACAAAGGATTGAGAGTAATCTTTCTGTTCCTGGTGATCTGCTTTTCAACGTGATCATCAGAGCATTGTGTCCACAGGAGACTGAACGCATCTGTGTGAAGGACTACTCTGAAAGTATTGTGAAAGTCAGAGAAGTGGACAAAACAGAATGGTTACAGTTGTGTGAATTCATAGGAACCATATAGGAACCATGCTGAGTGTTTCATAGCACTTTCTGGACACATAGCATTGATAAAATTCTTCACTCGTACTTCTGTGAATGCTGCACAGCAAGAGGCATTCCATTCCTTCACCACTGCTGATAAATGAGTTGAATTATTAGGACTGAAGACATCAGAAACAGAAAAACTTGGCATGATTATCAAATCAATCTGCAGCAAGTTTTAGGAGAAATAACAGTGTGGTCTTTCAAATATGCCAAAGTAAACAGCTTGCATTAGAGACACCAATGAGACAATAAAAGGTGCATCCATACGGTGCTATTTGAGGTTTCTTTTCGGAATATTAGTTTTCAGAATATTACTGCCCTTCAAACTTTATGACCATGCTCACAATTCAGACCTGAACTGTGAATGCACCAGAGGGCAAATGATATTGAATATGAAAAAAAAAAGTGAATTCCTGAAAAGAAGTAAAGCCAGGGAAGTGCTATTTCAAGGGGGACTTTTAGAGATTCAAGGGCCTGTTCATGCCCTTAAGGAGATCACACTATCCAAATACAAGCTGGTTATGAAGAAGTGGGAGTGCACGGACATCTGGTAATTAAAATCACAATATAGGGTAGAAGGAGTCTACAAATGTGTTGAAGGCTGTGTGTCTGCTTTGCTATAAACCCTCCTGCCTGCAGAAGAGAAAGAGGATTCACGTTCTTCCTTTGCTCCAGGATGCACTGCCTTTTCCAGACTGGCCTGTTCATATTTTGGAGAAGCGAGTATCTTGTTTGTAATTACATATACCGAGTAGCTCATCTACCTGTCACCAGAATCACATTCATTGTCTCTGTTTTCCCCTCTGTAATAAATTTTGTATAAAATATTTCCTATGGTTGGTTTGCATTTCCTCTCATTTATCTGTCATATCCATTGTTTCCCCCTTTTTTTTCATGAGAACAGGTTCGGTTATTTGCTGTGTGTTGCTGGAGTGCCTAACAAGATGATGCTGAGGCACTGCAGTGTTCCTGCAGTACAACTAATCAGTAATAATAGTGGTAGTAGTAACAGAAGGACTGGTTTGTTTAATAAATTTAGAAGGGAACGGGTATGGCTGACTTACACTAGAGTGAATGCTGCCTGACATTTTCCAGGGAGATGTGAATCACATTGTCTTCCTAGAAAAAGTAAGGAAAATAAGAGAGAAAAAGGAACTACAGACTAGTTAGTGCCCTTGGGGCAGAGAGAATACATAGCTCCTACTGTGAAAAGGTACAGGAGACCAGAGTGCACAGAGATGTTAAATGGCTATTAGATATTAGAGGCTGTCACAACAATGAACTGTTCTGGGCACCTTGATATCAAAAAGAGGTTGTGAAGAATTCAGAAATGAAATAACAGACACCATTATGTGCTTAAAGATATATATTTTTTTGAAAAATATCACAGAGCTAACTCACTTCTCTTGATCAGTTTGTTACATTTTCTTTTGCAAAGGAATATGTGGATCTAATTTAATAATAATGATTTTCAGTTGAAAACTTTTCACTGAAGCAAATTTAAGACATTTGAGATCTATTTGCTTAACTACCTTAAATGGGTGTCTGAGAAGCAGTCCAGAGATGCCCAGGTGAGAACTCAGTGAAAGCCACTGATCTAATAATATAACTTTATACAACTACGTTGCACAATAATTAATGTCAACAGAGGTAAAGCAGAGGTTGACAAAACCTACTGCATATATTCTGCTAGGTGGACAAAAAGCTTTTGGCTGCTGCTGAGGAACCAGGGTCTGTTCCCATCTGCTGTAGATTTGTTCTCATCTGCAGTTATCTGAAGAGCTTAGTACACAGGATGGAGCTTAATGGTTTGGTGTCGTCAAGACAGGGGACAGGTCATAATCAGCTGAATCTGAACAAACACAGATAGAGCTTATAAGAGATATCTTAAACTACCAGCAAAAATGTTAACAATGATATCTCCTGAAGTGAAATTTTGGCCAAAGAGTTGGTGTACACTCATTGTAGGGTAATTTGGAATTTGAGTTGTCAAAATGTTCAGAAACATCCACAAAGAATCACTCCTGAATGAGAAAGAAATATTAGATTTACTGAATTATGAATGGAAGCGTTACGCTCTTTTTAAAAAAAATCTTTAATTTCAATGCTGTTATAGGTATGGATGATGTCTAGCAATAGTAATTCAGGAACATAATATAGTTTTAAAACTGTTCAGGAGACAAAAAGATATTGAAGTCATCTAAATGTAAACTTGTCAAAGATTGACTCCCTAGGATTCAGCAAAATGAAACTGAGGCTGATATGGTTTCATATCTACAAACATATTTGAGAGCAACCTTGAAGACTGCTTTGAGAAAACTGTTTTCTACTCCACCATTCGGAAAGCTTTGTACGCCTACACTGACAGTGTAACATCCCATGTGGTAACTGAGCACATCTATAAAAACATTCAACGTGGCATATGATCTTCGGTGTGGAATCTAATGAGACAGCCAAAGAAGTCAAACTTGCAAATCACTGCCTTGGAAAAGACTGCTGTAATGAGTTTTCTACCCAACCTGTAGATAATCCATTGTTATTTTTCTGAATATATGCAGGCAGAGAGCAATTAAATACTTTAAAAATCCTTTCTATTCCTTAATTTTAATTAAAGTATCAGGTACCTAATTTAATGAAGTAATTTCATTATTGAAAGATGGTATTAGCACAATGAGGTTTCTGTATTGTTACCTTGTCAAATGGACATCCATCCTATTATGGTACTGCACAAATAATGTCATTTCCATACGCAGTTTAGAAAGCAAAACATCTTGTGGCTGACCTTTTACCACTTCCATTAAGCCTGGCTCTCCCTAGTGAGGAATTCCACTTTCAGCTTCAGTGAATTGGATGCTTTGGAAGCTCGATCTGATCAGACACTATGATGAAACATCAAATTTGTGTGTTAAAATTGAGACAAAGGGCAAATGACAACAGAAGTAGAAACACTGCAATTGGTGCACCAGAGTTTCATTTTATTATATCAGTTATTGCAATGTAGTGGAATTACTTCAGCACGATTTTGCCATAAATAAACAGTCATGATGTTATCACAGTTAGAGAGGAAGCACTATCTAGTGAATAGAAGAATTATTTAATCTGCTGTAATGATAGACACTTATTACCTGCATGATCTCACGAAAGTGACTTAATCTTTGTCATTCTATTTTCTTGTGGTTTAAGTAGGCCACTCTAACACTGTGCTGCCTTCTTGGGTTGTTACAAATCCCTCTTTTCCCTACACAGAGTCAGTGGTGGGGGTTGTGAAGGACAGGGCAAAGGGGTGGTATAAAACCCTATCAAATTACATTTGCTAATATCTAACCTAAATGATCCTTCCTGCAGCTTAATCCTGTGACTCCTCATCCTGTCCATCGTGGGAACACGGAACGAGTTAATCCTTTCCACTTTTTGGCAACATTTTATATAAAATCATTCAAACATGCTCTCTTTTCTTTCATTTAGGTTATCAGCCCTGGTTCTTCCAACTTTGTGTGGCAGGCCATAGTTTCTGAATCTCTTGCCATTGCTCCTGCTCTCTTTTTGAGTGATTCTGCTAACCTGACTCCTTTGGGGGTACTGCCTGGGGTTCCAGTCTTTTTTGAGACCAGTGTGTATCTCAGGAGGGGGATAAAGGGACAGCCAGTAACATAAGAAAAATAGCTTCACAAACAAAATTTTACTTTCAAGCCCAAAATTACACTGATTAACATAGCATAAATGAGAATATAATCATACAATGAGAATATAGTAAGACCTCAAGGGATGCAAGGATAGCCTTTTTGTATCCTTAACAGTAGAGCAGCACTGCTAAATCCTAATGGTTCCAATAACTATGATTTGGGATAAAAAACCCTACAGATTTAATTGATCCTTTTGTTAGCTGTTTGGTTTTTCTCCCTTGGCATGCTGTTTTCTCTTTAGCTCTAGGGATTAGAAACTTAATTTGGCTTCCAATGAAGCCTGGAATTACTACCTTATTGCTGTATTCAAAGGATCTGGAATTACAAGAAAAGCACTAAATATCACACAATTTATGATTAAATTTAGAAAACTGGTAACATTAGTAATTTTCCTAAAGGATATCAATCTGACAGCCATTGACTTGTTAAATAAGTCTATTTGTATACAACTGTTGGTAATCTACAGAAACTTTTTAAACTCAACTAAAGATAGGTTTCTCTCATACAGTGCCAGACAGCAATGGTTTCTTTGTCTTTTCTATTTTGTTCAGAATGTTGAAAATATAAGGTACATTTTTTTACCAACTTTCCCACTTGCTTTCAGGCTGCTGTTTCAAGTTGAAATAGCCTGTATCTAAAATTCAGAAAACAAAAGATAAAACATGAGTAGTGTTTATTTCTGTATGCAGATTTGCCTGCATATGCAGTTTCACATATCAGAAATATGTTTATAACTTCCATAGGGTAGTTTTCCAACTGTAGGAGACATAAACCAGTGAAGGATGATTGACATTGCTTTTTGTAGTATTTTCTATTTACTATTAATCTGTTTATGAGTCTGAAAGACTTGTTCCAAAGTCTGTTAAAATAAGTGGCAGAATTCCACAGGCTTCAGATCCATCCTTAAATAACTAATAACATTGATGATGTATTTTCCTTGAAAGCATAAGTTTGGCATAGTATTTTTTGTGTCTCATATGGGCAAAGCAGTTGACTGAGAACTGCAGTTTGTCTAAGCCAGCTCAATTTTAATAGAAAAATTAAATTTGTGACTTACAGCTCCTCCAAGACTGGTAAGTTCCTGTTGCTCAGCACTGGCCAAAATATCTCTTGATTTACAATCTTTGAATTCACAGTAAAATACTGAGATTTTACTGTGTTTATGTCAAGGCAGAATTTGGCCCTATATCCTCAAGTTTATTTATGTGTGTTCTCAAAGACCAGTTTCCATTCTTGTCTGGAAATCCACTCATGCATTTTTTAGAAAATAGTGATAATTTGCTAACAATTTGAGAATGTTTTGGCATTTTAAATACCTTCTAGGTGCTAAAGCACAACCTTAGAACATCAATAATTCTCATAATATATAGGCTATAAAAACTCTAATCCAGGGAGCGTTGTCCACTGTTTCAGAGTATTTGCCACAGAAGCAATAACAGTAACTTCACAAATGTTTGCAATAGGTGGAATGCAAAAGCACATTTGAAATCACTGGAATTAGATGTCTACAGGCCTTTTTGAAAACCCTGTTAAGTACTCTAGCTGCAATTTTACACATTTAAAAAACCCTGAAAATCTTGCAGGATGGCATCAAACAAATATAAAAAAGTCTAGAGAGCTGTGAGAAGTCTACTGAGATGTATAGTAACATCTGCTAGTGTGAGCTGTCTAGTTCACAGCTTGCTGAAAAAGCAAATTCTACATCCGTGAAAAATAGTTTTGAGAACTGGGACAAGAAATGAATACCCCAGAAATTTTAATGGAGCCAAATTTCCTCAATGTTTAGCTGCAGATACACTGCAGGGATCTAGAGGGCTCCTGTTTCCCAACATCCTGCTTGGTGGCGTGTGAAAGCGTCTGAGAGCTTTGGAGGTGGAAGTTGTAAGAGTCAGTCTGAAACCAGCATTGTCTCAACCTTGTCATCAGGAATATGGACTCTGAAAGTTAGGCTAACATCTTGACATGAGTCTGCAGCGTCCTGCCTGAAAAGCAGTTGCTGATCCTGGGAATGGAATGCCAGGCTTGTAAGGTCATTATGCCCTGGACAGAGCAAGGACGAGAGCTGCATCTGGCAGGAAACAGCAAAACGATAGAGATGCTGCTATCTGCTTCTCCCTTCTAGAAACCTGGTGGGGGAGATAACAGAGGGAGCCTTGCGGAGGCAAGACGGCTCTGTTTTGGCAGAAGAGTGCTGTGCCGTTCTCCAGTGCCAGGGACAAGCTGGAGAACTGTTATCAAGAAGGATCGATCAGCATCGATGGAGCCAAGAAGAGGCGGAGATGCAGAGGAGGAGCAAGGGGTGCTATTTGGCATAAAAAGGGGCTCCTCAGCACCCGAACTTTGGAAGCTTCCCCCACCAAGGATCATGACGATCGTTAGGACTGGCAGGATGCTGCCTGGACCTGGGACCATAGGGACGCCTTGGACCTGTGGTGGTAGCTATTGATCTCTTTCCTCTTTTCACTTTACTTTCTCCTTTCCTTTCACCCTCTTTCCCTATCACACGCAGCTGTACAGGCAAACAGTAAAGTTTCACTGTTAGATTATAGCAAACCCCTTTGGTGTGGTCGCCTTAATTTTGCACTTCGAGATCACAGCAAACGAACCATCACGAGTCCACTGAGTGGACCGTGACAGAGGTCCAACAAGCTTTCTTGTTTGGGACACGGTGAAGCTCCTAAAAACCTGAATGTAGAGGTAACTACTCAAGTGCCTGCTCTTTCATTAGTCAGACAGCAATTTTCTGAAGAAACAGTGAATTTAGCTGTCATGTTTAATCCTCCGTAGTCACAGAGCTAAAAAGCTGAGGAATCTGAAGTATTTTTGGGTCTCTTGGTGGCTGCTGAGGAAGTGGCAAGCTGGCATGAAACCAGGCAAGTAACAATTGAAAAAGTAATGTGAATGGAGAACTCCAGTACAAGTTGTTACAGAAAATTTCTGACCAGATCGGGCGTCATTTACAGATTTTTGGCAAGAACGAAAAGCACAATCAAAAATAGTTTGCCTGTACTGATGTGTAAAATTGTAAGCGCTAGAAATTCAGTTGCTCCAATTTGATCATGAAAGAGAAGAAAGACTACACAGAAATACGTTTTTGGTCCATCTCACTGTCTACGGTGTTCTACTCATGTGACAGAAGAAAACCATGTTCTGCTGCTCTCCAAGCATACAGTGTGGTAATTCTGAAAGCTGAAATGGAAGCATAGGAAAAACCAAGACTCTCCCAAGTAAATTTCTTCGAGGTGTTTGGTAATCTTTCAAGCTACTTGAATAATTTTCATGGTGTTCAAACAGTCTGTAATTGAAATTATTTGCAATTATGTTTAAACACTCTGAAAAGACCAGACATCAGTAAAAGTTTCTTGGTAGTACATGATAGTACAATAAACTGGTAGATGGAAGCTAGAACAAGAACTTGTCAAGAAAAATAGGGCAAACAGATTAATTAATAATTTAATCTGAGCAAGCCATGCTAATTCCTAACCTTAATGTTTAGAAAAGTCTTGGGATTGGCCTTCTTTTATGTGATTGAATTTTGGCACATACTACAAAAAAATGTCTTCTGCACTTACTTAAAAGATAGTTTTCTTTGGCATCTGTTTCTAAGATGGGAGGAATTGCCTTCATTGTCTATAGGGCCACTAGAAACATACTTGTTTATATTAGATTGGTAAGGTTAGGTGAAATTCATCCTATCTTTAAAAAAGAGCACTTTGAAAACAAGATTGCAGTTATTTTTTATTCACAAAGTTATGAATATATTTCATTACAGGTTCTTGAACAAGTAGTAGGTCTGTTGTCTCTAAGCTGTATATATATACACAATGAATTAATTTAAAATCACCTTTAAATTGAGTTGCAAACAACAAATAGAGACATTCTTTTCTTGTTTGTACTCTAAAGCTATGTACTGATCTTCATTTTTCCTGTGTGGACAAATGTTTTAAATGAACCTCATGTCACGTATGACAGCTTAAGCCAGTGGATGTTAAGCATTGCTCCAGTTACCAAAGAAACATGCAGATGTTGGTAACTAGTTTCTCAAAAGAACTGTCCATCAGAGAGCTTTGATATGATCAGGAAATAATGTCTGAAGTTTATGACACTGCTACATTTCTGTCTGTCCCCCAAACTGATGGTGGCACGTGCGTCTACCCATGTGCCATTGCGTAATGAGCTGAAGTTTAGAACCATAAATCATTCTGCTGCCGCAGTAGTGACAGGTGCAGGATAACAGATGCAGTCTCCAATATATTAAGAGAATGCCATGATTTATTTGCATTAAGGAGGTCTGGGGTTAGCAATCTGCTTGAAACTAGATAACCATATGGTGCATGGCTGCTAGACGAGAATATTTGCCTGTAATAATGTACTGTATTAAAATGTGAGCTCCAATATTTAGCCTTGGAAAGTGTCTCTTGACACCTGTGTCAGCTCCTTGAGATGCCTGAAGACTACATTATGTGAGCTGAAGTGCAGAATGTCACTAATCTTGTGACAGCGAGCTTGGTGACCAGGTGCAAGTGTCCAACAGAGTGAAGTGTTTAAACATGCAAATTTTCCCACCCATCGTCCCTCAGTTAGGCATGTACCTAACTACCTAACTCGATGAGGATCTGCAGAAAGAAGTTTTCTGAAGCATTAATTGTTGTTGTACTTCTTAGTTGTTAGTAAAGACAAGGATGCTGAACATATACACAAAGGCAGGACAGCTCTGTGATTAAGAAAATAGAAATAAAAATTACCAGAACTGAGGTGCACACAAAAATGTCAGAAAGATTGATGAGTTCAGGTCAGGGAGAGAGTGTCATCTCCATTACAGATTTCTCTGTAAAGACACCTGAGAATACACAAGGCTATTGGTCTAATAGCAGTACTTCCAACACAGATCTCAAGTCAGGGAAAGAATGAAAATGCAGCGATGTTATTTAAGGATGGTTAAAAGTGTTATTTATGTAACTACAGGCTCATTATTCTGATCTCAAAGGTATGAGAAGTTTAAGAACATATTGTTGGGGAACAGCCAGAGCTGGCAGGAGCTGGAAGGGGTGGGTGGAGGCCTCAGGCAAGGCTGGTCAGGGCAATTAAGGCCTATTAGTGCCCTCAGGGCCCTGACACATATTTTGATGGAAAAAGAAACCAGAGACAATGAAAAAATGGAGCATGAGATAAATTGCAGCTTGGATTTACTGAATGTGAATTGCATTTGAATAGCCTGACATCCTTCTTTGCTAACTCATTTTCTAGACAAAAGAAATGGCATCGGTGTCATCTGTCTGGCCTACCATGCCATGTGGGAAATTGGAGAAGATGCAAATTAGCAGAAGAAATTTCAGGTGAATAAGGAATTAGTTAGAGGAGAGACAGCAGTAGGTGCTTTTGAAGGGGAATGTACTGTGTGGAGGAAAGTCAGGAGTGGAGTTCCTCAAGGAGTAGCCTAGTGACTGATTTCTTAAACATTTTCACATCATTTTAGGATTAAATGTGGAAACGTGCTGACAAAACTTGCTTATGACATTGTGTTATGGGAAGTGATTAACATAGAAGAGATTCAGGCTATCACGCAAGAAATAAATAGATGATCTTTAGATTCAAAGTACTGGAAATGGGGAAAAAAAATTCCACAGCATAAAATGTCAAATCACGAATTTAAGGAACAGTAGACTGAATTTCTGCAGTCACCCAAGAGGACATCCCTTGAAAACATCTGAGAAGAAGGATTTCAGCAGACTACTTTTTCACAAACAGATTATGAGCAACCTAAGAAATGCAACTACAAAACTGCACATATAAAGCTAGGACATTGCAGCTACAATGCAGATAAGCAGATACCAGAAAAAAGATGCCATTGTGAAGGGTGAAACTACCCTAAGAGTTGGATAGACTGCTCTTCAAGGAATCTGTCTCTTTCACTCTCAACTATAGCAGGAAATTAGATGCCTGAATTAGACTCCTACTTTCTAGATGGGTAAAACAAGTCACACTTCTAATAATTAGCTGGGAATCAGGAATCTTTCATTTGTGTTGATTGCGTAAAAGAACAGTAGCAGAACCTGACCAGGCATCTCTCCATCCATTTTCCAGCAGCTTCCTCTGCTGTCACCAAGTTCCTAGATTGGGTGAAATGAAACAATCTGACCTCACAATGGATTAATCTTAGGACCTATTTGTTCATAAAGATTTACTTGCCAACAAGCTGGATCTAACAAAAAATGCCCATACTTACCTAAATCACTTCTCATCTCTAGGGTCAATACTTTGCCAACAACAGTGCAAACCTGGCATCAATGCTCTCTTTACCACTGCCAGATAAAGAAACTAAGGCACAGAGGTGGAATAACTTGCCAAAAACCACAGAAAAGGGAGGCATGCAGACAGGAATAGACCCCAGCAGTCTTGAGTCTTAGTACACTGCCTTGTCGACTGGGGCATGCTGCCACCTACAAATGGGTAATAAAACAGTTTGCAGAGATGATCAGTAGCACCAGTAGCACTCCTGACATAGTAACTATCCAGTAGGTATCCTTCCAGGCTGGTAGATGAAAGCAAGAGAGGCAGAGAGGACATATGTTTGAAAGAAGAAGTGTTTGGCTCAGAGAGAAAGATACAGCATTTTGTGGACAAGAGTTTTTAAATGCAAAAAGAACAGACAAGAAGAAGCAAGACCTTTTAGGCTCATTAGGCATTAATTCAGAGGAAATCATTACAAACCTAAAAGTGGAAACCCTACGCACCCTAGGCATCAGCAATAAATCACTGAAGTGACTACCCAGCTGTTTTATCCAACAACATCCACGTAGATGCTTTACAGAGAGTCTGTCTGGATATGACTGATGATCTAAAGAACCAAGGGACATCAGCTCTGGTGGGAATTGCCATTTTCAAGGAAAGACTAAAAAGCCCACAAATTTAAGAAGGGGAAAATGGGAAAGGGAAAAGAAAAAAAGGAAGAAGAAAATGTATATGAGAAAGAAGACAAGGAAAGGGAAAGAGAAAAGGGAATCTTCCAAGGCAGCTAGTTGGGAGGCGAAGCAGTGGTGGTGGTGATGCTGGTCATGGTGGTGGGCATTCCAGATGGTCTTCCTCTCCAATGCAGCTGGTAATCCCTCCCAGATATTCTTCCTACAGTAACTATATGGTTTCACCCTGACGTTCTCCACCTCTTTCTTAGTCACCCTTACTCATTACGCTAATCATACTGCTCACCACATGCACATGCATTGCCTGTGCTAACTGGCTCTTCAGCTTTTTGCAAATGTATTACTGGACAACTTGTTGCCTACCTAAACCACTGCTATCTTGTATTGTCAGCTACACGGCACTACATGTTCCCTAACATAATGTGAGACACTAAGAGCCACAAAACAAAGGGTGAAGAGGAAGAGAAAGCCCAAAAGGGTGGTTCACACAGTGGTAACAATTGCTTCTCATGAGAAATCCAATCCAATGCCGTGGCTGTGGTCCAGTACTGGGAGTGCAAAGCTGGGAGGATGACAGCATTTTGGATAGAGGGGTACAAAACTCTGCCCCAGCACCCTTAGGCTATGAAGGCGCACAGCTGCAGAGAAAAGTGACAAGGAGACTGCAGTGTTTCGAGGGAAAAGATGCAGAGGTGCAAATGGAAAGCCTCTGGCATTGCACGAGTTGCAGACTCCTCTGACTGGGGCTGCAGCAGGGCAATTAACCCGCTCTGACCCTCTGGGGAAGCAGATGATCTCTGCAGTCAGGAAGAGACCTGGGCTGCTTTCCCTAACACCGATGCCTGAGCACCGAGAGAGGACTTCCCAACAGCCTCTCTGCCTGTCACCCTTCCCATCTGTCTTGGCTTTTGGAAAAACCATTCCTTCTCCTACATCCTCCCTAAAAGCCACTTACATTTTGCTGCCTACCTCATGGAAGATCTTTTCATGTTAGTATGTGCTCAAAACATTGTGGTTAAGGAATTGTTTCATTTGAAGATGCCCTTGCTGCCTTCTGTGTCTTGTGATGGGAGTAAATACGGGGCTCAGGTTCTGCAGTCACTGTTGCTGTTTATGTCCTGACAGAGCTGTGAGAGCTACAGGATTTATGTGAAATCCATAGTTTGGAAAGAAGGATTTAGTAAAAATAAAAGAACCAGGGCCTAGTCGTATTCCCACTTTTATCAGGTGCTGGTAGCTGCATAGCTGCCATTCTGCACACGTATCCCAAGTTCACAGCTTCCAAGTAGGTCATCCAGAGGGTAGCAACAACTCACAAAGTCTCTGGCATATGATTACAAACCCTTTTAAGATGTGCAAGTGGGCAGATAGAGAAGAAGAACATTGTCCTTTTAATACTTCAGGAAACATAAAGAAGATCATGGTATGAATGACAAGCAGTTGCCTTTGCACAGGTGTCGTCTGGTATTCATAGATTCACAAAGTTTAAGGCCAGAAAGAAGTCTTAAATCATTTTTATTGACTCACTGCCTGTTAGAGGTTAATACGTTTCACCCAGAGAAGTGAGCAATTTCTTCTTTCAGGCTACAATGAATGCCATTGAAATACCTTTGCCCACTATATTTTCAGGTGCTGCTAAAGCTATTTTTCTTGCACCAAGTTTCTCGGTGATCCTTCTGTTTATAATTCCTACAGGAAACTAAAAGCAATAGTGAAATATGTTTGACCTTTTGATCCTTTGGCCAGCTGGGCTTTTTTTTTCAGCTCTCACAAACATTCCATCTTCTTTTGTTAGGACAATTTTTTAAATACAAATTTCTCCCACTGCACTAACACAAGTGTTCATTAAATTTCCATTATTGTTTTTAATTAGACCACAGAAATGTGTTACTGGCTCTGACTTCACATACCATGGGCTTCTATATAATGTTTGAATCTCAGTGGCATCCAATTAGCCATCATCATTTTGGCTTGGCTTAATTGTGGTCACCTTCAGGGACAGAATATAAAAGTGATCATCAAATATTCTTCTGTCTCCAGTCAAGCTGAGTAATAAGGGACTCCTTTGCTGTCCATTTCTTTTACAGTTACTGCTGACCCCAAACGGCTCTTTCATTTCTGCATAGCAATGCACAAAGTGCCTGGCTTTGGAAAGAGTCCATTTTCCCTGAAATAATGATGGGCAGCAGAGAATTAGCATTCACTGGCTTTTTTCTAAATCATCTTCTTTTCTTTCAACGTCTCTGCTAATGACTGTTGTCCTCTTGTGTTCCTGTGCCATGTGAACCTGGATTTTTTTCTGTCTCGCGGTGTTTTCACAATCATTGCATTAATAAGACTACTTACTGTAATCGTAAGGACACTTTTTAGGATGCAACTTTGTCTTCTAGGAGAACACACATACCTGTATACACCTATATGCACCTTTGTTACACAAGCCTCTTGATATTAGTTGCATGGGACTGTGTACGGGAAAATGAATAAAACCAGCATGATTCAGGTTAGGGCACTCCGGTCTGGATGGGGGTAAAACTAAACGTTTAAAAGCTGGTTGCACGATTGGGCTTGAAGGGCCGTGTTTAATGCGTCATACTCTACCTTGAAGGCCATTAACAAGTGGGGTGCTGCATGGGTCTGGCCTGGGACCCATCCTGTTTAGCATTTTTACCAACAATCTGGAGGAGGTGACAGGCTGTACCCTCTTGTCAGATTTGCAGAGGCCACCAAACTGGGGGGAAATGGCAAAGGAAAATATTTTAAAAGATAAATAAGGTGCAGGAGAATATAATTGATGTTCATTTGAAACTCTAAAATACCCTCATGATAAAGACAGAAGCACAGGGGAAAGTTATAATGTGAGAGGCAGGGGTGTGTGCTTGTGCATACAAGTACATGCATGTGTGTGTGTCTGTTTGTATACGTATGTATACATTCCAGAAAAACTTAGGTGCATTCATCAACTCTACCACTGTATTTGTGTGCTACCTGGTGCTCAAAGCTACAATGAAGCATCAAGTAATTTCAATGCCTGATAGGCTCACTGAGATGCAAATCTCCAAAGTATTTGATGGTACCTTAAAAAAAGATACTTTCAAAAAAGTGCATCTTTCTGTATGCAAAGACCTACTGCATATTTTAGATCAATTAAGGAGTGAATGCTCTGTCATTTAGTGATCTGAGGTCTCTCTGATGTGCGTTACCCAGTCAGAAGTAAATGAATGATAATAAAATTGCAAGACTAGCACTAAAAACTGGAACACTACACAATTCTATGTCAGACTTCTTGTCCAGATGCGTTATTACATCGTTTTTAATTATCACATGGATTATCAAATACTTTTTTTTCTCTGCAGGACCTCTTTCATCATCAGTTTTTCCCTCATTCGGAGAATAACCCCCCATTCCTTATTGCTGTAAAATTTAAAAACCAAAATTTATTCATTTCCTTTTGAGATTTTCCATGTCGCTTCTTATACCGCTTCTTTCTGCCCTGCGGAAAAGAAAAGGACTTGGGGAGGCTGGTGGATGAAAGACTGAACATGAGCCAGCAATGGGCGCTCGCAGCCCAGAAGGCCAACTGCACCCTGGGCTGCATCAACAGAAGTGTGGCCAGCAGGTGGAGGGAGGCGATTCTGCCCCTCTGCTCTGCTCTGGTGAGACCCCACCTGCAGTGCTGTGTCCAGCTCTGGAGCCCCCAGTGTAAGAAAGACATTCTTTCTCTTGGCTACCTCCTTCCCTGGCACCTTCCCTAGGAACAGTGGCCACCTTTCTTCTTTTTCCACACCTACCTGCCTCTCATTATTCCTCCAATAGTAGCATCTTTCTGTGGCATAAATGCTTATGGCTGCATGTTGTTCTCCACCATTTTTTCCACACTGATTTTTCTTCCTTATTTTCCCTCCCTTCAGGCAGTTGCATGCACGGAGTTGAAGAACTGTGCCCAAGTACTTCAGCAGAGTGGTTTTTTGTGTCTCACTGGGCACATTTCCAAGTGTTTTGTAGCTGTAATTGGGGCCACAAATCTAAGTGAGCTCAGTAGCTCTCAATATGACACTTCAGCCCTGATTAATATTTAATTAACATAGTCCTTAAGCAATGAGTCATTGCATAATGTTTCTTTTGCAACCTTACCTTGCTTTTTGGTGTGTGATTCATGTAATCTTTTGTGAAGTCTGTCACCCTCTTTACCATCATGGACAATAAACTCCTAATTACCGTGTTGCACCATTCCAGTAACAGCTGTTGACAGAGGAAATAATATTTTGACAATATTGAATATTTGCAGGTTTTTTAATGCAGCTGGGAATCAGAATAAGGTACCAACTGTATTTTTTTACCTCTACAAACTTCTAGCAAGTGATCCATGAAGCAAGGCTTGACAACCTCTTTCCCTTTTATACTTACTATAGCATTATCATCTTTTTCTTTGGGAAGACAATAAGCTTCTGAACGTGGCAAAAAGAATTACTCTTTTGAATAATAATTTAAGAAAAAGCGTTACCTGTTTCCTGTTACAGGTGTTACAAAACCAGGGATTTCCCCTCCTTAGCCTGACTCTTCTTGCAGTGCTCCACGCACTGGCTCTTTGACTCCACTGACAGTGATTTCCACGTGGTGCTAATGTACACAGCATAGATTTTCAAGTACTTTTTCAATGCTACATATTCAAGTGAGACCACCAGCTGTCACTATGATGCTTAAGAACCCAACTAAAGGACTGAGGCTTCAAAAAAAGATTAATCAGTTTAATTTTCTTTCTGCTCATTTTAGAGCTGAAAGTGGAATAATGCTGCCAGACCTTTCTGTAAAGGATGCAATGAAATCAGCATTGAATGGGGAGAGCTGGGTTTGAGGAGCAGCTTCACCCCCATGCTGTGCTAAATGTTTATGCAGAGTGAAGGCAAATATAAAGTATTGGATTTTGATGGGCTTAAAGCTACTGAGTTAATGTCTAGATGAAGTTATGTTGGTTTTTCCCCTCTCCACTTCTCTTTTTTTGCTGTAAGTTCTTAGCAGGTTGCCTTCTGCTCATTTATTGACACTGCTGTTTTCAACAGATCTGAATCCCTACATAAGACAAGAAGAAATAAAGTGGACTAATATGGTACAGTCAACAGTTTGATAGGACAAGCTATCATAAGCTTACCAATAGGGAAATAAAACAGATAATATCTGGGTTGTTGAAGCCTCCCAGGAGGGTAGCTGTTCACTTTTCAGTAGGAACTCAGAAGAGCGTTGCAGACATCAAATGTGACATTTTTAATAGGGTTCGTACCATTGAAACACAGCTGTGCTCAACAGGCAGAGCGGCCCAGCTTGGCTCTTTCATTAATTCCATTTCTTTTTGTTATTTGCACTAACGCGCTTCAGAACAGATGAGCGGGTCAGATCAAAGGTCTGTCTAGCTCAGTATCCTTCCTCAGAAAATTTCCAGAAGTACATCTGCAGGGAGCAGAGAAAGCACACGACAATCATTTGCCAAAATATTCCTTTAGCCTTCAACATTTTGCAGCTTGGGACTTCCTGAGCCAGAGGTGATGTCTGTTTCTAGTCATCCTCTAAGGTTTCTTTTTCATAAATTTATCCCTCTAGCCCATGTAAACTTTTAGTTTCCATAATATTCTGTACAAAGGAATTCTACAGTGAAACTAATTTTTTTTAACCTGCCATCTGTTACCTACATTTGGTATTTCTTAGACATCTTATTTCTTAGATTTCTTATTTCTGATAGAAGCAGATAAAAATTGAATCCTTTTCTCCATCTCCATTTTACTCATCATTTTGCTGATACTGCTATCAACCACTTTTTTTCCCAGGATGAAGTGTAAAAGATGAGGCAGATCCAGTAGGTAGATATAGACCATTTTCTTTTCTGAGGATCAGTAACTTTGCCAAACCCAGACATTTCAGTTAAGCAAACTGTGAGGTTATGTTGAATCTGATAAATAGTTAAGACGACAAAAGAGGAAGATAAATTGTGAAAATGTCAAAACATTTCATTTTGACATTTTCAGAATCAGGTATTCTGTACTGCTGAAATGTTTGTTTTGACATTATCTATCCAAAATCTACAAAGTTCTGAGTTCTTGAACGGCATCCATAAAAGACCTCTCTTCTAAACAAGAAAGTGGGTCACAAAGCCTACAAAAACCAAATAATTAAAAGATAACAAAATTAAACACTTCACTTAGGATTGAATAAGAGATCTCCACTTAAACCAAAACTATTCGTCCTGTTTTACTTTATAGAAACATTTGAATAGAAATGTTGTTATATTTCAATTCAGATCAAATTACTGCTGTGATTTTTCAGTATGGCTGTGGAAGAGAGGTATCTGTCGTGTTCCCATCCCTATTTACAGGGCTCTGAGTGACTTCCCCTTTTTCCCAATATTTTTGGTCCTTATTTTCAACTACCATTCTTTTACTTGATTGAACACATTTGTGCAGTGGAAAGCAAGTACCTGCTGATTTAACACTACCAAGGCAGAAAGATCTGGCAAGACTTTGGCTTGTTTAACCTTCCAACCCAAAGGTTAGCAAGAAATATAGCCGTTCCATATAAGTACATCAGGACAGACATGCCAGGGAAGGGAGAAAATATTCACTGATTGAAGATGATTTAAACTGAAAGACAAAGTTGACAAAAACTCCCAAGCCACCTCAGGTGAAAGAATTTAGTTAGGAAATTACTTTTTTTTTTTTTTACTGTCTATCTGAGACGCAAATTTGTGGAGACTAAAGGGAATAGAAAAGAGTATGCTTAGGATGGAACCTGATCACTTTATGAAAGACTTGTATGATAAGTAGCCTGGGATAAAGAGCAGAACTTTGTGACTGTTTTGTGCCTTATACACACTTTACAGAAGTATAAGGGTTCAGTTCTTCAAAGGTGAACATTTCCTACAAATCCAGCACTAAGTGTGTCAAAGGATCACAGCACTACTGCCACACATCACATCAACGCAGGCATGGATGAATATTTTGCTGAAAGGTATCTGTATGCTGGACTGAATCCTTGATGATTGAATCCTGGGTGAACACGAACCAGACAAGCTGATACGTAGTCTCATTCCTAAAGAAGTTGCTCTTTGCAGTATGAATTGGCTGCACTAAACTGAAAACAAACTACCTCTTAGTGGGCAAGATTAATCCTAAACTTTGGAACTGGAGCTTGGCCTGCAGATGTGGTTTTCATCTTAAGATGTAGCTTAGAAAACAAAAAAACCTACAAGCTGCTTTTGCCTCCCAGACAACCTGTTGTCAGAGGGATGGGCTGTCCCCCAGAATTATCATTGTGAGAGATAACAGCTGAACAGTGACTTCACGTTTTAGGGTGCTTGGATGGTTATGGTGTGATTTGTGCTGGTGTTGGACATCTTTGTGCCTAATGTCAGCCATCTTTGTGCCTAATGTCAAAAGGGAAATGGGGTCGCTCCTGCGTGAGAATCAGTTAAATGCCTGCTGTCTGCTGCTCTCCTTGCACTCATTAGATGATGTCTAGAAGAGATTTCAACACCATTTTCATCCCGTGAAAACATGTCCCATCCTCAGCAGTGGCTATATGCAATACATACTAGCACCAAAAGTTTACAAGGAAGAAATTATTTTCCTATTTTGTTTTTTAGCATATTTTCTAATTCACATCTGTGGGGTGAATGTAACTCTAAATGTTGTAGCACACAGAAGCCAGCTAGGTAAGTCTCCATGTGCTGTGAACCATACAAACAGAGAAGTTGGTCTTTGCACCAAAAAGATGATGTATGAGAAGCATGTGTGCCCAGAGGGAAAGGCAGCAAGGGGAACACATAATTCTCCTGGTCCGAGTGCTTGTGCACACTTTGCTGCAGCGCAGCACTGCTTCAACAGTGGTGTCAAGAAGGCATCACTGGGGTCAGCCTAGAGTTGTGCTGTTTGCTCAGGCTGGTGAGAAATGTGAACTTAATTCCTGCCAGACTGAGACCTGCCCATTGCTGCGGGCTGGTCGGGCCATTGCTGGGCTGTGGCTGGCCCCAGTCCCTGTCCCTGTCCCTGCTCCATTCTTCTGGCTGGGCGCTGTGGGACATCACCTTGTTGGGAAGGGCACTGCCCTGTCCATTGCCGTCACCCTCGGTCCCCGGCTCACCTGTCCTCACCCCACTGCTGCCTGACACTCTGGAGGGACATCTCAATCTGTAGGTGGTTTTAGATATATGTACATGTATAAGAAATTACTCTGCTGACTCAAACACTTTGATGAGGATAAGTGATGCTCATTTCTCACAAAGAACTGACTTGCACAACTGCTCACAGGTTGCCCTAAGGTGCAGTCCTCAGCAAAGCATTTTGGAGGAGCCAGCTTTGCTATCAGCGACTGAGGGTGGCCGCCGGCTACACTCTGCTGTGGGTTGTCCATCCCCGTGGCGTCTGGGTGACACCTGAGGCATTAATACACCAGCACCCCCGGGTTTATAAGATGGGGTTCTTAGTGTTTGTGCTGGTTTCCACTTGATGGCAGCAGAGCCCACAGCAACGGGGCGTGGGCAGGTCTGACCACTTTTCTGTTTATTATTAATGGGGGAATGGAAGGGAAGCCAGCAAAAAAAGCTGGATTTAAGAAGAATATTCAGGATATTTTGTACTGTAAATGTCATGTTGATGAGACTCGCTCTGACAAGCACGGGAGTCCTGCCTGTTTCCCAAACTGAAAGGCACAAATACAGTGTCTTTTACAAGAAGCGAAATCTCCACCACAGAAACGATGTAAAAGAGACCAGCTTGATTCTAACTCAAGTCCTTATTAAGGAGACCTTATTGCTGCCTTTCAGTACTTAAAGGGGCATAAGAAAGATGGGGGCAATCTTTTTAGCAGGGCCTGTTGCAATAGGACAAGGAGTAATGGTTTTAAACTGAAAGAGGGCAGGTTTGGGCTAGATATAAGGAAGAAATTTAGTACAATGAGGGTGGTGAAACACTGGCACAGGTTGCCCAGAGAGGTGGTAGATGCCCCATCCCTGGAAACATTCAAGGCTCAGTGTCTCTGAGCAACCTGATGCAGCTAAATGTGTCCCTGCTGACTGCAGGGGGGTTGGACTAGATGATCTTTAAAGGTCCCTTCCAACCCAAACTATTCTATGATTCTATGCTAAGTCCATGTTCTTAAAAAGAACTGAATGGCTTGGGGAAATATTTCAGATTTCAGGTTTGTTTTGCTTCTTTTCAGTACAAATAGTTCCAAATTTCTGCATGCTGTGGTAAACAGAAAGCAGCCAGAAGTGTATAATTTCTGAGACTGAGTTTTCAGTGTCGGCTTTACAGTTGTTTTCAGTCCACAGAAGAAACTAAAAGAGAAGAATTTCAGGCAATAAACAGAGAAGCACAGAAACGACATATCGTTATAGAAAGAGTATTTTCTGTGAGTTAATCAACTGCTCTGTAGGCAAGTCAGTGTCTTAATCAGGTCTGTATTTGCAGGTGTTTCCTAAAAGCCTAATCAGCTTTTGCAGGAAAGCATTATTCAGTGTAAGCTAGAGGAGCTTGAACTTTTCTCAGCTCTATCTCCAGCTCAGGACCCACATGTCACCTGCCAACTGCATCAGTTACTGCGAGGTGTTGGTTGAACTCTTCTGGCATACTGCAAGGTCTGGAACGGAGGCTGCTCTTCTCATTCTTGTCTTTTTTTCCAAGGTTATGTTAGCAGAAATATATATATATTTCAAGTCACATCAGACACCAGTACAAAAATGAGACTTAAACATTAATTGTTCTCATCTATTTGAAAAGGTTTGCCATTGCTAATTAATTGCTCTCCATTTTCCTGCCAGGATAAATAATAGTTTTTAAAGAGGCTGACTTATTCCTCATTGTAAAGATATGTACTCTGTAAACAGAAGAAAAGAGCCAAAATGTCAGCTGCATTGGATGTCCGTGTTTCATGGATTCTGGTGGAATTGAAGCTGCCATGTTCAGCCTGGTGCTTGGAAAGTGGAGGAGAACTTCTGATGGAGAAAATCAGAAGTTCCCAGGAAAGTCGCCTACTCTTTCCCTGACAAGTCAATTTTGAAAATATTTGCTCTTTCTGGACTCTAGATACAGTATGCCACTTCACTGTCTTGTGTCCCTTCAAAAGCACATAAACACTAGAAAACCAAAGCCATAACAAAAAGGAATTTCTTACAAGAATTAGTGTGTTAAACAGATGGCCATATAATCCCTTGTCCAGTCTTACCTCTATTTATTGCAGGTCTTTGGACTGCAAATCTGGTGTTTCACGTACTGCAGGGGCCATAGAAGGAGTTAGCAGGAATAGCGAATAGCATTGAGACTGTGAGTTACTTTCTCTCAGATTCTTCATCTATTTTTTGTGAGAAAGGCTCAGGGAAATGAAGTAAGACCCTACAGAGCGGACATCTCACTCCATCTTCTCCTTTTGTTTGGGTTTCTTCCTGCTTCAAGTTCTCCAATGGACTAACTTCATGGGGACTTTGAGAGTTTACGGGATGTGGGGTGGGACAGGAGTCAAGGGAGCTGCCAGAGACACTGGACTGAGGCACAGAGAAGGATGCTCACTGTCCTTCTCTGAAGCTTTTTAAGATTACTGCTTCCAAAGATGTTTCCCTACTTTTTTTTTTTTTTTTTTTTTTTTTTAAATTCACTGAAGTGTTTATTTGTGGTTTAGTAACTTCTGCACTCTACAGGTATCTGTTGCAGCAGTCGACATTAACTCTGAATCGCTTACTCACTGCTTTGAGACAGGGTTATGAATAGTGGTGTTTGTGTGAGAAAATCTGTCCATCACCTACATTGACACATGCTGGTTTTTGCCCCAAGATTATTCTATGACTACAGTGCATGACACATTTTTAAAATTCCACATGCCTCTGCCTCTATCAGAGCCAGCAATGTCAGAGTTTTAAACTTGCCTAGGTCTTTAGATTCTGTTCATGGAGGGTTTATTAAAGGGTTAATACATTATTAATCTTTACAAATATATTACGATGTAAATCAAGCACAGGCACATCAAAAGTGTTTATAACCCGTGGTCGTGGTCAAGCTGTTCACCTACTGGAGTCACAAAAAGAAATCTATATTGGCCGAAATAAGCATGTATTAGGACATTTATTACACATGCAGTAACATTTACAGCCCTCCTTTGCAGGCAACTTTGATCCAGATCTAGTTTTTAACATCTGAACTTTCTTGGCAACAACTTCTGTGAAACTTCTCGTGAGGCAACATTCAGTGTTAGTACTAGATCGCAAAATGCGGTGCTCATCAGGCAGCTGTGCTGGTTGTACAGCAACAGAGTTTTCTGACAAACACACAGCACTATTGCCAGCGAGACAAGACCAGATCTCAAGGAAAGTTGGTGGAATGTTCCAAAGGGTAACAACTGGAAAAGGCATTTTTTTCTCCTTTACTTTCTTGTCCAGATTAGTTTGTTATGTATAATAACTATTTAATGCTGCCGGCTATATTAAAGTGCTGCTCTCAACTGAATGTTTATCACTTCTTGGTGAATATCAATCTATTGTTGTATATTTAATTATGCATTAAGGCATTTAGAGTTTTCATAGGTATGATTTGATTGTGATTCAAAAGAATGATATAATAAAACTTTCCTTTCTCACTTACTATAGTCTGCTTTAAACATATTTATTTATTCTTATATACCATTGTAATCTTCAATTTAATTAGACCTTTCCATATCTTCATTTAAGCATCTATTTGATCTTTGATACTATTTATAGGGTAACAACCAGCGGCATGGACATGTAATTACTCTTATAAAGGTTTGAAATTGTGGCATGAATTGGAAAGTGATCTGCAAAGCCACTTAGGTTTCATGCTACTTTTCTAATAGATGAAGAAAGCTAATATTAAAAAAACATCAAACAAACAGCTTTTTTCCATATTGAATGCTTAGGTCTTTTGAACTGCCTATGGTTCTTTACGTTTCTGATATTTGTAAAAATATATCAAGTGTTTTGCAGAGGCTTTTTTTTTTTTTTTTTTTAAATTCAGCAGAACAATAATGAAGTTCAGCAACTGTGAAAGGCTTTTCTGGATTAGTGGGTCCAGGCTCTCATTGTACATCATACATCATCCTCTTTGTTACTGGCAACACTTAAAACTAGTTTTCCTTCCTTTATTAATCCTCTTTGAAGCTTTTTCCAACCTCAGAGTTTAAAAACATTCTTCCAATCTGAAGACTAAAACTTAGTCATAACCAGTTACAGCTACATCTTCTTTCTTTACCTTAAATATTTCTTCTGCTTGCTGTTTATTTTCTAAGCCAGCTATGTCTCAGCTCTTGTTTTGTTAGACTAAGCAAGCCCAGCTCCGAGCTCTTCTCCCAAAACAGGTTTTCTCTTCCTCTGACTGAAATAATCACCCTTCAATGCACCTGTTTCAGCTGAATTTATCCTTCTTAGCCTGGGGTGCGTGGATCTCTACACAGGGGTTTAGATCAGAGCTCACTGTGATTTCTGCAGTGTCATTACTGCCTTTCTTTCCTTGCTGCCTGCTTCACTTAACGCAAAAGCTGAACGACACTGGGAGAGCAAAACCTGCCAAGCTGAGTTTGCCTCTGACAGGGCAAAGGCAAGAACCCTTGACAGGAGTTTTTCATGAATCTACATGAGATTGATGTGGGTCCCTCTGCTGCAGATAGGATGAATTCTGCTCACAGAGACCCCTTCCTAATGACAAGTTATTTCCTGGAGATAGATTTCTCCACCTTGTTTTCTGGAGAAAATAATGCCTAGTGCCACAATTGAGACATTTTACCTGGAAAATGCATTTCAGATACTAAGGAGCAGCTTATTTTGAGACCTGTGATGGGCCACCTGTATTTTGCTTTCTGCTCTGCCTCTGGCTTGGCAGGAGGTGTCCCAGGTATTCGCTGGGGAATGACCCAGCCTTGCCCACGGAGAAGTGTAAAGCTGAATGGGAGCAGGGAACGATGGTGCTTTGGCACAATTTCTCAGAATCTTCTCTCGTCTCCTTGTGCCACCTGCAGAAATAAAGACTCTCCAAGTACTTGTTGGTGAGAAAGCAGAGCTGCTCTTAGAACTAACTCACTGCAACCTCCCCCACAAACAACGGTACATCCTGATGCTGACTGCTCCACACACCACCTAACATCTGTATAAAACAGCGTAAAACCTCTTAATCTATCTCTATTGTTTTGTGTGGTTTAGTCACCTAATTAGAAAGGGTTTGAAGGAACCGCTCTTGGGCAGTTAGAAGTACAAAATAGTGTACAAAAAGATGCAATCTTAAACTATCAGTAAGATGTGGGGTCTAGAACAGGTCTAGAATAAAATGCCAAAAGAAAGCTACCTCCTCAGATGCTCAATGTGACCTGTAAATGGGTGGTAAAGACGGCAATAGAAACACCACTGCCAAACGCATAGCAAAATCCAGACCCTGCATCCCTAGTACCTCAGAGAGAGACCGCTGCAATAGAACAAGGCAAATTGAGGGTTATCCTGAATAATGTCAACTGCTAGTTCTTATCCCAGGGCATTGTTGTGCTGTTTTCTCAGAGATGGGCAGGACCTAGGCCCCACTGTCTTACAAAATTACATATTTCAAACCTTTCAAAACATTACACAAAACAATCAGCCATTCAGACCCACCCAGCAAGGCAAGCCCTGTATTTTAAAATTTTTCTTTGCCAAGTATGTAATTTTCTTGTCAGACTAGAGTCTTCTTCATATGCGCACACACACATGTAGAAATCTCCTGCTGTAGACTTTTCTTCTGAAAAGAATTACTTTTCTTTTCTTTTTAGATATAGCCTAAACACTTATTTTATCACTTATTGCTATGTAGAAGGTATTAATTAGGTAACAATTCCAGCTTATAGGGGTGAAAAGGTTTTCATGTTGCTATATAGTGACAGAGATATGAGAAATACCTAAGTTACAGCTAGGAAGTCCTGGAGATGAAATTTCTTTTATTCAGCTATTATAGGGCTTTTATGCCCAACACTTTGAATCATTTCTGCATAGATTAAATAATGAAGTTCCACTCATGCCAAGTCATGTACAGAGTAACAGGACTTAGAGAAATTATAGAAACTATTGTGGTCAGAGAAAAACAAAATACTGTGAAGAATTTCTATGTCAGCCTAATTTCTTACGGAAATTTATTTCTCAGCTGGATTCCTTCAACTGAGGACAGTTTACCACTCCTCATTCACACTTCTATTGATCTTTAAACAAACAAAATCTTCTTTCAACTTTTAGAAACAAAATATTTTAGAAGTTCTCGTAGTTTGGGTACTATTTTCTTTTTCCTCTTCTCCTCTTCTGGCATTAGATGTAATAGAACAAATAATTTAACAGTTTTCAGTTTTATTTTTTGCACTTTTTAAACTGAAAAAAAACCCCACCAGCAGCTTGGTAAGAGGGAAATGAAACTCTTCTACAGAGAAGATAAAGTTACAAAATAAAAAAAAAAGTAGAAAAAATTAAGAAAACTTTCTGGACAGCTTTATTCCACTGAATCTTTTGGCCAAGAAACCAAAAATCTTCTCATTCCCCACCTTCCTATAAATTAAAAAAACTGGAGAAGAGAGTATGGGGAAAAAAATCAAAATGCCAACGAATTCAACAAATATATGTTTGGAAACCAAACATCAAATAAAACCAATGTGTTTCTAAGAATACCTAGATCTCCCTTAAGTCGTTGTAAGTCAGAAGTTGTTTTGCTAAAGTAATTTACACTGGCACAAAGTTTTTGTAGCACCGTTAAACTTGGCTTCCTTCATAGATATTTGCCCTACCCTCATTGTCTGGATGATTTTCTGTTAGGAATTAAACTGTGTTAGTCTGTGACATGTAAAAGCTGAAAGTCTCAGTCTGCATCTCTCAGTCTCCTTTCTACCTGCTCCATGTTCTAGATTTTTTTTCATGCAGGAGTAATATCAGATGTCTCCGATCCATGTGCAACAAACATGGCTGAGAAGGAGTCTTTGTCCTACTTTTAGTTAGAGAACAAGAATCCCTCTGCTGGTCTCTGTCACTTTCAAAGCTGGAATATCCTTCTGACCTCCAGCTGCACTTGTGGAGAGAAAGACAAGACATAGGATTAGATAATTTACAGCTAAATAAAAGACCTGTACATGTCTAAAGATGCTCTGATAAAATTGTTCTCAGGTAATTCCAATCATCTATATTTTTAGACCATTATTAGCTTTTAAGTCTTAATTGGTGCTGGATGTGTCCATCATGTCACCTGTTATATCATCTGGATGACAATTTAAAAGTAATATAATGGGGCATAAAAGCCTAAAATTAAAGACTACTTAATGGTACTTAATGTATTGATCTAAAAATAAGAAATCACAAGGAAGAAATAGTACCACATGGGCTAGCTCATAAAAGACCTGTACCATCGACCATGGATGTGTCTAACAAATTGCCGTACTTTTACAAATGCACCAAAGCAAGAGCCTGTGTGAATTAGTACAGGTCCAGATACTTCAGCAGAATGGACGTAGCATTGGCACAGAATCTGACCCTTTAAACTCCACCAAAAGCAAGATGAGAGGTGATTGCTACCTAGCTTTCCACTAAAACTTTTATTCATGAATGATACATTAAATTAGTAAAAATAAAGGATGCTACTATAAATGTTTTATTTATATTATGTAGCATTACTACTGGGCTTACAGCCTGGTAAGGCTGTCACTCTCCAAGCTAAGCAAAACAATTTTCTTTGCTCTAGAGAGCTTACCCATCTAAATGAGGAGTAAGTTTGAAAAGGTAAACTGTACAAAACTCCAAAAGTGAAGTTGCAGTAGCAGTTTTGTCACGCTTTGTGATTCAATTGTTGTAGATCTTGTTCCTGCAGGTTTTCTCCAAGTTTTGGTATTAACTAGAGAGTATACCTCAAATGTGCTCTCAGGCTGTGACACGGGCTGTACCTGTACCTCATTACCATCCAGACTGTGTGCTGAGGTCATGTTTACACAACTAAATGACTGTGATCCTTGACCCCCAGGCCAAGTCCACACAGCCTTGCACTTGGGCATGGGTCTCCCCTGGATGCTGTTTCGTGCCCCTGTACCCCTGCAACAAGGTTACTCTTCCGTGTATTCACATTTCGGGGTGTCTGTAATGTCGTAAGAGCTGATTCTGACCCTACTGGTGTGTTGTTTTCATGGCATGAAATTGCTACTTTAAGCAGTTAAGATTGAAATGGATATTTACAATTGTATTCGTTCCAGCCTGAAAATGAAGTTTCTTTAACAGTTTTGTTAGGACAATAAGTGAGGGAAAGAGAACTGTGATAATTAAAAAGACACAGTCACTGCATGTCAGATGAGTCTCATTATTATTATTCTTAGTACTAACTTGACAACACATTTTCATCTGGAAATATTGCAGCTATCTTTGTTGCATTTATCTTCTACTAATTACTTAGTCCAGTAAGATTTGCTTAGTCCAGGCAAATTTTAATGGAAAAATATTACTTCACCTATTTCCTTTCACATTGCCAATTCCACCGTTAGTCAGATGGGCAACGTCTTTCCCCACAAATGTGCAAGATAACCCTATTTCAGAATTAACATCATAAGATTTTTAACAGAAAAGGAACCACAAAACTGAGACTTTTTGCCAGGGTAATCAGGCTAAACAGGCTAACATTTTTAAAGAAAAAAGATTTAAAGGATAAAATCTTGCCACTGTACTGAAGTACTTCAGTTTTCAAAACTTCAAAGGACAGTGTCACCTCAACTTAGGAATGCTCTTTGTTGTCTGCCTGGCCAACTACTTCAAGACTTCAAATAACCTGCCAACATCCAGTCTCTCAGTGAGAAATGTCCCCTTGTTAGGCATTGTAGAATTATTGATATCTGCTGGGGCTGTCCACTCCTGGATGCCATCCTGCTGAAGCAGCAGCAGTAAACTCATCTAGCCTAGCCCAAGTGAAAAAATGAACTACAGCAAAATTTCCTTCACTTTTTGTGAGGGATGTTTCTTATGTAGTATGAGGAATGATGGATGCTGTACGCACTGGGGTGGTCATGCAGCACCAGGGGCCAGGTGGCTATGTGAACATTATACAGCTTTTACGTTTTGCTTAAAGGCTGTTTTAACAATTCTTTTCTGTGAACAGTTTTACTTTTCTGGGGCCTTTGCCTCTTCTTAAACATTGTCTTAAAATCCCCAGGTATTTCAGAACCTGGTTTGCCTTTTAGATCAACAGCTGAGGCACACTTGGACAGTATACCTAACATCATTAATACCATCACTGTGTTTGGAAAACTTGCATATCCACAACATCTGCCTGCCACTGCGCATCCACCTCTGCCACCATCACCTTCTTTCTTTTAAAGCTTTTATTTGCCACCTTGCATAAGCTGTAAGCATCCTGGTTTACAAGCCAGTTTGACACTTAGCCTCTGTTCAGACCAGCAATTTGCCTGTTATCAGAAAGGGGATTTATTCTCCCAAAGCTTCCCACAGTAGCACACTAGTACACACGTGCACAAATAAAACCTTTGACAATCAATTAACTTGCACACAGAGACACTTTATGACAGCTTGCGAAGGATGTGGGTTGATGGCAAGGCTTCCCCAGCCTTCTTCCCTTTTCCCTTGCACGTTGCTGTCCCTTCTCTTGACTGCTCCACTTTCTTTGACAACAAACAGGGCTGTGAGGCAGCCTTTGGTACCTCAGCTGCCTTGTTCAGAACTGGCTCAGGTACCTCTTATGGCACTGAGATACATTTTTGAGACTGAACCAGTGGACTCCAAAGGAAGGACTTAAGCAATTTCACCTGGCTGTCAGTATTATTGCAGTTACTGTAACTCACCTCTGGGAAAAGGTTACCCTGTTACATCTGTCTTGTGCTCTCCTAAAGTGAGGGCAAAGAAAGTGAAAAAAGAGTATGTAAGGGTAAGAAAGCATCTCTGGAAGGAAGGAAGCAGCTATTCTTTCTGCTACCTAAAACCACTTCTCAGACTTCATTGAACTTCTCCTGAAAAACTCTTGAAATGAAGATCCAGCTGCCAGGATTTGTCCCTTCCTCAGAAAGGAGCAGCACAATCCATGACACACTTCTCTACCTCCCAGGGGTATCAGTTCACACGTCCTTGGCTGGCAATCAAGCCATTGGCTTGCGAGGGTTACTTGGACTATAGTCAGGGGTTGGATAACAAAGCAGTAGGAAGGATGAGGACGGATGATCCTCGTGTGCATGTGCATATATGATGTACAAGGAAGCAGGCTGAAGCCCTTCCCTTGTCCTCTGTAGAAGACAAAAGACCAGTTCACAAATATTCCCTGCCTGGTTGTTTTCACTTTGATCCTAATACGAGGCTTTACTCCACAAGGCTGTGGGCTATGCAGTATGTTCTGGCAAGTGTGCTAACCCTACAGATTAACTCCAGGAGGTCTCCCGCAGCCCTTCTTGGATGTATGCAGAATTATCATCGCCACTGGGGCTCTCGTCTCGGCTTTGGCACTACCAGCTCACGCCACATGAAAGGAGCTATGCTTTCTGGGCATCAGACTTCTCAGCTGTGTTAATTAAACCCTACAGGCTAACCTATGTCAATATAATTTCTTTATATCCCATTCTAAATACAGTCAATAAATAGCTGGCAGGAAAAGATTTTTTTTTTTTTTTTTTTTTGTAGTGGGTCAATTAGAGAAATAATTTGAGCATTGCCCCCAAGAACAGCTGGGAAGAAAATGACATTGCCATTATTGGCAGATTTCCATCATTCATCTGTACTAGCCATGTGTTGGCTTTTGTCAATAAGGTTTTATTTTTGTCCAGTTTTTCCTTACAGATATCGGAATACTTTACAGCCTGTTAGGCTACTATGAGATATATTTAGAAACATGCTTAGTGATCCTACCTCTTCGTTCCTCTGTCCCCAGGGGAACTCGGTTGAAATTGTTTCAGGTTTAGGCCTGTGCAGCAAATTAATATGGCTTATTACAGGAAGGAAAACATTTTGTGCAAATAAAGGGAAATTAAAATATGGTCAATGAAAACTGCATTCTTCCTGGGCACAGAGAGACAAAAGATTATATGGTCAGTGTTGTAATAAATGCACTGCTTTCCAGAAAGGAGGCAAGAACCAAACAGAAATAAAATGCAAAAGATATATGAGAACTTGCTTTCCATTCCATGTGAGTTTGGAAGATTGCTTCTTAAAAATAATTTCTGTCCAAACAGCTTCTCACCTAACTTCTAAGGAATATTTGAGTTATTTGCAATTTATAAGGAGTTTTCAAACATAATACTGAGGACTGAATAGCACAGCAGGCCACAGCTTGACTTCTCCATCGTAAGTAGTCTCTGACTTGTTCCCTGTGATCCCTTCAACTCCAGGCTAAGCCACAGTATAGAGGCAAGAGACTAGGTTATTGTTACCTAGCTACTGCAGATCTCCTGTTGGTGGAAGACCAGTTCACTGAGCATTAAATAGCATAATTGGTCATAATCCCAGGATATATTTGGAATTACAGTTGAAAGTAGAACTGGATATTTTATCTTCCATCTCTGGGAAGTGTGTTATAGACTCACCAGGGAAATACTTCCCAAGATTTACCATGCTTACAGTTCCTGAAGAAGTTTTTTTTCATGAGCTGATGCTGGCTGGGCCTGATTCCCTGGTTGTCTTGCACTTGCCCTGTAAGCACATCAAGATGAACCGCTCCATAATCTTGCCCGGTACCGAGGTCAGGCTGACAGGCCTGTAGTTCCCCGGATCATCCTTCTGGCCCATCTTGTAGATGGGCGTCACATTGGCAAGCCTCCAGTTATCTGGGACCTCTTCCGTTAATGAGGATTGCTGATAAATGATGGAGAGTGGCTTGGCAAGTTCCTCCACCAGCTCCTTCCGCACTCTTGGGTGGATTTCATCCGGCCCCTCTGACTTGTGAGTGTCTGATTGGCATAGCAGGTCATTAACTACTACTTCCTGGATTTTGAGGGAATCCTTCTGGTCTCCATCCCTGTCCTCCAGCTCAGGGGACTGATTACCTTGAGGACAACTAGTCTGACTATTAAAGACTGAGGCAAAGAAGGCATTAAGTACCTCAGCCTTTTCCTCATCCTTGGTGACAATGTTCCCCCTCACATCAAACAAAGGATGGAGATTCTCCCTGGCTCTTTTTTTATTGTAATGTATTTGTAAAAACACTTCTTATTATCTCTTGCAACAGTGGCCAGACTGAGTTCTAACTGAGATTTTGCCTTCCTATTGTTCTTGCTACACGACCAAACTAAATCCCTGTAGTCTTCTTGAGTAACGTGCTCTTTCTTCCAAAGGTGGTAGACTGTTCTCTTTCTCCTAAGTCCCAGCAAAAGCTCCCTGTTCAACCAGGCCGGTCGTTTCACCTGCCAGTTCGTCTTAAAGCACATGGGGACAGCCTGCTCCTGTGCATTTAAGATTTCCTTCTTGAAAAATGTCCAGCCTTCCTGGACCCTTTTGCCTCAGGACTGACTCCCAAAGGACTTTCTCAACCAGTGTCCTAAACAGGTCAAAAGATGTTGTATAACTGAGAAGTTAAGGCTTTCTATTGAAAATTTGAAAATTACTCTTCAACCATTTTTTTTTGATGATCTGTTCCAGTGAGAATGCAAAAGACGATGAAGGGGGTGGAACATCTCCCTTACGATGAAAGGCTGAGGGAGCTGGGTCTCTTTAGTTTGGAGGAGACTGAGGGGTGACCTCATTAATATTTATAAATACGGAAAGGGCGAGTGTCAGGAGGATGGAGCCAGGCTCTTCTCGGTGATGGCCAATGACAGGACAAGGGGCAACGGGTGCAAGCTGGAGCACAGGAGGTTCCATATTAACATAAGGAAAAACTTTTTTGCTGTGAGGGTGACAGAGCCCTGGAACAGGCTGCCCAGAGAGGTTGTGTCGTCTTCTTCTCTGGAGACATTCAAAACCCACCTGGACGCGTTCCTGTGTGATCTACTCCAGGTGGTCCTGCTCTGGCAGGGGGGTTGGACTAGATGATCTTTCGAGGTCCCTTCCAACCCCTACCATTCTGTGATCCTGTGAAACCTCTGTTTACAGATTAGACGGGAGACAGGCACTACACAAACACTCGGTAATGAGATGAACATGCATTCCTTGACAGGCATAAATACTAGATTGATAGTTTTGGTGTTCCAAATATAAGCCAATCAGAAGCACTTTGCAGGCACAATTTGAAGAGAGGAATGGTCTGTATAAATTCTTGCCCAGTGTACCTGTGCATGTGAAAGGCATGCATACAGATATAAACATTACTATGAGTATGTGACAAAAAAAATGTGCACAGTTACTGGAATTAAAACAGAGTAAAACATTCTCTTCTCCCTAGTAACAAGCCATACGACAAAAAGAAATGGCCTCAAGGTGCACCAGGGGAGGTTTAGATTGGACATTATCATAGAATCATAGAATGGTTTGGGTTGGAAGGGACCTTAAAGATCATCTAGTTCCAACCCCCCTGCTACAGCAGGGACACCTTCCACTAGACCAGGTTGCTCAAAGCCTCATCCAACCTGATCTTGAACACTTCCAGGGGCTGTCAAGCTCTGGAACGGGCTGCCCAGGGAAGTGGTTGAGTCACCATCCCTGGAGGTATTTAATAGACATGAAGATGTGGTGCTTAGGGACATGGTTTAGTGGTGGGCTTGGCAGTGCTTGGTTAATGGTTGGACTCGATGATCTTAAAGATCTTTTCCAACCTAAATGATTCTATGATCCCTGGAAATCAGTCAGGAGAAATCCCTTCCATACTGTGAGCTAAATACACTGTCTTCACATTTGTGGAGGAGGTATTCTGAATCAAAAGTAGATTCTTCAAGCCTTTTGGTTTTGTTTTTAAAAATAGTTTTTCTTAATGGAAAAAAGGCATTTTTTTCAGCTCACTAAGTTTGGAATTGAAGAGATATTGCTATATTACTGTGGATAATGTTGCTTTATCTATTTCTGTTGATTTTACTGATCTAAGCTATCAGCTCCTGTTTCAGTGATTTATTTGATTCATGGGGTCAGATCCTCAGAAAAGCTGAGGATCCTCTTAGAGTCTTTTAACTGAAGATCCTTAAATTGCTGTGCAATGCTTCCATGCCCTCCCATATGGAGTAAGTGGTACTGCAGTTTTGTAAAGTACTTTTTTTTATAAGAAGAGAATGCATTACCCTAAAAAGTGTTGTCTAACAGTCACAGATCATTTTTTTTCTCTCTCTTTTCCCACTAGTTTAATGAAACATTACTGTAGGAGCTGGAGCAAGCCACATAACCTGCCAAGGTCTGGCATACTGTATCTGTGGAAAAACCTACCAAAATATCTCCACAGTGTTGTAGGACTCAGCCTTTCAAGTGCCTGTGAATTACATGGGGTCTGTTGCTGAGTGTTAGGTACCCACCTGCTGTTACAGGAGTTTTGTGTTTCAGCAGTGGCAATGTTGATTTATCTGTACTCTGCATTCACTAAAACGTTAATCAAAGAAATATAATCTCGGACGTAGATTTTCAATTTCTTCGACTCTTCCCACTCAGCAGAGCGGGGCAACCCTCCAGAAGGAATCGACAGGAGAGGAAATCTCACTAGTTTAGCACTGAGCTCAATGAGTTTGCAAATGGCACTAAATGACAAGTCTGTATCATGAGTGCAGGCAGCCCAAATATCCCGCTGAGTCCCCTGTCCTCTAGTCTGTAAAAAAAAAAAAAAAAAAAGAATCAGGGAAAAAAAAGGAACATCTTTTATTGACTTGGGAACAGTTTTGCTAGGGTTCACCACCTGCGTCACATTAGTACTTTGGGATAAACTTCCCTTGGTGCTTATGATACCCTTGCAATCGCACTGGCCGACTGATGACAGAATAGGGCCCTTAGCAATCCCCTTACTGCTGTCACCAAATGGTGCCACAGAGCAATACTGTTAGCAGCTGTTTTCCTCCACATGAGACGTTTGCCATTTTTCTCTAATTTGTACAGTTTAACTCCTAGAATGGGAGCTATTACAGCATTTCATTAGGACTGTTCCTTAACCATGAACTCCTCAAGGAGCAGAACATTACCAAGCATCCATAGCATCTAAGACCAAACAGTCCTATTTATTGTTTGGTTATGTCTTGATCTTGTAGGGATTAAATCCATTAGGATATCACTGAAGAAACTGGTCTAGCCATGACTGAACATTAATACAAGCAATTAGTAACCACAAAATAAACCTTTATCTTTAAATAAATGCAAACATGTTTATTTAAGCAAATGTCACTCACGGAAATGCCATTGGAACCTCCAACTACTTCCAAGATCAGGCAAGGCCTGAAAACCTTGGTTTTTTCAGGATTGCTTAAAATTATCTGGATGGATATGCATGGATGTTGCAAAGGGATCTTTCTGTATGATGGAAGAGAATATTTTAGAAGTGATACACCTAATTAGTGCTGTTACTTGCCTACCCATATCTACTGGTCTGATTGTCCTAAGTTTGAGATGGAGCAGCTCAAGATGTGGAAGTGTACAGTTCCTATGCATAGACTTCGCAGAATATGTGTACATCAGAAGAAGGCTTTTTCAAGCAGAAGAAAGGCACCAAGAAGGGCATGTACATAGCTCTTCACACACTGCTTATCAACCCTACGTTTGCCACAACATCATTGCAAGCAGCACAGATGAGAGCTGTGTTTTGCTACAAAGTCCTGTCTTTTATGAATAAAGCCTGAATCTCTATAACACAACAAAGGCAGCTGGTCCAGCTCTGTGAAGGATTTAATAATTATTCTGCAGCAGAAATCAGAATGGTGTTTTATGGCTTTTCCTTATCAAGGGCTTCCTTACACAGGCTTGTGCTTTAACATATCTTGGTGTCTACGTAGAATTTTGAGCTCACTTAAACTTAATTTCCAGAGCTTGACTTCAGGCTGTGAAGATGCTGGGCCAGCGCTCAGGAACAGAGTTCTGGTTTCTTGCATAATGCTACAAGAATATGAAAAATAGCTGATGCTCAGATTCTGAGCAGAAATAGCAGTTAATGATGCTGAGTTCACATAAAAATCAGTTTTGGAAACCATGCTTCTATAAGGAATATATTTCACTATATTACCCAAACTCTGGATCACTTGAAATGCCACCAAGTCTCAGCTTCTAAGGTTTCCAAGATTTCTGCTTTATTTTCAGTATGCTAATCTCTAGCTTTAACATTTAACGGTGTTGTGGGTTTCTTTTCTTACTTATTCAAAGTAGAACCTAAAACCATGAAAGTGTATCTGCTTCCCAAACACCCCTCAGTGGACCTGTGAGCATCTCACTATTTATGCCAGAAAAATAGTCTCCTGTGTCAACACCACCAGTGATTCCCAAGAGTGTAATGGGAATTAATCAAACACGCAACCAAGACAAAGACAAAGGACAGAATACATTATAGAGATAAAAGGAGCTAAAAAGTCTTTGGAGCTAATTGCTTAGAGATAGTTAGGAAGGTTAATAGAGTATAACTGCGATGTATTTCCTCCTTCTCAGTGGAAATAGCATTGCTTATCTGTATTTACACTATAGTAAACACATCAGCACAAAACCATTATCATCACTAGAAAGTCACGTACCATTTAGACAGGCCTCAACATGTAACAAGTTGTATGGTTTGGATACAAACTCAATGGGCTTAAGGTGCAAATGAGCTCGGTAGCTGTATGCTATCTTTGTGCAGACATTACTAAAGACCCTCGTTTGCTAAAATCTGCAAGGATCTTTTTTCTTTTCCAATCAATCTCAACACAAAACTACTACCAGAGATAAAGAGACAGCTGGGGCTTCGCTGCCAGTAATGCTTCAAACCCTATCTCAATCACAGCACCAGTCACACCATGGCCACCACTGTAGCATGGTGTCTCGAGGAACTCAGTTTCTAGAAGAACAGCTGATTTCAGTGGAAAAAGTAAAGTATACCATGGTGATTTTTAACATGCTTTTAATTTTTTTTCCCAAACAACATCTTCTCCTGAGCCCTAGATCTGGCCTTTGACTACTACAGAGATTGCAGATTTGCACATACACCATTCCTTAGCAGAAACTGGATTCAAGGATCTTTGACCTCTAAGGATATTTTGTTTGAGGACTCTGCCTGGAGTAAAATTTATTAAACAAATCTGGCTGGCATTTATGATGATAGCATGTTATTTTCCCAAATTCGCTTGATTACGCCTCTGCCTTGGATCATCTATGATAATATTTATTCCAATGGGATCTCATTAGTTGCAATGCAGGAAATTATTGCTAAAGTAACTGGCTCAAAATATTAGTTCTGCATATATTTACGCATAGAGCTATTTATAAAAATTGTTGGGCTCAAATAAGCATAAGATTCTTCATCAATGAAGTGATACGTTCATATTAATACTTTAGCCTCTCGGATCTGGCACTATTTAGGGCCTGACACTAAACTTACTAAAGTCATAGGAAGGTTCCTATTATCTTTGGCAGACTTTGTATCAGACTGCTTATGGTGAAACTCCTTTAGATCACATTAGATGTAAGAGAGAGGAAGGGTTGTAAAAGAGACTAAGGGTCAGTTTTATCCATTTGCAAAGCTGCCAAAGCAGAAATAGATCAAGTGAGGTTTGCAAAGTGAAAAAAAAATAATGGCTGATTTTGGAATAAAATTTAACTAGGTAACTTCTTAGGGAGCTTTAGAAATTTTAGCATATCATTTTCGGTATGTTCTTTTCAGTACTTTCGTTTCTTTTCAGGCCGATTGTACTTCAGATAGAACATTTAAAATCAGGACACCTGGTGCATTTAAGGGCAAGTAGTTAGAGGACTCAACATATTTCCAGCTTGCGTGTTCACTTATAATCATCCAATATTAATTCTTCACATATCTATGACACACTAGACACTCCTGTAGTTCTCCAGGCAAAAAGCATATTTTTCTTTATGCGTGGTCTTTATTGGGTGTACAACCTAACCAGGACTGGTTAAAAATGTTGGACACATTCTCAGAGTTATTACTTAGATCTCTTTGCAACTAAATTAACTAAATTGAACTCAACTGTTGGCTTTATAAAGGAAATGCTTCCCTATACCACTAGTCCATAAAGATCCAGAACACTATTCCTTATTGAAGAATATGCACGGCCAGGGGATTTCACGTCCTTTATTTAAAGAAGAGCACGTCAAATAAGAAATTAAATCTACATTTAAATTTTACTATTTCCTTGCATTCTCGGGAGAGAGGAGAGTTTTTACACACAACTACTCCAAATGCTGGTAGCACTTTTGGACTCTGCAAGCTGCTTGCTTCAGCAAAAAAAGTCTGATTTCTGCAACCCATGATGAAGAGAAGCTGTTTACAGAAGCTCACCAAACTCTAGAGCTTACGTATGTAGGGGGACATTATTTAAACTCTCAGTCTGCCTCTTTTATTTCGCAGCAGCACGGATGTAGCCAAAGGCAATGCCTGTAGTACCATGTTACATGCTTTCTCTGGCACGGGGGCCAACTTTCAAACTCTTTTTCCCTTCAAAATTGAGCAGCCATTTAATTGAGATTGGTGCATGACCTGTGCCAAGTCCTAAATTATGCCTGGGAGTTGTTTAGGAAACTTTGAGCATAAAAATGCCCCAAGCTCTATCATAACAATTAGACAGTATAAACAATCACTTGCTTGTGCCTAAGACTATGCCCTGGCATTGTTTTATTTACTGTTGTTGCTAATAGGAGTACATGCTGGTAATACAAAATATCTCAGATGATATCAGTTCTGAGCCATACTTAGATGCTGAATATAATTCAGAAATAGGTAGGCCCTATATTGGAATAAACCCAAAAGGAGTATTTCCTATTTAAGAACTAGAAACACCTATTGATTAGCTATACATGTCAGTGTATTCTCACATGGGATAACTCCCTGCTTTGTATTCTGCCTACTACACTCCTCAACAGGGTGTATGATTAATATTTATAGATATCCAGTAAAAGTTACGTTCATTTGGGTAGTTATCCTAAATGGATGAGGACCCAATGAACCAAGGCAGCCAGAGCAACCCCGCTGGGTACCCAGACCCCCCCAGACCCTGTTATTCCCCAGCAGCATCTCTGCTTTGCCCTCCCTTTCCCACATACAGTGCTTTCTCCCAGATGCTGGGTGCTATTTCTAGCTTCAGCCCTCCCTGTTGAACATGCAGTTGCTTTTCGGGGAGCAGCAAGGAGGCGGGCTCGGCCGTTTGGCATCCTTCCCATTCCCTCTTGCCTCCACTCTGGCAGTGTGATCCACAGTCAAGTCTGACTTCAGCCAGTGTGGCTCTTCGCCAGATGCTGTATCTACAGACTCTGCTTTCTCAGGAGACAGTTTGTGCGAAACAGAGGGACGTTGGCTCAGAGTTGGAGAGAGGGAATTCCTTGTTCACTGGGGATTTTCAAGACACAACTTAGACTGGATACACACACAACTTAGGGCTGGATAACCTCATGCAGGCGCCCCTTCCCACAGAAGGCTGGACCAGATGACCTTTGCAGGTCCCTTCCAGCCTGGGTTGGTCTATGGTTCTGTGGTTGTTGCAGGATGTAAAGTCATGGATCTGTGCTCACTCTTGGGATTTTACTGTTGTTCTTTCAACCTCTTAGGTTCTTCCTTACAGGCCACTGTTTTGGAGGGAGTTTTCCACACAAGATTTTAACCTTGCACTTCGAGATGAAAAGTAAACTTTCTGTTTTAACAGTGGCAGTGAAAGGTTTGTGAACACAGCTTCCTTACAGGGCTCAAAATCATGGAAATAATAGAAGAACTCCACATTCAGATTAATTTTTTTAAGTCTCCTAACTCTGAAGCTCCTTTGGACTTTTGAAGGAAGCAAGAATATCTGAGTGACTGGGTTTACTGATACGTGGCAAAGTTATTTAGAAAATTCTGAGAACGTGGGCTATTGCCTTACATTACCCTACTACAGACAAGGTTCTTGTTCAGTACAGTGTTTTTAAAAATATAAGAATAAAATTTTTAGTGCATGGATGTAGCCACTAGATGGGAGGCAAGAGCTGGTTAGGAACTGGGAGCATCAGCTGGGGGTGAACTTAGGGAGCTCTCATTAGCTGCCACCGCCAGCTGCGACATGCCGCACTGGAGCTCCACACTAATACATCTGGGGCCACTGTTATAAGCGTACACAAGCAGGTTATTCACTGAACTGGAAACATTTTTTTATGAATTGGTGGTGGTGGTGACAGATTGTTGAGGGAGCAGGATATTTTTAAAATAACTGTGTTAATTCTCTGCCTCTAAATGGCTCTGCTGTAGGAAATTCTCCACTTTCATCTGCAGCGCTGATGGAAAGGAACATCTTTCACATTATCTGATCTACATGACGTCTATTAAAAATACAGCTGCCAAAGGCTTTTACAGAGCAGGAGTGGTGTTAGCCTATGTGCTAAGGGGGTGGAATTCAAGTCCTTGCAATGTCATAGACTTTCTGTGTACCTTTAGGCAAGCTGCATTTTTTCTCTCTATTTCAGTTCTTCCTCGGCTTCTCTTTTTTTTTTTCCTATTTAAGTGGCATATAATGGAATTTCCTTGCTTCCTTGGTGGAGATTACTACTATAGACTGTGCTATCATAATACCGCACAATATAGAAATGTCTTTGAGCACTTCATGCATACATTTTTTAATAAGAAAAAGTCTGATTTTTTTTCAGTTTTGTGTGGCTCCTTATATTTAACTTTAGCCAGAAATTTGGTCCAGCCAAATGAATAGAAATAGAAATAGAAATAAATGCTATTTAACTTCAACAGAATTTTGGTCCAGACTATCGCCTAAAACTATTTGTAAAAACTGACCAAAGTAAAAAGATAAGGAAATGTAATAATTTGAAACAAAAAGACATACTGATCTCAGCCGAAAGGGGTGTGGGTTGAGTAACAAACAGACTAAGCTGGTCATGTTAGAAATTAAGAGTAATAGATGAATAAAATAAGAAAAAAGGTGGTTTAACTTAAAATTCTTTGCTCGAGTTTTTAATTTAATGACATAGACAGAAGTATAATTTGACACCTCTGACAAGTGACTTCGGTAACATCCTGGTAGGACCCTGAAGTGCACTGCGATACAAGCGTGCTTTCCCGTCCCCATCTTGGGCATCACTGGAGCTCCAACCTGTAATAATGCTGTAGAGGTTAAAGCTTGATTAATGGTATATGGAGATGTCCCAGAGGAGCTGTTGTCCTCTGCAGTACCTGTGATATCTGGGAAGGGTGAGGCAGCCACCTTTGTTACATGACCCACGGTGCTGCTAACACAAGATCATTAACTCACGTTGGAAAGCCCTCTTGTCCTCAGTACAGAGATTTAAAATCTTCATGGAGGACTAAAGAGCATTGAAAGCCCACGTACTCTTTGACTAGGCATGAAAATAGCTCTTCCTCTCTCCTTCTAGGTTCTTAAACCAGCTTTATTATACAGTGAAGAGAGGATTTGTCCAGAATCAATTCTTAGCCCAATGTTTGGTCTCCTCCTCTGCTTCTCCCTCTCCTCTCCTACATTAATAGCCTTTCATTAGCAAAACCTTACTTCTGGCCGAAATGTGACAAACTACTGCATACCTAGAACACAAATATACCAATGGACCTGGCTCGTTTGTTTCTCTCCCCTCCGTTCCCCAAGAAGCAACAGCCTTTCTTCAAGGAGCCTCAGGCTGCTTCCTTGGCCTGGATTATCCTTTAAGAGCAAAAGTGATGTGCTGAATAGGGGAACAATTTACACAACACTTTCATTTGTGAAATGCTATTGAACTGCTAGTAATTACAGCTCTGTAGTGTAAATAGGAGAAGTTGACCCAGATTAGATGAACCAAGCAGAAACCACATCCGTACTTTCCTTAAAGCCTCCCACTGTTGTGCTACCAGAACCAGCAGCTGGTAAATGTCATCAGCCAATATTTTTGTTTTCATAGCATCTTAATTTGTCTGAACAGACCAAGGTAAAAATAACTATGTCCTATTTTCACTAGAGTTAATCCCTGAGTCTGGTGCTATGGAGCAAGCTATGACTGAAAAAAAAGACATTACAGACACTTTTACTGGGAGTGGCAGGAAGAACTGGACTCAGGAGATTCTGACTTGCATTTCTGGGTCCATTGGCTACACCAGAGATGGTTAACCTGTAACTCCTGGTATGATTCACAACATTTCTGTACACAGGAAAGGAGCATCTTGAACAGCAAGCATCTCCTTCCTCTCTCCACCTTGCCCATGCTCTGCTCTTGTTCCAGGTACAAAGCAGACTCTGCAACCTCTTGGCTCCTTCAGGAATCACCTGCTTGCTGACCCCCCTCTTCAATGCATCTATACCAGTGAACAAAATCTATACTAGTAACCAAAATAGGTCAGGGTCGTTATTTCTGAGCATGAGGTAAGAACTAATAGAACACAGCCCGTATAGCTAAAGTCCACCACCCTCCAAAATGGGATAGCCACATCCAATCTCTTTGTTGGGAACGGTCCACTTGCAAGCTGTGCCTGGGAAAGTGCAAACTCAGCTCAGAACCATGTCAGATTTTTTATTAGAATTTACTATAGAAAATCACAGAAAAGGGGCTGTACCCACCACTTAATAAGGTTACCGGTATAGACATAGTCCAAATGGGTATATAACGGGGCATGTAGCCCACTCACAAACCAGGACTGGCACATGTGCACCAGGCAATCACCTTTCAAATTTTAAAGTCATGACTGCCCCTTGCTAATCACTAGCAGATTTAAAATTCTCCATAAAAATCTTCCTATTTAGAACATAAATTGGTGATGTAAATTGCTGGATTTCCAAAGATACATAGCTTTTATTTCCAGACTGTAAGTAATCCTTTAATGCAAAACAACAGAGGTGGAGTCCTGAATGGAAACACCATTGGCTTCCACCAAGAAGTAGCTCCTTCTCACCTCAGTCTGTCTTTGTAGTGTCACCTTTGTATAACTGTTAAATACTTTTTTATTTTTTTTGTGACATCAAGCTTATCTCAGGCCCTAAACTGAGAAAAAAAGAGGAAGGAATGATGAAGGAACACTTCCAGGGAGAGGACAGCCATAGCTTCTCTGGGCAACCTGTGCCAGTGCCTCACCACCCTCACAGTAAAGAACTTCTTCCTAATATCTAATCTAAGTCTACTCTCTTTCAGTTTGAAACAGTTACCCCTCGCCTTATCACTACGTGCCCTGATCAAGAGTCCCTCCCCACCTTTCCTATAGGTCCCATTCAAGCACTGGAAGGCTGCTATAAGGTCTCCCTGGAGCCTTCTCTTCTCCAGGCTGAACAACCCAAACTCTCTCACAGCCTGTCCTCATCTTCATGACCCTCCTCTGGACCTGCTTGAGCAGGTCCATGTCTTTCTTATGTTGGGGGCCCTAGAGTTGAATGCAGTACTGTGGGTGGGATCTCATGAGAGTGGAGTAGAAAGGCAGAATCACCTGCCTTGATCTGCTGGCCACGCTTCTTCTGATGCAGCCCATGATGCAATTGGCTTTCTGGGCTGTGAGCGCCCATTGCTGGCTCATGTTCAGTTTTGCATCCACCAGCACCCCCAAGTCTTTCTCCCCAGGGCTGCTCTCAATCCACTCATTGCTCAGCCTGTGTCTGTGCTTGGGATTGCCCCAACCCAGGTGCAGGACCTTACACTTGGCCTTGGTAAACTTCATGAGGTCAGCCTGGGCACAACTCTCCAGCCTGTCCAGGTCCCTCAGGATGGCATGTCTTCCCCTCAGTGTGTCTACTGCATCACCCAGCTTGGTGTCATCAGCAAACTTGCTGTTTGGACCACTGTCCATGTTGCTAAGAAAGATGTTAAATAGCACCAGTCTCAATACTGACCCCTGAGGAACTCCTGGGAAGAGGAGGTGTTCACTGTATCGATAAAGTAAACACCATTCAAGGTAAGTACTCTAGAAGAAGACAACAGTTGTTAGTGCATCCTTTGGTTCCACTAAATGCTTTGTTTATGGGGTTTGGGATACACAGTTTTATGCACCTGACAACTCAAAAACAAACATTGTAGTCCACAAAGAATAAGATCTTTAGGGAGAAAAATGTTTTTGTCAGAATATAGTAAGATTTGTTTCTAATTACAGTGTAGCTCTACTTCTCTGTGAATGGAAGACACCATTTAACTGTATTTACACTGAAAACCAAAACGATGGCTGCTCATTTGTGACACTGACATTTCAGAAATCAAATGGGCTGCCTATAAAATGAAATACATAAGAATTTTCTACTACTTTCCTTTCCCCTTGTCCCTCCTCCGCTGTGGTGGGTTGACCTTGGCTATCCACCAGGTGCCAACCAAGCTACTCTACCACCCCTCCAGACACAGACTGCTCCAACATGGGTCCCCATGGGTCCTGCCAACAAACCAGCTCCAGTGTGGGCTCCTCTCCACGGGTCTACAGGTCCTGCCAGGAGCCTGCTCCAGTGCAGGTTTCCCATGGGTCACATCCTCCTTTGGGTGTATCCACCTGCTCTGGTGTGGGGTACTCCACGGGATGCAGGTGGATATCTGCTCCACCATGGACCTCCATGAGCTGCAAGGGGACAGCCTGCCTCACTGTGGTCTTCACCACAGGCTGCAGAGGAATCACTGCTCCGGTGCCTGGAGCACCTCCTCCCCCTCCTTCTTCACTGACCTCTCCAGCTGAAACAACAGAGTTGTTTCTCTCACATATTCTCACTGATCTCTCCAGCTGCAGGTTTCTATTGAGCAGGGTTTTTTTCTCCCCCTTCTTAAATATGTTATCGCAGAGGCACTACCACCATTGCTGATGGGCTCGGCCTTGGCCAGTGTGGGTCTGTCTTGGAGATGGCTGGCATTGGCTCTATCAGACATGGAGGCAGTTTCTGGTGTCTCCTCACAGAAGCCACAGCTGTAGCTCCCCTGCTGCCAAAACCTTGCCACGTAAAGCCAATATATCCACTTTTATTCATCCTATTCTGGATACCATTTCTTATGTACCTGGGATGCTGTATTGGTTTTGGCTGGGACAGAGTTAATTTCCTCACCCATGCTGGAGCAGTTCATGAAGAACTGCAGCCCGTGGGAAGGACGCACATTGGAGAAGCTTGTGAAGGACTGTGTCTCGTGGGTGGGACCCCACACTGGAGCAGGGGAAGAGTAGAGTGTGAGGAGGAAGGAGCAGTAGAGATGAAATGTTATGGACTGACCACAACCCACATTCCCCAATGCAGGGAGAGGAGGACACAGGGGGAGGAGGTAGAGGAGTCAGGAGTAAAGCTGAGCCTGAGAAGAAAGGAGGAGTGGGGGGAAAGTGTTTTTTAGTTTTGTTCTGATTTTTCTTTATCCCGATGTTTAATTGGCAATAAATTAATTTCCCAAAGTCAAGCTGTTTTGCCCGTGACAATAATTGGTGAGTCAGCTCTCCCTGTCCTTGTCTCAACCCACAAGCCTTTCGTCCTATTTTCTCTCCCCTGTCCAGTTAAGGAGGGGGAGTGACAGAGCAGCTTTTGGCAGGCACCTGCCATCCAGCCAGGGTCAACCCACCACAGTGGGCTCAGCACTACCTCCAATGTGTAAAGCAGAGCAGGTCAAAAATGGAGCAGAATCTGAATCCTTACTTACGCAGATCCGATGAGCAGGAGTCTGCATGCAGGGGGCAGAAATGGTGGCTATTCTTGAGCACAACAGCTATACTGCAGCAGTCCAGATGGACTATCGCTTGCTCACAGTTTGAATATTTTATGCAGGCAAAAACAGGCCATCAGTTATTTTCTGAATTACTCACACTGGGTCTGGCTGTGCATGTGATTGATTTTTACCCTGTTTAATAGGATGGCTTCTGTGGATGGAAGGACAACTCCTAAACACTTCCTGAATACAAGTGGCTGACCTGAGTTTCTAAGATAAATGCCAAATGGTACACTTAGTATTCACAGAACATTAAATAAAGCTAGGAGCAGATGAATGAGCTGGATTACCATGTTCACTGAACAAATCAGTACTACCACAGGTACTCGTACATATAGAGCATTTGCAAATTTCAGAATAATAAACTGATCCTGGGAAAATCCTACAGATGTTCTTAGTCCAGTGCTCAATTGTCTGATGATTACAGACTTCCTAACATCTACTACTTTCCAGCTCTTTCCAGGATATGTTTTTTTTTGTTGTTGTTTGATTGGATTTGGTTCTTCCTCAAAATTAAATGGAAATGATCTATACAGCTATTTTTTAATTCCTATAATTAATATTTCCTGCAGCTGTAAAAAATATTTTTGGTATTAACTTTTAATTGCTAACTGGCTATGGTTTTACAGTGTGCTACAACTACTTTTACTTCAGGAAGCTCAATAAGGCAGATAATCCTCCTCCTCCTCACACTCCCCTTTGAACACTACTTCACAGGAATACAAGGGCTGTGAAAGCCTTGCACCTGGCGGAGGGAGAATCCCCCCAAGATGCATGAAAAGAGTCCCCGCAGTGCACGCTGTGATGTGGATATTCAGTTGCTCTGAGCTGTAGTTCTCTGGAGGTTTTTAATAAATTAGAGCAGACTCCGGGAATAATGCTTTATGCCATAGTTCTCAAAGCTGACATGAATCATAGGAGTGGGAGGGTGGGTGACAGCCACCTTAGGGCTCTGCTGGTGGGCCACGTATTTCTGTGATATCACAGCCATAGGCATCAAAAGAGACCTGGGCTGATATATTATACCTAGCTGTGAAAACTATGAATGGTAGAATTCCGTTTTAAAATGGGAGGGATTTGTCTTACTCCACCACAATTCCTTCTTCTGTCATCTATCTTCAGTTCTTATGTATATACTAAATGCCCTGGAAACACTGCATGAGGACACCTGGGCTGTTTGAAGGTGCAAAGCCTGCTGCAGTAGCACTGGGGGGCTGCAGAAATGGAGGGAAGCAGACTTTGTGACTTCTTGTCCACAGTGCTTTTTGGGAGCCGAGTTGAAGAGGACTGTTCCCTGACAGTGCCTGGATATAGTCCTAGAGAAATCTGGTTAGAGGTCCAGAACAAGGCCACAAAGTAAGATCTTCCTGGTCCTTTTATTACTGAATACTCTAGTGCAAGACACAATTGACCGTAAGTTGGAGGCAGATGTCAAGACCTGAAGTGTCTCTGGTCATGTGCAGAACTTCAGACATCTAGCTAATTCCACACGCATAAAGGTAGGTCCATGCAGATGCTTAGAGCAAATGGAGTGTTGTATTTCTAGGACACCCTTAGAATTCAAGCATTGTTTTTCAGATTGTAGCACTGGTGAAGTTTGCACGATAATATGTAAAAGTGTTGTAAATCCGAAACACTGCCCAAAATTATCATGTGATCTCCTTTAGTGCAACTTGGTAAGTTTATCATCCAGTGCATCTGTTTGTATTTAAATATTTAGGATAAATGATACATGAACTGACAAAGATTCACAAGTATCTGAACATTTGTGGTATTTTCCCCAGTGACCTACTTACCGAAGGGATGCTGTACTTCGACTTTGAACTGTACTGAAAGAAAGTTGACACTGGCAGCCCACCAAATTAAACAATAAAAGTGAACCCTGATGTTGGCAATGCTTGGCTGGTAAGTCCCAGTATATACAAATCTATATGCAAATATAGATCTTTTCTTTTCACTAACTGAGAGAAAAAATATTTTACTTTAGCCACATGACAATGATTCATGCTGGGAAAAATCTTGTCGGCTTTCTCAAATGTTTCTGATATTTGAACTGTGCTGATAATTTCTATTTGAAGTATGAACCACCAACAGCACTTTTGACAGCTGCAGCATCTTCTGTAATCATATTTATTCTTCATCAAAGCTTAGAAAGAGCCAACACACACCAGGCTTTTAACAGTTTGTTACTCAACAGCTATGTTTTACAGATTCCAGTGGGGACCATCTAACATTTCTGTGTTCACCATAGCATCAAACTGGTGAGCAGCAGTTTTGGAGTTTGAAGCACAGCCGTTGAACACAATCGTCCTTTTATGATCTGTGTTCTTCATCGGTGACTTTGACAACACGACCGCCATCTTCAGCCACACACCTCACAAACAACCCTGGGCACAAGTATATGCTGGTGGCCACCCAGCTGGAAAGCAGCTCGGCAAAAAGAGACCTGGGCATCCTGGCGGACACCAAGTTGGATGTGAGCCAGCAATGGGCCCTTGCTGAAAGAAGGCCAGTGGTATCCTGGGCTGCATTAAACAAAGTATTGGCACCATGTCAAGGGAGGTGACCAATCCTTCCCCTCTGCTCAGCACTGGAGTACTCCATCCAGTTCTGGGCTCCCCAGTACAAGAGAGACATGGACATACTGGAAACAGTCCAACAAAGGGCCACAAGGATGATTAAGGGACTGAAGAATGTCTCCTATGAGAAAAGGCTGAGAGAATTGGGACTCTTCAGCCTGGCAGCCTGGAGAAGAGAAGGCTCGGGGGGATCTTATCAACATACATAAATAACTAAAAGGAGGGCACAGAAAGGATGGAGCCAGGCTCTTTTTAGTGGTGACCAATGCCAGGACCAGAGACAATGGGCACAAACTGAAACACAGAAGGTTCCCTCTGAACATCAGGAAACACTTTTTTACTGTGAGGGTGACCGAGCACTGGCACAGGTTGCCCAGGGAGGCTGTGGAGTCTCCCTTTGTGGAGATATTCAAAAGCTGTCTGGACAGGTCCGGGTGGTCCTGCTGTAGCAGGGGGGTTGGACCAGATGATCTCCAGAGGTTCCTTCCAACCTCTACCATGCTGTGATTCTGTGATTCTATGAAATGCAATGGAAAATCAACCTCTGGATGTCCTTCCAAAAGACTTGTCATTGCAAAGAAAGGCAGGCTGTTCCACGCATAGCATGAAACTTCACAGCAAGAAGGTGTTACAAAACCTGATTCAACACACATCAGACTAACTCCTAAAAATCCTTAAGAGTATCCCAGTCTATTTTCTTTACGATGATGACCAGTAAGATGCTGACTTTTTAAGGACAGTTTAGGATGTTCAATGCTTGATATTTGTGCCAAGAAAAAGCAAAAATAGGAATCCTTGGAAATGGGTCATTACAGACCAGAACACTGAACACAAAAGAATTTATGTAAAAGGAAGCTCACGATTGTGACCAAGGAATTGGAAAGAGGTAAAGAGATATATACATGTTTTCATGTCAATGATGAAATGACAGGAGCTATTGCTTTTTGATACACAGATGAGCAATATGCTATCCAGGATCTCATGAAATGCGGATGTCGTATTGATATTCAAGGCGATTTCAAAATGTGCTCCCAGATATTAACCAGTGATATAAATCTTGGAGGAACGCTAATGATTTGCTCATCGGACAGGATTATAGTCTACAGGCTGACAGATGGCAACATAATTGAGGTCCACCAATGGCTCATTAAAACTTCATACAAAGTAATCACCTTGTAACTTAGTACCTGAGTGAAAGTTAAAATACAACCTGTTTTAAAAAAGTAGGAGTAAAAAACAGTTAGATGTACGCGGAAAGGTTTTTAGTGTCCTTGCATGTCTGCAGTTCTGGTGTCGTCACATGCAGATGAACAAAGGACATGTAGAAGAGACAGGAATGATTGAAAACATGGAATGGCTTCTCTGTGACGGGAGATTAACTAGACTATATGGAATGGTTTCTCTGTGAGGGGAGATTAAACAGACTAGGAGTCTTCAACTTGGGAAAGATATGTACTCTGTTCTTGTATTTTTTTCCCTAAAAAAAGTGTGGAAATTTAGCCAGAGATTAAACTTGGATTTAGAGACAACTAGCAGAGCAGCTATTCTAATAACGAGCATTTAAGTAGACAAAAAATTCCTGAAAATGACCCTTAAAGATTTCAGGGTTAGCTTTTAATAAAAAGATTTTAAATGTAAGAAGCCAGGTATTGTACTCCATCTGGTCTTGTTCTGAATCAACAAAAGAACACGAATTGAATCCATGATTTCAAAGAGGCAAGCTGTATATGCTGTTCAGAATATGAAGCCTAGAGTAAATAAGCATTTGGTGCCTGCAATATTCACATCATGAAGTAGTTTTGCATTGATGGATGAATGACTAGAATTTAACCAGATGTTTGCATTAAAGCAAATACTTCTACTCTTACTGACGAACAAAATGCATATTACAAAATCATGATTATCCATCCCATTGTAGTATCTCCTTCATTTTCTGCATATTCATTGATCATGAGTTATTACTCAGATACTTGATACAATTTTTGGAGCATATTAGAAAAATGTCTCTAAACACACAAGAAACCTCTTCCCTGAAGAAGGAACTTTGATGCAAACAGTGGCAAGTAGTAGAAAGAAATTGTTTTCCATTGGGTAGGATGTGAAATAAAGATGCATTTTGTCCTTAAAGGCTTTTCAACATCTACATGGAATTTACTGTAAGCCAAGTCCTGAATGCAATGACAAGGTAGAATGAATGAATGCTCTTAACTGAATGCAAATTTTGAATATACAGTAATGATCCCACACACTTTTCTGAACAAACTTTGGCATTGTTAGAAAAAATGGAGAATATCCATGAATATAAAGAGAATAGATATACACTATGTAAAGGCTTGACAAAAACATTGTAATAGTGAGTCTGTTCCTTAAACTGATAACCTGCAAGCACAGATTGCCTACTGAGAACCCTTTTCCAAAACAAATTTGAGGAAGCCAAGTAATAGTTCACACGGCTCTGTTTTTTTAATGAAAGTTTGGAGAAGCATGGTACCTGGAAAGATGTAAATTTGACAACTGAAAAGGAATGTCTTCCTCATTAGATAAGTGAATCAATGACACTGAAGATGACAGAAGCTTCCGAGAAACTTCAGAAAATTCTTGCATTTCTCCTGTTTAGAAAAAAGACAAATTATTTTATCATACAGTCTCATTGCAAAAAAAAAGTTCTGTTTTAGGAAACCAACAGCTGGAAACTTTATTACTGAAGTCAAATCAGCCATAGATACAGGCAGAACCCTGGAAGTTTTGATGAAAAAATACCAATCATTTATTATCGGAGCAGCTAGCACGAAAGTTAGGTTACAGGGTGCGTGCCAGGTTAGCAGAAGATCAGTCTCCGAGTGTTCAAAATTCACAGCAGACTAAGCTTGCTGGGGGAAGGTTCTATCGAAGGGTGATCCTTTTAGACTGGACAGTATAACTTCAGTCTAAAATACTTTGGAATATTATGTCTTTCTTTAAGACAGGACAACATCCCTTCTCCCCCTCCTGCCCCTAACCAGACCTATACTAAGGTCTTCAAACCATGAAAATAAAACTTTTTATAGCAGCTTTTTATTGTATAGCAGGAATTACAGCAGCTTTTATTGCACAAGTCTAAAATGCGTAATTTCAGAGGAAAGGTTTAGAGAGCAAGGATTCTGCGTATCACTTCAGTGTGACCTGGAGCCCTGATTATAGCTTTGATTGCAGAGTATGCTTGAAATCTATTTTAGCACCTTGATACACTTCATTTACAAAGATTAAAAAAAAAAAAAAGAGGAATTACAGGAAATACTGCTTTCTTTTAGTATGGATAAAAACATTTACTTACAAGCAGAGGATTTCTAAATCCATGCTGCTTTGCATTGTTTCACTATCTGCATTAATTTTCCTGATGTTTATCGTTGAAGTGCTTAAGGAATCATACTCTTATCCAGAACATCACGCAGAAAAGATGCAGTGTTCCTGTGGAATCCATCGCGCAGAGAAGATGCAGTGTTCCTGGGGAATGCACAAAAAGTTTCAGGAAGTGAGTAATTTGATGTGAAATGGTGAGTTACAGGTAACACCTCATATTAGTAACTCTTTCCCTGTTCCAACGGTTGATCCATCATTAACTATGATTCTCACCAATGTCCTTTTTGAATCATTTCTTGTTTCACATAAGGAAAATAATTTGAACTTGTTGAAGTTGATTGGTGCAAATCACTGGCAAGCTGAACCGTCGAGCACTGCTGAGCTCTTGACTCCCACCCTTGTTTTCAGTCTTTGGTTATTAATTATGGCTCTATGCTTGCAGCACCCTGTGCGAAGCCAGGCTCCCCAGGCTTGCAGAGGGCGGCAGGTGTCGGCAGGGCTTTATAGGGCTGTCAGACTCATGGCTGCAGCAGACTCACGAGCAACGCTCGTTCCCATGAGGCTGCTTGTGCTGATCTAAAAGCAGCTGCTCCTGAAAGGCTCTGAAGGATAAAACAAGCCAATTTGCTAGCACGGGAAGTTACCCAGCGTTTCGTAACCGTATGAGTGGTTCCACAGGGCGAGTGACTAGCTGCGCGCTGCGCCTCAGGCCCTGCTGCTCTTGCCGAGAGTCGATCATGAGGGGAGGCCGGAGCTCCCGTACCCCACTGCAGGGAAGCCGTGCACGGCTGCTGCAGCACGGCCGGGCCGAGGCGCCCAGGGGGCAGAGAGAAGCGCTGTGGAGGGTGTGAGGGGGGACCCTCCTGCCACGGAGATCCACTGCGAGGCTGACGGGGGAAGACCGGCCCAGGCGCAGGCAGGCCCTGCTCACGCGGCCGAAGAGGCTCCTGTATTTTAAAGGGCAGATGCTTAACGGGGCGCCCTGCAGCGGGGCTGCTGCTGTGTCAGGGTGTGATAAGTAGAGACACGGACAATTTAAAGTGTCAAAATCCAATGCGAATTTTATTATATTAGCAAGCGAACAAGAGCAAAGGCAGCGCTGGGCGGCCGGGGAGTCTGCGCTCCGCCAACGGCTCGCGCCTTCCCGTCTCGTGTAAGCACATTATATACAGTCTCATTTCCTGCATTCGTGATGTCGCAATCAAGTCGATACTCTGCGCATGTTCCTTCTGTTGCTAGGGGGTCTTTCTCTGCCTCCTGGTGGTCGTAAGGATGAAGGCTGAAGGTCTTCCTCGTTGCCCTGTGGGTGAACTTATGCAAGAATGTGATTACTCAACCCCCTCAGCTACGGGTCTTGTTTACTTTGCCAAATGTCCTTCGGTTGGGCTATCAAGCCTTGCGAGCACATAAATCTTCCATCCATACCCTCCCATACAGGTTGAATGGACAAAACACAATATGCTACCTATGACAATCCCCCCTTTTTCTTTTGTCCATTATTTTGATCATTGAACCGTTGTAGCTCTTGAGCACTCAAAATAAGGGTTTCTGCCAAATCAGGCTCATCGGATACTGATTCGTACTTCGCTCGAACAAGCATCAGGTGAGCGGCTTCTAAACTGTTTTTAACTATCGCGATAACTTTATTACAAATACAAGGTCCAAATGCAAGCATTAAAGTGAGCAGTATTAATGGTCCCGCCAATGTTGACAATAAAGTAGTAAGCCAAGGAGAATGGTTAAACCATGATTCGTACCAACTTTGTTGGGATTCTCGCTCTCTCCTTCGTTGTTCCAACCCCTTTTTTAGCTCTGCCATTGTGTCCCATACTATTCCGGTATGATCTGCATACACACAGCACTCTTCCTTTAAAGCTGCACACAATCCCCCTTGCTGCAAGAATAATATATCCAAGCTGTGTCTATTCTGAAGCACCACTTCTGATAGTGATCTTAGTGATTTTTCCAATGCGTTTATCGATTTTTCTATTCTGCTCAAATCCTCATCCACTGCTACTCTAAGTGACTTAAATTCAGCTTGTTGATTAATCAGAGAGGTTATCCCTGTGGCTGCTCCGGTTCCTCCAATCGTAAGGAGGGCGGCTATGGTCAGAGCTGTAAACGGCTTCCTCCTAGCAAGATGGTGCTCGGGGGTGGTTTGATAATTGTAGACAAACTCATTTGAGTGATATATAATTTTTGGAATTATTGCTACTTGTATGCAATAATCTTTGCTTTTATTAACATTTCGGAGGCTCAAGCAAGGTGTTACTCCGATACTTGAGCACACCCATTTTGTGTTTGCCGCTGGTATTAACCAATCCGCAGGAGCTTCCTTTGTGAGTGAAATACTTACATTACACAAATGTTGTTTTGTGGGTGGAATTGTCCCAACGCACCGTCCTTTTCCCGTTACTTGTTCCAAGGTGAGACCTTGGACCTGATCCTTTCCTTTTTCTCCATAAACATTGTGCAGGGTTTGTCCCATTTACCTGCCTAGCCTTGGATGTAATTCCTACAGCCTCGTAAAAGGGCGGTTTAATGCTATAACATAGCCAGCAGGAGCTGGTTATTTGCGGGTTAGTCTTATTTAGTATTCGGTAGCTAGCTTGCATCACTTTCCATAGGGTATTTCCTTCTAAGTTTTCTTCTTCTGAGATAGTTATACCAGAGTGAGTATTATTACCAGTAAACTAAGTATCATTGCTTATACCAGAGTGAGTATTATTACCAGTAAACTGGGTATTATTGCTAGTTTCAGTATCATTCGCGGGTCCCAGAGTTTGTTCATGTGTTAGCACGGGATTTGGTCCAATTGGTTCCGGATCATTTGGAATGGTCTCTTTTTTTATTAGTATCAGTCCTCCTCTATCAGTTCCTGGTTCCCAATAACGCATTCCCCAAGTTTTTCCCACAAACCATGTAGGGTTCTGGTCTTGAGAAATATTCATGTATACAAACTGGCAATTTCCAGACAATAGTATACCACCAGAACTATCACGCTGAGGGGGTGCACATCCCACTGGTCCCCATGTTACTGTAATAAACTTGTCATTCCCTCCCCCGGGAGCCCAGTCCGATGCTATGGTTTCACAACCCCAGTATGTGCAATAATAATGTCCTGGTGAATTACAATAGGTCCTTCCTGGATTTGAACTAGGGCAAAAATAAAACCCTTTTAGGTTTAAGCATGGTTGTATTGGCACAAGTTGGCACAATGTGGGAGTAAAACTGGGAGGTCCAGAGACTATTTTTGTCTGTACTACAGCTTGGTCTTCCCATCTAAACAGGGTCCATTTAAAAGGTCCATGCGCGTACGGCTCACAAACAGGGATGCATAATACTACCCAGATTGCCCCTATAAATACGTATCGGGAAAAGTGGTGGTTTTTGTAATATCCCAATTGCTTATTCCTACCCCGATTTGATACTTGTCCCCGATTTTTGTCGTTTGCACTCCAGGGCTTCGCCTTTTCGCTACCATCCTTGAGGCAGGATCTCAAGCACTGCTTTACGGTCCCAATCGTTGGGCTCATTCCTCCACAGTTTTTTACTCCTCTGCCTCGCTCGTTGACTCGGTTGCTTCGAGCCACGAGGGGTACCATCTTCTCGGCAGCAGGGGTATCCTTCAGGAGGACTCGTGCTTACTTTAGCCGCTTGCCTCAGGATGTATGAACTCCAGTTGGTATCTTTAACTTGGGGTGCGTTGCACTTCACCCCTTTCAGGAACTTCCAGCACTGCCCTCTTACTATTTCAGCAACAAAAGGAATTGGTTCATTCGAATGGTAACAATAATTTTCGGGCCGAATTCCTTTAGCAAATATCTCCCACCATTCCTCTGATTCAAGAATAATCTCTCCCTGTGATTCTTTTAATTTTAATGCCAATTCTGTGAGTTCCCTTTCCCACTCCCAGCAGATCCGGCAGACACTCTTTGGGGTCTTCTGTTTCGGCAATGGGCCCACCACCGTTCCCGACACACCTTACACACAAAGCACACGAATGGGTAACAGTTAATATACCACACTTGATTTCAGCATCTACATGCCCATCTTCAGTCAGAATTGGATTCTCACTATATTCAATTTTAAAGGTGTTCATTCAGGTCCTTTGAAATTTTATTTTTAGGTCCCCGGGTACACTGGTCACTTGCCACTGTTGATTCTTTACGGGTCCTTTGATTCGGCTGGCATGAGTCCACCCTCTTTCAGCTGTTCGTATGGAGGTTTCTGTAGTAAGTAAAACAGGATATCCCACTATGGGGTTAGTAAGGTCTCTTTACTTTCAGGTCCCAGCTGGCTGAGTAAAATATACGGATTTGCCACAACTGGGAACCTTGCAAGTGTTCTTTTGTTAATTTCCCATAGGTCATGGACTAATCTATAGGACCCATCAGTTTTCTTTACGGGTAAGATGGGTGTATTGAAGGGAGACATGCATGGTTCCAGTAGCCTTGGTTTAATTAATCTTTCAATCTCTGGTTTCAACCCCATCCTGCCTTCTCGTGAGATTGGGTATTGTTTTATTTTTATTGGAATTTCCGGATCCTTGATAGTTACAGTGAAGGGTGGGATATCTAATTTGCCCACTGTCTCCGGAGTGTACCAAACCTCGGGGTTAATTTTTACTTCATCCTCACTCCTAAGGGGACATAATTTTACTTGCAACTCATTATTTTTAACTTCCAAATTAATGCCCAGTGTGATGATCATATCTCGTCCCAATAGGTTATAATCTGCTTCTGGGACCAACAATAGGGATCCCACCCCAAATTTAGATTCCATTTCAAAAAGAACGTCTTTTATTACTGGAACCCCGAAAGGCTCTCCTTTTGCTCCAATTACTTGCATTGTCTCCGGGGACAAGTGACATCCCCGGGGTAATTCTTGTACTGTGGACCTTTCGGCACCGGAGTCCACAAGGAACTCGATTTCCTGTTGCTGGGGACTTACTTTAATTTTTATCAAGGGCTCGGTCTTACGTCTAGCCCCCAGCAAATAGAGCCCCTGACACCCCTAATCCTCCTTGAATATTTTCTCATCCTGCAGCCGCTTTCTGCATTCCCTTCTCATATGACCCTTCCTCCCACAATAATAACACCCTACGTCCTTTCTCCTTGTTCCTTCCACCCCGGGTCTTGGGTCCGTTTTGTGAGTCGATCTAATCCCACCTCCACGTTGTCCTTCCCGAGCCACTGCTACCATCAACTTTGCCTGCTTCTTAAACCTCTCGTCTTCCCTTCTGACAAACACCTTCTGTGCCTCCCTCAATAGCTCGTCCAAACCTCTGTTCTGCCAATCATCTATCTTCTCAATTTTTCTTTTAATATCTTCCCATGCGTTTGCTACAAATTGCATTTTCAGCAGGGCCTGCCGCTCCTGAGTGTCTACATTCAGACTGGAATACATTTGGAGACTTTTTTGTAGTCTCTCTAACCATTTAGTGGGCGACTCATCTGCTTCTTGATATTCCTTGAAAGCTTTATTAATTCTTCCTCTCTATTCTTCCTCCCTCGGTAGCCACCCCCCTTTTCTTTTAAAGGGTATAAATTTACCCTAGTGTCGGCCACCATCCACAGACTGGCATATTCACTTTCTTCCAAATTAAATGGTTCCTTTGCGTTAACATAAATGTTTAGCGCCTGACATATCCAGTCCTCAAATGATCCAAAAACAGGCCAATGCAGATGGTCTCCTCGAATCTGTTTTCCGCCCCAGACCTCTATGCAACAATGGATCATTTTTACCTTATCCTTTCCCTGCCTAGAGGGAAAGTTATCCCAGTGTTTCAACATCAGCCCTAGGGGACTATCGGGCGGTATTTGGGGCAATTTCACATGGGGCCCCTCTCCCATGGGCTCAAAGGGCTTGCTTTTCCTTTGTCCCATCTTCTGAGGCACTCACACACACACACCAACCGCTCCCCTCGTTTGTGGCTCGCTCCCTCGCGGGCTACGAGAAACTCACTACTAGAGGGTCCGCACTCACTTCGCCCTGGCAGGACGTCTCATACACCGTGCCCCAGGATACCCAACCCAAACCGAATGGATTCCCGGCCTATACTCACGCGTCCTGCGTCTTCGTTCGGAGCTTCGTGCACAACGATTACAGGGTTACCGGTTCTCCTTTGCTCAGTGTTCAATTTAGGTTCATCAGTCGAGACAGAAGCGACCTGAGGGCTGCAGGGGCCACCGGATGGCGAGGCGCCTCCCCAATGCAGCCGCAGGCCACAATCTAGTCGCGATCTGAGTCACGGCACCAAATTGTGATAAGTAGAGACACGGACAATTTAAAGTGTCAAAATCCAATGCGAATTTTATGATATTAGCAAGCGAACAAGAGCAAAGGCAGCGCTGGGCGGCCGGGGAGTCTCCGCTCCGCCAACGGCTCGCGCCTTCCCGTCTTGTGTAAGCACATTATATACAGTCTCAGTTCCTGTATTTGCGATGTTGCAATCAGGGCGATGTCGCAATCAGGTCGATACTCTGCGCATGTTCCTTCTGTTGCTGGGGGGTCTTTCTCTGCCTCCTGGTGGTCGTAAGGATGAAGGCTGAAAGTCTTTCTCGTTGCCCTGTGGGTGAACTTATGCAAGAATGTGATTACTCAACCCCCTCAGCTACGGGTCTTGTTTACTTTGCCAAACGTCCTTCGGTTGGGCTATCAAGCCTTGCGAGCACATAAATCTTCCATCCATACCCTCCCATACAGGTTGAATGAACAAAACACAATATGCTACCTATTACAAGGGCACTGAGGAAAGCGCAGCACATAGGTCGAGTGGCGTCAAGGAGCTCGGCATGGCTGCCCGCTGCACCCCGAGCCTGGAGGACCAACACCCAACCGGCCCAATGCGGGTCTTGTCTTTCCGGCTGGTATCGATGGTTCCCTCCCCTGAGGCTCCATCCGTCTAGCGGGGCGCATGCGCAGCGTCTCGCCGGGCCGGCCGGCTCCACCTTGGCGGAAGGGCGAGCGGAGAGCCAGCGGGGAGATGGACGGCGGCGGCAGGGAGGAGCTGGGTGAGGCGTGCCGTGCGGCCCGGCGGCCGGAGCACCTGAGGGGCAGCGGGGTGGCGGCTCGCCGCGGGGCGGAGAGGAGGGGGCGTGAGCGCGAAGAGCGGCCGGCCAGCTTCCACCCCCCTCCGCTCGAGACGGAATGGTTCGGCCCACGGGGGATGCGCTGCAGTGCTCAGCGCATCGAGGCGGGCGGGATGAACCATCCCACCTGGGGGAGGGGTGGGCCCTGGCCTGCCGCTCCTCCGCCTCGGGCGGCGGCGGGGACCAGGGCCGGATCCAGGGCCGGGGAGGCGGGTGGCGAGGGCCGAGCGCCCCGGGGCCGGCCTGGCGGCACCTGAGGCCGGGCGGTGCGCGCGGCGCAGGGACCACGGGGCCTCTCCTCCCACCGGGGCCTCCTCGGAGAGGGAGACCCGACCGCGGGTCCGCACAGCGGAGCTTTGGGGGGGGAGGTGGGGGTGTGTGGGATGTGTGTGGGGGTGGGGGTGTGGGTGTGTGTGTGGGGGGGTGTGGGGGGGGGGGGGGTGGGGTGTGCGCGTGGGGGGGGTGTCTGCTTTCTAAATCCGAGCGTGGGAGGGCACATGCATGCTCATGTCTTCATTTGTTTGGGGGCAAGAGAGAGCTCGTAACAGGTTTAGTTATAAAGTGCAGTTGGTTCTGGGCTGGGCAGACTGAAAATCTCATCTCAAAGCTATATTCCACTGTAACCTCAAGAATTCGACCTGTCCAGTGGTAATGATGGGCAGCAGGAGACGTGCTTCAGATTTTATTGTCCCAGAGGCTGATCCATCTTGCAGTGAGAGATTGCCACTGAGTGAATGTGGCAGAAAGAAATTTTTGCCTTTTTTTTTTTTTTTTCCCCTAAGATTCACAGTTTCTCTGTTAGAAACCTTAGAACTAGATTTTTTTTTATGGGGTTAACTGTTTAAAAATGCAGATCAACACCTGATAAGATTTCATAAGTTATTTACATGGTTTGGTCCTGTTGAATACTTAATAAAATTTAAATCTTACCAAGGTGTCATCACTTGAAAGTATGTTGATCATGTAGAAACGTATAGCTTGGTCTAGACAGGATAATGGGTTGTTTAAGACTAACATCTTTCCAAATAATTGATCCATTGTGGGTTGGGGTAAAAGTGTTCCTTTGAAAGTGTATAATAAACTGTGGAGACCTGTGTGGGCTCTGATTTAATAATCCAGGTGTTTTATCAGCCTTCTGGATGTGACAGTTACGATGCAAAAGCAAACTTCTTCCTGCTTACTGGGTGGCATTATTGACTTCCAGCATTTGTTTAGAATTAGCTGTTCTCAAGATGAATAAATTCTACCGTGAAGCAGAACAAATCTATTAAGTTGCAGTCTGTAATGAAGGTAAATAAATGACAGAAGGATGTATTTTCCAGAGAAAACTAAAGAGTGATTCAAGTAGCTGCACCAAGCATAGCTTTAAAGTTCTTGAAAAACAAACACACAGCAAAAGCTAATGCTGACTTTTACTATTCTGGAAAATTTAATCCGAATTTTTAAACCAGAGAAGTTTTGCTTTTTTCATTTTCATTCTGGGAAATACCTTTTCATTTGAGGTTTTATTTTTTGTTTGTTTGTTTTTGTTCTAGTGGCTCTTGCATTCAGTAGGAGTTGCAGTAGTGGAAAATAAAAAGGGGGCTGGCTTGTGCATGGTCGAATGGGATTATCCGTTAGTTTCCTATTGAAGCAGAAGAAGCTACAAAAGTATTTCAGTCTTGACAAGCAAGCCCTTAGCACTGCCATTCACAGTCACTTTGTGTTGGTGATTGTAGAAGCATGTGGCTGAGTAATGAGGCAGATATCACCAGCCTCACGTGTGTTTGAGGGACAACACTGTACTCTACAGTTTGATGCCTTCTGGAGAAATGCTGGGGAGGTTATTTATAGGCTGAAGTTTGGGGAGTGGAGAAACAGGTATTTCTTTCTGCGGTTGAGGGAGTAACTGGGAGTTATATGGCAAGCTGCTTACCGAGCCAGTTGCAGATTCTGAAAAGAATTAGCGACAATGTTTTGTTTGTAACTATTTGTCTCTTGAGAGCCCTGGTTCAGAATGCTGAATAGAAAAGCTGTGCTATTCAGAGACTTGGTCACTAATCTTGTCCTGTAAGAGCAACCGCAGACTTGGTCAGGTGACGGAAGCTCTGGACATGCCCTCGGGATCGTGAATACATTCTTACAGCCTGTGAGAAAATACCGGCATAAACCCACATTTTAGGGTGGTGTAAAGATTATGTGGTTCTGGTTTTCTTTCATACACCAGTCAAACCAGAGGCACTGGGTCACCCTCTGTTTAATAAATGCTGTGTTTCTGGCCGTTCACTGAGCAGTGAAGTAGCTACAAGAACCCCTTTGTCTACTGCTTTTTACCAAGCATTTAGTGTACACTTGAAGTAGAGTTCCTGCAAGACCTGTATGTTCCTTCTCCCATAAATGAGTAAAAGCGGCTGATGTAAACAACGGGACTCTATATCCTGTCCCCCAAATCTTTTTATGCTTACATGTCAAATCCAATTCTTTCTGTTCAATGATAACTGACTTCAAACCCCTCAGGGGAAAAAACCAAACAGATCATATTGCTAAATTTGATTTGGAAAAGGGGTTTTAGACAGGAGTTTGTCTGGGGCATGACCTTCTCCAAAGGAACACTGGAGTATTGTGTTTAGCTTTTGTTTTGATATCTCCTTCACCTTTAACTTGTTATGCAGCCCTGGCAAACTGCTTTGTTGCTGTTTATCCAATAAATTTAAAATGGTAGAGATTAGTTTCGTCCCTTGTGGTGCTAAGAGGTTCAGTTAATTTTGGAAGTGTTAATTGCTAGAGCAGTGTAGAAAAATTAACTAAAGTTCTCGGTGAAAATTCATTTCTTTGCAAACCTTTTGAACCAAAGGATTGCTTGAGTGTGCTATAAAAGAATTAAGTACATTTAGTAATAGTTCAAAGGTTTCTTTGGCAGTATGTGCATAAATGTTGACAAGATGGTGGCAAATTCTAGGAGACAGAAAAACACAGCTGAAGATACAAAAGTGGAAATCCTGGTCATAAGAATTTAAACACTACAGATGACGCTCACTATGTCACTAGTGGTTGACTAGTGATTGAAATCTGTCAGAGGTCTTTGAGGATACGATGTTGACATGTATGCACGATTATAGTGTGACATGTAGCTGTAACAAATCAGTGAATTCTCTCTCCAGTGGATTAAGGAATCAGTTTAACATTGCAGTGGTAATTCTGGGAGAAGTTGAAGTGCACTTTGTGTTGCCTTGCTTGGTAGTAGCAGTGCTTGCTGAGCTTTTTGGCATCCTGCTTACATGGGTGTTCACAGAGGAAAGCAGAAGCAATAACAAATACTTAAATAACTGTTAAAGACAATATGAAGACAGCATTTGGTCTAAAAGATTTTTCTGGTGGCACGAGGAGAAGTTCATGTTGGCTGAAGGTAAGACAGGGCTGAAAATTGGCTGGTACTTTGGCTAAGTAAAAACAAAAGGGTGTGTAGAACTGAATTTCTTAATTTTTGCTTGTACTGAATAAAGATGATGCAAAATTTTCAGTGAATCCTGTGACTGAGCACTGGATTGGATCATTAATAGCGTATGATGTTTGTATGATGTTTGACTGTCCAGCTGTCCACGCAGTCTGCACAGCTCAGTGAAGCATGACTGAAGGTAGGCCGAGGTGGGCTCTGCACCCTCTGCTTTGTGAGGCAGCAGGCAGCCAGCTTCACCTCTGATTCAGGTGTGGCTGTTTCTGTAGCTAGAGTTTAAGATGGTGTTTAAACCACACGTACTGGACCTTTCTAGAAGAAATCAAAGTGAATGTGCATGTTCTGTGCCAATCATCTGGCAGTGACTGCAGACCTTCCAGAATAGTTAATTTCAGGCTGGGTCCAAATATGCAAAGCACCTGCTCTTCTGCTTTGTGAGTACATACCTGCTTTACAGGGCAGAGAAAGACCAAGCTTTCTTGCCTGGTGTGCTCTAGGACCACAAGTTTGGATCCATTTAATCTGGATGTTACACAAATCTGGATGTCGCTGTGAGTATGGACTGTGCAGTAAGGACGTAGCCACAGTATTGCAACAGTAGAGAGCTATTATCAAACGAAAACCCATGCTTAGAAGGTTGCATGATCCAAACCTTGTGTTATGTCCCAGTACCATTACTGTATGGACTCACATGTTTTTGGCCAAAGCTATACACCAGTGATGGGGTAAAGGAGGAATGATGGGGAAGAGAGGCGATTCAAGAGCATTTATATGTTTAGCATAGAGACAAATACCGCTGTTGGCGCACCTATAATGCAGTACTTCAGGGGAACCTGTAGGAAGTGTAGTTATCACAATATGAGCGTGTGCTGATTGCTGTTACCTGTGTTTTAAAACTCTTCTAGTGGGATTTATTCTCAGATGAGTTATCATGTTAGAATAGGATCAGCAAACTGCCAGCCTGAGTGTACAGATAGAAGCGGATGTTCCGAGGGCTAATTTAAGCTTTTTCTGAGAACGTGGGTAAATAGTCAACGTAATCTGCTCCGGTTCCCTCTGTATCTGTTGCCCAGGACTGGTATGCTAAAGATGGTGAAGAGGTTTCAAGGTACTGTTATCACGGTTACATACTAGTCCCACAAGACAAAAAATGTAGATAAATGTAGATTTCATAAGAGTTATTGTTCTATGGAGTTTTACAGGCACAACATTCTATTGTGTGCTTGGTCTAAAATCATATTCTTTCACTCTGGATTTTATTTTGTCATAAGAAGTCTTGAATTTCTACTGCTTTTTTTCTGCTGACCTGCAAAATATATTTTAGAGGCAAGAGATTTAGTCTGTAGCAGTACACAAAATTTCTCAAAACTTAGCATGACCTATATACATAAAGAACCTATAACTTTAATTTGTGTTGTATGGGGTAGTATATTTAGCAATAGTGATGCTTTTCTTTATTGTTGTCTATATTAAGTTCAAATCTGTTGCTTTGAATCTTGTTTTTATAAAAAGAATTTCTTTTGTTTCTAGGCATGTGCTCAGACAAATAAATGTCTGCGTAATAACTGGGTTAAAATAAATGCCTCTCATCTGGTATAAAAGGCCAGTCATAGAAGATAATTAATTAAGCCTCCTGCTGTGCTCTAGTTGTGTGCAGTATTGCTGCTGTTGTGGCCAGCTACCACCTCAGAGGAAAGCTGATGGCAATGGTCTTGGAGCTTTGGAAGGCCGGGTTTATTTTTGAGATGCATTAGATGAACTTTTTTTCTTTTTTTCTTTTAAGGATTATCAATTTCATCAGCATTTTAGAAGTACAGCAGTGTGGTAAACTAATAACAATAAAATCAGTTACATAATGCAAATACTGTGCCAGGAAGGTTGGCAAAGGTTTTTTATCTGTAAAAAGGAACATATACAGATGTTTGTTTTAATTGAATGCAGCTTTAAGAAGTTTTTTAGTGGGACATTTGGGGAAAATCACCTTCTTTCTCTGTGGTCAAATAGAGCCATTTTCAATGTTTGAGTAAGGTGAAAGCTTCCTTTCGCTCTGAACAGCAGGTGCTGCATTCTTCACATAAGGAAATTCCCTGTAAAAATGTTGTTTTGACACCGGCTTGGCACGTGAGTGCTGTCTGGCTGCTTCTGCTTAGCTGTGTTTGAAAGAAGCACCTTTAAAGAAATGCCTAAGATCCTGCCATCCTGTTAACTGTTGTTGACATTCAAGTCTTCATTTCAACCTGTAGACTGATGATGATGGACAGGTTAGCATGACGTGTACTGACAGCAGAACGTAGGTAACTGTAATATGTAGCAGAAAGTGGTATGTGTGCAGAAAACTTGCAGTTTTTGCACGTAGTGCCTGCAGAATAGCAGCTACTCCTTTCAAATAGGAGGTTCCATGCTGTTGGGACTCGAGTTTTGCATGAATTGTGTTGCCTTGTGCATCGAACCACTTCATAAATAAAACTTTAAAGTGGTTTTCAAAGTAACTGTTTTTTATGATGCATTGCTTTTCTGTCGTTATCATTGATAGCTCGCGGCTTTCAGCTTTGAAGGCAATTGAGAATATTCTGTTGCATAAGTGGCACTAATAGCAGAATGGTGTGGGAAAACAGATACTAAAAAATATGTGGCTTATACCTCCCCAGGACTTGGAAATAAATATTCAAACCACTATAATAAATGTATTTAAACACCTTTTTTTCCCTGAAAGGATGGTCATGTACTTTACCCATGTAGCTTAAGTTAGAAAGTGGAGGCTATATTAAATTCACTGTTGCCTTCCTTTTGGGTTCAGATGATTGTGTAATGTGGAAGACCTTGCAGTGAAGAAGGAGCACAGCTGTGCTTGATGCTGTCTGAAGTTGGGATAAGAAAATACACCAAGAGCACATGCTTACAGTTGTTTTCCTCAGTTGTGAGGCTGTGTGCTGTGTTGTAGTTCAGAGAACTCAATTGTGATTTTTGGCATTTTTATGGGTGTTCCTAAATCTTTTCAATGAATCTTGATATGTCAGACTATCTGAAGAAAGGTTCAAGTACAGAACAGCATATACCAAAAGGCATAAGGAGAAGTTAAAAGAAGATTTTGCAGATGTTTGTACTATATGCAGAAAAAATGAATAGTTATGAGGCTGAGAAGAAATATACTGTCATGGAGGCAAATGCACAAAGGTGAAAACAATCAAATGCAGAGTATTTATGTGTTGTTTTGATACGGAGATAATTTAGTGGATGAAAAAGAAGACCACATTGTAAAAGTTGTGTGTGCTTGAAGATCATTGATACGGGAAATGATTTAAGTGAAAGCTCAAGAAATAGCGTGAGGACAAAATAATCCATTGCAAAAGTTCAAGGCTAGTAAAGGTTAGTGTATGCGACTCATGTATAGCAATAGTTTTTGCTTGTGGAGCAGAACTTTTACTCGCTGTGTTCCAGCAGTGTATGATTGGAAATGCAAATTCCCTCCTCAAGCATATTTTAAAAAAAGGACTATTATGATACTGCTGTTAGCTTAGGAAATGGTACAAAATTGCTCTCATATGTGATCTTCCTCTGCTCAGCATTCGTGAGACCCCACCTGGAGTACTGCATCCAGCTCTGGGGCCCCCCAGCACAAGAAGGACAAGGACCTGTTAGAGCAGGTCTAGAAGAGGGCCATGAAAATGATCAGAGGGGTGGAACATCTCTCAGCCAATGAGGACAGGCTGAGAGGTTTGGAGTTGTTAGGCCTGGGGAAGAGAAGACTCTGGGGTGACCTTATTACTGCCTTTCAGCACTTCAAGGGGGGTTATAAGAAAGATGGAGAGAAACTTTTTACCAGGGCCTGTAGTGACAGGAGAAGGGACAAGGGTTTTAAACTGAAAGAGAATAGATTTAGATTGGACATAAGGAGGAATTTTTTTACAATGAGGGTGGTGAGACACTGGCACACGTTGCCCGGAGAAGCGGTGGCTGCCCCCTCCCTGGCAGTGTTCAAGGCCAGGTTGGATGGGGCTTGGAGCAACCTGGTCTGGTGGAAGGTGTCGCTGCCCATGGCAGGGGGGTTGGACCAGATGATCTTTAATTGTCATAAACCTTTAAAGGTTTATATTGGCTGTATGTATGGACTAAAAACTTTTGCATATAACCTCTTTTGGTGGGGAAGCTGGTTATCTTTCTTTTGGATCCCTGTAGGGGGGTCACATAATTGGTTGCAGTTTCGGGGAGTAAATTGTATGGTGAAAATTCTGTGCGAAAGATACTTTGTAAAAACTGCATCTTGCTCATGTAGACATCTCCTTGAAACTCTAGTTTACCATTATCAGTAGAAGACACAATAATAGTCTGCTACCTGAGTGTCCTGGTACTTCTCGAGAAGGTGTCCCCAAAAAGCATAGTGATTACTGATATTTCAAATAGAAAAGGATTTTTTCCCCACAAGAATTAATGTATTGGAAGTGATGATACATGTATGTTGTTAAATACGCAGGGACAGGATGTATGGTGTGAAGGATGGAGAGGTGGGAACAGGCTCATCAGCGGGGGGAGAGGCTGGCTTTTTGGAGTAGATCACTGGTGTAAACCTTTTAGTGTGAGCTTTCTTCTTGCCTCTTTGAGAATGTTTACTTTCATTTTTCATTACCGCCATCGTCTCACTGCTGAACGAAGATTGGGATGTAGGTCAAGTGAGGAAAAGATGAAGGCATAATGGTCAGGCATTCAGTCTCATAAGTGAAGAGGGTGGCTTCTCTTTGAATGATGATTCAGTCTGGAAAGACAGCATCTCCTCCATTTTATAGGTTATCTGTCATCTGATTCTTCTTGGTCTTCGATGACAAATACAGAAAATTTAAATAAATCCGGACTGTATGTATTGTCTGACCTACGTGTATCTTCCTTCTGTTCCATTAATTCTTCAATCCAGAAATGCTTTGCTTTTTGTCATAATCAATCAAGTGCTGTAGGGGAAAAATGAGCTTATGGCTCAAGATCAGAGGTAAGGCCAACAAGAGGAATGGAAAGGTGAGTATCTGCTACAGACCACCGAGTCAGGAAGAAGAGGTGAATGAAGCTTTCTTTAAATTAATGGAAGAAGCCTTCTGTTCACAGGTCCTGGTTCTCATGGGGGACTTTTACCACCTAATACCTCTGTGGAGGCAGTGTAGCAGGGCCTGAAGAACTTTTTTGGAGTGGTTGTAGGATGATTTCTTTCCTGCAAGTGCTTAATGAGCCAATTAGGGAAAACGTGTTGCTGGTGCTGCTACTGATGAATACGGAAGAGATGGATGACAGCCTTGGCTGCAGTGACAGTGGATGATGAAATTGAAGATCCTGAAAGCAAGATCCAGATTAAAGTACACTGTGAGGGTGAACGGATTCGTATTCAGGTCATCTTGGTCAAGGGTGTAGTAGGAGTGTACTAAACACTTTTGTTCTGTTTATTTTGAAATGGTAGAGTGGAAAATAAGAATTGAATTGTGCATCTCTCTAGTGTACACAGGGAAGAACCCTCTTTTTAATGATGAAATCTAGAATTTACATCTATGCATTGGTTTCTAAATAGATGCTATTTTCCTGCCAGAGTAGAACCCAGAAAATTTCAGTGCATTTTGGCAGTCTGATTGTGCTGTTCTTTGGTGACAAAGAAGTGGGTAACTGATGGAGTACCGATGACTAGGAAAAATAGACTTGTACTTGACATTCTTTGAAGGTTCTCTAAATACCTTTAAAATTTCTTGCTGTTAAAGATTTTGATACTGAAATCTTGTTCTGTAGTGGTTTAAATTTTTTTGTTTGTTTGTTTGTTTTAAGATGTTTCTAGTGTGAATTAAATCTAGCAGGTATTGTAAATATATGTATTTTGCTTTGGGCTTATTTGGTACAATGTTTCGTATGCATTTGTGGAGTGTGCTGAAATAATCAGGACTGGTATTTACATAGATGACATGAAACCATAAAAACCACTCAAAAGCAATCTTGTTTGAGGACAGGCTACTCTGAAGCAGTCCTTCAGTAAGCTGCAGAACTGCTTCACAGGAAAAGTTAAAAATGACAAATAGTTTAAAAAAAACCCAAAACTTTAAAAAATAACAGTAGGTGAACTGAGGAGGATTAGATTGTAAACTCTTTAGGGCAGAGGCTGTTTTCTTACTTTGTGTTTCTGCAGAGCAGTGAGATGCTTAGCACTCCTAGACACGACAATAAGTTAAGTAATAATCAGAGCTGGGGTAGTGGTAACAATAACCCTTAGATGACTAGATGGCTTTAGGCATGGGCAGGTGAATTTTTGAGGGAAATAGCTTGTCTTAAAGAAATTCTTATTACTTGAAAAATGAGGGGAATGCTTGAGTATGTCTAAATCCACTGTTAAAGGACTACCTTTGTGATCAGAAGAAGGGTCAGGAAGTTGGGAGAAAAGTAAAATGGGATGTCTATAAAATTCAGTCTTCTGAGTGTGATCTGGTTGCGTGGTGAACAGTGCAGATGTACATGTGTATCAAACGTTTCAGTATCAGGGTGGAATGGAAGAAGAGAAATTCACTGTTCTGCCTTGACTGAGCAGTTGCTGATACCAGTGCAGTTGGTGCTAAGAGTCATGCTGGTCCCCTCTGAATAAGAACCTTCAGCTGGTCCCATACTGAATAGGAAGCTTACTTGTTGCACGTTGTCATTGTTGTTTAGCACGAGAAACAGCATCCTACAAAATGTGATGGAGTCAAAACTGGAAAATTAATTCTGCTATATGTTGTTGAATCTCATGTGATAACAGACTGCACACTTGTAGTTTGGCTTGTTCTTAGTGAAAACACTTCGGATTGTTCGTTTAGAGTCAGTATTTTAAAAAATGAAAATGAGCTGAATCATTTGCCCACTGGGTAAAACTTCTGGCAGTGGCACTTTGCTTCCTCTGACCCCTGAGGGGACAGGCTGTTCCTCTAGAACTAGAGTATACGGATCTTGGTGAGTGTGGAATGAGCCCAGCAGTGACTTGAGCTGAGACAGGTGGTCATGGCATCCTCAAGAACTAGTCAACACAATGCTGTGGGAGTAGATGGAAGGAACTTCTTTGCTGATCCTTCTTTTCATCGATTCATAGACTATATGCCATGTAGTAAAGGATGATTAAGTGTCTTGACTGTCATTGAGTATAAATTTGCTTTACAGTGTGCTTTTTGGTTGAGGCTCTGACCTCTGATTTTGCTGTCCGCTGGGCATCTTTGCTTCTGTCAAGTGCTCTCATTACTGGCTTTCAACTTTATTGATGTAAAATCCAGATGACCCTTTGCTGGTTTTAGGACAGTTTGAGCTATATGCTTTTAATTTTAACTACCTGGATAAGTTGCCTTCTGCTTTATAGGGTATATTGCACTTGTTCTAAAGTTTTTCTTTGTAAGTTCCTCTTGCTTAGGATCGGCTTCAGTGCCCTGCTGGTAGGTTAGACATCTTTAAGGTTTCATAAAAACCTTAATGATTTGTTGAATGGCTGTGGTGGGTTGACCCAGGCTGGATGCCAGGTGCCCCCCAAAGCTGCTCTGTCACTCACCTCCTCAGCTGGATGAAGGACAAAAAATGTATAACAAAAGGCTTGTGGGTTGTGGTGAGGACAGGGAGATCACTCACCAATTACTGTCACAGGCAAAACAGACTCAACTTTGGGAAATTAGCTTAATTCATTGCCAAACAAATCAGTGAAAGGTAATGAGAAGAAAACCCAAATCTTAAAAACGCCTGCCGCCAACACTTCCCTTCTTCCCAGGCTTAACTTTATTCCTAATTTTTCTCTACCTTCTTCCCCTGAGGGGCGCAGGGGGATGGGGAATGGGGGTTGTAGTCAGTTCATCACACATTGTCTCTGCCACTCCTTCATCCACATGGGGGAGCACTCCTCACACTCTTCCCCTGCTCCAGCATGGGGAGGTGGGTCCATCCCACAGGAGACAGTCCTCCACGAACTTCTCCAACATGAGTCCTTCCCACAGGCTGCAGTTCTTCAGGAGCTGCTCCAGCGTGGGTCCCTTCCACAGGTGCAGTCCTTCAGGAACAGACTGCTCCAGCGTGCATCCCCCACGGGGTCACAAGTCCTGCCAGCAAACCTGCTCCAGCATGGGCTCCTCTCTCCATGTGTCCACAGGTCCTGGCAGGAGCCTGCTCCAGCGCAGGTTTCCCATGGCTCGCAGCCCCCTTCGGGCATCCACCTGCTCTGGTGTGGGGTCCTCCACAGACTGCAGGTGGATATCTACTGCACCGTGGACCTCCATGGGCTGCAGGGGGGCAGCCTGCCTCATCATGGTCTTCACCATGGGCTGCAGGGGAATCTCTGCTCGAGTGCCTGGAGCATCTCCCCCCCGTCCTTCTTCACTGACCTTGGTGTCTGCAGAGTTGTTTCTCTCACGTATTCTCACTCCTCTATTCGGCTGCAAGTTTCTGTTGAGCAGGTTTTTTTCTCCCCCTTCTTAAATATGTTATCCCAGAGGTGCTTCTGCTGTCGCTGATGGGCTCAACCTTGGCCAGTGGCGGGTCCATCTTGGCGCTGGCTGGCTTCGTCTCTGTTGGACATGGGGGAAGCTACTGGCAGCTTCTTACAGAAGCCACCCCTGTAGCCCCCCTGCTATCAAAACCTTGCCATGCCAACCCAATACTTTCTGTGTTTCCTGTCTGGTTTTGTGCATGTATTTTGTTTTCAAATTAAGCATTATTTTTTATCAGGTTGACCATAAGTCCCCAAAATAAAACATGTAATTAGCAGATTCATAGACACTGTCTACTCCAAAGATGTCAGTTGTCTGTACCTTCTTCTAAATGTATCTACAGTCTCTCTGATGGTGCAGATTTCACAGGTATTCCGTTGCCATGTATATTTTTCTTACAATATAAATAAGCTTAGTATGGTTAAGGTATGTAATGTTCACTCAAACTATGCAATATTTTTGCTTGCTGAATAATGAAACACGTTTTAGTGTAGCTAATGTCTTTTGTGGAATTCTTCAATGTTTTCAGAGTTCCATAAATAATGTGATAATTCAGTAAGGTGTACTCTTGCACACTTAGAAATACTCAGTAATTTTTTTGTTTTAAATAGATAACATCAATATCACAGGAGTTTCTCTTTTTTTGGTGAAAATGGTGGAAGTTGAGACTTATTCATATTTTATGAATGGATACTGTGGTAGGCAAGTGTAAGGTGTAATCTTTTTGCTCTTGGCAGAATTTGTTTTGCTTAACTACAGTAATTTAAAAATGGTTATGATCTAATCAATATTAAACTGACGTAAGCTGTTAGTTTTGCCTGAAAGGCAGTTTTGTTCACTACTGGCGGCTTGCTGTTGCTTGGTGCTGTTATTTGGCTGGATGGTGGAATTGCATTTGTTGACTGCGGTGGCAGTTTATGCTACTAAAAAGTCCATGAAATTGCAGCTTTCAAAGCATGCAGCCTAATTCCTTTGTCGTGGTTTTCTTGCCAGTGACTGTAGACATCATCTGTGGTACCTGTCTTACCTATGTGTTTTAGGATGGGATGACTGGGGAGTGCCCTTGCTCACCACTGATAAGAGTAAAGTAAATGCTTAGTTTTGCAGTAGCTAATGGTGGGTAAGATGAAATCTCGTCCTTTTGTAACAATGGTTGACTTTTCTGTTTTGCTTTATGTTGGATCAGCTTGCAAAATGATCTAAACCATCGGTATTTGATGATAAAAAAGTTGTTTTTCTTAATGCAAAACTGTAGTGTTTGACCATAATAATAATGATAGTAATAATAATGAGACAGTGTGCCACTTTAAAGAGAGAAAATTTCCTGTGCAAACTTGTGCTCTACCTATCTGTCTGCCTAAATCAGCTTTATAGTTAGGAACACTTGCAGACTATGGCGTGGTCTACTTCTAAACTGTAGGTTTGTTTCTTATGCTAATGTGGTGTTAACTCTTGTGCAGACATGGAAGTAATGAAGCCTTTAATCGATGAACAAAATTCGGATGGCATCTCAGATGAAGAGCATGAAAATATTTTCCTGCCAGTTGAGAAGCATTACCAGCTTGATGATAAAGAAGGCATTACGTATGTATTACTCTTTAAGTATCAGCTTGTTAAAATTTGTCACCTCTGTCTTGTTTCTCATGAGTAGTTTACTGAATGCTTAAGGGGTTTTCTTGCACCTGTGGTACAGTTTTGTGGTTATACATCAGGACTTTGCATAGTTCTGCCAAAAAGCAGCCCATTTTGAGTAGGTTCTCTGTTCTTTGGAAGCTAACAATGTACTGGATGTAAAATATTCCAAGGTGCCTATTTGTAGAGTGATTGGGTTACTCAAAATCCAACCACTGTTTAAGGAAGGTTTTGATTGATTTTTGAAACTCTAGAGGACTTTGGAAATAATCTGTTTGTTAAAGTTTAATTAGAAGAACTTATAAAGTGTGGGTTTTTTGCTTGGTTTTTTTTTTTTCTCTTTTGATAAAGCTTTGGCTGTCAGACTTGTGATTTGCAGCTGGTAATCGTTTTGAATGTTATTGATTCTAAAATAGCATTGATGAAACTTGGTAATTTTGACTCTGAGGCAAAAGGACAATAAAATTGCACCAAAAATAACCTTTCACAAGCTGGAGGAAGGAACTGAAGATCAGACTGTATAAAATAGAAATAATGTTCTAATAATAATATAAAACAGAAACAATGTTCTATTTGAGAGAATAAGAATAGTACTTGAATGTGCTGGGCATTCTTTAAAGTAGCTGGACCACCTTAAAGTAGTTGAAGCTCACAGTTTATCCCTTTATTAATAAATGACAGAGGGTGTGGTTTTGGGGTGTTTTTTTTTTCCTTTTTTCTGTGCCCCCTCCCCACCCCAGTCTCAGAGCGTACTTCTGCTGTGACTTTTTATATTTTTATCCTCAGGTTTATACAAACACTTACGCACCTCCTCAAGGGAAACATTGGAACTGGGCTTCTTGGTCTTCCACTTGCAATAAAGAATGCTGGCATTGTGGTAAGAATTCAATTATTTTTCATAGATTAGAAAAAATATCTAGAAGGATCTACAGATATGTGTCTGAGCCTGAAAAACTAAAATCTCGGCATTTTTTGTTTGTCACTACCAACACCAACAGAATTGTGTTCTGTGTCTCCTCTTTACTCTCGTGAAGCTAGTACTGAAGATTGAGATTTTTTATTTTTTTTAAAAAGTTACTACTTCACCGTGAAGACTTTATAGCATGTGTTGTATTTTTGCTTAGCCAAAGTGTTTTTCTGGCAAAAATAAAAACTTTGTCAGAAAAAAGAAATGTTTTGATTCACTCAGACTTCTATAATGTCTCATGGGAATTGTTTTTATGGGGTTACCTTATCTTTCTCCAGACTTCTTTACAGTCAGATTGTATGTCCTAGGATGCAGCATCAGCTTGTTAAATCTATCGTGAATTTCTGCAGAAACAGGGTATAGCACAGCCAGTTTATACCGGTTAGCAAACAATGCGTTTCTAAGGCAGGGAAAATTTAATCAAGTAGAATTTTCCCCTTATGACTAAATAATCCTGGAATTCTTTATTACAGGATGTTCAGTTTAAGAAAGAAAGTTTCATGTGAGAAGCAGGTACATTCTGTGAAAACTTCTGGTCAAACTTCTACTCTGAAACAAATTATTTAATTTGAGAGTTATCTATAAGTTGTAATAGTGGAAGTTAACGAGGTTGTGATTGTGTTCTTTTTTTATATTGTACATCATCAAATCTATTAATGTAAGGGAAATAAACTTTTATTGTCATTGCCACTTTAAAGTGGTTCAAACCACTGTTTCGAATTGTGCAGTATATGCAGTCTTCTCTCTTGACAAATGTTTTTGGCAAATATCTTAATGAAACTTAGGGGAGTGATGTGATTCATGCCTATTTGGTATTTATGGCTTGATTACCCCTAAGTAGCCTTCTGTCAAGTAGTAAACTAAAAGTAAAGAATGCCTTAAAATATCAGCAACAAATCCCCCTCTGAGAGGGGAAGAAATTCCAGTTGCATAAAATTCTTAATTTATTTGCTACAGTGTGAAATTTCTGCATGTAAAGATTTTCCCCCAGCGTATTTTAATGAAAAATATTGATTTTTTTCTTCCATGCCCTCCCTCTTTTTTTCCCTACCAGATTGGACCAATCAGCCTTGTGTTCATAGGAGTTATATCTGTTCATTGTATGCACATCTTGGTACGTTGCAGCCACTGTCTATGTCAGAGGTAAATGTGGAACTACTCATTCTGTTGCTGAGTTTTTATTTTTTCTTCTTTTCTATTTCTGAATTTTGGCCTACAAGAGTGTCCTGATGCTGTAGCAGCTGCTTCTCTTCAGTTCGGAATCTTGTACTTGAAAGAAACAACACTCAAATTCTTATGGTGGAACTATAAATGATGGCTATGCTTTGTGCGACTCTGCTTTAATACGTTGAAAAAATATTTGTTCTCTGCTTATACACAAAATGAAGTTGGTTTAATGTTGCCCAGTATCCTGTTCCCTGTCTTTGCTGGCAAATAATCAGGCCTTTCTCATTGCAGTTTTAATTGCTTAGCTTAGAGAAACTAAGAGTTGCTGTTAATGTCTTTCATGATCATATGTGAGCTCTGTCTCTTTGGATTGTGACAACTTGATTCTTTGAAATTGTAGTGCTGAAGGAATGTGTTAAAATGATGCTAGTGAGCAGATAAACACTAGATACTTCTCCAAGTGAGATGCACAATACTGGGGAGGAAGCTGTTATTCAAATTTGACTGATAGAGCATTTTGATTAATAGTGACTTTTATTAAACATTTTTATCTTATTGTCAGGTGTTAAAGAGAAGCAGTGGGAGGGTCTCTATTTAAAAAGTGCAATGAAGTTTTTGAACTGAATAGAAATACAAAACTGTTCATGTTCCTGTAGCTGGAAAAACTATCTTACCATTTAATGTGATACTGTACTGTGAAGAGATCCTGTCATTCCTGAGCTCTTTGCTTTTTCATCTGTAGTTTTGAATGGCCTTTGAAGATGTACAGAAAACTAAGATCACTGAAACAATTGTGATTGGCTGCTTGTACAGGAAAATCTGTTGAATCCTGTTGAAGTTCTTTGTGACTTTTAGGCCTGAGATTAATTTCTTAAGCCAATATTGTAAGATCTAATTTTGGATTAATTTATCAAGAAGATTTTTCTGTAAGAAACTGATTTAGTGCTGTTGAATTAGGGGGAAGCAGCATTGTGGTTCACATGCTTGTGGAGTGCTGGATAGCCCTTCCTAGGGGAAAGAAGCCCAAACCATAGCTCTAAAATTCAGCAGCCACAGAACGGTGCCACAGGTGATTACTTACTGTAATCCTGGGAGGCCACCAGTGTTTTCAAGGTACGGAGCTAGGCCCTCAGAGTTTCTAGTAACTCTGTTCTTTCTTCACTCTTTAATTTCAGGATGAAAAAATCCTCACTGGGGTATAGCGATACAGTTAGTTACGCTATGGAAGTAGGGCCCCTGACTGCTCTTCAGAAACGAGCTTCTTGGGGACGGTAAGTCTGCATTATAATTTAATGTCATAAATTCATTATTAAAAATCAATAACTACACTTGGAATGGTTAGGAGATTTCCTTTTTGCTAAGATGTTACCTCCTTTAAGAATGTGTTCTACATACTGGAAATATTTTTATGCAGTGTTGTTTGTTATTTCCTGCAGCCAGATAGTAGTGGTGACATGGGAGGACTGGGAAGTGTCTCTCCCTGTTAGGCATTTCAATTTTCAGGTCTACAGAGCTGTGAAGATAATAATTCTGTTTAGTAATACAGGAAGAGATGTGGTATAACCAGAAGTGCATTCTCTACTGTCTAATATAGTGAAGTAATTTAAGTTTTCATTGTCTTCTACTATAAACACATTTCTCTGCATCAGAGTTCGCTCTTTCAGCAGGTTGTTGATTCAACCACAGATGTTGATTACTTCAGTATATTTATTCTGAAAGGAATCAAAGAATTGCTTTGCTTTGTTTAAATATAACATACAACTAATGGAGAAGTATTTATGATACTTTGCAATAATGACATGCAGATATTAATAGTTTGTTGTCTCTTTTAAATACTTTATCCCTCTTTTTAAAAAGACCATTATTTTTCATTACCATTTGTTGCTGCATAGCTGTTTGGAGTTTGTGGTATGACTACACAGTAGTGAAACTCAGAAACTCAGACATGTTGTTCAACAGTAATTTAAAATGTTTTTTTTTCTTCACTTGAGGAATAATTTTTTTTTTGGTCCTCTTACTTTCAAGGATGCAGCATCTTGCATCATGTGTTTTGGCTATTACTTTGTTTTGAATAAGAAAAAGGTGAGCTAGTCTTTTAAGATCTTTTGTGATGACTTCATAGGAATGGAGTAGAGCTCAATTAGAGGGAAAATTGGTTTGTAGTGAAACATAATGACAATTCTGTTACAAGCCACAAATGGCAATTTGATTTCCAGAGACACTGTGCTGAAGCAAATCCACCCCCTGAGGCAGATCTCTGCTCTATGCCTGACTCTACCAAAGAGTTTCGTTACAGTATGTCTTCGGGCCACCGTTGTGTGTAATGTTTTTCAAAAATAGTCTGAACTGTAGTTTAGGGTGTTTTTCAATGAGGTACAGTGTCTGAATGTGTATTTGGATACATTGATACAGACCCACTTAGTAAGATGTGAAAATGCTGCCTTGAATTGCTGAAACTTATATGACTTAGACTGTATGAGACATTTCATCTCTGGTCCTGGTGGAAAACTAACTGCTGTGTTAGGGACTAATGGATGGCAGCAGAATTTATATGTGCATTGGATATGTATGTCTGTTGTTTATATTTGTACCACATTGCTAAGTCTCTGAATTTCTTTTTATGCCACTTTAGTACCTTTTTTTTTCTTTGAGAAGCTTTGATGCCTACTCAATGTTACCTTAAAAACCAAACACGTACAAACCCACCCTGTTTTGCCGTAAGAGGAACCTGCATTGCAGTGCTCGTGAGATTAATGTGGCATTTGAATCTGGCATTTTGACTACTGTGAAAAGAAGCAGTAATTACATATTAGGTAGAAATGGGTTAATTGTTTGGATCCGAAGTATAATGTATGTTTGTTTTTTCTTCCTCAGGTATGTTGTTGACTTTTTCCTAGTGATAACACAGCTGGGATTTTGTAGCGTTTATGTTGTGTTCTTGGCAGAAAATGTGAAACAAGTGAGTAATGTTACTGTATGGAAACAGTTATGGTTTTAGATTCATTTTTCCTCACTTTTATTTCCTATCCTTATAAAGTCCAACAGAACTACTTATAAAATGTGAAGTTGAGAGAGGCACAGAATGGTTCTACCACAGTTTCCACAAAAGATCTTTTAGTAAAAAGGAGCCATGAGTAAGGTGAACTAAATTTAGATCTTGTGCAAGTGTTCGTGCCTTCGCTTTCCTCTTGATTTGTTTGTTGAATTTAAAAGTTAATTGTGGAAGTGATAGAAAATAGGGCTGAAACTGGTCTAGGAGCCAGTTGTCTCTGGTTATTAATTTTTTTTTGCCAGGCCTTCTGCTGACTTAATTTTTTTCCCCTGACCTCCCGGGCATATTTTTCCCTTTTCATGTCACCGGACTCTTTCTCTGTTTCTTGTTTAGTCTCTTCCCTTTTCCAGAATGGTCTGATCTGTGACAGAATCCATTGCATCTAAACCAATCCTGATTTTTGTTCTTAAAAATGCCCATCATTGAAATTTCCTCAGTAGTCAGTTCCAATGCTTTCTTATCTGTTAGACAGCTTCTTCTTTGTAGAAGCTTATTGGTGTTTATAGTCCTTTATTTCATGTTCTAGCTATAAGTAATTTATTCTTTTCTATTTGTGGATACCTTTTGTATTTTTGAATATTGTTATCAAGTTTCCTCCCTATTTAATGGAGGGGAGACATGATAGAATCTAGTAATTCTTCTTGCTTTTCTGTGAACACTCTGCAGTTGGTCACATCTCTCTCTTTTTTTTCCAAGTTTATGCCAGGTTATGCTACTCTGGTTGAAGTTTTGCTTGTGACCGATGGAGCTGAAAGGTTATTTCACAGATCATGTTCTAGACTTGACACTTCAGTGTAATGGTCATTTTGCAGGAGCGTGTCATTGCTAATTCGTGGTTGACTTGTGATCCACTGTGATCTCTCAATCCTTTACTGCAGAGCTGCATCCCAGACAATTCTTCTTGTTCTTCTTTCTGTACAGATGATTTCTGCTTACCTATAGAATCCTTTATTTTTCTTTACTGGATTGATTTTAACAGCTCTCAAGATTGAATGTTATTCCTGTTCTTCAGTATTCTTTCACTTTCCATCTGAAATAGATTTTTAAACCCTACTTACTTCATCATCTGTGTTATTAATGAAAATACTAAATAGCACTGCTCATGTAGCATTTCATGTGTTTTACTGTAAATACGCTTACACAAATAATATGTAGTATTAAACATATGCAAACATGTATGTTTAATCTATATTATAGATTTTTAAGGGATTGGATATTATTAGAAAAATACTGAGATTACGTTGTGCAAGTTCATTTATTTAAGGATGTCTAAAACCCCAAATATTTTGTCATGCTATATTTATGAAAAAGTCAATTAAAAATTGCAAATGAATCCTCACAACCACAAATGTCTGTACACCTACCAAGCAGCCCCCAAACCTTTCAGTAAAACCCAACTATCTCTTTTCTCCCTCACAACCATCCAGCACCGGCACAAGCAAACAAAACCATGCCTATCACTTTCATGACAGCTGCTCCTGCTTTCATTCACTTTTTTTGTCTCTCATTCTCCAGTCCTTCGAAGCTCTTCTTTTTATCATCAGTGGAGATTTTTCTGTTGATGGGGTCCCTGATGTCTGCTGGTCCTTTCTCTTCGCACGCTCAGCAGCTGCAGTCAGCAGTTTGTGTTGGAGCAGGTGGTCCATGGGAGGTCAGCCAGCACAGATTGGTTGCTCAGATAGGAGGCACAGGCACTTTGAGCTTGTGGTGCTCTCTCCTCCGTGGGCTTATTAAGATGCCAGGACTCCACCAATGTGCTCTGCTGTGTTTTCTGCTCATAAGGTTATGGTTAGTTATTTGACATAGAGCTAATGAGGATGAATCTGAGCCTGTATCTAAATGTGTGCTTCTATAATTAGTGAAGTTGGTGGGGAATAAGGTATAGCAGTTTACTGAGCATTAATCATCCATATGGACTCTTATTCTACGCAAAATGTAGAATAAAGGTGTCTTCTCATAGCATAACTTACTCTAATGAGGAAGAAGTGTGTCCCTGTGGGCAGTTAGTACATAGAAGATAGTAAGGTTTTTTCCTCCCCTTGCAGATGAGTATTTATATTGTGTTTAAAAAGTGTTCCAAGTTCTACGGATTAAAATCCTGTGAAGATGAGGTGAATTGCTGTATTTGGAAGCTGGATACTCTGTAATTTGCATCTTGGTAGAGGAAAAAAAACAACCGACCTTAAAAACTACAGTCCCATTGTCACAATCTATCCAATATCTAAAAATCCTATTTTACATCTGACGTCCTTTTGCTGGACTTCTGAAGTGGGGATTTTTATTGCATCCTTTGTAATGTAAGTTTGAATTCAAACCTTTCCTATCAAATACGTATCTGATCGACCAGTTGTTATATCTCTGTCTGGACCTTAAGCAAAAGGCAAGACTGAACACTAACTGACCTTGGCTTTTGTAGGTTTTGAAAAAACCAAAGCCTTCTTAGGAATCCTGTTGCTGCTTTCTTGAAGAAAGGTTGAAAGATCTTACAGAAAAGCAACCTCTGCAAAAGCAGTGGCTGCAGAGACCCATGACATGTACCCTGTGAATGAATTAAAGTCATCGGCAATTCAGACATTCCACTTCCAAGTGTGTTTGATTCAGGTTACCCTGTGCTCTGTCCTCTGCGAGGGAGAAGGCTGTGGTTTCTTCCTGGCGACTTTCTCTTGCAGAAATCTGTCCCGTAGAGGGCACCAAAGAACACAAATTAGTACTGCTTTATTTCTTAATTATTTGGGGTAGTGGAAGGATGGAGGGGTGGGGAACAAAGATAAAGGGAAAAATATAGTAAAAATGTTACTAGTACCACTCCTTGACCAATACTTCTGCATTATGCTCCATACTCTTATTATGTTTGTGTGTTGGTGTGTGCAAATAGCCCACTGGAACCAGTGGGAACCTCCACTGAGATCTTTTGTTTGGTACTCCTAGTTAAAACCGGTACCAAACCAAACTTAATAGTCTCTTCCTTCAACTTGTTTACTATTATCAGAACAGAAAAGCAACAAAGCATTTTAGAATGGTTTCTGGCACGTGAATTGAGTGTTCATCAGTCCACATTACTTTGAGGTGAATAGTTAGACATACTGTAGGGCATGTGAATCTAAGTATTTATTTAATCTCTTGAATTGTGTGAAATGTTTGATATATCCTTCTCACTAATGGATATGCTGTATAGTTTCTGGTGCTAGATCTTTTCTGATTACTGTCTGTGGGATTATAACAATGTTGGCTGCATTACATTACAGTTTTCTGGGTGCTTTTTGCTACAAGACCCTGTTTCAAGTTACATCAAATTTCAAATTAAGCCTTTCCTAAGGAATATTTTCCTGGGACACCAAAGAAACTCAGGTTGGTGGAGAGAGCCCTAGTTAAGTCTGGCAGCATGCAAATATGGGGCTTATGGGTGAAGATGGATAGAACTTGAGAAGAAAAACTGGATCAAGACCTGGAGGTTGACTGCAGCAAGACTGGAGCAGGAACACGCTGGGACACACATGGTCTCCTTTCATGCCAAAGTTACTTGGTTTTTCCTGCTTCAGCAACAGAAAACCTTAAGTCAAGAATCTTGGCATTTATCAGCTTGCTCGTGAATATTTGCTGAGTTCTCTGGAAAAGTGTCCTGTTCTCATTATTTGCTGATAAAGCTAAAACATGACACACAAGTCCTTGCTGCATAATAGCTCTTTATTAGATCTTTAGAACTTTGAAGATGACCCACCAGTGGGATGCTATATAAAGAAATTTTGGCACCCCACCCCTCACCCAGGTTTTGTAAAACAGTAAGAAAAAAAACAACCCTTAGGAAATTGTGCTTGGGCATAAAATTGGAAATGTGAAAAATGTGTAATTTGAAAAGTTGAGTACTGAGTGATAATGAAATACCAGAACTAAATGAACTGTAAAATATTTTTTTGGCCTTTTCATGCCAAATTACAGGACTACAATATAGTCTTTATCTGCCTGATAACATTGGTTTTGTGCCAGATCTGGCCTTGTCTTTTGTACTGGCTGTTACTCCAAGCTGAATAAGGAGGGAATTAGAAGGAACCAATGAGCTCAAAGAACACTGTTCTGATCCCACTAGATGTTCTGTGACAGAAAGAGCAAGTTTTGGAATAGAGGCAAGAAAACAGTGGTCTCGGTTGAAAAGACTAAGGAAACTGAATTATTTCTTGCTTCTGAGATAGTTCTTATAAGAAGCGTGTTTGTCATGGTTTGAGCCCACCCAGCTGGCAGTAAAGCCCCCCCCCGCAGCTGCTCACTCATCCCTACCCCATGCCCTGAGGGATGGGAGGAGAAAATACAATCAAAAAGGCCCGAGGGTCGAGACAAAGGACAGGGAGGGCTCACTCACCAGTTATGGTCATGAGCAAAAGATGGACTCAACTTGGGGATAACAACATACATTTAATACAAACAATCACCACCATCAAGGATAACGAGAGACACAACCAGGTCTTGAAAACAACACGCCTTCCCCTGACCCCTCCGCTCTCCCCGGGCTCAGCTCTGCTCCCTCTTCCCCCCCAGCAGCGCAGGGGCAGGGAATGGGGGTCACAGTCCGTCCGGCACAAGGGGTCTCCGCTGCTCCTTCCCCCTCAGGAGAGGGGCCCTCACAGCCCTCCCCTGCCCCACCGCGGGGTCCCTCTCCCGGCAGACATTCCTCCTCCCGCTGCCCCAACCCGAGTCCTTCCCGCGGGGCCGCAGCTCCCCAGAACCCCCCAGCGCGGGTCCCTCCCGGGGCTGCCGCCCTCCCGCCGACGGGCGGCTCCAGCGCGGGCTGCCTCGGAGCCACGGCCCGGTCACGGCTGCTCCAGGCTGGTCCCTGCTCCGGCCCGGGGCCCTCCGCGGGCTGCAGGGGAACCTCTGGGCCACCGCTGGGCTCCAGGGGCTGCAGAAGCTCATCCTGCTGTCCCACCATAGGCTGCAGGGGAGCCTCTGCTCCGGCACAGCTCCCCCTCTCCTTCCTCACTCATCTGGGTGTCTGCAAGGTTGTCTTTCTCCAATCCCCCTTCTCTCTGCCCCTCACCAAAACAGACAGACAAAACAAAGATCTCAGTCAACAGGTTCTTTCACACTTAGTTATTCGCAGAGGCACTGTTGGTCTGGCCTTGGGCAGAGGTGGGTCTGAAATGGGAGCCAAGGGAGCTTCTCGAAGCCTCCTACAGGCGCCACCTCTGTAGCCCACTCCCCCTCCACCAAAACCCCTACCAGAACCCTGCCAGACACCGAACCACCACAGTGTTCATTAGTTGAGCTGAATTTTCTTTAGTCGCTAGTTGTGTGTTAGTCATTTTCTGAGTGTCTGAGGTAAGGAATCTGATAACCAGATTGGCACAAGTGTTTGATCTTCCTGGTACAGCTGAAGTTGGTGGATGCTGTGCTTGAGCTATGTAAATGAGACATTAGGTGAAGCACTCCTGTAAAGAAAGCCATTTCAGACATCACACCATAATACCATAATGGTATTTCATTATATAGTTTAGAGAAATGTTTGTGGAGCTCCCAAGTAAAGTCATGATAAGCATAGAACATAATGCAGATTGGAAGCTGAACAATATTCACCGGGCTTTGTGGCATATACAAAAGAGTATGCGTCCATGCCTTTTTCAAGAAGAGAATCAGAATCATTGGATGAATAAGTGAAAAGATTTGTCATAAATTGGCTGATATTCCAATGATGTTTCAGATTATGTTGCATTCTTTGATAAAAAGACAGTTAGAATAATGTCTGCTGTTCTTGGCCCAGCGTGACTGACATATGCAGTGATGCACTAGTGGAAAGCACCGGGAGATTGAAAGTGATTGTTGTCCAGAATGGAAATAGGAGATTATATTAATTCTAATATTTAGGAGACTAGGTTAGACAGACAGCGAGTCATAGTCTGCCCTAACACAATCAGCAGTAAACTTACTCTAAGCTCAACAGCACATGAGAGACTTGTGGTTTTTTTCTTACGAAATGTCCTCCTGCTGCTTTGTATTTTGTTACTTCCTAGAACGGTTTTAAGTGTTATCTGATTAATTTTTTTTTAAAAAAAAAATTAAAAATCTAACACTTTCAAAGCGATGGTAATGTCAGCCTGCACCTGAACAAATCCGTATAATCTCATCTTCATTAGAGTTTTCCTCTTCTGCTTTTTACTGTCAAATCTCCCACAGCCAATTGCTCGACTCTCAGAGGGAGAATAGTGATCCTTTTTGTAATTTTGGTGTTTTACTTTGCAACTCAGCTTTCTTCCACTCGTCAGTCACTTGTGCCTTTTGTTCAGCTCTCCCACAAGATTAACCTTTGCTGGATCTTATCCGGTGTGCCTCTTCTGAGTCAGTGTTCAGAATCGCTATTCCTATTCTGTCATGACTCAAAATCCACCTCTGCGGTATGATTTCCTGTGGCTTTGCCTGAACCTGTAAGTGGTACTGCCCTGACTGATGTTGTTAAACCTACTTTATTGATATGATTTAAAGATATAGATATCCCCAGAAGGAAATAAACTGTCTGCCTGTGCTTTTATATCAGTATAACTGTCTGTAATATCCGTTATGTGGTATATAGATGTGCGTGTATGTCTACATAAAACTCAACCCTGAAGTACTTTAGTAATGCAAAAACCTGTGTGTAATGGACATAGTGAAAACAGCTTGACAGTCAACAGTTAAACTGAAACTTTCAGAAGGTTTTTTTTTAAATGAAGTGAAATACTAACTTTGAAGTGACAGGTTTCACATTTTGCAGGACACAAGTAATATCTAGTAGAGAGTAAGCTTCAGAAACCTCCTCCTCACCCAGACAATACTGCTGTCTTTAGCCATGTTACAGTTCACAGTAACCTCTTCATATGATGGCAAGCTGATCTCTGAAGTACTCTGCCTGTGCTAAGTGTGTGCACTTTCAGCAGTTGTTAGGGGATAAGTGGAACTTAGCTAACCATTTCATGGGTTGTTTTTTTTTTTTGTACAAAGCTGTAATCTTCCATAGAATAGGCTTTGGGAAAAAGGGCTGTTTCAGGTAAGGCTCTGATTTTCTTTCTTTATTTAGAGACTTATAGCAGAATAATACTCTGGCATTGGTCAAATCTCACTAGGGTGAAGGCTGTAACAAATAAATAAGGTTTGTCCTGTTTTCTGAGTAGAGTTACAGAATACCTTCACACAGTGACAGCTGTGACCACACAGAACAAAGATGGATGGGAAGAGAGTAAGGAATTCACAGAACCACAGAATGGCAGGTGTTGGAAGGGACCTCTGGAGATCATCTGGTCCAACCCCCTGCTAAAGCAGGTTCACCTACAGCAGGTTCACCTACAGCCCAGGCAGGTTTTGAATATCTCCGGAGAAGAAGACTCCACAGACTCCCTGGGCAGCCTGTTCCAGTGCTCTGTCACCCTCAGAGTAAAGAATTTTTTCCTTATGTCCAGGTGGAACTTCTGGTGCTCTGGTTTGTGCCCATTGCCCCTTGTCATGTCGCGGGCCACCACTGAAAAGAGCCTGGCCCTGTCCTCTTGACACCCACCCTTTAGATATTTACAAGCATTGATAAGGTCCCTTCTCAGTCTTCTCCAGGGTAAAGAGCCCCAGGTCTCTCAGCCTTTCCTCGTAGGACAGATGCTCCAGTCACCTCATCATCTTCGTAGCCCTGAATTACCCTGGTTTATCTTGTCAAAGTCTGGTTAAAGCAGCGTCACTGTTGTGCTCTGAACACAAAGAGAAAGGAGGGAGTCTGGGACCAGGTGGGCTGTATCCAAGAGTGCTGGGAGGAACCTGAAAGCTTTGAAAGACCATACAGAGTGGGGGAGTTCCCTGAGAGCTTAAGAGAGGCAAATGTTGTGCTTATCTTCATAAAAGGCCAGAAGAGTAATTTGGAGAATTACAAGCCAGTCAGCCTCTCTTCAATCCCTTTGAATATCAGGGGTTGAGTCTTGGAGCATGTTTCTGGGCACATGAGGGAGAACAAGGTGATTGGAAACAGCATGGGTTTACCAAGGGACTGACCAACTTGATTGCCTTCTGTAAGGAAAAAAAGGCTGAATTTCTACATAATGAGAAAGTACTAGATATCACCTTGACTTTAGCAAGGTTTTTCATGCTGTCTGACAGTATCCATGTATCTAAGTAAGGTTGTTATGGTCTGGATGAATGGATGGACAGATGGACAACTAGCTGGGGAAAAAAAAAGATGGCTGTATGGTCAAGTTCAGAGGGTGGTGGTCATGATCATGAGCCAGCAGTGAGCCCTGACAGCAAAGGAAATGATCAGCATCCTGGGTTGTATGAACAAGAGAATTGCTGGTAGATTGAGGAAAGTGATTATCATCCTTTACTTTGCATTTGTTAGACCACCTGTCGAATACTCTGTCAAGTTTTGGATATCCCCAATACTGGAAAGTCGTTGATAAACTGGAGTGAATTCAGGGGAGGGCTGCTGAAATGATCGGGGCTGGAGCACTTGCCCTGTGAGGACTGGGGAAACTGGGCTTGTTCAGGTTGGAGAAGAGCTGGGTTTTGGAGGACCTAACAGCAGTACCCCAAGACTGCAAAGAGGTTGTCTAGAAAATGGAACCAAGCTTTTTACTGAGGTCAAGTGGGAGGATGAGAGAAAGCGGTCATAAAATAATACAGGAATTTCTGGCCTGTGGCAAAGAAAAACTTTAAGACAGTCAAGCACTGGAACCAATTGCCCAGAGAGGTTGTGCAATCTCCATCCGTAGAAGTTTTCAAGACCCAGCTGGAGAATGGGGAGAGGAAGAATTGGGTATGAGAACATAGCCAATGGAGCAGTGAGCAAGTGACTGGACTATAGACATCCTGAGGTCCCATCTAACCTAAATTATTCTATGATTCATTTTTGAATGAGGTAATGGAGAAGGCTGTTGAGAATACAATGTTTTGTGTAGTGGGTAGGAGACTTGACAAGGCAAAGTGACTCAAATGAGAGATGGTGTGGAAGAGAGGAAGGGGCAGCAGGAAGACTTTGTGAATTTTGTGAAACTGACGTTTATTCCAGGCCTAGAATTGCGGCTTTTGGGTTAAAAACATACAAGAAGAACATGGTTTTCATAGCTGGGACTAAGACAGCTGTGATTGCAAATCTGGTTTACTCAGAATATTAATCTGTGCTGAGCAGGTTTAGAATTTAATTTTTTTTTTTTTTTTTCCTCCCAGCTAGAATGTCTTTGATGCCCTGACTTCTTTTTTTAAACTCCATTTTGAGAAACGGGATCTGAAGCAGGCTTCTGCAAGTCATGACATTTTTGAGAATCTGTTTGGCCTCCTTTTCATTCCTCTTATGAATGCCTGGGGCAGGGAAGGGTGCAAGGAGAAGGGGTACCATGCTTACAGTATCGTAAAGCAGACTACAGCGTGGTGGTTTAATTGTAAGAACATTAACTCATATCTGAAATATGGAAGTGGGAAGCTAGGGTCAGGGAGTCACAGTTTGATAATTTTAGTTGGCTGTGTTTTGCTGATTCTGCATCAGTATTCATTCATCGATGATGGCTGTGGAGAGTTTGTGTGCAGCTGTAGTATGTATCTCATATTTTTGTGAAAATAAAAGGCAGATAATGATAAAAGCTATTTCATATGACCACTCTTGCCTAACAGAACATGGAGGTGTGGTGTGATCTTAAGCCTGTCACCAGGGTAGCTGATCACAGTAAACCTACTCTTGAATAGAATTATATAGGATATTGTATACTACATTTTCCAGCCATATTAGTCTGTAAACTTTGGTTGAATGTCTAGTTGGAATTTGGTGGTGTTAATAGAAAAAAATAATCAAATATTTCTGAATTTAGGAACTTTTTATTGGCGTTTGTGTATAAAAATAGAATGGTACTGTCTTAAGAAAAAGCTGAAGTGATTGAATGCTTGAAATTATTTAAGTGGAAGCTGGTTTATACTGAAGTATTTTAAAAATGTATTTTAGAACCTGAACTGTATCCTGCCTGCAGTTATTTTTTTAGGAATAATTTGTGGTTTTTTAAGTAGTTCGTCAGGCATACAGCATTTATATAAGTTGAAGGCACATTAGGTTAAATATTTATTGTAGCTGAGGTGTTCAACAGGACTTACATGCTCAAATCATGCTGTAATTCTTAGAAAACCCTCTTATGTGTCCCTTCTGTGCAGAGCAGCTCTGGCTGCCTGCAAATGCATGCAAGCAAGTAAACACACGAGACTGTTGTCAAAGTGAAAAGCTGTTAAAGTGTTTCCTCTGTATTTCTATTTTCAGTGTGCTGGGAAAGCAGAAAACAGAGTGCTTTACCTAGTGTGGCATTAGGGAAGTAGTTTCGTTAAGTGCTTGATGTATTGCTTGGCAAAGTAGAGTTATTGTAGCTGCATGAATTCACTGGAATTCAGTTGTAAATGTATTTAGCTCTTCTTCATAGCTTTCTTAAAACGTCATCTTATGAAAACTGACAGACATTAAATGTCTTGTAAGTGATGCTTAAATTTCTTGCAAGGTGGAAACCGTCAGTGTTTCTGTAATGACTGACATCCTCTGTTGTCATTTAAAGGGAGACTTCTGGAAAACATGTGGTTGCAGGATTGTATCTTTTATCTTTCCCTTTTTTCATAATGAAAAAAATCTGTCTAGTGCTTTTTGTTACAGAGAAAAGAATTTTAAGTTAATTCTGTCTTCCTGAGTTTGTGGGTTGTTTTAAACAACACCTAGTTGTGTGGTGAGGTCAACATGCAGGAGGGAAAGGATGCCATCCAGAGGGACCTTGACAGTCTAGAGAGGTGGACCCAGGCTGACCTCATGAAGTTTAACAAGGCCAAGTGTAAGGTCCTGCACCTGGGTCGAGGCAATCCCAAGCACAGATACAGGCTGGGCAAACAGTGGATAGAGAGCAGTCCTGGGGAGAAGGACTTGGGCATGCTGGTAGATGGTAGCATGAACATGAGCCAACAATGTGTGCCTTCACAGCCTAAAAAGCCAACCATATCCTGGGCTGCATCAAAAGAAGTGTGGCCAGCACGTGGAGGGAGCTGATTCTGCTCCTCTACTCTGTCCTCATGAGACCCCCCCCGGAGTGCTGTGTTCAGCTCTGGAGCCCCCAAGACAAAAAAGACATGGAGCTGTTGGAGCGAGTCCAGAAGAGGGCTACCTAGGTGGTCAGAGGGTTGGAACACCTTTCCTACGAGGACAGGCTGAGAGAGTTGGGCTTATTCAGCCCGGAGAAGAGAAGACTCCAGGGAGACCTTATAGCAGCCTTCCAGTGCTTAAAGGGGGCCTACAAGGGGAGGGACTTTTTACAAGGGCCTGCAGTAACAGGATGAGAGGTAAGGTTGGAAGCTGGGAGAGGGCAGGTTTAGACTAGATATAAGGAAGAAGTTCTTTACTGTGGGGGTGGTGAGACACTGGAACAGGTTGCCCAGGGAAGTTGAGGATGCTTCAACCCTGGAAGTGTTCAAGGCCAGGTTGGATGGAGGGTGGGAGGTGTCCCTGCCATGGCAGGGGGCTTGGAACTGGGTGATCTTCAAGGTCCCTTCCAAGCTTTACCTGCCTAGGTGCATTTCTGTGTGATCTACTCTAGGTGGTCCTGCTCTGGCAGGGGGGTTGGACTAGGTGATCTTTCGAGGTCCCTTCCAACCCCTAACATTCTGTGATTTTGTGAACCTAAACCATTCTATGATTCTATGAAATAAAGTGAATTGTGCAGGTTTTTTTTCCCTAGACTTGTGAAGTCTGAGTTTTGGCAAACTTGCCAATTTGAATGACTTGGTTTACATATGCTTGGTTTTACATTATCAACTAACTCCCTCTGCCTCATGAAGGTCTCATAGTGCCAATGATCCCTTGATTGCCTACAATATCTCCAGTCTGTCCTCTTCCTCAAAGTAAAAAATTAATAGTGAGTTACTGTGACCTATAAAATAAAATAGATACCATTAAGTACTAATAATTGTGGTGTTTGCTTAGGACTGCCATGGCTACATAAAAACTTGCATTGTAATGGTAATACTTGCCCCTTTTATTGTAGTAACAGGTTTGGATTTTTGAGGCAGGATCTATGATTGTATTGTTTCACTTACACAGATAACCGACGTTTTAAAGAACAAACCATATTGAAAGAATTGCCCATAACTTAATCAGTCTTGGGACCATGCCTTGAACTATGTGATAAGGGTAATAATATTCAAGAGTTGCTACACTTGTATGCTTCCTGGGTCTGTGGGGTTCTTCCTCTGAGTTCAGGTCCATATTAGGACTGTGGTTATAGTAGTAGGTTGTCTACATGAACATTTTTCCAAAAGAAGTAATGAGAGTTGTGAATAGTGCCAAACTCGGTCTTCTGAAGTGCACCATAGGCAACTATTGTAATATTATATACAAAAATCCTAACAGGCTTTCACATACTGTTTATCTCTAGGCATTAATTTATATGAATTTAATGGACACAGGACTCTCAGTTCTCTTGGAGCTCATGGTTTTTAAAGTTGAGTTAATGATGTTTAATAAAAGAGTGAAAAATAAAACAATTTGAACTAAAAGAAAGACAGGCAGGTTCCTATTCTAACATTATTTTGTATGTATGCTGCCACGATGTGCATGGCAAAGGCATAAGGTTATTAGGCACTGAACTCAGGTACAGTAACAGTTGATCATCTAACCCCCTTACTCTCCTTTAGGAAAATTCAAACTCTAATATTTAGGCCTAGATCCATCTTGCTTGCATTTATTTTACCAAGCTCTCCCTTTCTGAAAGGAAGCTGATCTAAACTGCTCATGTGCATCTTTAGTCAGTGGTGGGATAAAAACACTTTCAGATCTTTCAGGCTGTGTTTTCATCATTTGTCTTAAGGATGAAACACTTGCTAAAAGTGCCTTGTCTTCCCTTCTGTGCTGAGATGCAGGGGTCCTGAAACACCTGACACTCAGCAGGTAAAGCAGAGGGACAAATTCCCCTGTAGAAAACCAGCGATGTGACCATATACAGACACTCAGTCCTACAACTGTTTAACATGTTTTGGGTTGTTTGGTTGTTTTTTTTCTATAGGTCCATGAAGGGTTCTTGGAGAACAAGACTGCTGCCATAAATGTCAGTGCCACCAGCATCTCTTCTGAGAAAAGGAGTACTGATTTACGAATATACATGCTGTGTTTCCTGCCGTTCATGATCCTTCTGGTCTTTATTCGTGACCTTAAGAGCCTGTCCTTGCTTTCATTGCTTGCCAATCTGTCCATGGCTGTCAGCCTGGTGATCATTTACCAGTATATCATTAGAGTGAGTATAAAAAAATTTATTATCTTCATTTTCAGTTTGTTGCGTTTGTTACGTGTGGCAGTTGGTCTGATACAGGTATACTGACTGACAATTTCTGAAAGGCAGAATTATCCTGTATGTTATTGAGGCATCTTAATTTAAGGAGATGCCTTAATACTTGAGACATGCTTTAAACATGGACTTTTACAGTGCTTTTGAAAGAAAGGATAATATTGCTGCACTTAATAGAAATATGTATTATAACGACTTGGAGTCCTTGAGTGGAAGAATACGTGAATTTTTATGGATTGCACACAGAACTTGTAAAGTTTTAGTCTCTGATCAATCTTCTTGTTGCAACAGAAGAACAGTTTCAACAGCAACGTTTATTTCTAGTGTTTCTCTAGTACAATAAGGAAAAATATAAGACTTACCCTTTAAGAATACATATTGCAGACTTCCATCTCCTGAGAAGCTGAATAGTTGCTGTGTTTTCTGCTGCTGTTTTTCATATTTGGAGTATTTCATAATGGAACAAATTAAACTGATGGCTGAAAAAAATCGCATCTAGAAACCTCTACATTTTTCTTTCTTACAATTTTTGAAAAGTAGTAAGTGATAGACACTGTTGCGCACACGGTGTCAGTAAGTGGTGGGTGCTGCTATTGTTGGAGAAGGCTTTCACATGAGTGTTATGAAGTGAGTGGCTAGCAGAGGATGGGGAGGAAGGCAGAAAAGCCAGCAAGAGGTATTGGGTGGGCGGGGAGGCAGGAGAAGTTACATAAAGAGATTGGGGGAGATAGAGAATAATTAATTGTTCTGCAGGAACTCAGCTTGTATTAAAAAGATTTTCTTTTACTGTCTCTTACGGCTGTGAAGAATATCTGTGCAGTGTGAAAGCAGATAAGAAAATGCAGTACTCTCTGAGAATGGTGTCAGTTTGCAGAAGATTAAGCTTGACGTGTGAGCTTTCCCTTTTGTTTTAATTGATGCTCACTCGTATACACACCGGTGTGACACTTTTTAAATCTGAAAATTTCTAGTGCCGTTAATATGAACCTAGAATAACTATATCTGCAAGTGTTTGAGTGTGGGTGGGAGGGTGGCTATAAATGTGTATAAAGGACTAAGTTTGGGAGGAAAACCGGGGATTATAAATAGCAACGTATACACCACTGTCAGCATGTACTGGGTTTTGTTTCCTATCATCAATCAAAACTGTAGGAGCAGCTAATGCACTTTACAAAGCGCTGTTTTGCTTTGATTTCTTTAGGATATCATAGATCCTCGAAAACTGCCTCCTGTGGTTGGCTGGAAGAAATACCCACTGTTTTTTGGGACTGCAATATTTGCTTTTGAAGGAATCGGTGTGGTAAGTGCTTTTTTACTGACTCTTCAAAATACCCGAATCTCTGCTAGATGATGGGATACAGGCAGTTTTACTCCTGTTACTTAGCTGTTTTTGTTGAAGCACTAATCTCCCACGTTGATATGAAAAGGGTTAATTTATCTTGTCAAATAATGCAAAAGTTGAGGACACAGCATGCCCATTAGAGGGGAGTTTGGTGAATACCGATCCCTATTTGGACACTTAGCACTTTCCCAAATTATAGGAATGCCTTTAGTTCCAAGTAAATTGAGACAATAGTGTAATAATAACAAGTATCATAATATGCTGTATAATAATACAGTACTCAGCTAATAATATGATGATACTGTAATTATAATGATTCAGCAGCTCAGTTTTAGGTGGTGGTTATGTAAAAATAGAAATGTATTCAGCAACTTTCTTTTCGTTTGGGTCACAGAGGACTAAGTGATTTATCAGAAATGTATTATTCTTCCTGCCTCAAACTTGTCTTATAGATGTGACTTGATAAAGATGGAGATAATAAGAAAAAAGATAGAAATTTCATTCATTGCCTTCTGACAGTGAACCTCGGTTCTTCATTGTTTCCCGAAAGATGTCAATTAAATAGATTTATCACTCAAAAAATCTGTTCTTAAGAAGTGGGTCTCTTTTAATCTCTTTTATTCACATATTACTGCTGCTAAGGGCTTTCTGATTGTATCTCACGCTAGCAAAGTTTGCAAGTTAGTTAGCACTTTTGTTCCACATGGCATATTTTAAAACTTAGCCAAAGAGTATTCTGAGAATTGTCGCTTATAATGTCTTTAAACTGTTGGGAAATTACTATATACACTTTATTTGTTACTGATACAATTACATACTTCAGCAAGTGTTACTGTATGCTTAAAACTAAAACAAATACCACCCCCGCCCTCCAAAAAAAAACCCCAAACAAACCAAAACAACCCCAAACCAGCACGCAGTTAGTCTGAAATGATTGTCATTGACATAACACAGGAGAGTTTTCAAATCTCTTTTCGTTTCTGGAACTGTCAGCACTGTATTAAATCAGAATATTTCACCCTGCTGCTGTATTATCACTGCCAGAAGAGCTGAATGGGAAAATCTTTTTACTCTTGTTATGTTACAAAAGTGTGTTTTCCCACACAGGATGTGTGGGTCTAGTGACTGTGAATTCCATTTCTCAAACTGCTCTCAAACCAATGCAGAGGTTTAGCTACCATATATCTGAGTGCATCTGGACATCTGTCCTTTTGTCATCTGGAAGTTCTGTCATAGGAAAACAGCCATTCTTCTGGGATTGTTTGATGCCTACAGGGCTTGGGCAAAATCCCCGCACTCAGTGAGTCTGATAAATTGGGGTAAACTAAGCTTCTTGTGCTTAAAATGTATAGTCTATCTGGGACAAACTGCACTTACTGCATATGTATAAATCCAAGTCATGTGCAGTAGGTCTGATATATATCCCAGTTCTATCAGATTTGTCTGTCTGGACTTCTGTAAAGCCTTTGACACAGTCCCCCACAACATCCTTCTGTCTAAATTGGAGAAAGATGGATTTGATGGGTGGACTGTTCAGTGGGTGAGGAATTGGTTGGATGGTTGCATCCAGAGGGTAGTGGTCAATGGCTTGACATCTAGATGAAGATTGGTGACAAGTGGCGTCCCTCAGGGGTCTGTACTGGGACCAGGACGTTCTGATATCTTCATCAGTGACATAGACTGTGGGATCGAGTGCACCCTCAGCAAGTCTGCAGATGACAGCAAGGTGAGTGGTGCAGTTGACACACCTGCGGAAAGCTTGAGAAGTGGGTACATGTGAACCTCATGAGGTTCAACAAGGCCAAGTGCAAGGTCCTGCACCTGGGCTGGGGCAATCCCGGTATCAATACAGGCTGGGGGATGAACGGATTGAGAGCAGCCCTGGGGAGAAGGGCTTGGGGGGGCTGGTGGGTGAAAAGCTGGACATGAACCAGCCATGTGCGCTCGCAGCCCAGAAGGCCAACTGTATCTTGGGCTGCAACAAAAGAAGCATGGCCAGCAGGTCAAGGGAGGTGATTCTGCCCCTCTGCTCTGCTCTGCTCTGATGAGAGCCCACCTGAAGTACTGCATTCAGTGTAAATGTATGGACCCCCTCGAGTGGGTCCAGAGGAGCGCCATGAAGATGATCAGGTTGCTGGAGCACCTCCCCTGTGAGGACAGGCTGAGAGAATTGGGGTTGTTCAGCCTGGAGAAAAGAAGGCACCAGGGAGGTGGTGTGGCCTTCCGGTACTTAAAGGGGGCTTATAAGAGAGATGGGGCAATCTTTTTCACAGGGCCTGTTATGACAGGACAAAGAGTAATGGTTTTAAACTAAAAGAAGGTAGATTGAGACTAGGTACCAGGAAGAAATCTTTTACAATGAGGGTGGCGAAACACTGGCACAGGCTGCCCAGAGAGGTGGTAGAGATGCCCCATCCCTGGAAACATTCAAGGTCAGGTGGGATGGGGCTCTGAGCAACCTGATGTAGCTAAACATGTCCCTGTTCATTCCAGGGGGATTGGACTAGATGACCTCTAAAGATCCCTTCCAGCCCAAACAATTCTATGGTTCTGTGGTTTGTTGCTCATGTACCACATAGTATGTGGGTGTGTATTTGTAGGCAGGAAATCCCAAACGAGAGTCCCATGAGCCTCAGGAAAGTGTGGAAGGCTTACCATTTGGTAGTGGTAGTTTATTGAAGTGTAGGTAGGGAATTGATTTATGGTAATTATTTTCTGGCACATTAGGTCCCACATTAGACAGCTCCTGAAATTTACACCAGCAGTAGTAGCATTGACTTCTGATGTAAACCTTTAAGGAACTGCCAAGAGTGTTGGGCTTGATTGAATCCCTGATGGTTACTAATGACATCTTGAAGAGCTCCAGAATTTTTTCCTTCTTTTATTCAAGAGCACATAATGTAGGGTTCATTCAAATTGTACCTTTAAAACATAAAAATACTGCTTGATATTATTAGATATTAGCAATATACATTGCATATATTTCTGTATAGGCTGTCTCGATTTCTTACTTGATTGTAATTTACTTTTCAAAGCAAATGAAGAGTGCATTTTCATTGTTTCACTTTGTTACTGGTGTTTAAAAATGGATTAAATGTTTATATTCATTATGAATTGATATAGTTTGTGTGTGTGTACATAGCTAAAGACGATTAAAATAAAATGGCTACCTTTACAAATTAAAATTATATTAAAAGTGGAAATCTAGAGCTTAATGTTTCTTCCCTATATGTAAAATGTTATTAATATGTCTGCACCACTCAGGGATGTTTTGAACATGCATAGTGTTTGCTGTGCATTCTTATGATGTAGTTGCATACACCATAGAGAAGATTTGAAGAAAAAAATTATTTTATGGATTTGAATAATCAGTATTAAATAAAGTTGTTTAAGCAGGAAATAAAAAAGATCAGTGAAGCAGACACATTTCCACTTTAAATAGTTAAATATTTCATAATTTTTCGTCATTGATTTAATTGATAGCCAGTTATTACCATGTAGTTACCGTCATAGACTGAACTGTGATGTATGTGTGTTTGTGACCTCTTGCAAATATGAAGTGAAACACAATTAAAATTCTTTCATCGAGATTTAAGATAATGCGTTTCAATTCATATTACACTGGATTAGAAATATTCCCATAGTCATTTGCTGATTCGTGATAACCCACTACCCTGTGTCTTAATTACTGTGGTTGTTATATTCAAGTGGTTGAGTAGTTCTGCTAAGGAAAAGAAAACCCCACCACTGAATTAGGTTGGCTCCTTAGTCTGCTCTCCCTGACTACAGGCACTCAAAATGGATTTCCCTAATCTTGGTCCTGATGTTAGAGACTTGATTTTAGTTTTTATTCTGGAATGTCTTGCAAATAACACTTCTGTGAAGCTATCTGATCATTACATTATAAACAGAAGCCTTAAGGTATTAATTTTATCAGAAAAATTGATTATGGTTGATTCATTTTATGCAGTAAATTAGCCTTAAAGAGTTATGAGGCCTCATTTTTCCATTTCCTTGACTGCAAACGTTCTTTATGCTAATTCACACGGTACTCATCTGAGAGCTGCCAGATTATGAAGAGGGACAGCAAATGAAATTCTGAGGTTTTGGGGCTAGTTATCTTAAGCAGAACCTGACAAGAGAGGAAAAATGCCCTCCATGTGGTTCTGCTACCACTATTGTTCTGTGTAAAATGGTCTTTCCTGCTAGGAATATTTAATGATCAACAATTTGTGTTGAGGAATAAATTATCCTTAAGGCATGAAGTATAAAACGATACACTTTAGTCATAGCAGTCAGGGGGATTGATTTTCAAAGATACTTAATTGATTTTGTTTTTATTAACAGGGGAGTGGCTAACATAGACTGAAAACAATTGGCCATTCATAGTGCCATGCTCAGTATGGAAACTTCTGTTTTTGTGGTTTCTTTGAACCAAATAATTGACTGCAGAGAAAATACTCTAGCATGGGTTTTTTTTAATCCTGTTGTTATAAAACAGGTTTTTATATATTGGGTATTTTTTTATATATATTTTCTTTTGGTTTAGCATTTGTTATCACTTGAAGTATGACTGTAATTCTTCAGTAACTCTATTAAAATTAGTGAGACTACTTAAACAGAGGAGTCTGAAGTCCTGTTCACTATGGGGAATGTGATTTGGGGAGGTACAGTGATTCAGCAGATTCCTAGTAGGATTTTCTTCTTGATCTTGAGAAAGTGTATTTCTCTTTTAGGTGGTGAGTGTAAGAACATGGGTTTTGGTTAAAATCTGTCATTTGTTTAGGACAGCTGTCCCTGTGTAATATGAAAATCATGACTATGGAAGTAATTTGGACTATTGTTGCTTTAGCTGTAGTCGATCCCTAAATAAATAGACTTTAAGAACCTTGATTTTACTGAATTGTGTCTGTAATACCTCACAGGAGGAAGGGTAGTCTATTTATAATTGAAATACAGAATCTCAAATAAACCGTCAGTGCCTAGAAACTAGTACCTGTGTAATACTCAGAGCTTGCTAAACATTTTATCAGCCAGTTACGTATAACAATTTTGAGATGTTATCATTAAAACTAGAATTATTAACATGATGAATTGGTGATATTAGTATGATGAATTGAGCTGTTAATATATGTCTGCAAGTTCAATCTAAACTCTCATTTGATGGCAGATTTGAACAATTTTGTTATTTTGCTAAAGTCCAGGCAAGCTGTTCCTTGGTTGCTACAACTACTGCAGCAAAATTAACATTGGTGCCATCAAAGGGCTGATTAACGTTAATGCATGCTAAACTCTGAGTGATACTTGTAACAGGATTAAAAAGTGCTGCAGTCTGTTGCTTGTGCTGTCCGTTTCTCTGTAAAAATGGGGTCACTGCTGGTTGGTGTAAGGTACCTGTTGCAGGTTGTGAATGTCTTGGCAGCCAGGTGATAGTCATCGCTGTGTGCTAGCAGGAGGAGTTGGCAGCAGAGGTACCCAGTGATCCCTTAATATTAAGTTAGCAAAGAGCAGCTAGAGCTCAGTACTGTCAGTCTGGTGGTTATCATTCATGGTGTTGAGAGTCGATGTGGGATTTCAACAATTGTAAGTTAAGGTTTTAAGATCATCAGGGTGACTTTGTGAAAATTGTATTGACTAATGACATCAACATACTTCGTGGAACAGTAGTAGCAACAGAAATGCAGTACTCTTAAGAGGATACAACAGACAATTTAAGATACTCAGTTTTGTTTTAATCTTTAGAGTGAAGATTTTGGTTCGGAAGGCAATAATAAGTTGATTAGGAGTTGAGGAAAATGTGTATTCAGCCCTCAGTGGACCTTTTTGAGTACAGGGCTCTGCTGGGGCTGGAAGAATCTGCAGCTGCTTCTTTCCCTCTGTGCTTCAGCTTCTCTCTGGCTATGGGTTCCCTGTGCCAGATGATGCTACCTGGCAAATCACAGGGCTGGCATTCAAGCCACAGAAGAGAATAGAGTATCAATACCGCTTCTTGAATACAGGAGCTGCAGGTGATATAGTGGAGGGAATGTGCCTTTCACAGAACATGTAAACGTTATTCTGTAAGAACCAGGTTCAAGAACCTCTTTCATATTCCAAAGGTGAGTAGGTCTGTTTTTGTAATGAATGTGAGAATTTTGTTACTGAATTAAAAAGTAACTTCAGACTGTACTCCTGAGTGTCCCCAAAATGTAGTTAAACCTCTTGAACATACTTTTCAGAAGGATATAAAATCCTTCAGGCTTGGATATATCTGTAGCATTACCATGCGCAGGTAATAGCTTTACATAATGTTATGCTTATATAATAGCAGTTACACTTAATGAATATTTTGCGGTGAAAGTCTGGTTGGCTTTCTCATTCGAGGTATGAAAACCAAATTCAAATGTGGAAGTGATACTTGAATATAAGCTTCAGGGGGAAGGAGGATGAAATAGATTCATAAAGTTTAAACAAGAAAGATATTTTTTCTTCTCTATTATATATAAATATGCCAAGTTAAGAACGGTTTGTACAATGGAATATGTTTTTTTTTTTTTTCCCCTGTTGAGTGCGGCAGACTGATTAGCCTAGCGAAGAGAGAATGTTACTTTCCAACATTAATTTCGGGTTTGGAAAATAAGGCTTCTAATATTTTAGCCTATTACTTGAAGATGTCTGTTCAAACTGCTTTTGAACTTGGATATCACAGCTTCGCAGTAGAAGGTAGGGTGGTATTTGTATACCAAAAGACAGGCTCTGGAATCCCATTAGGCAGCAGCTAACCAATTCCAGGAGATTTAAAAAAGAGAAAACTAAGTGGATTATAATTTTAAAATGTCGTTATTTGTGTTTTGAAAGTGATGCAGATGAGCTTGTTAGGCCTGTGGCTTTGAGATAAAAGCTTCTCATTGTCAAAAATTTTTTTGCCAGATTCATATTATCCTTTTAATGCAACCCAATGGTACTCTTCTGTTTGCTTTGAGACTGGATTTGTCAAAAACACTTAACAGTTAATGTGACAGCATCTAAATCTGCTTGGGACATCTCTAGACCGGGGTGTATCAATTTCATTGGTGTTCTTTTGAGATGATGCAAAGGCTTATATTACCAAAATATAAAAGTGGGAGTTCTCAGACAATGTTTTTGAATTTGGACACCCAAGCGTAGGTGACTGGATTTGATAACTCCTAAATGTAGGTGGTAAATGTGGACTTTAGGTGTTGTGTCAGCAAGAGGCGTGTTGTAGATACTGTGCAAAATCACTTGGTTTGGATGTTTTCTGAAGACAATTAATGTAAAGAGGAGGAAAAAGACGATGGGCGAATGTGTAGAAACAGAGAATATTGTTAGATGTAGCAAATAAAAAAAGTTGTATCAGAAACTGTAAAAAAATCATCATCTTATTGGAAGGAGGATCCAGGGAACTACAGGCCTGTCAGCCTGACCTTGGTACTGGGGAAGATTATGGAACAGTTCATCTTGAGGGCGCTCACATGGCATGTGCAGGACAACCAGGGACTCAGGCCCAGCCAGCATGGGTTGATGAAGGGCAGGTCCTGTTTAACAAATCTGATCTCCTTCTGTGACCAGGTGACCCACCTAGTCGATGAGGGGAAGGTTGTGAATGTCATCTACCTGGACTTTAGTAAAGCCTTTGGCACAGTCTCCCACAGCATTCTCCTAGGAGAGTTGGCGGCTCATGGCCTAGACAGGTGCACTCTGGCTGGATGGCCGAGCACAGAGGTGTGGTGAATGGAGTTAAATCCAGCTGGCGGCTGGTCACAAGTGGTGTCCTCCAGGCCTCAGTGTTGAGTCCAGTCTTGTTTAACATCTTTATCAATGATCTGGATGAGGGGATCGAGTGCTCCCTCAGTAAGTTTGCAGGTGACATTAAGTTGGGTGGGAGTGTTGATCTGCTCAAGGGTGGGAAGGCTCTGCAGAGGGATCTGGACAGGCTGGATCGATGGGCCGAGGCCAATTGTATGAGGTTTGACAAGGCCAAGTGTTGGGTCCTGCACTTGGGTCACAACAACCCCCAGCAGTGCTACAGGCTTGGGGATGAGTGGCTGGAAAGCTGCCTGGCAGAAAAGGACCTGGGGGTGCTGGTCGACAGCCGGCTGAACGTGAGCCAGCAGTGTGCCTGGGTGGCCAAGAAGGCCAACAGCATCTTGGCCTGTATCAGAAACAGCATGTCCAGCAGGACCAGGGAAGTGATCGTGACCCTGTACTCAGCACTGGTGAGGCTGCTCCTCGAATCCTGTGTGCAGTTTTGGGCCCCTCACTACAATAAAGACATTGAGGTGCTGGAGCGTGTCCAGAGAAGGGCAACGAAGCTGGTGAAGGGTCTGGAGAACAGGTCTGATGAGGAGCGGCTGAGGGAACTGGGGTTGTTTAGCCTGGAGAAGAGAAGGCTGAGGCGAGACCTGATCGCTCTCTGCAACTGCCTGAAAGGAGGTTGTAGTGAGGTGGGGGTCGGTCTCTTCTCCCAGGTAACAAGCGATAGGACAAGAGGTAATGGCCTCAGGTTGCGCCAGGGGAGGTTTGGATTGGACATTAGGAGTAATTTCTTCACTGAAAGAGTATTCAAACATTTTCAGGCAGCATCCCATATGTGATACTTGCATCAATCAAATGTTTCTTTTTCCTTAGAAAACCTAAAATACACATGCATTTACACAAATAGCAAAATAAAGTCATTTAAGTTTACGTCTTGTTCACCTGGAATGTTTCTTAGTTATGCAATTCTGTGACTTTGGAGAAATGGGAAAAGAGCAAGTGTGACAGCGTGCCAAGCTGCCATGTTCTGCTTTGCCAGCTTGTGGGAAGTGGGTTTTGGGCTCTGATACACATGGCTTCAGTGAGGCACAAAAGTTAATTCATCTGTTTGGATGTGACTCTGTCTTAGGCAGAAAACTGGTCCATCTTAAGTATGTGTGAAGTAGAGTCAGACACATACTTCTTATACTAATTATACGTATTATTAAGCAGCATAGTTAAATAATTCCAGGTAGAAACATTTTCTGTAGTTTATTTTTCTTTTTTTTTGTGTCAGATTTTTTCATTCCCCCTGGGCCATCATCCCATAATCCTTCTAAGATGCTGATATTTTGCATTTACTTGTAATGGTCTCAGGTAAGATTTCCTCCTCCTTTCCATTATGTTCTGCTTGAGTACTTATCTGCAGTGTATGGAATTGTCTAAATAATATTTAAGTGCGAATCCTCATTATACGACAAACTTTTTGAATATAGCTGTGAAGGTGTGAAAATGTTAGTAACTTTTCCTGGAGTGAGCAGCTAACTAGAATAAATTCTTACATCCTTGGTTTTAGACTCTCATGTCTTTCATTTCATTGGCAGCATCTTAACTTTACTGTCTATAATAGTTTCTTCCCCCTCTCTGAACAGACTTTTCACTGATGAAGGTAGCACTGCAGCATGTTACCTCTTAAATATTCTGCCAACATACTTATTTTGTAAGTTACGTTTACTGCATGTCATAGAATAATTTACGTTTATTGGATCAAGCATGATGGAGACAACAGTTAAAAAAGTTATTTTATTGTATGGCTCAAAATACTAGATATTAATAGACCTATGCTTTTGCCAAAGGATTTTTAAACTTGGTAATCTTGACTGTTCACTGAAGAAGACTGTTCCTAAACCAAAAAATTTTTTATCAATACGTTTTCTCCTGTGTTTGAAAAAGCCCTAGTCATCCGCTGTTGAACACTTCCGCAAGCATCAGTAGTAGCTCTCTAACAAATATTGTGGCTCAAAAATCATACCAATTTGTCAAGAGCAGCAGAAGAAAAATCCTAAAGGAAATGGGAGAGGTGGAAAAGAAAAATGTCATAATAGCAAAGACATTTCAAAGAAGATTATAGTAGGAAGTGGTATGTTGTGTATTCTTCAACTTGTCTTTGTGGTGTATTCTGCAATTGTCTTGCACTCGAGCTGTTTGAGTGCTTCACAGAAAAAGCAATGAGTAGTTCAGCTGTCAAGGTGCCATGCTCCCATGTCAGCTGGAAGTGTACGAAACTTTCAGTTCTAAGAAAAGCAAATACAATTGTCAATGTCTACTCATGAATCCCTATGGAAATCACTGTAATTTATTTTTTCATTCTTCAGTCATGGATTTTGCTCAGCCCCATGCAGGACCTTGCAATATATGTGTACTTTTTCCCATGTCACTTTAGAAGCTAAAGCAACATATGTGTGGAAGAGCATTTTGGATAAAAGTCAAAAGACCTTTTGGGAAGACCTTTTTTCCCCAGTCATTTGCACTGAAACAGATTCAAGTTCATAAATTGTTTGGCTCCTGCCTACAAAGAAGCAGATATGGATAGGTGAGAACTTTGTGATCATTGTAACTTATTTTAAGGTGATTTAAATTTGATGTGGGTTTGATCCTTGGCTGGAATAAAAGTTTAAGTATCATTGCAGCTTTGGAACTCTTAATTTTAACTCATGAACCAGGAAGAGTCCAGAACTTGGTCATGTGCTGTACCTTTAGTGCAATGAAATATTATTGTAATGAAATATCCTCTCCAGCAATACTTGTGTTTTTAACTCATATTTTGTTTTATCACTTATCTTGTAGAAATTTTGAGAGTAGCATAAATTATAGAGGACATGTTAGAATGCAGTATTGTATAGTCTGTAGGCTACAATTGCAAATGCAGCCGAGCAGTGGAGGGAGTAAAACGAAAGAGCATGGCTGGAACTGTCTGATTACTTAGGAACATAATTTTCTGTTGGCATATATCTTTTACTGGATAAAATTACATACTAATGTAAGGGACAGCAAAGCATACACCACCTGCATAGATAGCCTTGCTCAGTTGAAGTAAGTGACATCCACTGCTTTCCCCTTGTCCATAGAGCAAATCTTTTCATTAGAAAGGGCCATGAGATTGGCTAAGTGTGGTTTATCCTTGATAAATCCATGCTGGATTGGCAATTCAGAGCATGCTTCGTGCAGGTAAGGCGACCATTGCCCTCAGCCTTGCCGAGAGCAAGGAGCATCTCATAGTTTCTGTAGCCTCAGATATGGATGGTGTCTTCCCTCAGGAATTTGTCTTGATCCAATCCCCTGGCATGCCAGGGGTGGCTGCTCAAGCTGGTGCAGGGGACCTTGCTTGGCATCAAGTCACCACTTCTGTTACGCAGATCCAGCAGTGGCGCACTGTCTTGAGCAGTGTCTCCTGGCTCCCTGTGCCGCTCTTCCCACAGCAGTGGCTGTGCCAACTGCCTTGGTCCTGGGTACTGGAGCTGCCTAGGGATCAAGTCCATGGAAGGCTGGACCTGAGTCCCTTCATGGCCTCACAGCATTTGCTGCTCAGCAGGAAAACTCCTGTGCTGTCTTTTGGCTCCCAACTGCTTATCCCTTACCTCCTGAATGCTGCCAGGTGCTGCATGCTCCTTCCTTCTGCTCTGCTCTCTGGACAGGGTGTGGAAGCATGTCTGCATTTGATATAAAGCATTGTGTATGTGTAAAATGTGGTTACTAATGATAGTTATTTCTTAAAATCCGGTGCAGTTATATAAACATAGCTTTTCTTTTAATGTCTGTCTTTCGGAATGGCCATAGCCAGTGTTTGTCATACATATGTAACATTTTGCTGTTTCAATTGAAGATGTAGCCCAAAACTAGGAAGTTTCTTTCTCTTCTGCATTTTTATGAATAGCCTGCAGGGCTTTTTTTTTTTTTTGTCTGAAAGAAGACGTGAAAGCACAGAATCATAGCGTAGTTTGGGTTGAAGGGGATCTTTAGAGGCCATCTAATCCCTCCCCCCAGAAATAGGCAGGGACATCTTTAGCTACATCAGGTTGCTCAGAGCGCCCCCCACGCCTGGCCTTGAATGTTTCCAGGGATTCTTTTACTACCTCTCTGGGCAGCCTGTGCCAGTGTTTTGCCACCCTCATTGTAAAAAATGTATTTCTTATATCTGGTCTGAATCTACCTTCTTTTAGTTTAAAACCATTACCCTTCGTCCTGTTGCAACAGGCACTTATAAAAAATCTGTCCCTGTCTTTCTTATAAGCTCCCTTTAAGCACTGGAAGGCCGCCATAAAGTCTCCCTGGAGCCTGCTCTTCTGCAGGCTGAACAACCCCAAATCTCTCAGCTTGTGCTCATATGAGAGGTGCTCCAGCCCCCTGATCATTTTGGTGGCCCTCTGGACCTGCTCCGACAGGTCCACCACAATGAACAGTCCCATAGTCTTTGACTTGAACTCCCTCTGACTGTGAGACCACAGGAAATTTTCTTCCCCATTAGTAGTCCCCTGCAGATTACATTTGCAGATTCAGAAGGGCAGGCAGTCTCCAGGATCCCTTTCCTGCCAAGAGTCATGGTAGAAAAACATGGGATTTTTTTTTCATGGCTGGTATGTGTGTCTTGAGTTCACTGCCCTTCTTCTGCCAGGAATATACGAAATGAATGCTGGAGACTCTAGAAATCAAATATCTGGGCCAGTGAACTTATTAAGAGACTCTTGATACCTGTAAGCTGGGCAAGCAATTGCCATTAAAGCTCTGCAGAGATATTGTAGCTTGGAATAAGATCTCACTGTAAAAATTTATGCTTCTTAAGATTCCTGGAAGCTGTAGAACATGGTAGAACTTCTGCAGAAAATGTATTCCATTTATAATCACCAGAGAGCTCACAGATACATGTGAATTAGCATTTTTATTACTGGTCCAGGCCCAAATGCTATCTGTTTGTAGGATGTCAAGAATGGGAAAACTCAGATGAAGGAAAAAATTGCCTGTAATTTGAATGCTTCAAATCTCTTAATAAGGAGGTGTGTTGAAACAATCTAATTGCAACTGAGGATGAAAGAATCTGAAGTGCCATCTGTCCTACTTGGCAGGTTTTGATGTGAAATATAAAAAGATGACTTGATAGGTACTGTGTGGACACAGAAGCTTAATTCATTTAGAGGAATGAACATATTTTGTCTGTGTGGCAGTAAAGTAATACTTCTAGCCACATGTCTCCTTTTGTTTTTTTTCTGCTGCTCAACACTGTCATTTAAAAATTGATTTACGTTTTGAAACTCTTCCTAGTCTCCACCAGATTAAGTTACAGTGCAAGCTCAGATTGCTTTCTGGAGGAAAAATGTCAGCAGTGGAGGTTCTGAATTATAGATTCTGAATTATATAAAGAAGATCCTCAGTTAAGCTGTATAATGTATTTTAATTGAAGATGAATGAAAATTTGGAAACGCATCCAAGTGTGCATCTTTTTAGAGATCTGTTTGTTCCCAAGTATAAAATGTCAGACCCCTGGAACCAGCTGCCTGGAGAGGTTGTGGAGTCTCCTTCCCTGGAGATATTCAAACCCCACCTGGACACAATCCTGTGCAACCTGCTGTAGGTGAACCTGCTTTATTGGGGGGTTGGACTAGATGATCTCCAGAAGTCCCTTCCAACCCCCGCCATTCTGATTCTTCAGAATTTCTAGTGTAGAAGAAATATTAACAAATGTGGGATGGATTGGTAGTGGTGATACTCAATGATAGGTCGGGACGTGAATACCAGTGGGTGACCAGGAGGAAAGGAATGATTGTCCTATAGAAAGTAATACAGCAGCAATTCAAATATACTAATTTGTTTGTTAATTAGTGGATGAAATCTGCTTTTTTCATCACTTACATTAGTTAAATTGAAAGCAGTAACTATTCAGTCATTTAAAAAGCGATTTTGGATGACAGACAGTAGCTTTTACAGGGCAACCCTGAATCTGTTTTGTCTGTATTAGATTTGATGTGTTACCCAGAGATGACAAGCTTTTTTAATTACAGTGACGTACTGAAAGATAAGCTGAACTGCTGTCTTTATTCCACTGACTATATTGACTAGCTTTTCGTTACCAGTCTTCATTACAGAAGCTTAGACATTTTACTTCTGTGTAGGCATACAAAATTCAGTGGTTTAATCTTGAACTATATCTCATATTAAGTATCTGAGATGAGTGTACAGTTCTTCTGACAGACCTGGGGAAAGTATGTTTGTCTAGGAGCATCCGTGTACCTTCAGTTTGTGTCTTGATGAAAACATGAAAGATTCTGTTGTGCTGATGAAATTCCAGGTGGGAAGAGCAGCATGTGAGCTTGTTACTTGGATTTCCTGCCTTGCCTGGAAATTTTTTGTTGGTGGCTGAAAATTTAAGTTGGAACTTACTAAGTGTATTTTTCTGTACACTGTATAGTACATGTAAAATGCAATCTCTCCAGCAAACTGCATGCAGTAATGGTTGTAATGTCTGCATTTTCACTCTGAAGTGATGGCAAGCCCAGCAAGCTCGCTTGGCTATAGTTCAGGCTCAAAGCACCTACACCACGTTTAGAAAAAGCAGTTCTTAGTGTGCCTGGCCCTGTCTCTGTCAGCAAAATGAAAAAGAGCACAGATGTTTATTCTGTTAGTCACGGACTCAAACTTCCCTTTGCCTGGGGAGAGCTGAGGCTGACTGCTGGGCATGAGCTTGTGTGTCAACCATGTGCATGGTAATTTTGTCAGTGATGGACACTGACGGTGCAGACATACCTAATAAGAATAGGAGAATTACCCTTGGATTCTGAGCAATTCTGTTACAAAAAAATCCTTGGAACTCATGTTGCCTGTGTATTTTCATCTGGGCACTGTTAAGTTTCTCTTGTCAGTTTTTCCAACCTGTAACTATTGCTTTATATTTCCACACTGATGCTGTTTTCCAACCAAGATAGGCGCTTTTTGGTAACTGAACATTTCTATTGGGTGCGTAAAACATTGTGATCTTCCAGGCTGTGAAACATTATTATAGAGTAACCTTATTTATTAATAAAATCAGCTAAATTTTGGAAATAGGCTTTGAAAGGGAGGAGAAAAGTAGTTTTACTGTGAGGACATAAAATGTAATCGATTCTCTCTTTATTTCCAGGTGCTCCCATTGGAAAACAGAATGAAGGACACCACACGGTTCCCACAGGCACTGAATATTGGTATGGGAATAGTCATGACCTTGTATATCTCATTAGCCACTCTAGGGTATCTGCGCTTTGGGGATGAAATCAAAGGCAGCATAACTTTAAACCTGCCACAAGATATATGGTAAGTGACTTAAAACCAGATGTCCCATGCATCAGTGCTGTCATAGTTGATAGGTGCTCAAACTCTTTTTAAAATTAGACTGTGTATAGTATCTCTGTGCCTTCTGCAGTTGAGCTATGATCCTAGCCAGCGTTTTTTTGCATATGGAAACAGATTGATGATCTTTACAGTAATGCATTCCATCTTCAGCAGGAGCTAGTTCCCGGTGTATTGAAGGAGGGAATATGCAGTTTGCAACCAACTGTATTGCTATTCTGAAACCAGCTAGTTTTAACTTGGATGTCCTGCTAATATAGTGACTCTTTTTGGTAGGGTCACTGACTTAGGCAGTTGAACAACCGGAATGGAAGACAACAAACCTGAATAGGTTTGTAGTTCAGATGCAAGTCCATGGATAACGCGTAATACTGGCTTCCTATCAGGAAATGAGAGTTATGCTTGTCAGCTTTTTTTTTTTTTTTATGCTGTGAGAGCACAACATGCTGAAGAAGCACTGAAGACTATTTCAGCTGGTGCATTGTTAGTTCTGTATCTATCTATGGATGGATAATAGTTAGACATGCTATATATATATATAAAAAAAATAATAATATAACTATTAATTTAAATATAACTCTTTTTTTTTAGTAACTTTATGTCTAATGGGCCAAAAATTACTATATCAGCAGTGCACAAGTGTAAAAGCTGAAAAGTATTTTAATGTTTTCATCCTGATTGAGTAACGTCTTACATGCTTACATCTGCTTGTTGTTCGATGTCTGTTGTCACAGCGTATCGAAGTAGTGAAATCTCGAAGTATGTGAAACAAAAACTGCTTTGGTGAACTGAATTCTGACTCATTTTTTTACGCTGAAAAAGAGAAGAATACATTTAAAGAGTGTTCTTAATTTTCAAGTGTTACTTTTTCATTCTCTTTTTCTCATTTTCATTGCTTGGAGTCAGTGTGAGCTATGCATTTTAATAAGTTTTGTTCAGTTGCCTGAACGATTCCAATGATAAATACATGAAATGATAATAAAATGTGTCTTGAAGGATGGTTTTCTTATTGCTAGAATTTTCATGTCTCTCGCTGCTTTTCTGCTTGTTTTGTTCTTGTACTGCTATTGTAAGAACTGAGATTTGAGCCTCATTTTTTTACCCATTTTGTGGCTTTTTTTTTCCAATTTTTCTCATGTTTCCAGTTTTTTGGGCATATTGTTCATGACATATATTTAATTGTGTCCTTTCATTGGACATGACATATACATTAAAAAACCCAAAAGTCTTCAAACATTTACTGTATCAATTTCTGTCCATGTGATGCATCTGAAAGGGAAAATATTGATAATATTACGTAGTATTGCTCATTGTTGATACAATTAGTGAGAAGTTTGTTTTAAATGGTAGATCTGGGTTTACTTGTTCCTTAAGAGAAGTACTCTTAAAAGAGGAGGAGGGAGAGGAATGTGGAATATAAGATAAGGTTGCTCATTCATTCTCTTGCTTTTAATTGTGCTCATGCAAGCAACAGGATGAACTTTATTCTGCTATAATATTCTGCTTTATTCTACAGCTCTGCTGTCCAACAGGGCTGTTCAAGTAAGAGTGTTCAAATAGCTCTTGGCTGCAGTGCAGATGTGACAATAAGATGATATTTATCCTGATGGCTTTACAGACCTAACACAAAGAAAGAGATAATAAAAGAGATGGAAACTGGCATTCTATAAGGTGGAGAATTGGCATTACAACCTCAGAGCTGCTCAGGGCACATATGTAGAGATAAGAGTCATCTCTTTTTGTTTTACTCTGGCTAGTGCCCCAGGGCACCGAACAAAATTAAAGGGGAAGCAGCTCTTTGATACGCACATGGGCTGTGATGTACGACGCTATTGCTGTGTAGTACTGTGGGTCTACCTGATACAGTACTGATGAGCAAAGGTGTGCAATTAACTGTGCTAGCAAAACGAATTTCCAGTGAACCATATGCCAATATTTGGTCCTCACATAAAAAAACAGTAAGTGTCCAAATTGAACTCAAGAAATGCAAGGAGTGAATGAGTTTTTATTAGAAAGTGGTCATGTGAAAGATCTGGAATATAGCTAAGCAGTGAGACTTGGCTTATGTGTTTAATTCCAGCTGGACGATCCCTGTCTTAAAAATAAGCCTTTCCTGATAAAGAAAATTAAAATTCTGCTGCTTTCTGATTTCTGTTTTATGTTCTTACAGATGAGTTGACCAGAAGACATATACAGGCCCTAGACCAGTTAAATCCTTAATTTTAATTTGAATAGAGGACCACTTGTATTCTAAAATCATTCCGCTAGATTGGAGCTTTTGGAGAAGAGACTTTTTGCAGTTCTAGTTTGGATTGCGTTTTGGAGTACAAATTGTCACTCAGCATAATATATTAATTGGAATATGTTGAAAATTGACTTTATGAAGAGAAAGTAGTTTTCAGCTGGTTTTGCTGATCTTTAACAACAACTTTCTGGAATCAAAGAATCTGTTTTACTGCATTAAATAATTTTTTTTTTTTTTTATATGCAGTTATGGTTAGCTGTTTGGAATGTCCTAGTAATTGCTTCAGATTCTCAGAAGTGTGCGGAGTACCTAGTGACATGAATCTTTTTACTCAGTTTGTAGCTGACTGAGGAGAGGACACACAGGCACAGAGTATCTTTTACCTGATTTATTAATGAGCATGACCTCCTGACCCAAGCCACGGAGGGGCACTCTTTGCCTAAACCAGCACATATTTGTAGTCAAAAAGTGCATAATTATTGTCACACGACCATCAGTTTGAACCAAGTCCTGCAACATCTGCAAATACAGATTATGGGCAATTCTGCTTTAGTACTTAGTAGTGTCCTTGGTTGGGGTCTCCTAAAATCATAGCATGGTTTGGATTGGAGAGGACCTTTAAAGATCATCTATTCCAAGCCCCCTGCCGTGGGCAGGGACATCTTCCACTAGGCCAGGTTGCTCAAAGCCCCATCCAACCTCACCTTGAACACTTCTCGTTATGGGGCATCCACAGCTTCTGTGGACAACCCGTGCCAGTGTCTCACCACCCTCATCATAAAAAATTTCTTCTTTGTCCTTGGCTGGGGTCTCATCTTCTTGAGGCTGAAGGTTCTCTCTGCCATCTGTTCTTCATTAAGAATGAAGGTTCTTTCTACCGTCTGTTTTCCTTTGTGCAACAATTCCCTTACTGTGAATCCCAAAGGTTAACTGCCGTTCAAATATTACAGCATATTGAAGTTCAACAAGACGTTACACAGTAGTAGTTCAAGTAGAAGCTTAGCATAATTAATGCCCTATTGGGTCTAGCTGTACTAATATGCAAGTTTTGTTACACTAGTTTCCAATTTTTTTTCCTTAAAAAAGGTACAACAAAATCCGAAATGTAGAATTGAAGAGAGGCAGACTTTTATTAACTTCTTTTAGCACATATGAATGATTTGGATTTTTTAAAATGTAGCCTAAGGAGCCATCCTTATCTAATTGGAATATAATATTATATTACTACTAAAATCACTTTAATAATATAAAAATTGTTTCCTAATTTGAAAAATTTGAATCTTTTTAGAGCTAGAAAAATTGTTAGCGTAAAGAAGACGCTTACTTTGAACTACTGTGTATTTAAAGCTTTGAATTCTGTTTCTTGAATATCTTTTTTAAATTATTTTTGTAAAAGTTTGTGGTGATCTGAAGCCTGAGGATTACAGGCTCATTGTGGGTAGCTGGTCAGATTTTCTTTTTGTTAACCAGCTAAAATCCATCTGAGCTTCTGGAATAAGGACAGTGATGCAAAGCCGATAGAAAAGTGACTCTGTTTTTTCCTCTAAATTTCTTAAAGCTGCTCAGCAATCCAAAAGAAGTGTGTCACAAAAGCAGTGGCTTCTAAACTAGCTACACTATTATGTCACTATGTAAGGTGATGTAATAGTTTTTCTGTCCCTTTGAACATGCCTTTGGGGCTTTATTGAGTTGTGTACGGTGATGGTCAAACCTTTGATACAAATAATTCAGGACCTGTTAGCCAAAATGTATTTTTAGTCAAAGTCTATTTTTCTTGTTCCCCCATATATATGCTTTTAATTCCTTCTGTATATTTTTTCAGCTAATAAAAAAGCTGATTTTTTTGTTAGCAGTCTTTCAGTGTCATCAAAAATTGAAAACCTGGTGAACTGGCTTGCAGTTGTGAGACAAGAAGCAAGTCAGACTGGGCTGAAAGGGCTATTCAAGTTCCTCGGCTGTATTTCTCTGCTCAAAATCACTCCAGTGTACCAAAACCATTACTGACTCTGTGTTCAACACTTCCTTCAGAAGATTGTAGGAAGGATGATGGAGGCATCCTGTTGTGGTGGGAAAGAGCTCAGCTGTATGAATGCAAACTTTGCCATTTGGCCTCAGGACAAGGAGCTAAAACCAGTCCTGGCTGGATTTTATTTACTAATAACAGATACAGGCTATGTTACTCAAAGGGAGCACACTTCGAGAGACCCCTGCCAGGCTTTGGGAGATAGAGACAAGGACCCAATTTGTTCTTTCCCTCCTCTTGCCACTTTTTTTTCTTACTGTTGCAAGTTGCCTTTGCTTTCTGGTTGCAGTTGAACCTCTTTTTGAGAACTGAAACCAAAAAAGGTGTTTGGTGCTTTGGTCTGCTTGGCATCGTCTTCTGTTATCACAGGTTGTTTTTGTGAAATGCTTCCTCTCTCATTTGTCAACAACACCCCGTGGCAAATGAACCAAAACTTTATCCAAAAAACTTTGATCATGTTCTTAGTTGCATTCTTAGGAAGAAAACCATACTGAGAGACTCATAACTTCTATCAGTTGGCTGTAAGCAAACCTATGACATTAAATGCTTGTAGCTTATGCAGCGTGGATTAAAATTGCATCTAAATTTAAATATGTTGGTGGCATGGATAATTCTTTGTCACTCACTTGTCTTTTCAGCCACAAGTAACAGTGGTAAGAGTTTCCACACTTCACTTTTTTTTTGGAAGATTTAATCTATGGTTTTGAGAACTTAACAAAAATTCTCAACTAATTTCTCTGAGACCTTCTCTTGGAGTAGATCTGCAGACATTTTGGTTACAAAAAGCTGGAGATAACCTTCAGACAGATCATGAAGGAAAAATCGATAATGCTACAACCATATAGCAATGGATTTCACTATGTTAAGATGAGATAAGAGCATAAGCATGATGTCTAAAAAACCTTAACTGTCTTTGGGGAAAAAAGGTATTTGTTACCTAAAATTTGGCAAGGCAGCAGCAATATATGGGTTGTTTTCCAACGTACCTAAGGAAGCAAGATGCACAAGTCCATGTGAAATTATATTGAAGTTAGGCTGCCAACCCATTCAGGTATTTTTTAGAAAATAGTTTCATTATTTTATACCTAAGCCCCACAGCTGCTTTTATTGTATTTCTTGCTGAGATATAGTTTATATGAGGGTAGATGTGAACTTTTTTGCTTGATTTTTTTTTTTCTCTTCACTTTTGATATGATGCTTTTTTTTCTGATAAATGCTATTAGTTCTGAAGTCAGTTAATATTTTTGGAATAGTAAAGACTATTTTGAACCAGTTTAGGCAGAAAAAAGTATCTGAGTTCTATATTATTATAAAGTAACTGTCTACTATGTTGCATTTGCTGAACATTTTTATCTGTACTTTAATGACATACAGGGTGGAATAGCACTAGAATGGGAAGAGATTAATGAGAATAAAATTCTTCCCTCTTCTGAAAATGTAGCTTCTGCCTTGCCTTTTACCAGGCTGTGTAGATTTCATTTTGCTTTTTATGTAACTGAATTCTTGGAGTGGTGCAAGACAGCAGCTTGTCTTTGGCACAGAATTTAAAACCATCCTAAAGTAACTCTTCAACAAAATATACAGTCTCAAAAAAAAAATCTTGATCCCTAAAATGTTTAGTTACAGCAGCTCTAGTCCTGTGTGTTAGGAAAGACATTCCTGCATCAGCATGAACTCTCTTCTACACGTGCATATATTCTTTTTCCAAGTTCTTTTTCTTAGTAACGTATCCTGCCAGTCCACCACTGCCATAATGTTGGCACAATTTGGAGCTGTAGAACTTGGTACTCCTTTGTGTTGCTGTAAACCCTATGAAATACTGTGACATGGCACAGTAATTTAAAGGTGTTCTGTACCTAATGGTTTTGAAGAGGAGAGTGTGGACAGCAAACAAATTTGGTTATGGATATTTTCTAGCCTTAGAAGGTACTCCTTCCAATTTTAATAAATAAAATTTCCTGAGATGCCCTCTTCCCAGTGTGAAAAATCTGTTTAGGAACACTTTGTAAACATGCAGAAATCTGGAGGATATTGTCATTGGTCTTTAAAATGTCCAGTGTTTATTGCCACTGTGAAAGGTTTATCAATGTACAGATTATATTAAATGTGAATTTGGTATTTTTGTTTCCCAAGTAACTGCTGGCTGTTAAACCAGTTCTTCTTTAAGTTTATTCATTTATGATTGCATGATACTGCTTTTTGGTGGGTTTTTTTGGACCACATTTTGGTGGTCGGCTTATCTTTTGCGATTTCACTGCAAGCAGATAATGTTATCTTCTTGTTTGCTGGGTGGGGAAATATTTTTTTTTTAATATATAAATATTTAGTGCCATTAGCAAGCTAGTTTTTTTATGAAGAATTTGCAACTGACGTGAACATGTGTAAATGTTTTGGACAGGTTGTATCAGTCTGTAAAAATTCTGTACTCCTTTGGGATTTTTGTGACCTATTCGATTCAGTACTACGTCCCTGCAGAGATTCTCATTCCAGCTATCACCTCCAAAGTGAAGCAGAAGTGGAAGTTACTCAGTGAGCTTGTGGTGAGAGCACTATTAGTCTGCTCAACCTGTAAGTATGTGCAGAACATCCATAAAACAGCTTGCTATTACACTTATTTAAATACATGATTTGTTATTTATTTGTCTGGAGGATAGCAAACCTGAAGTTTTATTTTAATGATTCAGTGTGTTTTGACCTTTATGAACAAGTGCATCTGATGTTGTATTTGTATGTTAACCACCCATTGTTTAGTAGGTGTGGCCAATTATTTGACAACCATATCTTTTGCCAATAGTACTCTAAAGCTACCAACTCGAAAATAATTTTCCTAGAATAAAAAATTTTTAAGTAATAGACCACACTGCTGTTTCATGTCAGTGTTTCTCTGTGTAATCTGCAGCTCATGCTGCTTGTGGAGAAATCCTTTTTCTGTTTTGTCAGTCTGAGCATTAAGCTTAAGGTGTGGTGCTCAGTATCCATAAAACAGCACTGGCAAACATGGATGCCTGGTCACAGTGTTCATGGAGGGCCACTTATTTTAGGTCATAATGCTCCAAAGTAGTTTTGTATCTCTGCCCTCGCTGCCTGTTGCTCCTTTTGTTTTCTGGCTTGTCCCCTACTCTTCCCTTTTCTCTTACTGTGTCCCTGCTTTTCTCACAGCTAGTCTAGATATCATAGGTAGTAGCAGGAATCAGCAGTGCTCATTGAATGGTGAGCATGGTCTCATCTAGAAATTGGTATTCCTGAAGCTAATGAACTGAGAGGAAGTTTAGGTTTGTCTTTACAGCTCCCATCTGAAGTGCTGAATGACATAGGAAGCTTTTCTCAAAGATGTTACAAAAAATTGTTCCTAATACAAAGCTGACTTCTTGACTCCACCATTTGTACTGAAATGAGCTGTTTACCTTAAAAAGAATCAAAACTGCCAAACAAGCAAAAAACTCTAAACATTATTTTTTAGGGGGGAAAGTATTGATGAAGGAGAAGAGTTTAGTTTTTGTTGGCTCTGTTCTCTTGGTGAGTGCTCACCAGTGGTTGATGTGCTGGGTGGTGGCTAATAATTGTCAGAGAGAACTTGAACATCCAGTGAGACCTTCTTAAGGTCAAGCCTGTTGAGAGAAATATGTCGGTGCAATTTCATTACTGCGGTAAGCAAAGGAAAATACCATCGATCTAGTGACTTGGTGCTCTGATAATACATCTGCTATGTGAAATTTAAAAAAAAAAAAAAAAGAAAAAAGAAAAAGCTTTCTTGAAAAATGAAGTGCAAGTCTCCAGAAGCACCATACAGCCTGTGTTCTGCTCCTAGTGTTCATGGTACATAGCAAACCTGTTAAGATTTTGAGACTGGGGATTGATTAATAGCTCTTGTGATACCTGAGAGACATCTAGATCAAAATGCTTCAAGCTTCAGATTGCTTTTTAGTGCCCCTCCAGCACCCCAGCAAACTCTCCAGTCTTAACTGTATCTTGGTGTCATGAGGCCCTCAACTTCCACTAGGTCTCTGTTGCCCTTTATGTGCCACTTACAACCTGCCCTGGTAACTATGCCGCAAAAGATTTGAAAAACTAAAATTCTTGTAGATCCAAACTGTTGTTTACAACTTGAGATTTCTAGAGGTTATAGGTGAAAGATGCTTTCAGAGATGCGTCTGATGAGAAGAGCCTGTGGTGAATAGGTTTAAAAGCACATTTCCCTGTTTGACTTGGGAAAGTTGTCAATGACTCCATGATATTCAGCCATAGTTGTTTTTTTTTCTCAATTTTATTCTTGAGCTGTGTAATGACTAGATACTCTGGGAAGGCAAAACTGGGGAACAGTCTCCAAGAAAGGGAAGTAGAAAAAGAAAGAAAATTAGCTTTAAAATCTGGAGGAGGAGTCTGTGAAAGCTGAAAAGAAATGAAAACAAATCAGAGGTAGGTTAACTTGTGAGCAGGACTTGAGAACTGAACGATTGCCTGTTGGGTATAATTAACTACAGTTGGGCGAATTGGGACAGGAATAATCTAATCCAGCGTGAACTGTAGTGGGTCCCTTTTTCCCAGAGGTATGTTGACATGTATTCTTTCTTCTTCTTTTTGTTTTCATGCAATTGTGAATGGTGATTTTTTCAGATTTTTTTTTTCATTATAAAACAGCAGCTAATGGTCTTTCTTTTCTGAAGGCATAAGAAATACTTTAAAATGATTCAGTAAAAAGTGAATGCTATATCTTTATTTCTTTGAAAAACATGTGTGTAGTAGAATTGGACCTGGTTTGTGCCGTTGAAACTTATCTGTGATGCGAATCTCTAAAGTGGACCGGCTGAAGAGTTACAGGTGTTACTGGGATATTTGAGAGGATTAAATTGTTTGCTGCAAGGCACAGGAAAGTAAAATGAAAAGTTTGCTCTTAAATGTTCGATATTTGCCAGCCTGTTGTATGTGTGTGATATGGTGTATTTATCCTAGTCATCATTTCAGGTTTTTTCCAAGTGGTTTCTACAAATTATATGCATGCAGTATCTATAATATTTTTTCAACAACAATTATGTGTGTAAGCTGCCATGCTTACACTCAGCTTCTGTTTGTCATTTTTCATTGAAGATTGGTTATAAACAGAATTTATTTAGATAATGCTTTGCTTTTACTAAGTGCAGAACATGGTTCCTAAAATGATTCAGACAGTGTTTCTTTAATAGAAAGAAAAAATCCAAAACCTTTTAAATTGAGTTTTAAAAATGAAATGGTTTCATTATCAGTGACAGAATATGTTGTAATGTCTGGACCATTCAGAGGTCATACACTGATTTAAGGGACTCCTCTTGCTTGAAAATAATTCTCTGAAAAAAGAAACTTCAGCTGTGTTACTAATAATGCATTAGCTTTGTAAGAGAAGACTTGACAAATCAGTTATTACTAATTTTTGGGGCTTTTGCGTTACTCAAAGATTAGGTCATTGTTTTAATGTTGTGTTATATCAGAAACTTAGCTGGGAAAAAACATAGCCTAGTGTTTGTGGTTTTTTTGTGTCTGGTAAGGTTTGTTTTAAGTAAGGACTTGACAAATGACTGGAGATGTAACATGCATCCAAAAAAGCACGTGTTGCTTAGGGGTTTTCATTATTTTCTTGCTCACTTTTGGGCACTTGGCACTGCAGGAGGATGATCACAAGTATATTATGTGTTTTTAGACTTGCATGCTCTGCTTCCTCTGCTATTGTTTCACAAAAGAGACCTTATCTGAAGTGTGCTGTGGAAAATACACTTGACCCCTAATGCCACCAGTCCGATCCGAGCCTTCAAGCTTGGGGCACGGGAGGAGCGTACTCAGCTGTTGGGAAGCGGGTGGCTGGGCTGGGTGGCTGTTGCTGTGGGAGTAGGTCAGTATTGGCTCACTGAACCATTCCCAAGGAGCAGTGAGATCACATGAACTCTTTCTCTAGACAGAATTGGTGGTTAAAGCTGTTCAAAAAATTGTTTTTTACCATATCGGAAAGGAAGTTAAAAAAAATCTAAGAACAATCTGTTCTTAGCAGCTTTTTCAAAACTGACATGCTATTATTCAAGGTGAAATCAAACACTAAGGAGTATTTTTGCTGGGAAAGTGCTAGACTGGCAAAAACATACTTTTACTTAAGCTCCTTGTTTGTACTTTTTAAACAAGGAAACAGTGAGTGCAAATGACTTGACAGACCTTGTTCCCTATTGCTTTGCTCCCTTCTTCAAATTTAGTTTGGTGTTAAAATGGCACCTTAGAGTTGCATGGGTAAAAATGCAAGACAGATACCTTTGAATTTTAAGAAAAAGGAGGGAGAGGGGGAGTTTCCACTTCATTTGATGTTGAATACTTCTCTCCATTTCATTTGCAAGAGACATAGATCTCTTCATCTTTGCTTGGATTTTAGTGAGTGTGGTGTAGCAAGTTGGAAGATCACACCATACTTCATAAACATAATGCTCAGCCATTGTTTTACACACTCAGATGAGCACCTGGTGCACTGAGTGGAGCGATGAGCTAGGCTTGTGTTGAAAGTCCACGCTAGAGCTGGAAACTGGGCTGGTAGCTGTTGAAAGCAGGTGGGAGCTAGTCTTGTAGCTGGCTAGGCAGAAATGCAATTGAAAGCTGGACTAAGCATCACTGTGGGGGGCAGTTAGAAATTAGGAGCACATGTAAACAGAAGGAATGTGCCGAGAGCCACTGCAGGATTTAGAAAGCACTGAGAACAGATATAGAGGTGCAGTGTTGTGTGGATACTCACCAGCTGCTCTCAGGTTGTGCCTGGAAGTTCATCACGATAGGAGTCCTCCACGTACGTACCTAAGGATCTCCAGCAGCTGCCTGTGTCGCAGCCTCTGCCTGATGACTTGCCAGCTTTGTCCTTTGGTGGGTCAGTTTAGCTCATTGTAATAGAGACGCACCTTGTAAGAAATAGGAGGACAGAAAAATCGATCTGGTCATGGTCAGGTAGTACAACCACATCCCTGCAGTTTCAGTAGGTTCTATTACTGTTGCATATGCATTTTTGTTTGACATATAAATGCTTTTTATTTATTTTTCTCACAGATTTTACTTTGTGTTTGTCGTATTTGAATGTCAGGTAACTTAAGTACTTGGAAATATTTGTCAGGGTGGAATTTTCCTAGTGTTGAAAGTATTTACCCTGATTTTATATCTTTAAAACACATCACAAAAATAGTTTAGATCTGTGTTTGCTGCATCTGCTTGGGTGAAGACTGGGCACCGTGCCCGTGGTTCAGCTGTTACGTGATGGCATTGTGGCTACTGCACTTTGGGATTAACCATTTGAAAATGAAGGTTTTTAGTTTACTTCTGAAGGAATTGGACCATCCTGGCTGAATTTCTTTGTTAATGGCTTTACGTAGAACAGTGGAAGTTTTATCTTTTGAGAGACAAGTTTGTCTGGGAGATCAAGGAGAAAACCCTTCTATCCAAATGAGTCCTGTTTGGTACATTGCTTGAAATAAGCTGCCATTATATCATGACAGTTTTTTACTCTTCCCTGCTTAACTGGCACTGAGATCATGGTAATTCTGGAAGGGTGAGAGTTTTTGTCGAGCCTTAACAGTTAATTCTCCTGTGTTAACAGCTTCAAAGTACGCTGAACACATGGATATTGAGAGGAGATCTGGAGATCATCAGCTTCAATTGCCAGGCATTAGTCGATATTGATGCTAAATAGCATCAAACATACTCACTTCTATTGATGCCTCTCAGTGAAAATTGTGATTAAAACATTTAGGATGGGTCAAGAATATAAGTTTCTAGTAGAATGTAAATATGAATTTTTTGCTTACTGTCTAGCAGAGGCTTACTTATGTCTTTTGCCAGAAAGGCACTAAAATTAAATTGTGCTTGCTGGAGGTGTTGGAAACATTTTTTTAAAAATGAAGTATTGAGAAAATAGTTTTAATCTGAATGGTGGCAGCAAATCCATGAAGTAAAGGAATAAAATAGAAAAGAACAATTTAAGCAGTACTTTAGTTTTTAAAAAATAAGTTGTGATTGATTTATTAGTTTCAAGACGGAAGTGAAAGAATTTTTTTTGTGTATTGGTAAAAGCTGGTGAAGGGCATCAGCAAATATCACAGAGAAAACTGGAGTTGAGAGTTAATAGTATCTTTCATCCACACAAGAAATGTGGATGTTTTTTGGTAGCTTAATTTAGGGCTATTCCTGCAGCCATGGTGCTCCTGTTAAAATGAAAATTAAGAAATACTGCATTTGAATGTGGAGATATCGGTTGACTTATCAGCTGTTTTGATTGTTAGCTTGGAATGAAACAAATTCAATTGAATGACTGATCCAGCTGAGCGTGAACTGAGCTGTTAGTGAGCTGCTTTCCCTTAAAAATATTAGCCTGAGCTTAGTGTGTAATTTTACCAAGAGAATAAATGCATTATTCAGTTGAACTTGTCATTATGCTTGACTAAATATTTCCTCATTTTAGTTGTACCTGGTTTTAGGAAAGAACAGTTCTTGATGCTGAACAATTAGACACAAGATAACATGATGTTTACCAGATGTCTTACACTGTTTAATGACATTATGCCAATAAAATACTCACTTAAAGTAGCTGCCGCAGAGGTAACAGGAAGAATTTTTAATATCTATATAGATTTTAATACATACTTTTAGGATTAAGTGATAATCATCTATATAGAAGTGGTTTGTGTCTCAGTCATTAGACACATTTTTTTTAGTAAGAGTTTGTTCATTTTAAAGGGTAATATTAATGACAGATAAATTGAATAGTTATCTTCATGATTTAAAAATATTCCAGATGGAATTTAGAATATTTGTGTGGACTGTTAACAGGCCCCTTGAAGTGGACTTAAGCATAAAATAATTATTTATGAATTGTCAAAGAAATAAAATAAAATGGAAACATAAAATCATTTAAGTTGGAAAAGACTTTTAAGATCATCAAGACCAACCATTAACGTAACACTACCAAGAATTTGATTAGTTAAATCGATTTTTCTTTTCAGTGTGGGCTTGTATTATTTTTTCTTATATGGGTCGCTGATGAACATAATTTTTATTTCCTAGTGGAAGATCCTGTGCTGTGGTTTTCAGCTGAGAGATGAGAACAAGTGTGAGTTTTAAGCATATGCTTAGGCATGAGAAATAGATATGTGAAATATTCTTCCAACCTTTCTGAGTATCTTTGCAAGAAGACTGGATCTCTTCGTATCAGGGTTATATCCTGATTATGATTTATTTCTTTTGATGTGCTGTTATGAATTGTGGCACATCTTAAGAGTTGCTGTGTGTGTAGGCATCACTTTATGTATGTATAATAACTAATGTTCTTTCTCACAGTACAAATATCAAACTTCTTTTTACCTGATTCTAACATATGAACACCAAATGTCTAGTGTTAATGGTTAAATGTTATGATTATTTCAATGGTGCTAGAAATGTTTCTTATTGCTGGTTATTCTAGAGACGTTAAATTGTGAATATAAGTTGTGTGAGACGACAGATTGGGGATTTTCTTTCTAAAACTAGCACTGCTCCAGAAATACCATAGGGTTCAGCAGAATGGTTTAATGTTAGTATTCATGAAAGCCTTATGAAGCCAACTGGTTTAGTTCTTCCTTTTGGTCCATTGCTTCAGCTGACATCAGATCTTCTTTAGACTCCGATATGGACCCAGATGAGATATTACTTGCAAGTGATTATATTTTTAAAATAATTTAAAATAACAACGATGTCTTTGTCATAAAATTTGCTTGCTTTTTTTGAGACATTAGTTTTATTATTTTAAAAAAAGTTTAAGAACAAATAGTTTAGCAATGCATTTATGTACCCTGAAACAGTTAATCCTATTCCAGGGTAGTAATTATTTCCTAGTAAATAGACCTTTTTACTTGCTACAGTTTAGTGTTTACATTAAATATGTTTTTTACAACTCTGCAGGAATTCTTGTGGAAAAGCATTATGGTATTTTAATTGAAAATTGGATTATAGCAGAGCCTTTTTTATTGTTATTAAAGTTATTGTTCTTTTTACAGGCTCCTTTGTGAAATTATTCACTTACTGCGAAGTGTAAGTTGAAGATTCATAATATCATTTACAGTGTAAATCTATGTGGCAGCTGGTGCTCTGAAGATTTTAGATGACAGGTGACATAAGTTGCAAAGTGCTATGTGGGTTAAGGATCATCTAGTTTAGCATGCAGAAGTCTGTTCTCTGGACCTCTACACCTGCAGTGGTCATCTTAGCCAGACTCCTTGTGAGCAAGAGAGAGAAATAGGTACTTGGAAGGGCACAATTTGTCTGATCTATTTTACATATTTGCTTCTGGACGAGTTGAACTGGGCCAAAGAAGTGCTTGTTTCCTTCTTTGGACTATTTGAAGGAATATAGGTGAGAAATTATCTAGCATTTGATATGATGAATCCTTCTCAGGAAGAGTGAGAAGTGATGCTGAATGTCATGCTCAGTTGCCTGCAATTCAATCCCATCTTCCCTTTCTAACAATAATTTTAAAACTCATAAGCCTGCTTTTATTTTTTTGTTCCTCTTTGTATTTTCCATCTGTATGCTTACAAATACAATAAAATGATGATATGAAAATTCTTTGTCCAAATAACAAAAAATATATATTGTTTAGCTTATGGAAAGTGAACTTTGTAATATGTTCATTACTTTATCTCTCCGTTACTTTGGCCCATTATATTTCTATGCATGAACTGGTTTAGAAGAGAAGGTTGTTTTTGGGGTGCCTGCTTAAATGTCGTACACGAGCCAGTGCTTTTCTGTCATGCTTATTGAATGGAGCAGCTATTTTTGCATGTGCTCCTTATGCATTTTACATCTCTCCAGTGGTTCATAGACTTGAAATTTCGATAAGATCCAAAGATTCCTAAGGGGGAAGTAAAGCAAAAGGCAGATGGAAAACCACCCCTTTTTTCTAGGGCCCAGTTAAGAGGAAGTAGATGATGGTGCTTGACATTAAGTGATGTTGAGGTTATATTACAGAGAGAGTTCTTAAAGCATGTCACACTTCCATGATCTCCAGTTCTGGTGAAAGTGGAAGAGACCTAGATGGATTTTCTTTCTTCAACAGTCTGACTCCTTACGTAATTGACCTGAGTAGGGTTCAGAGTGTATTACTGTTTCTCCTCTGAAAATCTCAGTTCAGGAAGCTCCTACAGAAAAAAACAGAAGATGGCATCCCAGCTCTCATCAGAATTATACGTGGAAATGTCTTTCACAGAACTCTCCTAGAGGAAAGAGGTGCTTCTTAAAATGGCAAGTGTATGGTCGTAAATCTGAACTGCAGTTCTAGACGATGGCATTTGAGGGTGTTTGAATATTGCATTACCTGCACATTACTTTGCTTAGAACAGACACATGAAGTTTGACACACTGCACCTGACTTTCCTGTATGTCTGTTTCCAGCCCCTGCCTTGATGTGCCCTTTCAGAGGAAAGTAAAACAGCTCCATAATGCACGCAAGCCAAACCTGCTTGTGAGACAGGACTTTAAATGTAGACTTATTTTTCTGAATAATGGATGGTGTTTTCCCTTGTTGTGTGAGGTGGATGTGCAGTTTCATTGGAGGCTGGATTATATTTGTAGTTGGGCTACTATGTGCAATGGGGGTGGTGAGACACTGGCACAGGTTGCCCAGAGAAGCTGTGGCTGCCCCCTCCCTGGCAGTGCTCAAGGCCAGGCTGGATGGGGCATTGAGCAACCTGGTCTGGTGGAAGGTGTCGCTGCCCATGGCAGGGGGTTGGAACTAGATGATCTTTAAGGTCCCTTCCAACCTAAACCATTCTGTGATTCTGTGACATTGTTAAGAATCTCCCTGTTATTTTTGGGAGACTGGTGTATGTCTTCCTTCCTCTCTTTTGGTACGCAACAACACAGAGTTGAAAAGGTGCATTGTGTTAATGGGAATACCAAAAGTGACAGGATGCCATGCTATGCTTACTTGGTTGATCTGAGCTGAGTATTATTGGATATTTATCTGTACTTTTTCCCTTGATAAAGTCCCACCGTTTAGATGTAGTGATAATGAGCAACATTCATTTACAGTTACAGAAAGTCTAAGGGAGCTGTAGCACAAGTGATATCCCATTCACCTTTTAATCCTTATGTTTTTGAAATCATGTTCAAGAATTGATTAGTTTGTTCTTTCCTGTTGCATCCTGTAAACTTCTTTTTTCCTCCCTTTTTTTTTTTTTAACCTGGAACTTTTCCTAGACCTGACTTGCACTGTGGCCCCCAGATTTTTGTCCTGGCACAACCAGAAGAGCCGTATTCTAGAGTTTAGGAGATGGAGGGAGGAAGAAGAATATTTTTACAGTAGGATTTTGTGATACATGAGTCTAATCAACAGCTTACTGCTTACAAATATAGGGTATCTTACTCTTCTCTCTGTTTTTCTTTATCCTACCCTGGCATGTAATCTCATATTCTTCCTCATGCTGGCTCTGGCATTCAATCAGAAAAAAAGCAGATTGGATTCACTAATCAGCACAAACCCCCATGTTCTCTATTTAACTGTTTTGTGTATTTTTCGATTCAGCAAGTGATGGAATATATTGTGTTTTGACTTGCAGTAATTGCTCACTGATCAAAGCTGTTCTGTAACACAGCAAAATTAAAATTCTGCATCTTATTCTTCAAAGTTAATTTATGTTTTTATTTCACATGGCCTTTTCTGGTAATGTTGTCTAGACTATAGTCCTTCCTTCCGTAAAAAAATACCTTGAATAACGTTACTGTCATATAAACTGTGACTCATTAGCAAGGTGTTTCTGTGGTAAAACAAAGCATATGTAACTGATAATCATACAATATCAGGCAGTCCCTTTTTAATTATAAGCTTGAAAATTGCAACAGGCTACTTTTGAAGTTTTATATATTCCACAGTGTTGCAGCTGAACGTGGTAACTACTGGTACTCCATGTTCTCAGAGGGCAGTTTTAACAAGATGACTGCGTACAGAAGATATACTGGATGCTTGGATTCTGCCTTAATTTGTATAGTATTTTGGCTGATTTTTGGGTCAGTATTTTTCAGATATACTCTAGTAAGAGGGCTTAAATGAGAAGGACATCAGAAGTAAGTCTGTGCCATATTAAAACTGCTGTTTAATATTAAAGATAGTTTTCTAGCAAAGAAATATGTAGATGAATATTCAGATTAGAGCAGGATCGATGTGTGATGACTTCTGTGCACGACAGTCCTGACTAGTTGAGGAAAAACCCTGTGTATGTTTACTCACTGTCACATTAAAGGGCAAAGGAATTTGGCAGAAAGTAAACCCCTTTGCTTTCCAGCTTGTCCTCAGATATCAGAGGGGCTGGGGTCAGCTGGACTTAGATTCTGAGTGATGCCCAATTCAGCTCTAGGTGTCTGGCCGCATCCAGTATCAGTCTAGTGGTGCTTAACAGCTCACATGGCTAGATAGTAATTGAACTATCATGATGATGGAGTCCCTGCACTGTCAGTCTAGCAGCACGTGACGAACTATCGTGGCCACATGTAGGAGTGTGGTCACGTTCACAAGCGCTCCCACGGCTAGATTGATGGCAGTGCAGTTTATTAGAGCAGTGACAGACTCACGAGTTCTTTGGATCGATGGTGATAAATTCACTGTCTGCAAAGCACGTGCCAGTTTAGATAAGAATAACACAGCCTGGCTATAAAACACACAAGTTTTAAAAGCGACTGTAGAGAGGCTTCTGAGTTTCCCATGGAGCACTCAGTGTAACTGAGTGTTTGAGTCTTACCCAAAGGCATCCCTATGAGGGGGAAGAGAGGCTCAGCCCATCGACTGATCCCAGAAGTTGAAGATGGTCCGTGACTTGTCATCGGTGGTATCTTCCCTAATATCCTTCTCTCTTAGGCCGTTTTTATACTAAGTTTTACCTTTCAGGTTGAGCTTGAGTGACTCTAGTCATATGTACCTTTGTTACGATTGGTGTAAAATTCTCTTGTTTTGCTTTTAAAGGTATAGACTAAAGAAATTCAGGATGCAAGCTCACTGAGGTGTGGTTGCACCTTGAAGGCAGGTAGCTTTTGGGATGGGGGTGTGCTTTGGTATTATAATGAAATTATAATGAACAAAGTTCACCCAAAGGATGGTATTTTGTCAAAAAATGACAAAGTGTTGGCCCAGGGTAGCAACTATGCAGCTTCCCAGTTCCATGGTACCATCAAGTTCCCATCCTGGCATGGTATCACAGAGCCTGTCTGAGGTGATTGCATCTGCTCCACCCTCTGTGTCTTCTCTTAAGAGTCAGCACATCAAGCTCTCCTGATGTTGCCAACACCCAAGATTTCTTAGGGAACTTCTGTGGAATAGATTTCTTGCATACCTGCTGCACTCTGTTCTGTATCTTTCCTTAATATGTGAACAAGACTGTATCTTTAATATAAGTTTAATTTCCAAGTCACCTCCAGTAATTATTCCACACTCACCTTTCCAGATGGATGGGGTTTTGTGGTTGTTCTCCACTGTTGCCAGTAAGGAGTCGCAGTGAGACTAAAATTGTTCTTTTGATCTTTTTTTTTTTACCTTCAGAAGCTTTGTCGTCCATCTGTATCTCATAAGGTGTATGTCATGCTTAAGTTAGTATCTAGTTATGTAATTGCAGATAATGGCATTGCTAACCATAGGGGTTGAGTTCTGTTGCTATGTCCCACAGAAAGAAAAAAAGGGAGGACACAGCAGTTTGGGATATGAGACTGAAAAAGTACATATTGTTTCATTCTATTTCTGTGTTCTCTTGGAACAAGTCAATTTTAAAATTCCCGTAGCAGATACTCTCCTATTTTCATCCTGATGCTTTACCAAATTTCAGACCAGTTCTAGAAATGTAGTGAGTCGAAAGTGACAGAAACAAAATTACTTCGATTAGGTCAAGTAGCATGGCTGTGTAGTTGTTTTTACAGAGTGTGGTTCATAAAGTTAGTCAATGCAAGATGGCAAGCTGAGATTTCTACAGTTTGAGTAAAAAAAAATTAAGTTAGCTTTCAGGACAGAGGTGTCCTCTGTCTTCTCGCAAGTGCTAGGGTAGTTTATAATGCATGTTATGTAATTCTATGGTATGAAGCAGGTCAGGGAATGCTCGAGTTCCCATTTTGGCTATAGCTCTTGGGCATTGTGAGCCCTTTGACATTCAGAATCAATTATCCAGGGCTGCTACCAAGACCACCGGTATGACTGTTGAGTAAGACCTCTCATTATCTTGAACACTTGTGTGTGTGTCACAGTTCTTTTAATTGCTCATTGGTGTTTTTATACTCTGTTTTATTTCCTTTGAAGCTTATTACTATGGAAACAATGATGTAATTGGTCTAAGCAAAGTTGAGTACACACATTTATTATGCGGATCTGAAATGGTTTAAAATCTGTTATGATTTGTGCAGTAGTTCTGTGTTGCTTTCATGTGGTCTATTTAAACATAACAGACGCTGGCCAGGTAGTAAATTACAGTCTTTCAAGGACAAGGGAAGTGTAGATATATGAGGGAGCTAAATTTGCAAAACCTCTTCCATCTGATTCAGTATGGATATAGAGTTTTTGAGGAAAAATAATTCCTTACAGGTAAAAGTTCCATATCAAATAAATGTCAAACCTGTTTGAATTGCGAGTTGAATTAGTGTGCTATTCATATTTTTTCCTCAAATTATTCCAGCTGTTCACAGTCTGTCCAGTGGCATGGTGCACACATCCATTGTTGGACCACTGCAATACAGTTAATCCATAAATTTGTGTATTTGTATAACAACTCCCTTTATGGATAAAAAAAAATATCTTTGTAATGATAATGCCATGCTCTAAAAATATAAGAAATTATATTGTGATTACTATGATTACATGAAATATTTGTTGGTATTACCTACCTGAATGTTTGAAAGAAAATTGGAGACATTTATTTTCAAAATATCTTTTAAGAATTTTGTTGATGCCAACTACTTTCTTTTGTATAATTGTGTAGTGGCCTTTTAGAACCTATGCATTTCCTATATATCAGTTTAGTACTTTCTTTGACATGCCAGAAAGAAGACCATTCATCTATTCTGGGGGTAGGAAAGGAAACGTTCTTGGAAGAGTGTTCTTAAAAGTTGGTTGATGGATTCTTTTTTTAATTTTATTTTTTTATTTAGTTTTGTTTCATCATTTTGTAGAATTTGTCAAGCAGTTAAGATATTTGAAGTAACATTACATTTGTGATACGTAGAAGAAAGTTTTATATCTAGGTCAGTAAATACTTGCGTTTCAATTTTGAGAGGTTAAACAGCTTTTGCAGTGTTAGAGTCAATATTTCAAGTTCTTTTTAAAGTAACATTTTAGTTTCTTCTTTTTGCTTAAACTCAGTATTTTGTGATCTTGTAAATGTGAATGATATGCCAAGATAAGGAAGACACTTCTTGCCAGTTGCATTCTACTTAAAGTACAAGGTATTATCTTCAAGTATATTAGTAGCTTATAAAAATTACGGAAAAGTAGAAGGATGTACCAAATGCCAAGGCTGTTTTGTATTGTAAAGAAGAATCCAGGACAGAAAAAGTTCTAGGCAATTTCTTTCTGTAGAATTGCTTGCCCCAGCTCTAATGAGTTTTTTGTATTTTAGCTTATTGCCTTCACTCTGTGAAACAGTTTAATAAAAAGTAATTAAAGGTTTTCAAGGAAAGTGTGTCTAATCAAATAAGATGATTTAGCTACAGATATTGACTGATCAGTTTGAAACAACATCCACTACTGAAGACTAGTTGGTTCAAAGTCAGGTTTTGGAAAGAATTAAGTGTATACAATTGTTTTATCAGTGTACACACACCCCCACCCCCCACCCCCAAGTAGCTTTTAAAATCATAAAATAATATAAGGATTTAAGACTGGAAGGGTCCCTTGAAATTCATCTAGTTCAACCTTGTGCTCAAAGTTAGCCTAACTTCAAACCTTTTCAGCCACTTCTGAAAGAAGGCTGGTGCTCTGAATGATGATTACAAATTTTTTGTAAAACTCGTCTCAAGTATGGGTTGGAGAACCAGGTGTTTCCATAGCTGGGAAGATGGGTAGAATTTAATATTGTGTGTTCTGTTCAGCATTACATGTTTAGCCTGAATGCTCAACTCTGGCCTATTGGTGAAGTATCATGCCTGTTGGGAGGGCAGTAGGGACATGTGGAAGAAAAATTGAGGGAGGCGATTTAGGGGGAAAAGTTAGAAATCCATGAGAAAGTTGAGTGGCTACACTGGCAGAATCTCCTTTCAGGAAAATAATGAGATGACGTATTTCATTTTGGATTACTCATGCGTATGTCTCGTGCAAGGAAAAGTCAGCCTGCACTTTACAAATTAAGGAGGAATGGCTATGCATTGTTTTCAGGAAGCCTGTTGAAGGTTGCTTTAAGCATGCTGCGGTGTATCATTAGACTCAACAACAAAAAGTCCTAATACTACCTCCTGTGCAAATATTTCTATGAAATGGATGAATTCCAATATCAAGTAAATCAATGAGAAACTTGTAGTTGGACAAAAATATCTTAAAAAGGGAAAATGTTTCATAGGGTTGAATAAATTGTTGCATCCAAAGACCCTAGGATGGTAAATTTGGCTTCAGAATCTAGCTGCTGCCTAGTGGTGGGGAAGGAGGGTGGGAGAGAGAGTAGATGGGGACAATTTTTTTCTCCACGTAGGTCTTATTTAGGTGATTGATTATATCATATTCTGAATCATGGTATCTGAACACTTAACATCTGCCTCAATAACAGAACAATACTGCATCTAGGCCCCTTCCTGGAGGCTGCCGTTTCTGGGGACAGGGAAGAGTGGGATCTCTGTGCATCTTCTTGCCTTTGTAACACTTCTTTGAGAGTGGCAGATCAGGAGCGCTGGCTAAATCTACTGAGCTAGTCATTACCTTTTTGGTTACTCTTCCATCTCTACAATCCGTTGACAGTTGTTCTAATAGGAGTGCGTCTTATGCAGCTGGGAGGTACTACACTTATTTTTTAAGTTACATCCTATGATTTTTTTTATAATAACATACATTTTATAATATATGATATATCTTTACACAGAATGAAGATTGTGCTCTGCAATAGCTTAACTAGCATATATATACTATACTATATGCGATGTGGTAGGTGTTCAGATTTTTCTTCTTCCATTGGCAACTTTCAGGTCCTTGTTTACTCGTGACATGATTTTTGATGTATTGCAAAAAAGTCTGACTGCCCTCTTTGTTAGGAATAAATCCAGTTCTCCTGTGTCATGATCTCACACTGCCAGCTCTCGTTCCCTCTTCCCTGGCTCCCAGCATTGCTTCTCATGCACTAGATTAGCAGAATTCCTGTCTTCTTGTCATGCATCTACCTTTGTAGCCTTTGCTAAATCTCTCTGTCTTTGCTGGATTAAGATCAGATGCCACATTTTGGTTCTTCTGCACATCTCAGCTCTATTTCTGTGAACTACTGCTTTTTCACTCCACTTGTACTTGTCCATGATCTTGCTAATTTTATCCTCCATGACCTTGAAGATCTCTCTCTCCATTTTTACTACTTGTTGGAAAAGCCACTTAGTCTCTTCTTCTACCATTTCTCCAGTATCCAAAAACCTTTTGTTTTGTAACTTTCCTGTATTTATTTTATTTTTTGCATCTTTATCTTTATACCTTTCCCTTTATTTTATGTTTTCTTTTAATTGTCTGACATAATTAATCTGTAATATCAGGCAAGGAGCCAGATCATTATTAGTATATAGGCATGGAATGAACCTTTATTATGTGACAAGTAATCAACTTGACAGAATATATTCTACATCTGAAGTCTAAGTGGTTTGGCTAAGAGAGCTGCAATTATATGGTTTATGTTTCCTTTAATTATCCCCGTTTGGTAGTTACAGACTATATTTATTATTGGGATGTGGAGGCAAAATGATTGCAAATACTTGCTGCAAAGTGCACCGCTGAGAATATGGTAATGGTTTAATTTTAAGACCTGGTGCTTAGACATGTAGACTAGGCTAAAAGAATTTACTATTCAGTGAAATGTAAAATGGTACATTCTATAGGTATGTGGAGTTTGGTTTAAAATGTTGGTCTAGTTTCAAGGTTGGCATATAGAAGTTAAATATTTTGTGGAAATGTCCACAAGAGTTAATATGCAGCTCAGAGACCTGAATGAGTTCTGATTTCAGAAGCACATATTCTAGATTTGTCACTCTTGGGAAAACAGGGTAATAATTTTGGATATCATTACTTAAAGTCCTCTCTGTGCAGTGAAGTAATTTTTTAGAATTTTTTAACAAATTCAATCTGAAGGAATATTTAATGAGCAAGAAAGAAATTGCAAGGCAGCTAGCTGAGGTTAAGGAAAGGTTAAAATATCATGAAATCAATGAAAACTAACATAATTCATTTTTGTCGCTCTATTGAGCTGGATATCTTAGATCTAATTCTTATTCAGCTTTGTGCCAAATAAACTGTGGAGTAATGATAAATTAACATGCCTTCGAGGGTACAAAATTCTGATGTGGTATTATAAGAAACTGTGAATTGCTTGGCAACGTTAACATTTGTTCAGTAGGAGAAAAGTGACCAGAACCCTTTATGGTCTTGCCGGGCACCTTTCCATGAGTCAGTGTTTTAGAAATGGCTCTTGCTCTTTACAGCTTTTTTAAGTTGCTAGAAGGAGCTGCCATCTCGTGTAACTCCATTTCTGTCCACTTCAAAGTAGAGAAAAATGCTTGAAGTGTCAGGCATATCCATCTTGATTATAAAGATTATTCTAGTGACTTACTGCCCTCGCTGTTTTGTTTATGCATTTAAAAATTTTCCTTTTTCTGCGTTGCATTTATCAAGTTTCAGCTTTTAGCTTCTGTGCTTGCTTATCTTTTGTCTGCTGGGTTTAAGGATCCTTTCTTACCACATTTTTTTGTTCCATGTGTTAATGCAAGCAGGCTGTAATTAGTTTAAGTTGAGGTGCTCTTTGGTAAACTAAATAGACTGAGTGTAGGAGGCATTTTCCAATACTTAAGATTTTTTTTTTTATGCAGAGCATAAAAGAATACTGACATTCATATAGTTTCTTTCACATCTGCCAAAACAGAAACAATTTTCAGTGCAGAGCAATTAACTTCCCTATTTTCACTTATATTCTTTCATGTCTATGACCGTGTTACTGGTGTTGGTTGTAACGTCAGCCTCACGTTCACCTGGGTAGCTGCTGTGGTTCCCAAGACAGTAAAGCAAAGTCTTTCATGCTAGACTAGGAGTCCTGGGGCTAGATCCCATGCCCTCTTCCCCAAGTGTCAGGATTGCTTTCTCTAGTTTCCCGTTTCCTACAGTGACTGTCTGCTCTGACAGTAAACATTTTTTTCCCTGTTTCAGAATAGAAGTGTTAGCTACAGAAGTTTAAGAACTGACATTCATTGGAGTTCAGTAGTCAGCAAGGAGATACAATCACTAACCTGTCACTTATGAGTAGTTCAGGGATCTTTTTTTTTTTTTTTTCTTTTTTGGTGTCGAATTGAGGCCTGAAATGGAATTCTTTCTTTTTGAGTGCATCAGTTTCCAGTTAGGAAATTCTCACAGGGCAGCTATTCCAGCCCCTCAGCCACCGTTGTGGTCTCTGCAGATCTTGCTCCAGTTGATATAAATGTCTCTTTTGTGCCAGGGAGTTGTACAACTGGATACTGAATTCCAGGTGTGATCTTTGTTAATGTAGTTACATTCTCACAGGATCACTTTTTTAAATGGCATTTTGTATTCCCTCAAGCTAAAACTTGGTTTTGTTGCTCTGAAGGCGAAATACATGCACATCTGTTGCATTTTAGAAATAATAATCACTAATTATTGCACATTCATGTTACTGAAAACTGAGTCATGCACAAAATTTAAAAATCAAAACCCTCAGAGTTTTGGCTTATTCATTCATAAGTTTCACTATACAATAAAATATTAACTAAATTAAATACACATTTTCTTTTTCTAAGTAATCCCTTCAATATCAGTATTTTATTTTTAAGTGTCATAGACATACTTACCTAGTTTATTGGTTTTACAGAGTGACTAAATGGTATTGTTAGCCCATAAGAGTCCTGTTTTTCAGGAACACTGAGTTAATGCATGTCTCCCATAAATGTGGGTGAGAACAGTGCATCTAACTCACCGTGTTCTCAGCAGAGAATAAACTACTTCCTTATGCATGTGATATCCCAGTTACATTCTCAAATAATTCCAGTTGTAAACATTTCTTAATTACTTAGTGGTGCAAACAATTCCTGTTGAACATCTGTTGGTGACAATTACTGAAGAGTAGCATGTATGATTACTTATTTGTAGGACAAAAACCAATTACTACTGAGTTCAGGCGAGTTACTACTTTCTGGACAGTTATCCTGTCAGTCAGACGTACTGGTAACTAATTTGGTCTGATTGTAGCTCTGCTGTACTGGTGTTTAACATTCACATCAAGTCTGTTTTGTCCTGTCGATGCTCCAAACTGGTTTGATGCTGCCCCAGGAAAATGTAAATTAGATATGGCATCTCTGCTCTGACTTCTAATACATTTTAAAAAAGAAATTATTTTGTAAAGTTCTGTTGTACAGCTGAATTGTATGAGATATTGGGGAAGAATAATACTGTTGTGTTTTAAAAAATAGTATTTGCTTATTCTGATTTTGTTCCTTTTGTTTATGACTCATTTAATAGTCCGTACTGTAGAATGTGGAGAAGATAATGTGCTGCTTGTTTATGTGTCTTTCAATTCTAGCTGTCACTCTTAGCTTTTAATAAGTGAGTTAATAAAGGCCGTGGGCTGTGAGAGACTTCATGGTCTTTCCGATAAGTGGATCTGGGTTAAGATTTTATTTCTTTTGCATGTATAGCCTCAGTCATCTTTGACTCTACATAGATACTCTCTTTATCATAGCTACATCTGATGTCCTTGGAGACTCAAGCGTATTTGTCATGCTTGGAATTTTGAGACTGTAGATTTTTGCAGAGTATTTCTCTCATTTAGGGCATAATATGGATGGTGCTTTATTAACAAACTGCAAATCATTATCCACTGACCCTTCAAATCTTGTCTGGAAATTGAGTAGTTTCCAAGGTTCTTCTTTACACTAGCTTTTAAATGCATCATAAACTCAAATGTGTTTTCAGAATTTCAACAGGTAAACTGAAAGCTGAGAGTTAAGATGGAAAAACTAAGGTCAACCATGTTCTTTCATTATAAGTGCTCAATTTCAAACATTTAGAATATGGTTTTTCAGAATACTTGGCATTATGTAATGTAGTACAGCTCTCATGTGGGTGCAAAGCAGCTTCTGTCACCGTCAGGTGCATCTGCAAGTGCTCTGCACTTCTGCAATCTCCCCTCCTTTGCCTCGAAGTGCTTTTGTTGTGTTTTGTTTGGTAAGTGCGTGCTCCCGTACAGTTTATCATCTGATGCCTAAGTGCAATACATGTTCTTGTAAGAATTAAGAATGAGTTTAGACTCAAAAGGGGAGAATGGTGTTTGGTGGTCTGGTTAGGTCCTCATGAGCCTCATTAGATTTACATGCGCTCTCATGCTTTTAGTGACAGAGATCCTGTGTCTAAGTATCAATGTCTTTAATTCAGTCGTAAAGCATAAAATTGTCATAAATAAATTCAATCGTAAAGCACAAAAGTCTTCTCAACTAGTTTTAACTATTGGAAGGTTATGTGTCTGGGAATGCAGTTTTTCTTGCATAATTCTATATGTATTTACACAGAATCACGGAATCACACAATGGCAGGGGTTGGAAGGGACCTCTGGAGATCATCTGGTCCAACTCCCCCACCAAAGCAGGTTAGCCTAGAGCAGGTCATGTAGGAACGTGTCTAGATGGGTTTTGAATATCTCCAGAGAAGGAGACTCCACAACCTCTCTGGGCAGCCTGTTCCAGTGCTCTGCTGCCCTCAGAGTGAAGAAGTTCCTCCTCATGTTCAAGTGGAACTTCCTGTGCTCCAGTTTGTGCCTGTTGCCCCTTGTCCTGTCACTGGGCGTCACTGAAAAAAGCCTGGCCCCCTCCTCTTGACACCCGCCCTTTAGATATTTATGTGTTGATAAAGTCCCCTTTCAGTCTTCTCCAGGCTAAAGAGCCCCAGGTCTCTCAGCCTCTCCTCATAGGAGAGATGCCCCAGCTCCCTAATCATCTTTGTAGCCCTCTGCTGGACTCTCTCCGGTAGCTCCTTGTCCTTCTTGAACTGGGGGGCCCAGAACTGGACACAGGACTCCAGGTGTGGCCTCAGCAGGGCAGAGTAGAGGGGGAGGATGACCTCCGTCAGCCTGCTGGCCACACTATTCTTATGCAACCCGGGTGCTGTTGACCTCCTTGGCCACAAGGGCACATTGCTGTCTCATGTTCATCCCCTTATCCACCAAAACTCCAAGTTCCCTCTCTGCAGAGCTACTTTCAAGCAGGTTGACCCCCAGCCTGTACTCGTGTATGGGGTTATTCCTCCCCAGGTGCAGGACCCTACACTTGTCCCTGTTAAACCTCATCTGGTTCCTCTCTGCCCAGCTCTCCGGCCTATCCAGATGGCGCTGAATGGCAGCACAACCTTCCACTGTATCTGCCACTCCTCCCAGCTTTGTATTGTCAGCAAATTTGCTGAGGATACACTCTGTCCCTTCATCTAGGTCACTGATGAGTATATTGAGTAAGACAATGTTCCCCCTGGGGAACACCACTAGTCACAGGCCTCCAGCTGGATTCAGCACCCCTGATCACAACCCTCTGAGCTCTGTCCTTCAGCCAGTTGTCGATCCACCTCACTGTCCAAAGTCTTCAGGGAAGGAGACTCCACAGCCTCCCTGGGCAGCCTGTTCCAGTGCTCTGTTTACATCTAAATTAGTTGGGTTGGCTTCCGCTAACGTGAAGTAAGTTTTAATCTATGAGGTCAGTGGAGTGTAAGGGGGTGACGTTTTGCTTTCTGAGTAATTATTTCATATTTGGTTAGCAGAATTGTACCCAAAATTTAATTTATGATGTTGACTAGATCTTTACCTAATATAATGGAGTCTACTTCTCTGTAGGCACTCAGATTTAGGTGAGAAGAATCTAATTCTATTTTTTGATATTTGTGTAGATCTCCGCTGTGGCAAGAGGTGAACTAGCTTCTTTTTATATTACTATTTTTCTCAACTTTATTCACCTGAGAGTCCCGAAGGACCTTAGTACTAAAATGCAAAACTGTGTGTGAACTAATATTACAAACAGCCCTTGTGCCATAGGACCAGCAGGCTGTTATATAATTTTGGTGTATTTTTTATAAAAAAAGAAGGGCCTAGTGGAGATGGAAATAATAAAACCTTGTGGGTAGTAGAAAGCCATGCCAACCATGAGGAACTGTTGATGGAGCTTGCAAAGATGAGAAGCTTGCGAATAGATGGCAGATGAAATTCATTTTAGATAAATTGTTAGGTAATGCATCAAGGGGAAAGTAATTTAAATTGTGCTTACAGTAGTGCTGAGCTTAGGAGTATCCATTAAAACTTGGGAAGGGATCTTGGAGTCATTGTCAAGAGGTTTCTGAAACCGTCAGGTCTGTATCCACTGGCAGAAAAAAGGGCAATGAAATTGTCAGAGAACAAGAAAGAGGGCATCGTTTTGCTGCCGTCTAAAATTTGGCTTCCTGCAGCTTTAAGTATCAGTGCAGTTCTGGTCTCTGTAGTTTGACAAGGAGGTACTGGAATGAGAGAGAGTATATGTAGAAGAGCAGGCGTTCTCTGACTTCAGCCCAGGTTCAGCTCTGTGGGATTCAGTTTCTTATTAATACATGCTGGTAAATATATCTATCTTTAAAAGCCATTCTTTGGAAAAAAAAAAAAATCTGATAGTTCAATGCAAAAATGTTATTTTTTTATGTTACTGTGACAATTTTTATTCGCAATTATCAGACGAATAAGAAGATAACTTATTTTCATTGACCTTTTCATTCTTTGCATAGAGTTTTCTTTTGTTTTTTCTTTAGTAGGTGGTTGAACCGCAAGGAAAAGAAGAGCTTAGGTATTAAATGGTCTTACATGCATAACTTTGACTCCTGTAGTCTTGCAATGAGGGAGCTGGAATGACAATAAGCACAATAAAAATGAACACACAGATTATTGTGAGCAATTGTTTTAGCTCACACAAATAACAAATAACACAAATAACTGTCATTCTATATAATATAAAATCACAGGGGGTAAGCACAATAGAAATAATTGCTGTGATTAAATATGGACAAAGTACTTGATAGCAAAATAAAGCAAGAATACACTATTATTGATTATGTTACCAAAGTGCAAGGTAGCATTTTAAATTCACTAAAGATGATCAGCCTTCAAGTTCTTTGTAACAAAAGGACTATGTATAATTAAAAAAATAGCATGATAGGTTTTCTCAAAAGGATCTTGGGTCCTATGGTTCTTGGTGCCGCAACTTGAATCTGGAAGCCATGAATCTGGCAGCATTCATGGAGCAAGTTCAGATCAATTCACAATGCTGAGTATTGCCCATCTTATTTGCCAGGACATGGAACATAGTAAATTATATCCTTAGACAGGCAGGCAAGGTAGTATTTCTACTTGGCATTGAAGATACTTTCTTAAATAAAAGGGAACAGAAAGAAGTTACAGATAACGCTTTTGTAACCAGTTTTAGCAGAAAAATCGGTATGTTTATATTCAGCATAGTTCCTCTAAGGGTGATTTTCTCTGTGTGTGTTAGCAAACACTAGACATGCTGAATCTCTTCTGATGCTTCAGAGAAAACTGAAGAAAGAGTTTCTATCTAGGATATCATTGATACTTGCTATGCTGAAACAGGATATTTTGAAGAGTATTTCCGTAAAGCTGCCTGTTGGTTTATGTACAACTATATAGTTATCCCACAAGCTGAGAATCAAAATAATTTTCTCTTATAATACCACAGTGAAATGAATTGCAAAATATATTATGTAATAATTTGGTTTCTTGCATATATTCAGATATATGTCTGCATTTTTCTCATGCACACCACAAAACATTAGAGAGAGAGAAAATTTATGAAGCAGACTAACCACTCTTGTGTAAAGCCAGGTTCACTGAGCCTCTCACACAATAGTAGAGAGTAGGTGAGCATTTCTTATACTATAGTCTATAATGTATAGACTAAGACTGTAAATCACCAAAATAACAGCTGATAACAAAAGCAAGCATAATAGCTAAAATTATAGTTAACCTTTTCCCCAAATTGGTGGTATGCTTGCATAGCAGCATTTCATGCATTAAAATATCAAGGCAGTTTCTGCATTTCTCTTCCAGTAAATGTCTTTCTCCTACCTTCAGACCACTCTTCCTTGACCTGCTTAAAATATCTATAATATTTATACTAATAAATTTTGGCTAAACTGCTTGCTGAGATACCAATAATATTTTTATCTGATACTGAAGAATTTAGATGATGCATGTATTTATATAGATATATGTAGAAAAGAGGAAAAAAATAAAGTTAGATAATAGAGACCAAAGACATTGAGACATATTTGCAGTCATGAAAAAAACCAACAAGTAATTTCAGTTTTAACTGAAATGATTGTCATCTAAAGGAATACCCGTAGCTTTTCCTTTCTTCAACCAAAGGCAATTTATGATACCTCTCTCCTTTCACAAATTCATCATCTTTAAAAATGGTACGATGTTAGTGGATATTGGGCAATGGGTACTGGAAAAGACAGATAATAGAAGTTAAAGAAAAATTTGTAAACAGAGTAAAATTCTGGCACAAATAAGTTAATATTGCATATTAATAATTGGGGGTTTGTACCTTTTGAAAGATGCAACCAGTTGGTGGGTATATTAGGCTGGAAAGCATGGTGAAGGGCAAAGCATGTGCCATTGTAAATGGTAATTTATGTATGAATGATCTGTTTGCTTTATGCACAGAGAAAAACATACGTATCCGTCAATAAAGACCTTTTGATCTCAATAGAAAACAAATGAGAACAAGCAAGAAAACACGTGGTTAAGTAACTACCCAACAGTTGTTCATCGAGTGCTGGCATTACTCTGTGTACCATTAGCTGAACCATGGAAAATTTCACGTAACTGGTTATCTAATTTCAGTTATCTAATATAAAAATTCAATATTTAAAAAAAAAAAATTCCACCATAAATACTGTTAACATAAAAAAGCATGGGAAAAAAAAGCAGTTTTGAAGGAGAGATTGTTTTAATATTTATAGGTGTTTTGCTTGCTGAAATATTTTGAGAGCACGAGAATTTATGAAAACAAACATAATTTTCAGCTTCTGTATCTGAACAATTCTTTCCTCCATCTTTAGTACCTGTAAGTTTACAAAGCTAAACTTAACTCACTTTTGCTTTCCTCCATTTTGATAGAAGTCCTTTTGAGTTGATTTAGTCTTGTATTGGGGTATTTTTGCACAGGGGGTAGTGTTTAAATTCTGGACCAAAGGAATTGTTTTGATTTCAGTGTATAATCTTTTGTTTATAGATGTGTGTGATTTTTTTGAGGTCAATAATGTCATTATCTAGCTAGATACTTTTTGAACTCTGAAGTTGCCCTAGAATCTTGTGACTTGCTTAAAGTGAAAAACCAATGAGTTACTTAAAATGTAAATTAGTTTCACCTTAAATTGATCTAGAACATACGATGAAGTAGTTTACCACAGCTCATAATTTAGAATTGTGTTTCTTACCACACAATAGCTTTTTAAAATAACAAAACTAGGTAATTAAGTATGTAATTGTAGTTCCCTTCTTTTCCTAATTCCATAGCCTTTTCAGAAGATTACACTTTGGTTTTGATCACCTTTATAATCAGTATAGAGCAGTAGTGGGGCAAACTACAATGCAAAGGAGCAAGATTTTGAAAAAATGCTGGTAATTTTATTTGCTCTGTAATAGTGGGTGCTGGTATTGACTGCAGTACCACTGCAGAGAGCTGTAGGTAGGCGATGTATTTGCCTGACCTCAAATGCAGTGAGAAGAGGATGGCAAAGCTTAAAAGAGTCCATTGGAGATGTGGGAATTTCTGGAGCTTAGGCAGGGAAGGAGCATTGTATGAGGAGAGGTTATGTCCAAAGGAGTGGGACTGAACAGTTGAAAGGCAGGAGAAAGATGGTACCTCCAATTTTTCCTGGAGATCTGTAACCTCCAGAAGTGGGGAAGTGCTGATGGTGCTGGAGATGTTTCTTTCTGATCCCAATGAACTCTCTTTCCTTGTAATCAACTGGTATTCACACAGATGGAGAGACTAAAGCAGTTTAATGTAACTGTTCTAAGCTGGTCGATGCATGAACTGGTTTCTCTCTGATTTAATTTCTTTCTTGACAAGTTCAAATCTTTTGTTGTTCTAAACAAAAGTGTTTTTTTTTTCTTTTGATGCTTCTACATTCCAAAATTTAATTTCATTATCAGCTGTGTTTATTTGGAGATTAAGAGACAAATTGCACAATCTGCTTCAATGTTGTACTTGTGCTTTTGGGGACAAATAAATTTGGACCTTACATTTTGCAATTGGGTATCTCATTTAGAAGTGTAGGCTTCAGGGTCAGAGCTTTCCTTAGGCAGGAAACAAACATTCTACAGTAGTGTAAATGATGGCTAAACTTCTGTGATCAGTTGCTCTTTTCAAATAACTTGTTTTACAGATACAGGCAATAGCTTCTTATCTTTCTAAGAGGCAGAAGAGGATTCAAAACTAAGCAACACTTTTCCTTACATTTGAATCGATTTTTCAGCTGCTCGTGTGGGGAATATGAATAGATTTGATGTACTAGAATTCCTTTCCAAATTGTGTATTGCAGAGGTTAGTCCAAGGAACCTTTTTTTTCTTCCAACTTTCTATGATTTTGCACATTTCTTTCTGTCAGACCCAGTAAGTCCCATCCATTCCAGCTTGTTCATAGGGTATGTATGTATGGCGAAACACTGGGACAGGCTGCCCAGAGAGGTGATAGAAGCTCCATCCCTCGAAACATTCAAGATCAGGTTCGATGGGGCTCTGAGTGACCTGATGTGGTTGAAGATGTCCCTGTTTACAGCAGAGGGGTTGGACTAGATGACCTCTAAAGCTCCCTTCCAACCTAAACTATTCTCTGATTTTGTGGTGGTTTTCAACTTCTGAAATGTGCAGTGCTGTAGTAGTGTTGTACTATAAGCACTCCATATAGTTCCAGTGAGTGAATCCCAACTTGTAAAAAAAAAAAACCACAAGGAGCACCTGGACCAGGGCATACATCTCGTTTGACTTCCGAGCTTATGGCCCTCAACAGTACTGTCTGCATCTCTGACTTTTTAGTGCAAGGCTTTGCTGTCTGCTGAAGTTTGCCTGTGAGTGGTTGTCTACTACGATCCGAGACACATGAGAATTTTTTTTTTAAATTGTAAGAAAATCAAGCGTTTGAAAAAAGTGTGTTTCATTATAAAATATAGAGTTCTTTTAAAGACAGTGCCTTCATAGTACAGAACTGAAGACAGAAAAGAACAAAGCCAGGCTACACTGCACAGTGCTCGCAATGGCAGAGTTGCTGCAACATCTGAATTAAATCTTGTTTAATTACCCGTATTTATTCTGAAATGCTGTATAATCAGGTAGTAATTATGTCTTACAGATTGAATCACAATTATCTTTCAGTTTCTGTCTCATTCCAGTGATCTTTGTGTATAAGAAAGCTTAAAACTGTAATGTAATTGTAGGGTTTTTCTGTTCCATAAATGCTGATGCTTATTAATAGATAGTAAAAAACCCCTTAAAATAAATAAAGTTTTCATTAGAGTTTAGCTAAAAGAATTTTCCTAGCTATTGGCCTAATCTCAAGCCAATGAATGAAGCTTTTGGTACTGAGCCTTCATGTGTTTTTTTTATAGATCCTGAGGCATAAGATGGGTTAATAAATCTGGGAGCTGCAGCATTTTCCTTGGGAGGAATGGGAAAAGATTTTAGATAAGAGAAAGATACTCATTTTTATGAAGGGACAAGAGTGCATGTGAGATGGTATGTCAGAAAAAAATATTTAAAAGCAGCTGTAAGTACAGATGTGGAAATGGACTAGTGCAAATGGCAAAATGCTGTTGATTTGAATTAAATTATCTGATGTTTCTTCTGAAACTCTCAGTGTTTTAGCTTTGTAAAACCAACATACAGTGTATTAAGACTGAAGTTCTGTGGTCAGTAATATCTTACTTACTGTGATACAATAGCAGAGCACATAACGATACATACAGTTGGCTCAAGCCTCAATTAGAATTTATTCCTAAATTTCATTCTTTTTTACACTGTTTGACTGTTTTATGGCTAGAGAACTGCTCTCAGTTAAAACAAGCTGAAATCAAGTCAGGCTAATACAGGTCCAGACAAGTCCAGAGATGCTGCATTGTTAGATGTGTACAAAGCCTGTGGACCTTTTCTGGTAATAGTAAAATCATGTTTAATGGCTTATATGTTTATTTAAATTATTTTTTAAAATATTGTTATGGATGCTAACTAATTCCATGCAAAAGTGTTGAAAAAAGTTACTTCTGTTTTTCACAACACCATTCTGTACCATCTTTTGGTATCAACAGAACCTTCTCTTTGCTTGGATGAGAAAGTTTGACTTTATATATAGTTATATATAAATGTTCTCATATTATGATATTCTGTTGGGATATGATATGTTCATGGAAGAACTGAGCATTACATTCCACTGTTGGAAACCAGATGTTAGTTTTGAGGCTTCATCAATGTTAAATCTCATTTTCATTTTATAATGTGGAAAACCAGTTATTTCTGTTATCCCTGATCAATAGCACCCTCCTCTGTTAAGAATCAATGCTAGTGTGTGTGGTTTTGTCTAGTGGAGATGTAAAACATGGCACTTATACTGTCTTCATTGTGCCTTATCTGCTCTGTAGGGGATGGCCACTGAGCTGGTAATGGTATGCACATGCATAATGCGTATGTATATACATACTGGGAAAATTAGATGTTCCTCTGTTACTGTCTTATGTTCTTGCCACCTACTTATTTGTCCAAGTGCTTTCAAGAGATATCCTAATTATTAGCTACTTTGCATTTCTAGAGAACTGGTGCCATTTAGTACACATATGACTCATTACGAATACTCTGGTTTTGCTTGGTGTTCTCACAGTGGAGTTAATCCCCCTTTCTAGTTGAACGGTTCAGGCTCTAGAGGTCCTTTACAAAGGATCTCTGTGTTGAGTTAATTAGACACAGGGTGTCTGGGATAGTATAAAATATGGATTTTTATATTATTAATAATGCTGGTATTCACAGTGCCTGCCTTTCATCATTGCACATGTGTTACAACCATACAACTTTTTACAGTCTTCTAATGTGGTGTAAAAGCCATGATTTGAGTACGTTAAATTCCTTTCACTCAGTTTATTTTATGGATAAACAAAAATCAGGTTAGAGAAAACATGCAGTCCATTAAACCTTCATTAGCTATAATGTCACACTGATAAAGGGAAATGCTTATATTACCAAGTTAATGCAAGTCCTTCTTGTGTTCTCAGTTTAGACTTTATGAAGTTAACCTTTATTCTGTCTTACTTTGTGTTCAATATTACCATTTAAATTACTTGTGCTCTTCTAATCTGTCCATGCAACTCTTATGTGATTCATGTGGCCAAATTATTTTTATTCTAAGCTGATATTCTTTTGCTTTTGAAAATATTAATCTTCCCAGTATCCATATATATGTGTGTATGTGTGTGTGTATACAGTGTGTATGTTGTTTTATGCCCCTTTCCAGGCATTATTTCCAACAAGGGGGGAAAAAAAAAAAAAAAGAGGAAAAATCTGGAAAAACGGAGATGTATAGCACCTATATATAAGCAGTTCCATTATACAAATAAATGACAAAATTGCCTTACAAAACATGAAAGCAAATTTAGAATTGCAGAACAATGGAGGTAGGAAGGCACCAATGGAGATTGTCAGCCCTGGTCGCCTGCTCAGAGAAGGGCCAGCAAGAGCAGACTGCTCTGGCACATATCCAGGTGGGTTTTGAATACTTCTGAGGATGGAGACTGCACAGCCCTTCTGGGTGACCTGTTCTGGTGTTTGACCACCCTCACAGTGAAGATGTTCTTCTCTCATGTTCAGAAACAAATTCTTGTATTTCAATTTGTGCCTGCTGTCTCTTGTCCTGTCCCTGGGCAGTGCTGTGAAGACTTCAGCTCCATATTCTTTACTTCCTCCCATCAGGTATCTGTACACATTGACAAGATGCCCCAGAGCCTTCTCTTCTCCAGGCTGAACAGTCACTGTTCTCTCAGCCTCCCCTCTCATGAAAAGTGCTCCAACCCCTTAGTCATCTTTGTGGCCTTTTGTCAAATGTGCACCAGTATGTTTGTGAACTATGCAGATGTGCATCCTTTGGATGTAAAAATACAATTTTAAAATGTATTGAAGTTTTTTAAGAGCAAATTTTCTTTAGATTCCAGTTCAACTTGTTCTCAAAGTACTTGAGCAATTTGAAAATTCAGCCTAACACTCTGAGACGTTCTTGTCTTGTATAGAAGTAAAATAAAGAGAATGCCTAAGAAGATAGAGTCAGAAGGGTAAATATGAGATTTAGTTAAAAAAGGAGTATATTTTCAAATCCCAGTATTTTCTGTATGAGGCTATGAGCCACAACCCAGTGGAACAATGGATATGTACATCAACATATAAGCTCTTAGGACATGACACCTTGATTAGGAGAGAGGTGTGGGACATGAGGTAGCCAGTTCCTTAAACACCTTTTGCATTATAATGGTGAACTCATGATATAAACATAAAAAATTTTGATATTTATGGCCAGCCAAATAGTAAGTATTTAACATGGTAGAATTTGTCTAAATTATAAATTCTTTTGTAATTCTGTATTTATTGTCTAGGTTTGTAAAATGGACAACTCTTTAAGGAATGAAAGCGTACAATTCATACAGCCTAGATCTAGGTGGTTACCTAATTTTCTGAAGTGCTGAGCCACCCAACAAGTGTAACTGAAGAAAGATTCTGGTTGTTTGGCGATTGGCATTTCTGACATCCAGCAGATGCCTGAATATGGATTTCATGGTTTAGTTCCTGAGATCTGTCATTGAGGAAGGAGAAAGTTTCTTTCTCTATTCTTTTTTGTTGTTGTTATTACTGTGAGGTTATTCAGCAGAATTGGAGCATCCACCCTTAGCCAGCAAGATGGATGTAATCCTTCAGCGTTGCAGTCATTTGGAAATGTTTGTAAAATCAATACATGCACTGAACAGCAGAGACTTAGCTCTCACAGAGAGTATAATGGAAATACCTCGGATTATGCACTGCAAATTTGTCTAGAGGAAAGAAAAAAAAGTTAGATACATGAACCCTCTGTAGAGGAAACAATTTGTTTCAGCCAGGGAATTAAAATAACTTACAGTACATTCTTTAAACGTTAGGAGAACAAAACTTGACACAAAAATCTAAGCACCGCGATGATTTATATCCTATTGCTTAGTTTGTAAGAAAACAAAGAAGGAGAAGCAGAGAGGCATGATGTCTAGTAGTGTGCTGGAGAAGAGCTGTACTGTGAACTCCCGGAGCAGAATGGATTATCAAGGGGACCACAGTTCTCTGGGGAGAGATTTTCAGCAATTTTGTGAAATCGTTCACTTCAAAACCTTGTTCTCTAAATGGTCTTGTAATATATCATAGTGTTGTGATTTTTCTTTTTTAATGTCATGAAAGTCTTCATTGGCATTGCCTATGCCATGCACAAGTTGGAAGAGGTGTTTCTTATCAAAGAGTGTTTGTCAGATGTTTCATTGCACACAAGTGAAAAATAACTGTTTAGCAAGAAACATATTATGTGCATTACAGCCATGGCATCATTGCTGCATATTTGGAATTCAGGCTTCTTAAATCAATAAATGAAGATGAAAAGTTGCCTCAGGAATTTCTTATTGATTATAAATCATGATTCTTAAGTATATCTACTTTAGCTGATAAAGAAGGATACCTGTGACATTGAAAAATCATGGCCAGGTCTTTTCTGCGCAAAAAGAAATATCCACAAATGAAGTATCAAATCAAAAGTAATCAAAATGAAATAATTTTTTTACCTTCTCCGACTCCAAAGGAGCAAAGAAAGCTGGTTCTGTGAAGTTCTGTGAGTTGGTAGATGAAAGGAGCAAATAAAGGGATGAAAGAGAAACACCTGATGTGTATCTACACTAATCCTTGCCAATAGAAATGCTTCTGAAATCAGACACATTCCTTGGGTAGCTTTTGTAGAAGAACAAAATGATAAACAGAAATAGATTCAGTATGCTTCGTATCCAGCACATTCCTATGGAGAAAAAAAAAAAACGTAATTGTGACATCCTGAGGGAACAGATGTGTATCATTTGCATATTAATTATCACTGCATTGATTGAAATTGAGTTCTTCAGTAGGCCTCTATTTACATTGGAAAACATGGTGGAAACTTCATTTCGCTTACACTAGGATAAGCAGAGAATCTCGGTTTGCCCTTAGCACTGACTTCTCATGGTACTCATGGAAGGCAAAACCTATTGCAAATATCTGGTGGACCTGTGAAGGATTTTTGTGCATTCCTGGTGCTGATCACTTGGAAATCCTGTGGGACAGTGTGTTGGTGGGTAGGATTTAGTGGTAGCAGTTCTTAAATGTGCTTAATTATAGTTCAGAAGAGAGTTCACCTGTGGTCCTTAGAAATGGAATACAACTATGGTATCGACCTTAAAATGCCTCGACTGCCATTTGTGATGGCTAGGTTAAGAAAATAAAAAAGGAGGAAGGAAACTAGCTGCATGTAGGGGCAGTCCTCGTCCATAGTTAGCAGTAGTTCTGACTCTTCCTGGAGGACAGCAGAGAATCGTGATGCAGAGAAAAGGTCTGCCGCACCATGGATAGCATTTTTCAATCTGAAAGTTTGTTTCGAAGTACGGTTGGCCATTCCTTCTCGGCTTCAGGTCTTAATTGTGTTTGTCAGGATTTCTGTGGGTTGGTTGCAGAATTATCATGCCTAAGGGAAGGCTTAAGGCTACTGTAGGAACAGAAACCTTCACTTGCACTGGCCTCGACTGCAGAAATTAGAGGAGTTTCAATGATACGCCTAACCTTGTGCAGCACGTGGTGGATTGTGTAATATGTAGCTGTAACAAAAGCATTTGCATCGCATTGGCAGGTTGCAAGATAATTGCAATGGAAGATGATAAGTAGATTGCTTCCCTAATCCAGTTTAAAGACTCACAAATACTGGTTGAAATGTTTGAATGAGTAGTGACTTAGAGCAAGTAAAGCACAAGCTTGTGTCATGTTTTTTTAAAGACAGTGAGTTTCAGTTTCTCCCTGCTATTTACTCTGTGTGCCTCTTTTTAACTGAATGTTTTTACCATTCCTGTTAAAAGAAACTACATGGAATTTCTGCATTTAAATTGTGCCCATGAAATAAATGCTGTTAAATTTTTTAAGGTTGATGACAAAGTTATTTAGACCTAGTGTGATCAGAAAACACCTGAGTGTGATGACGGGATCTGTCAGTATAGATGAAAATGGTATGTGATTTTAGGTGTTTATTGAAACAAAAAGGAAGGATAATGAAAAATTGTATTAAATATGGGAGGTTTACATTTTAGGCAAATCCGGCAACTAGAAAATGAGCATTTACCAAAATACTGTCAAATAAAACTTAGAAATAATCATTTTTCTTGTTAGTGTTGTTATCCAGCCTTTTTTTTCTGTTGATTTAATACTGAGCTGTTAGAGAGTAGCGTAGGGAAAAGCGATCTGGGGGTCCTGGTGGGCAGCAGGATGCCCATGAGCCAGCCATGTGCCCTCGTGGCCAAGAAGTCCAGTGGCATCCTGGGGTGGATTAGAAGGGGGGTGGTCAGGAGGTCGAGAGAGTTTCTCCTCCCCCTCTTCTCTGCCCTGGTGAGACCCCATCTGGAACAGTGTGTCCAGTTCTGGGCCCCTCAGTTCCAGAAGGACAGGGAACTGCTTGAGAGAGTCCAGCGCAGAGCCACAAAGACGATGAAGGGGGTGGAACATCTCCCTTATGATGGAAGGCTGAGGGAGCTGGGTCTCTTTAGCTTGGAGGAGACTGAGGGGTGACCTCATCAATGTTTATAAATACAGAAAGGGCGAGTGTCAGGAGGATGGAGCCAGGCTCTTCTCAGTGACATCCAATGACAGGACAAAGGGCAACGGGTGCAAGCTGGAGCACAGGAGGTTCCACATTAACATAAGGAAAAACTTTTTCCCTGTGAGGGTGACAGAGCCCTGGAACAGGCTGCCCAGAGAGGTTGTGGAGTCTCCTTCTCTGGAGACATTCGAAACCAGCCTGGACGCGTTCCTGTGTGACTTACTCTAGGTGGTCCTGCTCTGGCAGGGGGATTGGACTAGATCATCTTTTGAGGTCCCTTCCAACCCCTAACATTCTGTGATTCTGTGATCTATGTGGATGATACCAAACATTCATAGCTGATACGATTTTTCTATGTCCATGGTAGCATGAATGCTGAAAAACTCGATGGATTTATATCTGGAGAAGTTGCCATTATTTTAAAAAAATCAATCATATTCAATATGCAGCATGCAGTTTTGTATTCAAGTCTAGTCTCAAATTGTGTTATCCTGTACAATTCCTTAGTTTTGCTATGAAGCTTTGACATCAAGAAATAGTGAAATCTAGGTTGCCTGTAGAGTCATAATCCTTCCTATCATCTAAAGAGCATATTATATTCTATATATACAAATCTATACATTGGTATAGTGTCACACCCATTATTTACACCTACCTACTCTTCTGATTGCCAAAAATTTGTGAAAAGCATTTATATTAAAAGTTTGAAGAAAACCTCCCACTTTCATAAATAGACCACTAGGGCAGTGAAATCAGTAGCACTAATTCTTGCATGTTATGCCTTTCAAGACCACTGCTTTAAAAATGCATCTGTACAGTAAGGATGCTGAACATAATCCTTACTTTATTTTGAACTCCTACAGTTTAGAGTCTCTTCATCTGTTTTTGGTATAGCTAACACAGATAGGATTTTGTCTTCTAGTTGAGTATTTCACATTTATTGAAATAACTTTCATTGAAAGGGATTGATACCTTAACCCAAATCAAAGTCATAAAAGCCTATCGGTGTGAGATGCAATATTCTTTCATTTTAAGCAAAGCCTTATGAACCAAAATAACTAGATTTGTCAAGCTTTATTTTTAATTTCCTGTACAATTTTGTCTGGCTCTTAGCCACTGAATTTTTGAAACACCATTCTCTACAAAATGTAACTATATTTCTACATTCGCTTTTCTCCTAGTACAGACTAATCAGATCAGTTGTCAAATTGTTCCCATTGCCTGTTTTTCCTGCATGTTAATAAACTCTGTTGGTCCACTTTTCCCATCTCTACTTTAGCATTCAAGTGTCAATGTGAATGAGATGTTAAAGTTCTTTCATGTACCTGTTCACTTCTTGGCAGCCAAAGCTTTGACTCTGTAGAACAGGGAAAATATAACTTAAAATTTGGGCTCCATAAGTAGTCCAGATCTAAAAATTTCAAACTTATGTTTGAGAAGGTTTAGATGCTTATAAGACAGGTTTTTTCTAATTTTTTCCATTGCTATCCTAGGGTATTCCAAATCCCTGAGGATTTATTTTTGTTCAAGTCACACTGCTCTGTGTCTGACACTTAGGTTAAATGCTGTCATTCAGACGCTTGAATTATCCATGTAAGTCTTCTTAAATTTCAGTTTATCTGTAGGAAGCTATTTATGATTTGATGAGGTGCCTAAGTGATATTTAGCTTTGACTGTATGAAAACGCTCTGATGTTCAGATTTACACAGCTGATATTTTTGTGCAGTGTGCCAATAAGATTTATTTCATTAGTTTGTCTTAGGCAACTGCAGGTGATCAGTCTGTGAGGAAAGCAGTCTGCTTATTTAGATTCCATAATGTAGAGATACAATCCTGGGGAGATTTAATATTGACTGTTTTTGGGGATCTGACTTGGACAGTTTGCCCACAGGAAATCTGTAGGATGAAATCACGTTGCGTTGATTTCAATTAGTCTTTCTAGTTCAGTACACATCTGGACCAACTGTGCAGTAGTAATTTTAGTCTGATTTCTTCAAAAGTCCATAGTTTGTTTTTTTTTTTTTAATTTAAATTACCCATTTAAACAACTATCAATGCAAACTGCTCTGTTTTCTAAGGTCATACTATATTGCTTTGGATTTCATTCCATACTTTTACTTCTTTTGTTAGCAAAGCTGCATGAGGTCAGTCATGAATAGTCCAGTCTGTACAAGAATGTGGTGAGGTAACATGAAACTTGTTAAAATTTAGAGTATTTAATATCCATTACCATAAAGTATTTAGTTAATTCCAGGACATTCATAGAATATCACACATAAATGATTATGAAGGGCTGTAGCCTTTAAATTTACTTGCATTATTTTTATTTATCTGTTTGACATAGGTGAAACTTTAATAAAACCAAAGTTTTTAGACTTCTGAATATGTTGAGAAAACAATCAGATTGTGTCTCATTCCTTAAGGTGCAGAAGGAAATCCCTGTTGGACATGGGTGACAGGGTTGTGTGTATTAGCAGTCGTGCTTAGGCAAACTTCTTTTAGGGTACAAACTGGGTAGTTACTTGAACTGAAATTCAGTATAGTCAATGGAGGAGCAGAAGAGGCAGGATAAGTCTTATTCTTAAGTTCACTCTCAAACTGGTAACTAAATATTGAATTAAATTTTAGAAGAAAATCAAGCAAACTGCTTGGGCTTTTACATTCATAGCAGTTATTCTCTTTTTTTTCTGTTTTAAAATAGTAGAAGCTTGAAAAACAGCCAGAACTTCCAAGTTCTGCTGTACTATTTTTACGAAGAATTGCTGTGCCAACACTTCTGATGAAAAAAATGTGCTTATTTGAATAACATTCGATTGTCACCGTTCTGCTCACACATTGCATAGTTAAGACACAACTAAGCAGTGCTATGATGTTGATTACAGCTTGTCAGGCATTTCAGGCTGCTCCTCTATAGTTGACTGAAGTAGATATTTTCTGGAAGTATGGGTCTCCAGCAACACCACTAAATTTCAGAAGTTTCTGGTTTATACCATTTTAAACTGTAGTATTATACAGGAAAAGATTTTCTGTAAATTGGTTTTTGTTTTCTTGAGTGGAGAAATGAAATTGTTTTGGATCCTTTTCAGTGTGATTTCTGAAAGGTTTCATTTTTAGTGTACAATTTTATAGGCAGTTGAACAATAATGTAGAGTAGACTACCTTTTTATTTCTGACACTATAATACAAGTCTTAACAAAATAGAAAAATGCTTAGCATTGAAGAGGTAGCTATTTTTGTCCTGATGTGCAACTACAGCATCTTACATTTAGCTTTTTGTTTGATTATAAATTCTGCAGGGGAGGGACTTCTATGTAATAGGTATAAAGCAGCTTGTAAAAATTATCATTATTCTGCATTAATTTTATTCCATGGTAGGATTAAAAATAAAATTACCTCCTTCTTGCTGTCTTCCCATGTTTCTCTGTTGATATCTATTTACAAGAAAATTGTGCTGAAGTCAAATGTAAGTTTCTTGTTCACCTGAAGGCATGAGAGATTTTCTGGAAGGAAACAGAGCTGCAATAAAATAGAATAAAAATGATAGTGTTTTTTTATGGCATTTAGCACAGTGAACTCCTGCCATAGTGATATTATAGACGTCCAAATGTTAATCGTCAGTGTCTTATCTTATTATATTTATTCTTACGCTGGTATTTTCTTCCCTGGAGAATCATTACTTTGTCTTTTGTTTCAACTCTTTTCAGTCTCCATTTCTCTCACTGCAGCTAATTCAGGGCTTCCAGAAAAGTGTTAGTATGGCAAGAACCTGAATCAGTCAGTGCACTGTTGTTTTCAGCTACTTGTACTGATGCAGCTTTGTAACTGTTTAACGCTCAGTACATGAACTGAGAGTGACAAGTCTGCCCGTAATAGAAGTGGTGTCTGTTCAGATCAAAAAGTTAAATATGTTTCTCGTTATCAACACTGAGAAAACGTGAGCAGAAAGCCATTTAAACTGCCATAGAACTGCATGATACAGCACTCTTGACAGGCTCTCTGGGTGCATCATCTTGTTGCCTCTGCAACTCCTCCTCAGATGATTTCTCCTCTCTGCTTCTTTTTTCTTAGGGAGGACATTAGACCAGTCTTTTTATCACATTCCCTTAAATTTTCTTCTGAAAATTCAAGCTGACTTGTCAAAGACATTTTTTAAATGTAATTTATTAACCTGCTTCAGAAGGGAAGTTAGAATAGAAATTGTTTCATTTTACTTTATTTAGTAAATTCAGTAATAAGATTGCAAGAAAAGCTGGAATTTATTTACCTCATTTTGACATCACAGAGACAAAGGATTGTAGATGGAATAATGCAGCCCATAAGTAATTAAGAGTCTTAAGCTCAGTTTGCTAAAATGTCTTTGACAGCGAGTTTTGTTCCTTTCCTTAATTTTGTGTTTCTTCATATATTTTTCAATTACAGGCAGAAACTGTACTTTATACAGAAAAGTTAATCCACAGTACCAGTTTGTACCTTACAGTAATGCATTTGGTCTTAATTTTTTTTTTCTACAACAGCCAACAAAAATAATTGTTGCCCACCTGTAACTTGGGTGGAAGTACCTCCCTTTGGAAATTAGGCTGCTGTCTTAGAAGCCTCGTGCAACTTTTATATCCTATTTAAACTTTAAGGTACTGATAATTTAGTCTGCAAAAATAGGTGTGTTTTATCTACATTTCCAGTTGAAAAGCCGTAATGTTATTTGCAGTGTGACAACTGAGAATAAGATGCCAAATTGCTTTGAATAGGTAGCTAACATGGTTGTCTGTTGAGATTCCTGCTTGGGTCCCCAGCTCTTTTTAATAAAAGTCTACCTGTGCTGTAGCGTTTGAATAATTGTGTGCCTCATTAGTCCTTTTATTAAAGCCTGGGCCGTTAGGTCACAGCTTGTGGACAAATTTAGTGGGACTGCAGAGTTTCTGTGGAACTACGATAATCACTTCTTCAACCATCTACTAACTTTTTGAGGAGCCGAGAAAGAACCCCTTCTCATCCCTTCTGAAATGCTGTGTGGATGAAAGCTACTTTTCATCTGAGTGATGAGAATAGGAAAATCTGTTCTGAAGGGTGATCAGCGTATTGTCCTTTGTAGAAAGAATTGCTGAACTCCCCACTTGGGCTGGGGAAAAAAGCATAAACATGGCCCTGTAGTAACAGAAGTTGTGTGATCTGCTTGCCTGAACTTGCCTATATAATATGATGGCCCCGTATTGTAGGGGGGTCTCAAATTGTAATGCTTTATTTATGTAGAAAAAAAAAACCCCTGAAGCTTCTGGGAGTAAGTTCTTTAAGGGTTGTCCAGTTACTGTTGTCAATTGTGTAGCTTGAGTTCCAAATCGGACTTTGTCATCATTTGTCCTTGGCAGATGGGTTCTAATCTTCCAGACTTTCCTGCTTTCTGCAGCTACATCAGCTAGTCTAATAAAAAATGCTGCTTTTACTAAAAAGTTAACTTTATTTTAGGCAATATCTGGCTGCAGGAACATTCGTAATTTGGGAAAGTCAAAAGTTAATGGCTTAAAAAATGCAACATTTTATTTCTGTTTTATTTCATCTGATTTTATTTTTTCTTAGTAGATACTGATCTTTTTTTCTTAAAACCTCAAGTTCTGACTTATTTTCATTCCTTCATATCAATGACTTCTTTGCATTCCTGACCCTAGACATTACACCGGAAGAGACCATTAGTTGATCATTGTGTATTCATGAATAATGCTGGCTGATGAAGTTTTTGAATTTTTTAGTTTTAGTAATCTGTGTTACACTTCACTACATTTCGTAGACTGGGATGTGGTCTTAAACTGAAGACAAGATGGAAATATTGTACTATGAAATATTTTCCAGCTATATCTGGCCTTGGCTTCTTGCTGTCAGCTTTGTTTGTACCGTATTTAATTAATTTACAGAACTCTTTTGTGCCCACTACCCTTTTTTCTAATCTGTTATCTTTTGCACAGAAGTAACATTTTTTTTCTGTCCTGACTTACAATTTTGTGTGCATCTCCAATTTAGTAGCCCTTTTGCCATTACTGGGACTTGCTCCCAAGTTACTTGCTGAGCCTAACCTGTAGGTACTTCCCAGGCGTGCTGCTCTCCGGCACCATGCAGCATTCTGTAACTAGCACCTGTGCTCCAGCTATGAGGCTTCTGTTCTAGTTAAATGTGCGCTGGGCCTTAGTGTTCAATACTTGTGCTTTTCTGGAAAGTTTTGGGTTTTCTAAAGACCAAGTGGGGAAAACCGTACAGAATCTGTTGGTTTGTGGTTTTGGGGGGGGGTTGTTTTTGTTTTAAATCTACCAGAGTTATAAGTCAGAAATTGTACAACAGTGAGTTGTCATTAATTACAGAAAACATCTTAAACATTGTAGCAAAGGTTAAAGCCTTTCTGGGCCAAAAACCATTTTTTGCAGTGTTTAGCACATAGCTCAGGAGGAAGTGGTGCTGAACTGAGTTTGGTATGGGGCTTAAAGACGAAAACAAAAGACTTCAGTTTTAATATTTGATGATAATTAAACTAGCATGAATAAGGATAAAATGACCATAATAATGGAAAAGAAGAGCCAATAAAAGTGTAAAAGAACTGTTTTCTGAAGATAAAGATATCATAGTTGTAATATAACTTACATTGTAATCTTTTACTCTTAGTAATCTCTTTCTCTTAGTGTTTGAGCAGCCAGCTGAAGCAATTGCTTTTATCATGGCCGAAGCTCTGCTGTACGTTTGGTTTGGTTTTGCTGAAGATATATGACTGAAAATAGATTTTCACAGAATGTGCCTGTCTCTTCATGGAAACCAGTTTACAGCAAAAGAATCCGTTACCTAGGGGATGAATTCTCTGGTTTAGAGCACTAAATAAATAAGTCTACTTTTTTTTAAGCTGCCTTATTAAAGAAAACATACATTTCTGTTGTTTCTATTTATATATTTATTTCTATTTTGCTGCATAGGAGAAAATGAAGTCTGAAGAATTTACTTTGTAAAGTCCCAGGAATTTTAGACATAAGAATTCTGCCTGGGGCTGATGTATCTCGTACATCTTTACCCTGAGCATTGTGCTGCTGAATTGATTGGTGTTTCTTGCAGTATTCCCTTACGAACTTGGCTGAAGGAAAGGGAAGCCCAGCTTTCCTAGTTCTCCCTCATTCCATTGGGATTTATCGCAAATGGTTTTCCCTTTCTTACAAAGTTGTATCTGTGTCTTCAGTGGCATCCAGTCAACCTGGAGTGACATGAGTGTTTGGTCAAGTGGTCTTCCCTGTGGCTCTGACTTAAAAGAAGGGTGGGATAGCCAGTGAATCCCTTAATTCATTTTCTTGTTTGCAGGCAGGACATTTACATAGCCAGTAGAGACATGCAGGCTACTTAGTAAGTTGGAAGATGCCAAACATTGTCCTCTCCTGCAGAGGAGGTAGCTCAGCAAAGATAAACACTTCAGTTGAGTAGTTCAACTTTGGGCAGAAAGTAGGTACAAAAAAATTCAGCAAAACCAGCTAAGCAGCTTTTGCTCCAATAAATTCCTCTGACTAATTGACAATGAAGTCTATCAAGTAATTAATGGGGAGACTTATGTTACTTAATATACTTTTGAAAGTCATTTTGATACAATTCCAAGTTGTTTTCAGATACATGGTAATAAGACCTATCAACCATGCTACTAAGGAGGAAGTGAATACGACTGGGGAGCAAAATAATTCTTTGAGGAAAGGAAACAAAATTATTGTCAAAAACATTGAAAGTGTTTGTTTCCCTTCAGGAATGTATGTAAAAGATGGAGCAAAATGCTGAGAGATGTTGTAATCAGTCTTTTCAACTTACAGAAGCCGTTTCTCCTTTGGAGTATTGCTTTCTAACTCAAGTAAGGAAACAGGGTGAGAAAAGAACCATAACCCAGATGTGGTCTGTGGGATTTCATTTCTCTTTGGATGTGCTGTCTTCACAGTAAGCTTGTAGAAGAAAATGGTCTTAACTAGTACAGCTAACTGATTAGGAAAATGTTTGAAGCAATGATGTGCACATGTTTTCATGTCTTAGCTACAAATGCAGCACATGGAAAGATTGGACTCTTGAGCAAGAGGGGAATGACTCAGCTAAACAGATCTGGGTATATTTTATGTTTACAAATTGTTGACATTCTGTTTTAATTTTCTAGTTGTAATTATTCTTCCTACCTATAAGTAGGCCAGCAAGATACTCAGCTGTGGTCCAGCGAATTCCCTGCTATGGACCCTGTCCATGCAAAGAGTTCACTGGAGAATTGGCACACACTTCTATGCGTTACGTGTGTGTGGCACTCTGGGTATCGCTCAACTGACAAGGGGCTTTTAGGTAAGATTTTATCCAAATTTAAGAGTGACAGGGAGTTGCGTTCCTTTAGCAGAACTACTTGGTAGAGGGCGAACTCTGCTTTCCCAGGGAAGGCAGGGGAAGGGCAGTCAGCATCTCCGATCACCTGCAGTCTTGTGTGAGCTCATGTAAAAATGAGTGAAAACTGTTCTTACCCATCTCTATTGCTAGGTTAGCATGAGAGGGCATTTAAAATTTGAATAGTGAAATACCATGTTTAATGTATGCTGAGTGAAAAAATTTCAGACATTGATTAGAAGTTTCTTGAAATGAGCCCCAGCAGGACATCTGCTGCTGAGGCTGGGTTGCAACTAGCAGGAGGTCCTGAATGCAGACTTCTAATTAGAAAAGCCCTTTATTTTCAAAATTATTTCCTAATTTATAGATAGGGAAAATAATTTTTCCTCGTGCACATACAGGTTGTTGTACAGAGAGCCAAATGTGCAGAGTTTTTCTTTCAAGACGCTAAAATGATAGGCAGATTGCAAGTAACCCTTATAAAGATTGCAAAGGATAAAGGTAGCAAAAACATTCCTTGAAAATATTTGAGAGCTTTTTCACTGTATATTGAAAACATTAGCAATAAAGAAAATACTCAGGGCCATCAAAGTATAACTATTCTGCCAGTTTGTATACCAGCATCCTAGTGCTTCTTTTTCTTTTCAATACAAGTGAAACATTACATTGCTTTAAATTGTTTTTTAAAAAATTTCTTCATAGCTGGAATTAGTCACTCCGGGCATTTTCATTGCTAGTGCTTCAAATAAACATAAAAGCTAAAATATTAATGATGCCGTAGTGTTATTAGTGGCTTGATAAGCTGGTCCTCACTACAGGCTTTCAAATGTCTGTCTTGTTTTATTGGAGAGCAACTGCTGGGTGGTAGCAGCTTGTTGTCTCTTCTGAACTGTCATCAGTCAAAATCTTTTAATTTCTATTTTGTTTTGTTTCCTCTACCCTTACCGTGTACACTGGGCAGCAAAGTTAACTTTAAGTCTTGAAATACAGATGGAACTGTATGAGAATTAAGTCCTCTGTGACTTCATTCTGATGACTTCACCAGCCTGCTGCAGAGATAGGACTTTAAAGATCGCTTGTTGTCGTGAAGGTACACAGCCTTAAAATGTCAGACCAAAATTAAGATGTATAGCTTACTTAGGTGAATTCACCCTGCAGTGTTACATTTTCACATTACTGTTTTATTTTCTTTTTATGTGATTTTCCTTTCTCTGCCTTACTGAATATTGCAACTCGCTATGAAGAGGAAGGTGCTTATGAATGGCTATATGATCTGCTCATGTGGATATAATTGCTAAATTCATGCCATAAGCAGAAGGGATGGATAAGACCTTGTTATTTACTCTTCCTCATTGAAGGACTTTATTTTTTACACTATTTTCTGAAGTGCTTTGTCTCATCCAAAAAAAAATCACTTATCTTGAGAGAGTATAAGATGTCTTGTGATAACAAAAGGGAGGGATAAAATCTGAGCATTCCTTAGTACAAAACCTGTTCTTCCTTTCATTTGTGATAAAGCCTTCAATGTCTTTGGGAGAGGATCTCATAGACCTCACTGAGATCAAGTCTGGAAGAGCAATCCAATCTTGAATGTCTGCCTCATCTGTCCACATTCAGTGCAATTAAGTACATATTCTTTTTACTATACCTTTTTGCTTTTTGTGCAGTAAATGAAGTATTATTTTTTAAATTAATAAATATTATACTATTTATGCAAATTATATAAAATACATTCAATAAAATAAATGAATAAAATATTTTAATGATTAAGTATGATTACCCAATAAACACACTGGATGATTCAATCCATGAGGTACATGCTAAACTTCCATTTACACAAATATGGCTTGTTACCACTGAAATATGGATATTTGCTTGTGGACTGAGAGCAAAATTTTGACCTACTGTGTTTTTTGACCATGCTAACAGTCTTCCACAGTGCTCTGTGGTGTTCAGCCATGCCTAACCTATAAAATATGATTTTCTGTGACATGCTGTTTACATTCTAGATTGATCCAACTATCAGTTTTTGTTTATCCCAAAAAGCAACTGCTCTACCTTACCATAAGCCATTTTTATTAAATCCACATCTACTATAATTTTTCATCCTTTTACTTATGTTGGAAAATCCTCTTAGTCCATTCTGATGCAGTTTGATATTACTGTTCTTCTGTGAGTATTTTCATAATTCCTTTTCCTTGTTTCTTTCATGACTTTTTCTTTAGAGGAAAACTAGTAAGAGAAAATTCTTCCCCATCTGATCTATAACCAGCAGTATCATCTCTTCTGCTTGACAATACTTGCGGCAATTTTGTGTTCTTAATAATTCACTTGTTTTCTAAATTGATTCTTATACTGACAATGGTAGATCAATATTCTAACTCCATGGTGATAATCGCATCCTTAAATCAATATTTACAAAGATCTTGGCAAGGAATAAACTGCTCCCTCAATTCAGGTTGGGAGTAAAGCAGTGGTCCGACATCCAGATCAGTGTTTTGGGAACAAAAGATAGTGTAAGTTCTCTCCTATACTTACCCCACAAGTTGATTTTGTTTAACAAAAGTACTCTAAATTTGAATATTACATTATAAGTACACTGTGATCCAGAGCTAACAATGAAGTCATTGCACCGATTTTTTTGACAGGAGAAAGTTAGGTGTTTGATGAATTTCAAACATACCGTAATTTGTTTTTCTTGTGTTAGTTTATTTTTAGTTATATGAAGACCATAGACAGCAAATGTACATAATAATTTCCACAATAATATTCCAATAAATTTTAATTAATGCAAATATTTATATCAAAGTATGGAGATGGTATTACATACTCTGAAGATTTTTTGTTGGCTTTATTAGTTGATCTAATTAAGATGGCTTATTTGGGCCTTTATCAGAAGTAAAATACATCTTAGCAGTGATGCAACAATGAAATTTACTTACTGCTGTTAGGAAATGAGAAGTGTTAACAGTAATGCAAAAAAGACACATTATTTGAGAGGTCTGTTAGCTAGAAGAAAAAAATGAATTTATCATTGCTAGCAAACAAAGTATTTTATGTAAAATTGGTCTTGCCAAATAAATCCGACTATTTTTTTCTGTGGGATTGCCAGATTAAAAATAATTTATAAAGACACAGATGTAAATTTAGATTTTCATCACACAAAATTCTGGTGAATTGTCATTGTAAAGTAACCATTTCAGGTGAATTAATTAGTGATTATCTGTATCTCATGAAGAAGCTGTCATTGAAGCCAGATACAGAATTCAGGCTGTTTTAAAGGGTATCTGATGGAATCAGTACTAGATGTGACACTAGTTGGAGTTTTTGCCCATCATCTGAAAATTAGAATTAAAGCTGATAGAACGTACAGACAATAGAGCAACATGCTAATAAATAGTGAAGTATACACAGCACACAGGCATATTGAGTAGTGTTTTATACAGCTGTCAGAAGACAGCGTTCTAAGAAGACAAGGGGGATAATGAGATAATTAGCTAGTTGAACCTGAGCTTAGAGTATTGTGTTGTGACTGAGGAAAGGACATAGTACTAATGGTTTTAAGGCAGAGAGTGTCATATATTAATAACAATATAGAACAAAAAGATGATAGAATGTAGGCTTGATCAAAGAAGGATTATGAAGCTTATTATCTGTACCAAATAAATAGTTAGGTGACTTCTGATAGTGGATAGAGCTTTAATAATCAAAACCAGATAGCAAAGGTTATTTGTCTGGAAGTTGACATCACACAAATTCTTACTAGAAAGCACAGACTTCCAGTGGTGCATGTACTCGGCCACAGAAGTAGCTTACCTAAGGAAGTGGCATATGCTCCCAGTAGGGATGGTGTTCAGGTCTGTAAGGGACCGTCTTTTAAGTTTTGGGTGACCAAGTGTAGGCACATACAATGTTGCATAAATAGGTACGTAGTGTAATTTCATTTGTGTTGCATCTGTCAGTGAAATGTCAATGACTAATGTATAGCCTAAGACATCTGGGGACTCAGCCTGGGGAACTGTTTTTATCTTATACCCTTTATATTTCATATTTTCTCTGACATGTTTAAAATGATGGCAGATGATACCTATTTCCCAGATTGTTCTCTTGCTCAATGCATGGCACTGTCCTGGGAAATGTGAGCTGGCAAACTTGACTTCTCTGAGATACGGATATGGGGCTGGACTCAGCTCTACAGGAAAATATTAAGCATCATCAAAATAGATCTTTGATTCAGGGTCTGGAAGGGGCATAAACATGGAGATGGCAAAATTCAGGATCCCAAAGAGATTCGTGTGAGTAGTGAGATTTGAGGTCCTCAGGTTAGCTACTACGATAGGACTTGTGGATGTGTGTAGCAGAAAGCTCCTCCTTTGTCCCCGATGGCCAAGATTTCACAGTGAGTGATGCTATCCCTTGGTGTCACCATCACATAGGTAGTGCTAATTGAAAAAGAAGCATGGTGGTTTGAGGGACTGTCTGAATTCTTTTATATTCTTCAGAGGGATGAGGTTTTCTCATAAAGCCTTTTCTCCTGCCGTACTGAACCACAGTATTTTTTCCTAAGTTCAAGGGAGAATGTTCTCTGAAAGCTGAATCTAGTACGAGCCCATGCTGAAACAGGTAAACTGAAGCCAATGCCTGTGTTCTGTGTCTCCTTTCACATGTCCTTTTATGTTGACATTGAATTTTGGGGTAACAGAGTAGTTGATATCATGAAAAAGAGAATCCTAATATCTTTAGTTGTTTATTGTTTCATTATGCTGCTACGTAAAAACATACCTAATTTAAACTTTATTTAATGACTTTTTTTGAAAATCTTACCTTTTTTAGACACTTCTTTGTTTGAGAACAGAAGGGAGATTGAGTTTAAACATTAACTCAACAGTAACTGTTGGGGGGAAAAAAGGCTGTTGGGTTTTTTTCCTGTGGAAAGTTAGATAATGATTATCTAAAGAGGTGTAGGATAGACATCAGCACCATGCTTCACACTCATCTCAGATGAGCTATGGCTGGAGGCATACTCACTTAACTTGACAGGTTTCTGCATCTTTATTTGGAACGCTACCAGCAATCACCATTTTTCCTTTGGGTAACTGATAACTTTCCAGGTTGTTGGCAGCGGTGGTTGTAATGCCTGCTAGTGAAAAAATGGCATTATAGTACAGTAACATCTGGTACTGATATTTAGTATTGCCTTTTATCCTGTGGGACTCCTTGCTGCTTTATAAAGTATATTTGCACATAATTATTTCACTGTCCTCTTAAAAGCAATACCAAAGGATTATGGTAGAGTTTGGTATAGGAAGAAAACCATCCCTAAAACAGAATGCCAGGCATTTGAGGACAGCCAAAAAAAGGTTTCTGATCACATAACACCAACTCAGTTCCTTATTTACCATTTGTTGTATAGGCACATGGACAACTAAGAGTAATACTTTCTGATATCAGAGTTCCAGCATAAGTATTAAAGTTCTAACAGCTACTGCAATGGTACTAAAGCTTATTTATTGTTTTTATCTGTCACTGTCAAAGTGCGTTACAAAGCAACACACTGTTATTGTTGCCATCTTGCAGTTAAAGAAGCTGAGGCATGGAGAGGGGAAGTGATATACCCGAAGCTACTAAACAACCCAGTGCAAGTGAAACATGCTGAAAACAGGTTTCCTATGCACAAATCAAAAGCTTTATCTCTAAGGATATGGTGCCTTCCCTTTGCTTATGGAGATAAAACATTATGGGACCTACAGTCTCAAACATTACAACCATGGGGGATTTATAAGCTCTTTGAGAGATTGTATTGGTTTTGTACTTTTACAGTGTTCAAAATCACTATCATTGACAATTTCTTTAGACCAACTGTACTGCTTGTCTCCTGATAGACTGCAAAAATACTAATTTTCCAGTCAGTAGTCCATCAAGGTGCTTTCTGCTTCTTTGCTGTCTTTACTTCTCAGATAAATGCTTGTTTGGTGCCCTGCTTGTTTGGTTCCTGAGCAGCCTACACCCTATGACTACATCCTGTGCAGATCTGTCAGATCACTGGCTTTTACAAGTACTGTTTTTAGTTTTTTAGAAATATGAAATTTTAGAAATTTAGAAAATTTCTTGACATGAAGACTGCGTGCTGCTTTACGTTGACCATTATAGGGCAGGAAGTTAAATTGCTTCATTCTTAAGTTAAAAGCTGATTTGAAATGTAATTTTAGATTTGTTCAACTTGGGAACGATAGAAAAATGTTTATTTCAGAAAACTGCTACCTCAGAAGCCACAATTATAGCTATGTCATTTGTTTGTTGACAACACGCACAGGTTTTTAAATGTTTTCTTGCCTTTAGAAATGTTGAAATGGAGCTGTGTTTTAAAACCCCTGCAGAAAATCTGAGAATTCTACTGGCAAGACTTCAGTGAATCAGCAATTTGGGGATCCTTAAAAAAAAAAAAAAAAAAAAAAAAAAAAAGACATAGCTTGAATAATCTTCTGAATCAAGAGTAAAATTAAATTTTTGGCGAGCTTCTTTGGGTGATTTAAGTAACAGCATTATGTTTACAAAAAAATAATTGAAAGGTGATTTTGTAGGTGAAAACTATAAACCCGGTGTAAGGAAAATTTGAAGCAGAATTTAAACCTCAGTCTCTTGAGGAGAGCATCAAACCTGAGTACCCATATCCCTGTGTAACAGCTGTAAGCGTTAGGTTACTATTTTTCCCCTCCCATTGAGTTGAAAAGGTGATGGTGAGCTGTCTGAATATTATAGCTAAAGGACAGTGTATAGTGGTACAGGCTTGTGATATGCAGTCACATATTTGTGTTGGGTGTCGATTTGTGCGGGTCACAAAAAATTAAGAATGAACGCTGAGGGTGACGCCTTCTCTTGGGCACGCATAGCGTACAGTGGCCGTTTCCAGACATCTGGCTGTCACGGTTTGAGGCTGGGCCGGCCACTAACGAATGACAGACGCTCTCTACTAACCCCTCTCCCCTCCCAAAAGGGAAAAGGAGAGAGAACAAGGGAGAGAGACTTTACGGTTTGGAAAAGAAAACTAAAACAGCTTTAATGGAACAATAACAAGAAAAGAAAAGATAATAATAAGAATAAGGAAAAAATGAAATATATACAATATGTACAAATATATACAAAACCAATACCGAACCCAACTCCCCCCCACCCTGATGACAATACGTCACCACCACACCGCAGGGCTGGCACTGGGGCAGTCCCAGGCTGGACTCGGCAGCAGACAGGGACGGGATGCAGGAGCTGGACTCAGGCACTGGATTCAGGGATGCACGGATCAGTCCTCCTCAGATGTCGGCCATCGAAGAAGAGCGAAGGGGCGAGACCCTCGTGATCTCTCAGCTTTATACTGAATATGACGTCTATGGGATGGAATACTCTGTTGGTCAGGTTTGGGTCACCTGTCCGGTTCGCTCCTCCCTGTAGGTGTGACCCTTTTCACTCCTGGCACCCCAACACGCAGTACAAGATTTAGCAGTGACCTTGGTCGCCATAAGAACAAGTATAAGCAAGGGCCTCTCTGCATCCCATTCCTTGGTACGAACTATAAACATCAGGCCTTATCACTGCTGGAAGCAGTCACTGTCTGGAAAAACAGGCTGCTGTTTCAGAAAGTGCTGGTAGTTAGAGGAGACTTAACTGAAAAGTTAAAGCACTAAAACAGAATTAGTTCTGATTTAGCCCAAACCAGGACACTGGCAAAGAGTGACTTGTGCAGTAAGGCCCGGCCAGCAGCGAGCACAGCTGAGACTCTGGGAGAGGAGGGTGCTCCAGACACATTCTGTGCCTGAATTCCGCTATGCTGAGCTGTAGGCTGCTATGCCTTTGGCAGTCACGTTTTCCTATGTGATTAAGCAAACTGCTCTCTCCGAACTTCACTTTGTGAGGTGAAATGCCAAGAAATTAAGATTAAAAACACCTGCAGATGAGTGCATTTTTTGATGGATTTGGACTGTAGGCCATAATTCAGTACTTAATCTGCCTAAGCCTGTCAACACAAGGAGCTGAACCTCAACTAGCTACTGCATGTGATTCTCTCTGGGAAGCCAAGGCACTTGGCAGCTTGTTGTTTCTGTATCATCAATCAACACAGCAGACTCTAACCAACTCATGCCTGTGACACCAGCTGTTGCAAAGCATTATTTTGGAAATGCATTGATTGTCCCACTGCAGTGTGATTGTTATCTTTTTATGGGCATTACTTTTTAATTTACTTCTGATATGTTGCAGTAAATACACAAGTTATTTATTAGCATGTCAGTAACAATACGGCATGTGCCATATACAATAGATACTGATTGTGGCAAAAAACTGCATGTTCACAGCCCAAAATAAACAGGCCAATTCAGACACTTAAAAACTGCATGAGAATCCAAACATTTGCTTTTTATGAAAAATTTTTAACATTGTGTGAAATCAGAATGTGGCTTCCCATTTGAAAGTGACTAAAATTCCTCTGGGGACTAAAGTATTTGGTTTGTAAGATACTTGGTGCTGCTGTTGTTAAATAATACAATGTAGCATCTGAAGTTACCAATAAGCAAGAATGGATATCTTTTTAAGCCATTTTACTTAAGAAATAGAAAAACACTGTTAAAATACCAATTTTAATCCAGCATTGATTCATGATTAAAAATCAATTATTTAAATTAATTTGGACTTAAATGTGATGTCAGCCTACTTTCAGCACACTTACTTCGTGTTACAGGGATGTTTTTGTGAGACATTAGTATTGTAGCGAGTGCATTATAATTTTCTAGGCTTAAAGAACATCATTTATGTCATCTTAAGTGATCGTTTCATGGTTTTGACAGTTACAAGAAGCTTTTACTTTCCCTACTAGCTGTAGAATTTTTACCAGCCTCCAGGTGGAGTATGACCCATTAACCACTATTCTTTTGTCCAGTGAGTTTTTTACCCATCTGGTTTCCCTCCATCCAGATATAAGAATAGTGTGACAGACAGTGTCAAGGGCCTTTCTAAAGCTGAGGTAAATGACATCTACTGCTCTCTCTTTGTCCATAAATCCAGTCATTGTATCAGACAAGGTAATCAGGATGGTCAAGCATGATTTATCCTACATAAATCCATTTTCTATTCCCAGATGCCCTTTTCTCCTTTGTGGGGCCAGAACTGTGCTCCAAGATGACTTGCTCCATGATTTTTACAGGGAACAAAGTGAAGATGACTTGTCTGTATTTCCCTGGAATGTTCTTTTGACCTTTCTCGATGACATTTACTTTCCTGCGGTCACCAGGAATCTCCCCAGTACAGAGTGGGGTTAGAAGGGCATTGCCCAGTTCTCTTCAACGCTCTTGGATGCAACCCATCATGTCTTGTATACCTTTATGGTTTGAGTTCTCTCAAGTAATCCCTGATTCAATCCTCATCCACTGATGGTAGTTCTTGTTGAGCTGTTTCACTGATCACAGGGGCTGGGAGACTGACTGAGGTAAAGGCAACATGGAGTACCTTGGCCTTTCCTGTGTGTACTGTCACTAAATCCCACACCCCATTCAGCAGCAGGCTCACACTCTCCTTCTTTGGCCTTTTATTACCAATATGGTCGTCAAAGCTCTTCTTATTGCCCTTGGCATCCCTTGAACGTCTTGGCTTCAGGTGAGTTTCGGCTTCCCTGAGACCATCCAGACCAGTCCTTGTGATGTTTTAACTTCCCTTTTGTAACATGTCCCTGCTTCCATCTCCTTTACGCTCTTTTTTTAGGTTAGAGCTCTGTCATGAGTTCCCTCCATAGGTAAGTTCATCTGATATGTCTTCTTGTTTGTAAATTTTGCAAATTAATGTGTTCCTGCTAATGGAAGCTGTAGCATATACAATCCCCCCAAACACAGGTTAGAGACTCTGAGCTCAGAAGTTTCATTACAGTTATCCAGAACAGAATCTCCTTGTTCTGCAATTTATTTAATATGTTGGAGGAGGAGACAGAGCTAACTTAATCTGTTATTTAATACATTTCTTTAGTCCTTAGAGGGTAATTCAAGAAGACAACTTATCTGACACAATTGTTATGATTTATGGCATCCTGATGGATTCTACTCTGACAAAAGGATTCCACAGTAACATAGGGGGGTTTTTTTGTCATCTTATTCAACTGGTCCTTTAATAATCTTTAATAAAGAAATGTAAAATTTGATTATGAAATAGCACAAGAAGCCTGAAGGATAAAGATAAGTAATTTTAACTATTCCTAAACGTGTCTTTGACAATGTTTCTCCTTCATATGTACATTTTCAGTATTTGTGGAGCAAAGTATAGTAGTTTAGGATTAAAGCTAAGCACGTGCAATTTAATCCTAATTACATTATTTTTCATTCACTTTCTGTAGTAATCAAAAGGTGTATAATGACATTTTAATTTTCAAGGGTGAGAGCAAGACAACCTTTTTTATATGAAATTATTTTAACTTATTATGGCCTGGCTCTTGCTTTTGTTATGAGACAACAAAGCAGCCGTGGATCACTGCCTACTTTCCTGTGACATAGTTTGATATACATAGTGCATCCAAGAGAAAAAGGTTGGGGAGAATGGAGGGATGATGGTGAGTGGAGGGAAATATGGCTTTCCAGCAGCACTGGAAGCAGCATGGCTGGCTCTTCAAAGCTTAGCTGCTGCTCTTAACTCTTTTCTTCAACTCTGCTCCCTGTAACAGAAGCAGTCTTGTCCTTGGATGAGCAAACATAAATTTTTGCTTACGCTGTTGGGAGCCCTTCAGCTGTCTCAGAGTCGCAATTTATTTTAAGAGACTGAGACAAAGAGGAGAGAAGTTTAATTGTAGACACATTTCTGGTGGGTCTATAGAATGTGAAGGAGATTGATTGGCAGTGGGAAGAGTGTCGGTACTGTAATGGTATAGGATCATCCATTTAGAGCTCAATATTAATGTGATTTGCTGCATGCTTGACATTCATTTGTTGAATCTAGCTGCATATAGCCATTGTTTACATCATTTCACTGAAGTATACCTAAAAAGATTTGTATGATAAAGTATCTGTAGCAAAGCTCAAATGAATTTACTGCAGAGATGAACAAATACAATGTTTCCAATGTAACATCTAACCAGATGCCATTTGTGAGCCCATGGATTGCCATTAATTAAATGGTGAAATACATTTGCGCAGAACCCAGCGTGTGCTGTGCCAAGCACCTGTGCTTGCTGGCTTCATGAAGGTCACTTGGTGTTGCAGCTCCGGGCAACCTGCAGCATGAGGAGCTTCCTTAGTGTCTCACTGCCTGGGGTCCTTAGTAAAAAGACATTAATTCTGAAGATCTGATGGAGGGCAGACAGAAGAGGATGAGGAGGCCAGGCAGTTTATTGACTACCACTTTGACATTTGACAAGGAGTGAGCAAGTCTCTCTGAATGTCCTGAGGAGGTGAGTAGGGGGAAGAATTGCCTTATAGCCATATCACTGCTACTCTCTCCCTGTCCCTGTCAATGTGTACCTGCTCATGCAGCTTACTCCTGCATGGGATTGTTGTGACACTGAATTCTGCTTAAAATGAGTGCGGATCCTGGGAAATGAAGTCTGAACAAACTACACTGCCTGACTTTTGGGGTTGTACAAAGCAGAGACAACTAGAGGGAAGAGATTTTATTAGTGGAACATGGAGGGAATGCTGCGTTGGCTGTAGATATTTTACGTAATCTGATAAGAAGACTGGACTCAGTACCCCCATTAAATCCGTTTGGTCTGACGTTATTCTTTATGCATCTTTCTGCATAAAGAATAGAAAGAACATAAATATAAAACCTTTGAAATCTTTGATGTGAAGTGCTGTAAAAAATTAATTTACTTACACATTTTTGAGAAACTGATGTGGAGGGCTCTGGGGAAGGGATGGATCTGCCCATTCCCTGGGCAGGTTATTAGGGCTCTGCTACCTGTTGGGGCAGTGTCCTGGATTACCTCTCATTGTGAAGGGTAAACATGTTTAAACCGTCTTCTCCTGTATGAGTCTAGTCTTTCCTACTAACACAGGACAAAGCAATCATAAACGGTGCCTTGTGGTGTGGGGGCAAATGAGGTGAAGTACTTTCTGTCTCTACATCCTGTATGCTGCGGGGCAATAATGATGAAAGAGTTTTTCATTCCAAAGGGAATAAAGCCAAACCATATGATGTGTGTGGTTGTCCTGCGTGCAAGCTGTATCTCTTTTTCTCTCCAGTGTGAAAGTGCTATTTGTCACCTCATAGTATAACTGCAATTTATCTTCTGCTTTGTTCCTTTTTCTGTTTAGTTTTGGTTTTGAGATTGAGCTGGTATTTAAAAGCTTTTTAAGAATTTGGGTTAAGAAAATTATTTTTGGTGAAAACTGAATCTGAATAATTTTTAAAGAAACTATCTTCTCTATGTATTTTATAGTCTTCTGTTCTCTCAAAGAACAGCTAAAACAAACACCACCTCAAACCCTATGTTAATTAGCATCTCTAGCCAGAAGAAAAGAATTTTCTACTTCACAGTTATGTAGTATCAGGATCTTTACCTAAAATCCTTTTTTCAAACTGCATCCATCAATATGTAGGTTTCTTTCTATCTGTGTGCAAAGCTCTGTAAATTTTTCACAAATGCTCTTAAGTGATTATTTGCATTAGTTTATCTGCAGATTAGTAACAGGTTTCTACCTGCTCTCATATTCCTTTGTACATACATATCAAAACGCAGTTTAGTTTCCACTGTGAAACTCTCAGGGAAGGCATTGTTTTTTGTTATTTATTTAAATGAACATATTTTTATTGAAATACTAAATTTTGTTAGATTTTGCCATATATTTTTAAAATGTTAGTTGTTTTAATTGTGATATCATATGTTACTGTTTATAAAAGAGAGATAAATGATTTATTGTGGTTCTCTGAATAAATCTGCCAAGTCCGGCTGATGTCTGAGAGTTAGCACGCACTGTTTTGCATGCCTGCGAGCCAAGGTGGAAGATATGACTCCTGTACAGAGCATGGAAACATATTTGCACAGCAAACATAACACAGAACCCCTGGGCAAATGACCACTTGAGAAGACTTAGACATCTTGACTTTCCAGTTGTCCAGCCTGCACATGTAAACTCCTTGCAGCCAAACCCACTGAGCCTTCTGTGGTAGTCTGTGGCAGAGAAATGATTTTCTGTTCTCTTAGAAGGTAAAGGTAAAAAACCTGGGCAAATGTGGAGGAGAGTGTTGCAGAAAAGGAGGAGCAAGTTGGAAGAAAATATGAAGGTGCTGCATTAGGGAAGAGGATCCACGAAACAATGCAGTAGGGTGAAGGGGAGAAGCCGACACCAGTTTAACTGGCTGAGCACTACTGCAGTAAGGAAAGATGGACAGAGAGCGCAGCCTGGGATATTAGAATAGGAAGGAGGATTCAAGCTGATATTTTGCAGTGCCATTTTGCCTGTAGGCAGAATTCTTTGGCAAATGTTTCACTGCAGGCATTTTTTCTTCCTGGAAGGGACTGTTTGACGTATCATAAGCATCCGTCTGTTAAAAATACCATTTTGTTTTGGGCTTTTGGAAAGTCGTATGTATGTCAGATACCCATCTTTGATGCATCGATGCTCCAGTCTTCTGTTTTCGTTCAGGAAAAGTGGTACAAGTGAAGAGTGAGTTTGGGGCGTGCTGACTTCCAGGAGAACAGGGACCTCTTCATCACTGTCAGTGCCTTTTTAGAAAACTAGTTATATGTTGCTTGCGACAATTATTTTCCTTTTCAACTGTGCGAAGTTACCACTCCCTAGCAATATCCAACATTTCTTATACTTAAGAAGCCCTCAGTCTTTTTGACCATGCATATTTATAAAATCTGCTATTAGGACAATTTGCTTAAGCCATACTACTGATCTGGTAATGTATGTGTTACTTTTCTTCAGAGGCACATGTTCAAATACCACTGACCTGTTTTTTATCAGGACTGTGTTTGAATACTTAGATAAAATCTGGTACTATCTGGAAAGTAATTTCTTTTAATTATTCTAGTAAAGAAATATTAAGTAGCCTTATTACTGGGCTAAAGGAAAATTTAGTAGAAAAATCATTATTATTAGCCTTCTAAATTTCAAAATTGCTTTCTGACTTCCTATAAGATGCTTATAAATAAATTAAGTCCTACTAGAAACATGAAAAAAAGGCTTTTTAAGTGAGCTGTATCATTAAAATCTCCTGATGAAGTCGTAATGTTTTGCTTTTGGTCTGTGTATGAACAGGACCAAATTTATAATTCAATCTTTACTTAGATCCATAGATCCTAATAACAGTGATGCCAATCTTGCTCAAGGATTTAGCATGGCATATACATTACTTTTTGATAGAATAAAGTAGTTCAATATTTGATTACTAGAGGAAGTATTGGAATATGGTAATCGCATACTTGACTTCATCTGCAGTTATAATGCACTTAGGTTGCGTAGTAGTAAAGATGGCAAAATATTTTTTTTCCCAGCGATCTCATTGAAATTACCTCAGCAAGCAAGTCTGGCTAGTAATGTGCTGATTCTGTAACAAGGAGAGAAAGTTGAAAAGAAGCAGCAGTATAAAATAAACAGAATAAAATTAAGGGTATCTTTCTGCTGGGGTGATATGTCCCCAAGAAAAAAAGAAACATTCTACTATAATCTTCCTCCCCCCACAAAGCCCCAGCTGACACAAATGGGTGACTACATCACTGAGAGAGGCTGGAGAGTCCATCGGTAGTAGATTTTGAGATTAGACTGCAGAGTTTAAGCTAGAAGCAATATGATAGTATCTCTTGTTATTTCTACAGGATGCTTTGTTCATATGGCCCTTGCTCTTTTATTTGAGCCTGAAGACAATTTAACTGTTTGATGAAAAATAAGTGTCATAGTAATATTGTAGGACTTACTTCTTCAGTTGAGATTCCCAGAGCTTCTAAACCAGAAACCTACATGGCTGTTGGTTAAGGTTCAGAAATTCTTCTTGACGTATTTTTAAGACCTGTGCATGACTGGGAAAATTAGGCTCCCTACCTGTATGAATGCCCCTTGCTTACTTCTCCTGGAAACTGGACCCCTTTCTTAACTCTTGAGGGCATTCTTTGGTAGGTAATAAACATAAGTTGTATTTCTCTTGGATTGTTAGAGAATAAATAAGATGCTAATTAAAACCTTGAAACACATTTCCAGACTTCCACCCACAGCAATATCCAGATTCCTACAAATTTGTATGAGCCAGACAAATGTTAGATGAGATCCAAACCAACACACAGCATTTTGCTCTTCTGTAACCTCAAGCAATTACAAACTGTTGGGGTTTTTTTCCCAATTAAAAAAATATGAAAAATACTCTCATTATTTGTAATAAAGCAGAATGTTTCCAAGAAAATGATGAACTTTAAATTAATGAGTACCTTCTAAATTCTAGACACATGTAGAATTGAAAGAGGTCTATTACAGAAGTTGAAAATCTATATTTAATTAATACACCCACTACATCTATTAAATTGGCAAGATAATAAATGTGCAGCCCTCTCTTTTACTTCACAAGAACACATTTAACATATTCATTAGCTGAGCATTTTACCAGTCATTGCAAATATACTTCAGCTGCACTTTTTTTTTTTTTTACTTGTGAACTGTGCATTGCTGTGCAAGTATGGAGCATGCTTGCCAGTCAGTCTGCTCTGAGCACTCATCCTGGATTGTTTGGGCACTCACAGTGCCTACTTTTATAGCTTGAATGGAGTTATGACTGCAAAGTTATAGAGGTGGGTACTTTGTGACTTTTCTTAAATTTGGCGTAATTCCTTTCTTATTTCATTCAGCTCTGTCCTAGATAATGCATAAACGTGTGGCATTTCCAGTCTTTAAATGTCATATTCATACAATGGAAGAAACAGTTTGTTTGGCATTGAGTAGGTCCCTCATAATACTGGGACACGGCTGCTCCGGGCCGGTCCCTGCTCCGGCCCGGGGCCCTCCGCGGGCCGCAGGCCAACGGCTGGGGCAGCGCTGGGCTCCAGGGGCTGCGGGGGCTCAGCCGCCACCCCCCCGTGGGCCGCAGGGGAACCTCTGCTCCGGCACAGCTCCCCCTCTCCTGCCTCACTGGCCGGGGTGTCCGCAGGGCTGTCTCTCTCCCACCCCCCTTCTCTCTGCCCCTCAGCAACACAGACAGAAAAAACAAAGAGCTCAGTCAACAGGATCTTTCACACTTAGTTATTCGCAGAGGCGCCATTGGTCTGGCCTTGGGCGGAGGTGGGTCTGAAATGGGAGCCAAGGGAGCTTCTCGAAGCCTCCTACAGGAGCCACCTCTGTAGCCCCCTCCCCTGCTAACAAAACCCTGCCAGACACCAAACCACCACAAGTTAATTGTTTTTTTCTTGGCAGACCAGTGCATGATATGCTTCCTTCAAATAGGATGGGCTAGAGAATCCTTTGTCCCTCGGTGGGCTTATACCTTCAGTCTTAACCTCCTTTTTATGTGAGATCTCTGTAGTTAGGGGTTTTATTAAAATGTGTAGCAAATGGTTACCTGGTAGCAGCAGATAACTGTTGTGTTCTGTAAGTGAATTTTGAGTGCATTTGGCAATGCAGCTTTCCCCAAGTTAGATATTCTCAATGGAGAACATGAACGCTATCGTAATTTGAGTATGTTGCCTTTCATAATCAGATGTTGTCAGAATTCAAGGCAGCTGGTGGCATTCTGCCCACAGCAAAGATGCTCTGCAAATAGAAAGCTCATCTTGAGAAATTATAAAGCTGATAGGCACCCTCTGGTTTTCATCCTCGATTCTTATGTGAGGATTTCCTTCCTGCTTGTTCCATTTGTTTATTGCCGTAAACATTGTCTGCATAATGTTTGGGTGGTGAAAGAGTTGCTCTAAAGCGCAACACGTCTTGTTATGGCTTAAGAGTTAAGAAGGGAGATATGGAAGAACCAAAACACAGTATGTGGTATTTTTGATTTGCTAGTGGCTTTTACACCAGTTTTCCCCATTCCCTTTCTTCCCGATTGATTCGTCGTCTTGGTGAGAAGTGATAGAAAATGGCAAGCAGGCAGATGCTGAGGATGTTTATGCTAATATCTGACAGCTAGAAGGCTGTATATTCACGGAAGGGAAAAAAGATGTTTCCAACACGTACAGGGGTCATGTCGAGGCCTGTGCTCAGCTGGCCCTTGAAAGCTTTTTTCTAATACAGGACAGAAAACATTACATGGCAGCTGATGTATTTGAATTAATACTGGGGTACCTTGCCTAGGCTTGCCAGCTGAAGGGATTAAAACCAGAAGTGGTTCTGATCCAACAGGATGGATTCTGTTTCTGTGAATGGTATTGTTTAAGGAGGGGAGACTGGCCATGCCATGCTAAAGGGCTTAGTTGGCCTTGTGTTCAGACTTGTCTCTTGGCAGAGCTAGGTTCTCATTTCATTTACTGAGCAACCGTTATAGTGGCATTTTACAAATGGAATGCAATTGTATAGACCAAGGTATTTCAAGAAGCAAGTTTGTAGGTAAAAGTGACTCAAATGATTGTGAGACTGCCAAGTGGCCGGTGGGTTTGGTTCATTTTGAACAATTTTATGTCACTTTTTGATTATTAGTAATATACAGTGATTAATAGTCATGCATTTTTTCCCACTGTCCTGGGCAGCATGCAACAGCCCCTTCCCTTGCTCTTCCTGAACATTATTCTTTCATCTTAAAAAAGCAACAACAACCTGAAAAGTAAAACATCTCTATACAATTTCTTAATTATCATTTCTCTCTCATTTGCAGGCCAAATTTATTTACCCTGTAGGTACAAGAACACTTTAACTTGAAGCTCTACCAGCTCATGCAGAAATTTAGAATTAGAACTGAGTATCGCACATGAGCGTGAAGATGTGTCTTACTCGCAAATACATGCATTACTCCATATAGTGCACACCACTTGTAGCTGGAAAAATAGTGAATGATAGAGCATTTTAAAAAGCCTGAAATACTAGATTATGTGTTTTGTTTTTCATGAGGATGTTGATTCTGAAGCCACTGTTCCTCCTCTTGTGTTTTAGGTGCTGTAGCGGTTTTGATCCCTCGCCTAGACCTGGTGATTTCTTTCGTTGGAGCTGTCAGCAGCAGCACTCTGGCACTGATTCTGCCACCTCTGGTTGAAATCCTCACTTTCTACAAGGAAAACTTAAGTTTATGGACGGTATTTAAAGACGTTTTTATAGCTGTCATTGGAGTTGTTGGATTTTTAACAGGGACGTATGTGACGGTTGAAGAAATCATTTGTCCCGCATCCGCAGTTCTAGCTAACGCAACAGAGAGCATCTCTGCAGATTTAAATGATACAAATTTGATTGGTTTAAAGTAATAATGATTTTGTTCCTTAACAAGAAATCCTGGATGGCTGGCAGACCTATGTGTGGGACAAGTTCCAGTGGATTTTAAATGAATTTTTGAAAAATAGCATGCAGCCCTTTCTCATTCTGTTCTTTGTTCCTTCCTTCATTCCTTCCCATCCGCTACCCCTTTGCTCTCAACCTCTGCTCATCTAGTGAAAAACTGAATTGATGTCAGGATTTAAAATATATACATGAATATAGGAAGGAAATAACATTTTAGGTTATTTGTGAGAAAACAAAAAGAATTTTTATAAGGAAGTGAAGATGCCTTCCTCAGAAAAGGTGGAAGTCAGTTCATTTGTATCCAGGCAGCAAGACTAGGCACTGTTTTCACTCCAGCTCTGTTGTAAGAGTTGGAATGGGAGCTCAGTGATGCAGAGACCTTCTCTTGGCTGTCACTGACAGAGTGAACTACACCCCACTGAACCAGAGACACTTTAGTTTTAAAAAAGATCAGCGGTGGTTTTGATTTCCATTCTGGGGACTTAGGTGTTTGCCGTGGAGAAGTTTTTGGGTAGTTGCAGTTGCCTGGGTCTGGTTCCTGGGAGTCGGTATGTCTGGAATCAGAGCCCACTGTGCAGAATGGCTGTGACTCTTGCTCAGTCTTTTCACATTGACTCAAAGGGGAGTTTTTCAAGCAACTGGAAGGACCAAGCCCTCCGTGGTTAGTGCAGCAGACCGCTGCTGGTGGTGGGTTACATGACAGTAAGCATAAAGGCATTTTTTTGTGCTGACCATCATAACATTTAAGCTGAAGAATGGACAAGACTCTAAGATAAGGTTTAGAAGTAAAGGCTGGATCCTTTATTAGACCAAAAGGTGGCTAGTTAGGAGTGTTCTTGCCATCCTACATGAACTGTTACTATATGATCCTGTACTGTGGGTTGTTCAGCACGGCCAGACTTCTGCTCCAGGGAAATGGCAACTGCCATGCTCAGTAGAGCCATGGAGGTCTGACTGTCCAGAGCAGCTTAAAGAGTCACAGTGTTTATTTCTGTATGAGAAAGGAAAGGATGAGACACTACTTTCTAGAATGGAGCTTATACCATACTTTCACACGTATAAGCTGAAGGTTATTTGTAAAAGCACTTGTGATTCCACAGCACTGTGAGCTGCGGGAGGGGACCCCAAGGATGTCTGTTTTGAAGCCCTTTCTTCCTCAGCCTGCCTGCAGGTTGTCTGAAGAAGTGACTCTGGACTTGCTTTCAACTGCTGGTACTTACAGCGAGGTACAGTTTATATGAAATGTAGGGAATACATGTGAAAATACGATATTTTTTTAGAAAGTAATTATATATCCCTTTTGGATTTTGAATGACAAGTTAAAGGATGTTGTTTATCAGAGCAATATTACTTTCATGATGCAAAAACGTTCAACATCACAAATAATAGGCAGGTTGTTTTTGTACATGTTGGAAACTGCTGTCCTGACCCATTTTTTATACCATTTCCTTATCCTTGATTTCAACTATACAAATGTATGAAATACTGTAATTCTTTTTACCTATTGCTAGAAGTCTGTAGATTGCCTAGCTATATTTCTATGGGAACATAAAGTAATTATTTTTGCATTCTTATGTTCTGCCTTAAATAGGATCTAACATGCCCTTTACTGCTTTTTGCATCTTTTTTCTATTTTGGAAAAAAAAGAATAAGTTGATAAGTTTGTTAATTGGTTATAAATGAGTTTTGCTCAGCAAGCCTGTGCGCTGAGTCCCCAGATGGAATCCTGGTCTTCAGGGTTCATAGCTGACTTTCTGGCTTATACTTCATAGATTACTTTCACTCCAAATGCTAAAGCTGTATTTTTGGTCTTGTTTTCTAAACACTCTATATTCACTCTATATTTTTGTACAATAATAGAACTGTATTTATCCTACTCATTCCTGTTATGAAGAACCTCCTTTTCCTAAGGAATATTTTTAATTATAACATTCCCCAAGAAATATGCCAAAACATCTGTACTGTATTCATACAAATTAAGATTGAAAGATATGTAGTATTTTGCTTGCCTTCGGTGTATTGCTTAGAAGTCTACCATTTGGTAATCTACCAGTTGGCATTACAGTGCTAGAGTAATATCAAAGAATCACAGAATGGTTTGGGTTGGAAGGGACCTTAACGAGCATCTAGTTCCAACCCCTCTGCCATGGGCAGGGACACCTTCCACCAGACCAGGTTGCTCCAAGCCCCATCCAGCCTGGCCTTGAACACTGACAGGGAGGGGGCAGCCACAGCTTTCCTGGGCAACCTGTGCTGTTGTCTCACCACCCTCACAGTGAAGAACTTCCTTATATCTAATCTAAATTTACTCTCTTCCAGTTTGAAACCGTTACCCCTCGTCCTATCACAACATGCCCTTATAAACAGTCCCTCTCCAGCATTCCTGTAGGCCCCCTTTGAGTATTGCTAGATATATCTGTATTTATATTTTCTCTTCAGGATATTTCCCTAATCATCTACCATGTGATGACTGTATTTGAGCACTTTGATCTCCATGTTGATGATGACATTTCTGACAGGAATTCATTAGTGTGTGTAGTCCAAACTGCATGTCTTGGTTCAAGCAATAGTTCTGAGTAATACTCTTTATTTTCATTTTAGCGTGGACAGAGTTAAATACTTGGCAGGCACTTTAAAGGGATGAGTCTCTGCAAGTGTGATACTGTAGAATTAACCTTTCATATGGAAGTGCCACAGAGGAGCAAACACGGGTAGTTAGCAGAAAGGCAAAAGGTAACTCCAGCTTTTTGTCTTAAAAGTTTTTTAGTCTTTAAGCTGTTTTAAAAGACATTGAATCTAAGTGTTTCCATCAGTTTCATAATGAATCTGTTGTTTGCCTAAACCATACACTACACATTGATAGAATATGTTTCTATGCAGTTTATTTTACTTGACATTAAATACTTTTACATGGAACATTTTTAGTAGGCCTGATAGCATTTAAATGAAAATGATTTTTCCTGTTAGTTTTGCATCTTTCTACTCATGTGTGTTTGGAGAATAAAGGACTCTCAGGTCCATTCATATCATCTGTTCTGCATCACTTGTGTTCTAGTGAGCAGCTCTGAGAAGGTCCTTCTGCCACGGTGCAGGAGGACTTGATCAGTTCAGAGTTTGGTGGTGATTTTTGTCCGGTGCAAGTGAATGCTGGCATGGTACGATCAATGAAGATTTGCAGAGCTGGGTACACAGAACCTAAACCTAAACAGGTGGCCTTGGTACCCAGGTGAGTGCAGCATATCTTTGTGAAAGCCAGGCTGCTTGTTTAGAAGCTTGATAGGTTTGAAGAATCTAATCTTAGCCATCAAACTTTGGATAATCTGGCCCAAATCAAACCCGTACACATCTTATTGCCGTGTCTGACGGGGGAGCAGCCTGACAAGGAGCAGATTGTCAGACCAGTGTATTGCCACTGACTGACGAGGTATGAAGCAGCGTGTTTATGCAGTGGGCCAATGTTGCCATGTCTAACAATGTTGTATCTTTTGAATCTTTAAAGTGTTTGTTTTTTACAATGTCGACTTTCTCCTACAGTGTAGGATTTTTGTTATTTTAACACTCATACAGTGCATTTGTGTAGCCTGCTCTTTCAAATAGAAAGAGTCAGGAATCAGAGTATCTTGTTTTGGATAAGATTAAAATGTCATGTGGTAAAAAAACTACTCACTCTGAATAATAAGAGTGTTCCTGTGAAACATTGCCAAAGATTTAAAAGATAGGAAATTCTGACGGAAACCTCTTCTGAATAGTAAGAGTGTTCATTCAGCTTTTAAAGTACTGTAATATAAATTGCAAGTTAAGATGCAGGGAGTGAAACTGAGAGATTTAATAGGTATGGTTTACATTAATATATATTTAAGATGGAAATGTACTTTAGCACAAGCTAAATTAAACTGAGAAATGTATGTGTTTAGCTTATGTTCCTGATAAGGAACAGAAAGCTGTTGTACTTATATACTGTACATGCGCTTATATTTTACAATATAATATTGTTAACAGTTTTAATGTAATTTAATCATTAGCTGCGCTATAATAACTGGATCATTTTCTTTTCTGTAACTGTTCATCCTCAAATACTGGGCAAGTAAGAGGGTGGGTTTGCCTAATGTTCTGTATCTTAAATGTTCTGTATCAATAAAGACTACAATAATATTACCCTGCTAACTCACTGTTATCCTGCCTGTCACCACTACTACATCACTGGAAGAAATAGCTGTCTTAATGTAGAATTTACTTTTGAAGTTATCCAAGGAATAGCAAGTGAGTGACTTGAGACTGTCAGACAAGCTCAAGAGCTGAGTTTTCATTGATGATAAAATTCATTTCAAAGCCATGTAGGCACTTCTGAAAAATTCCACCTCCACTCCAAGGTTTTTCACGAGGGCACAGTTAAAGTTGGGCTTCTGCATCTTTTTAGAGGTGCTTTAGCAAATGAGTTAGTCTCTAAATGTACAAAGGGAGCCAGGATTTCCCACTGAAATTAAAGTTCCCATTTGGAAAACTGCAAAGAAAAAGCCAGACTTTTTAAAATTGGACAAACCCTTATATACACAAATATGGACTTGACCTTAAGTATAGAGTTTTGGATAATTATGTGTGGAAGAAACTGGTCTGAAAGTTCTGTATTTTGTATCTAACTTTGAAATTACTAGTTGAAAACAGAAGTGGCAGCATAAGCTTTCATGTTAGGGCAACAATTAGCAGAACACATACACAGAGCTTTAAACTAGATTTGAGGGGGGATGGGGTTGTAGCTGGGTTTGCACCAGCGGGGCAGTGTTCTAGTATTAATGAGGACCAGAAGGCCTCCCATCCCCCGAAGGTGAAGTCAGTGGGCTCAGCTCGCTCCCCGAAATGCCTGTACCAATGCACGCAGCATGGGGAATAAACAGGAAGAGTTAGAAATCTGTGTGTGGTCAAGGGATTATGATCTGGTGGTAATTACAGAGACATGGTGGGACAGCTCACATGGCTGGAAGGTGGTCATGGATGGCTATGTTGTTTTTGGGAAAGACAGGCCAACAAGGCAAGGAGGTGGAGTTGCTCTTTAGGTGAGAGAGCAACTAGAATGTATTGAGTTCTGGCCAGGGGTGGCTGAGGAGCGAGTTGAGAGTTTGTGGGTGAGAATCAAGGGGCATGCTAGCAGGGGAGATACTGTTGTGGGTGTCTATTACAGCCCACCTGATCAGGATGAGGAAGTTGATGAGGCCTTCTACAGGCAGCTGACAGCAGCCTCACATTCACAGGCCCTGGTACTCATGGGGGATTTTAACTGCCCAGATATTTGCTGGAAGGCCTATACAGCTCGCCATTCACAGTCCAGGAGCTTCCTCCAGTGCATCGATGATAATTTCTTGATGCAAATGGCGGATGAGACAACTAGGAGCGGAGCACTGCTGGATCTTATGCTCACTAACAAGCAGGGTCTGGTTGAAGCAGTGAAGGTTGAGGGCAGCCTTGACTGCAGCGATCATGAGATGGTGGAGTTCAGGATCTTGTGCAGTAGGAACAGAATACCAAGCAGGATCACAACCTTGGACTTCAGCAGGGCCAACTTTGGCCTTTTGAAGCAATTGCTAGGGGAAATCCCATGGGACAGGGTACTAGGAGGTAAAGGAGCCCAAGACAGTTGGTTTATATTCAAGGACCACTTTTTCCAAGCTCAAGATCGGAGCATCCCTGTGGGCAGGAAGTCAAGAAAGGGAGCCAGGAGACCCACATGGTTAAACAGGGAACTGATGGGCAAACTCAAGTGGATGTGTTCCTGTGTGACCTACTCTAGGTGGTCCTGCTCTGGCAGGGGGGTTGGACTAGATGATCTTTCGAGGTCCCTTCCAACCCCTGACATTCTGTGATTCTGTGATGTTCTTATCAATTATTGGATACCAACTGGGAGATTTAATTTTGGAAAAGTACTTGTGTTCCCCATTTTAATACAAGGCCCTTTGAAGTTGTGCTCAGTGAGACATCAAGTAACACCGAGCCCATTGTAGAGTTGCCTGTATCAATACAATTTGGACAGAAGTAGTGTACAAATGTCCTTGATAGTGAGCCACCAAAAAACCTGTTTTATAAATAAGAAACCTAGAATGGTCTGAAAGTACTCTAACACTAGCAGAGAGACTGTAGCTGTTAGACTGGAAAGATGGATTTCAGTCTTCTAGGAGTCAAGAAGAATTTGAATCCTCATCTCCCTAAGGGATGAGCAAAAGCACATGTATGGTCAAATTACTTCTTGGATCTAGCCGTTAGGGTCATGTACTTCTACAAACTGACTTTCAGCAGCACTCCTACTTCTGAGAGTCCAAGTACTTTTAACCTGATTTTTCAGTTCCTAAATTTTGTGAGTGCTTTAAATCTGTTTATTTCTTTTAATAATTGGCCCTAGCTGGCTAGTTATTTGAAACACTAAATTCCATTATTCTCCTCTAATATGTTGATAAGAAAGAAATGCACATTATAGTCAGCTCTTCACATTTTAGATTATTTTGTATGTCTTAGATTTCTGTGAGACAAAACTACTACTTCACAAGTGTAGAACACAAAATGAATGCAAAAATGTAGTTTTCCTTTTTCAAACACTCACTTATTAGGCTGAAAATGAATACTTATAAATAGTAGTATGTGGGAGGGAAATTAATTTCCATGATATGAAAAGCCTTTGTGAGAGATTTGGGTGCACGTGAATGAAGCAGCAATCAGAAATTAGTACGGTAATTTAAAAATTTTCATCCCTCTTCGGTTTGCAAGATCTCCCTGATCTTGCAATGAGCTTGATACATACAAATGAAATAATGAACTGTTGTCAAACTGGACTTAAGAACTATCAATACAATTATTCAGGTATAAGATACATAGTCTGCACATAAGCACATGTTGTCGTTTTAGTCACTGTGGGGTATCTTGCCTGGCATTCACTTGCTGTTGTCCAAGAAAGACTTGGGCCTCCCTATAGATCCTGTGTCGTATTGACCTCTTCTGTAATTGTATATGTCTTAGATACCAAAGGGCATTTCAAACAGCAGTATCGGCTGTGGTTAGGTACCTGAGTCATGGTCTTAGGAAATACCAGTCTGAACTTTTGGAGCTAGGGCTCAAGTAAATTGGTTAAATCATAGAATCATAAGATTGGAATAGACCTCTAAGATCATCACGTCCAATTGTCTACCTAATACCACAGTGCCCACTAAACCATGTCCCAAAGTGCTACATCAACACGTTTTTTGAACACCTACATGGATGGTGACTCCACCACTTCCCTGGGCAGCCTGTTCCAATGTTTGACCACTCTTTCAGTAAAGAAGTTTTTCCTAATGTCCAGTCTAAACCTCCCCTGGCACAACTTGACACCATTTCCTCTCATACTATTGCTTGTTACTTGGGAGAAGAGACCAACCCCCACCTCACTACAACCTCCTTTCAGGTAGTTGCAGAGAGCGATCAGGTCTCCCCTCAGCCTCCTCTTCTCCAGGCTAAACAACCCCAGTTCCCTCAGCCGCTCCTCAACAGAACTGTTCTCCAGGCCCTTCACCAGCTTCGTTGCCCTTCTCTGGACACACTCCAGCACCTCACTGTCTTTCTTGTAGTGAGGGGCCCAAAACTGCACACAGGATTCGAGGTGCGGCCTCACCAGTGCCGAGTACAGGGGCACGATCCCTTCCCTGGTCCTGCTGGCCACGCTATTGCTGATACAGACCAGGATGCTGTTGGCCTTCTTGGCCACCTGGGCACACTGCTGGCTCATGTTCAGCCGGCTGTCGACCAGCACCCCCAGGTCCTTTTCCGCCAGGCAGCTTTCCAGCCACTCATCCCCAATCAACAATATATGTGTATATATGTACATATATGTATATATTTCTGTTTTTTTCACTGACAGCCTTTCATCCTGATCAGCCAGGAGGGGAACAGGATCAGACCATTGGTGCTGTTTGTGAGTGTGAGAGCACTGTGGTTTTTGTTGTGTCGATCTTCGTTGCTGGCTGGGTGCGTATGTCTATTTGGGAGGGGGGGGGGGGGGGGGGGTTGTGTGTGTACACGTACATACATGTGCTTATCAGGAATATGTGCTCAGCTTCACTATGGGCTGGACCTGGGGACATGGAGCTGTGGCAGCCTCACCTCCTTTCTGCTACCAGATTTGGCAGCTCCTAACAGACCCCCACTCATATTCCCTGAGGAAATGAGATTCTCCTGGGGCTTACTTTCATTGCCTGATACTGCCCAGTTTTGGCCTTTCTCTGATTTTGCAGTAGAAGGTACATGTGTCCCCCAGCACGCCTTTTCTTTAGATAATAGTTTCTTTAGTGTTAAAACACATTTAGTTAAACACGTTTAGTTAAAAAACACATTTAGTGTTTTCTAAAGGGTTCATTCGTTTCTTTAAATTTGTGTATGTGGAATTTTGTGGAGTGCTTTTCATGACTTCCGTGGATAATTTATGCTGGACAGTCTTTGACTTCTGGCCTGATGGATTTATTTGACTTTGAATGAGTGAACTCAAACTACTGAAGCCAGTGAAGTCCTTTCACTCCTGTTCTAACATACATGCTCAGAAACAAAGTTTTATTTTGGGAGCACACTCATCTGTATCTGCTCACAGATACTTAGGGAGAATAGATTGTTCCGTATTTTAGTTTTCAGCAACTTTCCAAAATGGTGTTGTAAACACTCCAAAATTCAAATAAATCGTATCTTGAACATATCCATTCCTCTAATAGTTTACATAAAAATGCCATTGGAAAGTTCAGAGTTTATTGAATTCTTTTTTACCATTTTCATATCTAACACAATTGCTTTGCAGAACAGAAATTTTCTATTGTTGCTTTCAACTGCCAGCCCTGAGAAACCAGAGTCCTGGGAAACCAAGCCCAGTGCTCTATTTTTCCATACTTCATCACGGTTAATAAAAACATTGTGAGGACAAGTCTCTCAGCCTCATTTGTGCTATATCATCTTCTTCAAAGCCCATGACACTATTGCTGTTGATGGGTTCATATTGACGTAAATAATTGGAGCAGTTTTCCCAGCACAAAAGGGAGCTGTTCGTTCCCATGGCTGGGCAGGCTCCAGAGGGTGTCAGCCCACGGCTCAGCAAACTTGTTATCATTGAAGTGACTAAATATGACTCAGCTGTACACATGGAATGTCTGTCAGGTGAGAACTTGGCCTCTTCAGCTTGTCGGTCTTATAAGCCACCCTTGAAAGAGTACATAGTATGTGGGTTTTCCTGCTTATGTATTAGCTTTACAACACAGGTACAACTTTACTGTGATCTCCATAACTTTGATCAGACTTTACAAAATTTTTCCATGGAGAGTTGAATCAGATTCATCTCCTTGCTTTCCCCTCTCAGTTGACAGCTCTTTGTTGTCTCAAATTTCTGTTAGAACCCATGGTGCATGCGTTACCTCTGCAGGGTTATTGTGTCAGAGCAAGCTCCCTCTTGAGTCTGATGAGTCCACAGATACTTTTGTGCCTTCCCAACCTAATGCTTTACCCTACCTGTCACTTAGAGATTCCTTCCTTTGCTCATTTTTAGCTTGAATTCTCTGCCATTTAAAGTTCTGAGGGGAGACCTTGTTGTGCTCTGCAACTACCTGAAAGGAGGTTGTACTGAGTTGGGAGTTGGTCTCTTTTTCCAAGTAACCAGCGGTAAGATGAGAGTAAAGAGCCTCAAGTTGTGCGAGGGGAGGTTTAGATTGGACATTAGGAAAAATTTCTTTACTGAAAGAGTGGTCAAACACTGGAACAGGCTGCCCAGGGAGACAGCAGACTCACTGTCCCTGGAGGTGTTCAAAGAACAGAGCATTTCAGGACACAGTTTAGTGAGCATGGTGGTGTTGGGTTGACAGTTGGACTTGATGATCTTAGAGGTCTTTTCCAACCTTAATGTTTCTATGATTCTATATTGCTATTATAATTGCTGGACTCATGTCAGCTTGGGTGAAAGATTCTTATTTTTTCTATATAAATAAATATATAACCTATATATTTATTAAAATTACCCTTTCTCTTCCAGTCTAAGCAATTTTCTTTCAAGGCACTGCTATGCCTTGCATCCAGTGGTCTTCCCTGGCTCAGAGTGCAAGACTTGCTCTGTCCCTGGCTCTCAATTTTAGACCAAGTCACGTTGCTTATCATCATGTGTGGGCTGTTATTTATGCTCTGCTTTGTTCATTCAAAGCATCTGTGTATCATAAATGCATATCTGAATTAAATTTATTCCAGAATCTCAAATTTCTGCTTGTTTTGTTGAAATCAGTTGGCACAGCTGAATTTGAAAGGTGAGAGTCAGAGTGAGTTTAAGGACTCTGTTGGCAGTGAGACTAACGAGAAGATGTGCCCATGTTCAGTGGAGTTATCTAAGAAACAAACCAAGGTGTGTTCAGTTGTTGTTGTGGTTGTTACTTTTAGATGGGAAGCAGGAAAATTCCTTGGAAGGCTTCCTGAGCCACAGGAACGCTTTCTGTTACAGTGGTGCCAAAGATCACACAAACAGTGGTGTTGCATAGATCACCTGCAAGAGCGGCACAACAGCCCCCAGCCAGCCAGTGGACCTGTGTGCTTTCTGAACGCAGGCATGATGGTTACAGGCACAGTAAAACCCTAGTGAGGTCGCTGTTGGCTTGATAGAGCCCAGCCAACCATGAAACCATGTGCCTGCTGCCCCCAAGTGTAATGGTTGTAAGCAACAACCCACAGTGGATCTGGATACAGGATTTTATTTGCCAAGGAGATGAGAGCTTTTACCCTCCTCAGTGGCTGATTGGGCTCTATCAAGCATTCGTTCTCTCACTACCTCCCAGTTCTATGTTCACCTCCCAGCAGGGAGGTCAGGCATCAAGTTTTGTTGGTTGTAGCTGCAGTTACTAGTCCTGGGCATTGCTAACTGAGGTCTCTCCTACATTTTTCCTAAACGCTGTTAGTGCTACATGGTCATACTGCTATTAGCAGTCTGGAGGATTTATAACTAGCGAAGGATAATCTGCATCTAAAGCCTCCACACTTGACTGTATCTCATCTGCAAGTGTAGCTTCGCTCTTCATTTTCTTAATTAATGAATAATCATTGCTCTCTGCAGCCATGTGAGGAGCTCCTGGATTAATTATAGTTTTGAAATACCTAGGAATGCTTCAACTTGAGCTGAAAAAGCAGTGCAATGCAGCACAAAGGGCTCCAAGTACAGCTCTTTGCACGTGTTGGAGAAACACCTGCAGATCTTGGCCCATCCTTTCCTTTCTTGCTAATGCACAAAATACATGGCAGGTGTAAATATGTGCATTAGGAAACAAATATTTCTACCAGATCATCTTGAGGAACCATCACCTTATATTTGCTTTTCTCAAACATCCCTTTCCACTGGCTTTATTGCTTTTTATAACCCCAGCTAGAGGTCTTAGAACTTTTATCCTTGTTTTATTGCAGTGAATGGAGATAATGGAAGAATATATCTACTTCTTTCTAGCTATGGGTTCATAGATAAGTAGGTACTTTCTTGGGATCACATTTGCAACAACACATTTTCATTCAAGAAAGTTCTCCTGTAGCACATTGCAGGACACTCCAGACCCTGAAGTACTGGCCAAATGCTGGAATACTGAGAAATCTTTTAGACTCTGTAATTTCTTATTTCTTGGGCTTTCTGTTCTGGGAAGAAATAGAGAGAAGACTCTAGAACTGAAAGGTAATATCTAAGGCAGAAAAGACTAAATTTCACAGTCAGTCAATTGTAGCGCCTATTATCCAATACTCCAAAGGGATAAATGATGAGTTTTAACTGACTATTTTAAAATTTTTCTTTCTCCTTTCTCATAAATATTTATGGTCTTCTAAGCTATTAATTTTGAGAAAGGTAAATTTATTACCTAGGGGTGAATTTAATTTTCATTTATTTTTCAGTTATCTATGAGTAATAGCTGTGTAAATGCACTCACTGGGTTCTCAAAGGCTGGCTTTCCATCAGGCTTGCTCCTGGCAAGAAATGAACTCCTTTGTGTTTTACCTTAACTGTTTAGGATATGGCTGCTTCAGAACTGCAGTTTTTTCATCTAGTCTCTAGATAGGCTGTTACAAATTACTTAGCAGATAGGTGGCTCCCATTACACATTGAGGCCCCTTTTGCATTAATTTCCTGACAAGAAGTAATTCCTGCCCAGAAAACAAACAGAGGACAAAGAATATGTCAAGTTTCTGTTCTCTCTCTGCAAAGTAGATTGCATATGGACTGCACTATTTTCTCCCCAGTGACATTTTCATCTGGAAAATTTGAGATTTTTAGCCTGTTATGCCAAGGCCATGAATTATATAGATGCATATGTAGATCTTTGCCTGTCATATCGCCTTTTACTGACCTTGACAGGTTCTGGCCAGTTCACCAGTCTGGCAGAGGGCACAGCTATCATCACCTTTAAAATTTTGTGAAAGATACTCTTTAAAGTTTTGTCAAAACTGTGACTCTGGGAAAGACATTCAAATGAACCCTGTGTGATTGTCATCTGCTCTGTTGTGCTCGCCCGCAGAGCGTGCTGGTCCAGCACCTGTGCTCCGAAACCTTGCAAGCAACCACAGCTTGCATCAACTTTTGCCCCTTCAGTTTCTAGGAGATGGATGGGGAGTTTTGCTAAAGGAGGGAAGGAAACATGAGGCTATAAGCATCATTAAACACAGATCTGTGTGATATCAGGCTTCATTAGATTTATTCTTCATGGAGGAACCTGTTTACATAGTCAACACCAACGGTGATAACTAGTGGGATCAGGTGGACTAAGTTAGTTTACTTGGTGTTTTTTATTGTTCTCAAGCCTCACTCCAGAATCTGTTTGCTTTTATAGTCGTTCATCTGGAAAGAAAGGGAACACATAGGCTATAAAATAGGAAAGTGTATTTGCAGAGAACAAAAAATTACTGAAAGAACATTGGGCAGATGTATATGGCAATGCGTTGTTTTTGACTTGGCTTTGAAAATAAAAGGACTACTTGTGTTGATAATGTCCCTTCAACAGGGGCTTTGGTATTATTACCAGAAAATCAGAAGAGAAATCTGGAGAAACTTGTCAGAGAATTCTCTGGGTTGTAGCTGTGAAGTAAAAATAATTAGTTTATGCCGTTAGTTTCACATAGGTAGGACAGAGCATTAATGATCTTTCTTCTACTGATTGATATAAAGTCCAGAAAGCATTTTCACAAGAGTGGTGATGTTTGCAGCACAAAGTGCTGGAGCACCTTTGAAATGTTCCCCCTAATGAGAAGGCCAGAGACCAGCAGGTCTCGAAGACTTATCGTTAGCTTGTTGTGGAGCAGTCTTCATGTTAATTGTCTGGTTTTCTAAGATTTAGCATTATTTTTCAAATGATATGTAGGAAGAATAAGGTATATTCCACACAACTTGATGGCAAGAAGTATCAACTCATAGATGTAAAACCTGTGGCGTAATTATTGGCATTTTATAGAGAGACAAACTTTTTTTTTTTTTTTAAACTCTGTGGTTTAGCAGCTTAGAAGTTGACTTAGCTTATAGCTATGACTGTAATCTCCTTTCCTTGAAGGTTAGGAAACCTGTCGTCTTCAGAAGTGGCTAGGAAGGCTCCAAGTAGTTTCCTTCTCCTGAGCTCAGATCATCTGTCCAGCCACCTTTTGAAGTACTTATGCAAATATGAGATGAAGAAGGGAGCTTTTGTTCTGGAATTCATGTGCAGCTCCCAAAGGATGTGTCTTGCATGAAAGCAAGTATGTTTTAATTTCCTGAAGCACCTCTAGTCTGGATTTGATTCAAAGTTGGAAGACTTTTTTTGTAATTTTGGAGTCTAGGTGCCGTTGACAGTTTGAGGAAGAAGATTCAGAAGGCCCCTGATGGCTGGCTAAAATGGGAGAAAAAGCATCAAATATGATATCAACTTCATATCCTAATGAATATAAACTAAAAGTTATAGCTATTGCAGTGTACATTTTGCCTGCCTACATGGCACAAAAATATAGATTGTGTTTTGAGACAGGTTTTTATTTCATAAACCTGATCTTTCTCATGTTCCTCATTTCAGTGATTTCCTCTGGGATTACAACCCATCCTGAGTCTGTGAAGGACAAAGTATAGAATGATGACAAGTGCTGTTTTATGTGTTGGCACAAGTAATATAACCACAGCTGAAGTGCAGTCATTTTCAATAGTGTAAAGGAAGGGAGGAAGAGTTACATTATGTCTATGGAGCTGTTTACCTGTATGTGCTTCACTAGCACAGTATCTGAGATCTTAAGTTACAGTAACATATTTTTCCTCATAAGGTGCCTTCAAGACAGTGAAGCTGTATTTGTACTTCATGGACAGTGGTAAAGGAGGAAAAAATGTTAGCATTTTTAAAAAAATTTCTAGTGCTTCTGTATGTCTAAGAAACAAAGGTGTCAGTATACTTCCAAATGAGACCAAGAGGTCTCAAAATGAGTTGCCAAACTCCAAAACAAGAAAAAGTCAATATGTTCTTTTGGAAAATATTGGTTAAGGTCAGTATCCAAAACTTTTTGGCTATAAAGGAGAAGAAGAAACTATCAGAAAATACCTAGTGTGACATTGGCATAATGTTATTTACTTTAATGGAGGTATTCCAGCCCAACAGAGAAAAAGACTTGGTCCTCAGAAGCACAAGGAAAAAATGAGTATGTTTATAAAGAATAAATCTTGCCAGATTTTTTTCCATAGAATTACTAAGGTGGTCATTGAAAGCAAAGCACTTGATCTAGTTTATTATGCTATGGGATCATTTCATTAAGCAGTGAGCATGAAATACAGTGTCTGAAAATCTCTCACTCAAAAAGAATTCAGATAAGCCTGAATATGAGTTCTCCTGGGAGATGAAAATGAAATGAAGAACATATAAGGTTGGCACTAAGGGTAATATTTTTGGCAGGGTGAGGCGGTGAGGCAACATTCTTTGCAATTTCCATTGTCAAGTAATTTCTTCAGTAATGATGCAGAACAAAAAGAAGAATGTGTGTTAATGCAATTGAATGTTCTACACTGAGAGGAGCTGTGTGAAGACAGAGATGTTGGAGATGGGAGTGAGAACTGAAGTAGAACTAGGGACGTATTTGAAACAAAAACTACTGAATGTTAAAGATTCAATGGGAACTGGTTTGGGGCAGGTTGGAGCTGACACAGTCCATGAGTCAGGGCTCCGCTGACTGTTGTGATAAGCTAGTCAATGAAAGGCTGGTCCCTACCCTCCAAATCTACCTGCTGAAATATACAGAAAGGACAGAACTAGAGAGACAAAAAGTGGAAATGTTTCGCTTAAATTTGCAAGCAGGTCAGCTATAGAGCTGCTAGTGAAGCAGAGGTCATCTATCTGCCAGACTGGGAAAGCTCTTGAGTATCCTTGAGGCAAAAAGTAGCAAGTTTTAGTGTTTTGGGAAAATCCATTGCGAAAATGAAGATTTCGGGAGTACTGGAGTTTCTCTTTAGTTTATAGGGAAAGGTAAGTATCCAGGGATTAACAGGTGGTATTGCAAAAGACCTTGTTTGCTGGTAAAGATGTATATGATAAGGTGTAGAACTTTTTGAAAGGCCATTCATTCTTCTCAGATAATTGCAGAGCAGGAATTTTTATTTTTTTTTAATAAAGGCTCAACTCAAATTATAGCTTAAGATACTAATAAGTTGTGAATCTTTCCAATTTGTTCTCGATCTTTTTTTTTGACAACTCTTAATAAAATTAGTATTTGCATAAAAGAATTTTAAATATAAGCTATTTCCTGCAGGAATTCTGACCTGTTATCTCTGAATGTGGTCATGATCTGAGCTGAATACAGGAAAAAAGAAACAGGGTGTCATGACTTGTGTACCAGCCACACCAAGTTCCCAAGGGGAAACAGGAAATATCCACCCTCAAAACTGCAGAGTGTCTTCTGGAGGGATGAAATATTTTACCGGAAATGAGTGGATATATTTGGAAGAGTAAATACATTTGATCCTTTTCCAATCCTCTCATGAATCACTTGCAAAAAAAAGGAGGCAGCTAGAACAGATGACCATGTGAGGCCGCTGTCAAATTTATATATTTTCTCTGTCTTTTAGAATTAATACACAGACACACACAGAGCCCAGGATGCCCTGTACTTTTTTGTGGGACATCAGCGTTCTCATAAAATCTTCTTAAAGGCTGTTGTAAGCATTTCTCCCTTCTTCCTCCTTATTTCTTTGATTTCTTCCTTTTTGTTTTCCTTTTTCTTTCTTTCTTTTTTTCTTTTTCTTGCCCCTTAAAATTTGAAGTTTATCACTTTCAGAATTTTCTCTTAGTTTCAAAGCATCCTCAAATTCATTAAAAAAAGGAAAAATTGCTTAGAGGGATGTTTTAGAAAGAGTTCCTAATTTCCTTGCTTTATGTAGACCTGACTCTTGCACCAGTGTCACTCTGATGGAGATGGGAAACTGATTAGACTACCTTTGAGTAGTGGAGTGTTTGCAATGAGTTTTGACTTAAAGTCTTTGAGAAATAATACAGATTTGGGTCCTCCCATCCTTCTGGACCTGAAACCAGCTCTTTAATAAACTTAGATATAGCTAGATCTTGAAATAATTACTAGTTAGTAAAAAAAACAAACAAACAAAAAAAAAACCCCAAAAACAAGAAAGCCCTGCCTTGCCCCTGGAAAAGCATCGTTAGCTAACACGGCACCTCCCATGATCAGAGCTGGGATGAGTTTGGACTGATGTAAATCCAGTTCTAACAGTTTCTCAGCAAAGCTGCTCTTTTGGCAGTGATGTGATCCAGTCATGTCCATTTTCTGATCTTTTCTGACATCCTTTCTTGAAGAATTACTTTCAGTGGACTGCATTCTCATTCAGATATTGTATAGGTATAATTGCTCATTAGCTGAGAAATAGTAATTCTTTATCACCTGGAGGCTTGTGACCAAGTAATGCTGTTTCTTTTAACTATAATAATTAACCATTTCCTTCTCATGTTTTATGTACCTTTATGTCCCTTCTAGCTGGAGTCCCTCGATCTCTCTCTTTGTACCAGGAAGCAAGATCAGCCGATGAGGCCCACTCCTCCCTGTATTGCTTACACCTTTCCCCACACTGAAACTGAGCTCTAGGCCTTTTTTTTCTGACCCACTTCTAGCATCCTGCATCACCTTCTTCTAGCATCATGCATCACCTACTTCTTGTGTCCTACAAGCCAAAGTCTCTGTGGGCCCTATGCTCAGCTGATGCAAAGTGGCTTATCTCTGTTGTGTCTCTATGGACACAATGTGTTGAGCTACCTGAGACCCACTGAGATCCATGTTTTCTTTTAAAAACAAGGTTCAGACAGAAGTGTTTTCCTCTTGTAATTGCAAAGATATTTGTGCATAAAATATCTTAGTGCAAGAAGTACTGTGCACTTCAGTACTAATACCTCAACAAATCTCTCCAGATCCTTCAGAAGATGTGGAGAAATACAATGAGATGTGTGATTTGTTCATGAGGCAGTTTGTGGCAGAATCTCCTGAGTTACAATCTTGAGCCTAAATTGAGAACAACTTTTCCAGAGGGCAGTATGTTTTCCTGTGACAGAACAAAGATTTCATCCTTTTCTCAAAGTGCACCCTGGGATGTGGCATGTTAAGACAGCCCTAGAGACAGCAGGAGCAGGGGACGAGCAGAGGCTAACACAAATAAGTTGATCACTTGGCAGCAGATCAGTTAGTTGGAGTGACCTGGTCTGTACTGATCTCTGTAGCGTAAGTGAAGGGGACGAATGAAGGGCACAAGTTATCAACTGGAGAGTGTAGAGGGTTTGTGAGAAATATTTTTCCCAGTAAATTCCTACCAATATTTGTGCAAAGGAGTCTGGATGTCCTTCACATTGTCACAGTGAAATGGTAAAGTCATCTGCCATGGAATTACTGTGCTGAGCAGCAAGGATCAGGAGGGAAAACAAGATGTGGGAACCTGGCCCTGCCTTCATGGTGGGATTGCTCAGCCTGGGTGCTGCCCTCAGCACTGCTCTTGGAGATCCAGCCTGGTGTAAAGGAAAATGTGCCTGGGGTGTCCTGTGGGTTTCACATACCTGAATTTTAATGTAGACGGGGGTCACGTAGCCCAGAGTCACATAGTGCTGAGAAAACTGGACAATGTGGGAATTCTCTTGTTTTCTGAGTTATGCCACGTGACTACTTTGTGCCCCACAAATGAGCAAGAAATCCTGAAAGGTCTCATGGGATCATTGTAGATTTTGCACAGTGACACCCGATTTTGTATATTGATTCAGACAGGTGCTAGGAAAGGTTTCAGTAAAGAAGAGTGGAGGAGTCAATATGAAGGAGCACAGAGAGCCCATGTCACTGTCCTCTCTGGTGGGAACAAGCCCTTTGGACTCCAGGCAGGGGCAGATACACTGGCAGCCTAAGGGGGAAACAAACTGCAGGTGAAAACTGGAGTGTGCCTGTAAGTAGTGTGTCACTTTTCGTGTCTGGGCTAAGCCCTTAACTTTGGCTTCTGTGGCACTTTATTAAACTCTTTTTTTCCTGGCTTCGACATGAATAAATGTTTGGAGAGCAAGAGGGAGGATGTGATCCTGAAAAACTAAAGGTGACACTGGGTGACCCAGACAGGTTTTTTTCTGCCATAAGCCTGCATAAAAATCCAGTGTGACAGTCAGTCCTGTGTAACATGCGCAGCCAAACCCCCTCTTATAAATCTAGGAATCTTAGATTAATTAGTTCTAACTTAACAAAGGCTGGTATCCCCGAAGTAGAGATTTTTCTAGAACATTCTTTATTCCTGTTTCAAAGCAAGAGTGATCTGGATAATATAATCATAAGACTTTGGGAGAAAAAAAGAATGATACCAGTCATTAACTACAATAACGACAGATAAACTTTGCCTTCACTAAAAGTTTGTAATCCTGTCCCCCAGAGAACTTATGCTCTCCCTGGGTTCACTTATTTTCAGTCTCAGACAATTGAGCTGTGCAGTGCTAACAGCAAGAGGAGTTTGGCTCCAGTTGTGCAACTGCACGCTAATAGTCTGCAAATCAGAATTAGATGTAAAGATGTCAATGGGTTCCCTTCCAGAAAAAAGTTAATGAGAGGCATTCTCCTTCTCCAAAAATTGCTGTCACTCAATTTGACCGAAATAGTCCCTCCTCCACTGCGCATTATGTCCAACTGAGCCAGAGTTAATAGTATTCTACTGACATAGCAAACTAGTTTTCATTGGTGATGACATAGCGTGCTCAAGAAACTTTGCTCCCACTTTCATTTTTTCCTATTCTTCCAATGTGACTCACCCTCCTACATCTTTTTTTCCATTGTCTCATGAGTAATTTCTCTTTATCTGCATCAAGCAAATATAATGCTGTATAAAAGCTGCAAACTGCTGCTTTTGTACTGTAGTTGCTATTAATGGTGCTAACAGTTCTCTGATCAACTCATCCTGATTTTTCCCTTGTGAAATATTATGTTCGAATTACAAAAAATGGAAAAGATACAGATCAGACATTTACAGTTTCTCATAACTTGAGCAAGATCTGAGACATGCCCTTTCCTTTAGTCCATCATTAGTAAAAGTAGATTCTATGTGCATACCCTTTTCAAGGTAAATACCATTCCTGCTCTGCGGCGATATTGATGGCCATGTAGCAGAAGCAGTATGAGAAGGCACACCAGTTGACACAGCATATATGATGTCAGCTTTTTCCCCAATTTGGGACATGGAAAGGATGTTCCATGGAACAAGGAGATGCAGCAGCCTGGCATTGTCGCAAAGACAAGTTAGTTGAGATACATTCAGCAAAGTCTGGCAGTGTGGTAGCTGTGGTAAAGGAAACAGGGAAGCCACTTATGGGCTATTTTCACCTCATTTAAGGGCAACTATCTAAAAATAAATCGATAGTCTCCCTTTGTTGTCAGTGGAGAGACACAAGCACCTCCAAAAGCAAATCATGCAACCCATGGGTAAGACAACCCTGTGGAGGGGCCTGTCTCTCTCCAGTGCAAGAGTGCCAACAACTGTAAGTATATGCCCAAAATCAGGCAAGAGCAATTCTACTTTGCACTGTACGAAGCTAAGAAATGCCTATGGGAATTTTTAGACCCACAGTTATGACAGACAGAAGAGCTAATCTGGTAGCCAGTTTACATAAATGCTGTACCGTTGCTGGACTAACTGAATGAACTTGTATGCTTCAAACGCTCAGAGGAGAGCACTATCCCCCCAGCTTTTCCCCTTTAACCAATGCTGATGGGGAACCTGGGAAGTATACGCAGCTCACAATACAAAGGTTTTTACACAGTAGCCAGATGCCTGGAGTGATTTAATTTTGATCACAGGTATATGCCTTAGACTGAAGGCCTTCAGTGATGAGTTGGAAAGCAATATTTAATTCTTCAATGTAAAAATGAAGAAATAAATCCATTCAAATTTGTGATTCCAGGAGTTTTGTACTGAGAGAACAAAGCGGGAGAACGGTAAAGTCAGAAGAGCAAGTCAACGGCTGTTATCCCCTGTTGTTGCTGCACCCTTGTACTGAGCCATTCCTGCAAGATATTAAACAGATGCTGTGGTACATGAGTTACCCTGACTACTGCCACAATTCCTAACACTCCTCATAAACTTTCTTCAGAAAGTGTCAAATTCTTGCGAGTTTTGGCCAATCAGTTGCTAGCAGAAGTCAACGGAAAGTGAGCTATTGACTCTGGTGGTTGCTAGAGCAGACTTGGCCTTCGCCCCACCTAACTTTGGCTGTCTGAAAAAGCACTGTCAAGTTCAAGCAAGATGTGAAGGCCCATTTTACAGCCAATGGCGAGGGAAAATGAAAGCATGGGAGGTGAGAAATTAATCTCACCTATCTTAACCCCTATGTCTTAGAATAGACGATGACACCCTCCCAAAGTCTTTCCCGCATTGTTTTCTCTATTTGGCAAGTAGGGGAGGGAAAGACATGCTACATGCCTGTTTTAGACTGTTTTCACTGGCTCGAAGATTACTATCTTTAAAAACAGCTCAATGTTTCCTCTCTGGAGGAGAGGACTAGTCCAGCAGGGAGAGCAGCACTCTCTGCAAAAACTCGGCGATGGCTTGTGGAGCCTCACCAGATAGTTAGGTCGTCACTCAACGTTGCATAGGTGGGAAAGAAGTGTAGCTCCAGCACATTTGTAATTCAGGTCCTTTCCAGCAAATGAGCAGTGGTTATGTTGCTCCTATAAAGTCCTTGGAAACAAAATCAAAATTGAATGGCAAAAGATTACTACCTTGTTATTGAAAATAAAAACACAGAAGGATTATAAATGTCCCAAGATTGGGTTATTAGGAAGGATTAAACTTCTTCATGAGCCTTAGATTTTTTTTCTGCTTCAGACTTAACTGGGTTATTGAAACAACTGCAGAAAGGTCAAAGGTTCACCAAGAAACTATGAAGCTGTGGAACGGCCTTCTGCTGCTGGAAGATTCTCCTTCCAAAGTACAGCAGCAGGTGCTGCAAATAAAGTTACTTTTATTTGTTGCTTTGGACGGTTTTCAGAAGAACTCAGGCTGTGGCTCCCAGACTGAATACAAGGTATATGAAATCCCCACTGTGCCAGAACACTACTTCTGCTACATATTTTACCTTCTCTCTCATATTATCTTAGTCCTAGACTATTGATGTCATGGCAACATTTCTAATCTTAAGAAATAATTTTAACAACAATTATGTAGAGAGAGATTTTCTAAATTATTCATTTCTGATGAGCAATGATTTCTCACTGTGCACAAACACTGTCCCTGGTTGAGAGAAAGCAGCTCATTTTTTCCTTGAAAAGAGTATGCACTACTTCTACTGTTTGTCTCAGCTTTTTACATCATGTGTATCTTTTGAGGAATCTGAACATCTCGGTGATACATTGGCACTGGTGACACTGTGACATTTTATTGTGAAACACTAAAATATATGAAACTATTATTTTAATATTAAGCAGTCTTTTCCTTTGGGTAACCGAATTTATTCAGAGAGCAAAATATAAATTTTTTGATCTGTCTTTCCGTCCATCCATCCATCCATCCATCCATCCATCCATCCATCCATCCATCCATCTCTCCATACTTTAAAGAGCTGTGGTAAAGCAACTGCAGAGTTAACCTTTAGACCTTGCCCTGGGTGGAGGTGTTGGCAAATGACATTTAGTCCGGTGAGGGTACAAACACAAATAGAGTGCCAGATTGGTGATGAGAGGTTGAATATCAAATGACACCTTGTAATAAATAGCTGATACTGCTGTTGCTCTCATTCAGTCATCACTTTCCCTAAGAGCCTTAATCAAAATAAGACAAATTAGCAATAAGATGACAGGAGAGGTCAAAAGCAGAGGTGAGAGCTGCAGGGGCTCACTAGCTTTGAATAGATGACACAAATGTGAAAAAAACAGTTGAGGCTGAAACGTTCAAGACGTCATTTGCTTCAGTTTTCAGGAAAAGAATGAATTCCAACTAAATCCTTAACACCATCAACAAAGTGAAGATCAGAACAGAGCCCATACCAGCAAAAGAGCAGGAGCAGTGGCAATGAGGCAGGTTAAACATACTAAATTAATCTGTAAAATATGTTAGATAAATTAATCTGGTAAAATCTGTTGTTTGCTGATTGCTGAAGCAATCTTAGAACATTTACTGATTTCTTTTGAGAAGCCATGGAGGACAGATGAGTACTGAAGAAAGGTAAACATACCTCTTGTCTTTAAAAAATGAAAGAAAAAAGAGGATCTGGGGAATAATGACCAAGCCTTATTTCAAATCTTGAGAGACACTGGTACAAATGATTAAACAATAGATTTGTAATTTTCTGAGGAGAGAAGGGAGATAAGAGAGAGCCAGCACGGGTTTGTCAATAGCAATTTGTGTCAAGCCCAGCTAATTTACTTTCCTTCAGTGTAATTTGCCTAGTTGGTAAGGAGAACTCTTCTGTTGCAGGGCCTAACTTACATTAAGATGGACCGACAGCTGTTGGCATTAAGAAGTCCAGCAACAAACTGAAACATTTTCAATATTTTAATCACCTTTTTCAATGGTGTGAGGAGATAATTTGAATTTGCAGGTGGAACTTGCCCAGGAAAGGCAGCAGGCACTGTTGGGAATGGGGTTAGAATTCCCACGTCTTTGTCTGAAATAAATTAAATGAAATTAAATTTAAAAAAGAGAATGTTCAGGAAGTACATGGGCAAATAGGAAACAAAATGCACAGAGAAGAATTGGGAAAGTAGTGAAGCCCTGAGCCAGAAGAAGAGGATCTGGGGGCAGCATGAGTCTAGTGTAAGCAGCAGGTGTGACAGTTTTGCAGAGAAGGCATGCACTGTCCTCGGACACCACATACATGGTCTGCAACTGATCAGTCTCTTCCTTATTCTTATCTTTATCCAGGTTGGTTTGGCCTCAGACAGCGTGGTCTGGTTTGGCATCATGTTTTTAATGTACTAATGTGCATTTTTAGAAAGAACCATATATATATATATATATATAACCGAAAGTCAGTAGGAAAACAGTACCAATTGCAACAGATGCAGAAAGCAGCAGTGAAGGCAGTGAGCAGTTTGCCCTGCTTCTTCCAGAAAAGACCAGACATGACAACTGTATACAATTAAGTTTGTTATAAGGAAGGCAGTGTTTTGTTGTTTACCTTGCCCACTGCGGGACAGAGTGAGAAAGAATTGGTTCAATGTGCAGTTAGATAAATTGAGGTAAAATATTAGGAAAAAGATTTCCAACTGTAAGGGGACTGCAACAACAGCACAAGTTATATGTGGAAATGTTGGCATCATTAAATTGTCATAATTTAAAAATGTCATTGAAAGATTATAAAAAATGATTGGACAGTAATATGTCAGGGATCACCTAAGTATACTTGGACTAGAATGCAGTGACTCAGTTTTACCAGGAGAATAAAAGCCTGCAGCTGCAAACTTGCCTGGAAGCTTACAAATCCCACTGGAAGGTAGCACAGGATAGTGTGAGCCTTTTCAGGCACCAAAGAGAGCTGAAATCCACTCGTCCTGTTTACAGCAGTGCTTCTTGGTCATATTTTTGAATCAGAGGTATTTTGCAATACTGTCATGCTTTGTGCAGGATTCAAGGCTGTCAGTGTGAACTCAAAGCTTCTCAGGAAACGCACTGGTTAAAATTTGATGCCGATTTTAAAGACTGCATCCTTCAATTTAGGTTCCTACCTACATTTTACCATGGGTTTAAAGGAAGGGTCTCAATGCTTTGGGTCAGAGACTGAGTTTTACTGTTGAAACACCCAGTGTCCAGAAACAACAAGATTCCAGGTAAAGCTTGGGCAGTGTTCTACAAATAAATGCAATAGGCAGGTGCTGGCCACCATGGAAGTGGCTTTTCTTGCTTTCCGCTTCTTTAATCACACTATTTCTTACACCAGTTGCAAACAGCCTGCTGTTCTGGTACCTGTTGATTTGTAGGCTGTGTTTTGCCAGGGCTGAGTGCTGTGGCCAAACAACAGTGTTTTAGGTGAAGCAGAGTAGCAAGAGCAGCAAGCACTCAGGGCCTGACCTCCAAGTACTCTTGCCTGGATTACATGGGTGCTCAAATGAGAAGTGAGGTGAAGTGTGTTGAAAATCAGATGGGAGATACATGAACAAGCTTTCCTCTTGCCAGCTCCATGCCCTGTTTCTAGGCAGTTGCATGAAATTAAGGACATTCTCCTGGAGGGTTTTGGGTGAGAGTAGGTTGGCTTGGTTGGATAGGTGTGCTTGGAGAATGCCCACAAGAAGAGGATCCCCTGGGTAAGAGGGCTAAACAGCCTGTTTGGTCTTGGGTGGGAGCCTGGGCTGGTACCAGCTGAGGGTTCTCAGTGTTTATATTGGGTTTTGCATGTCCACACACTGGAAATGAGCTGAAGGAGGCTGTAGCCAGCAGCAGGGGAAGGTAGTTGCTGAGGGAGGGTTTTGTCAGATGCTCAGTGCTGGATGCAGGCACTTGAGTGCTTTTCTGTATCAGGCTCCAAATACATAAATGCGCAGATGATAATAAGGCCCCTGATCATCTTCAGCAATGACATCGAAGAACTCTCGAGATACTGTTTTAACATTTTGCAAAGTACTTGAGCCCATATTTGACAGACATCCAGCTACAGGAAATGTATGAGGTTCTCTGCTCTTATCACAGTAGCGCAAAGGCCCCAGCTTAGGGCTATGTTTTCTAGCATACGGTGCAACTGGCTGGTTAGAGAGAGGCGAGCTGGCACTGAGTGAGCTGCCGTATCTTCATGGCAAAACACAGTGTATACATTCATCCCAGAATCAGTAGAGCTCTGCTGACTTGTTTGTGCATCTATCTGAAATTAGACTGGGGGTCTTCTACAGTGCATGGTGTGGAGAGCTCCCCAGACTCCCCATGTCCAAGTCCCTAGCTTTAATTAGACAGGAACAATCTTGTCCTACATTCTGTACAGCATGCAGCAAATTAGTAATTGTTTTTAACCCCACTGGAGAAGAAATATATTTCCAGGTTTTTACGAAGTCTTGTAGCTGATTTGCAAGCGTTAGATAAGAGGTGAGGAACAATGAGGATGCCAGATGGACTTTTATTAGCTGTGTTTAGGACTGATATGAAAGATTCTGAAGATTGCAAAGCTATTTTTGAGGCTGGTTCTTCAGTTGACTCTCTGTTCCTTAAACAGGAGAAAGAATAAACAAGGTGGGTTTGATTTCTGAGAGCTTTAAGCAGCTGAGCTGAGCTGTGTCATAAAAATAATTGAGGGAAGTGTGAACATGAGCCAGGAAATAAAAGTTAATTGATAGAAGAGATAAGGGATAATAATTTATATTCCCTTAGGGGTGTGTAGTTTTCAGATAGATCTTACTTTTACATGGGAAATTGTCTGAATGTAAAGTTTTTTTTTCTGTGTTATCTATTACGCTGTTTAGAAGTATAATGTATATTAACACATTTAATAGGTGTTTTGCAGAGCAAGAATAGAACTGATTTTCTGTTCCAAAGCTTTGGGAAAGTAGGAGTTTAAGAAGCATATTAAAAATGCAGATTGTGGATAAAATCAATAAATAATGATATTACGTAAAAGCAGTAAGAAAAGGGAAACAGGAAACATGATGACAAGATAGAACTGAAAAAGGTAAAGGGAAACATAGAGAAAGAGGGCAAGGAGGCAAAGTGAAATGAGAAAAACAAAAGAAAATGGAAGGTTCAGGAAAAATATAACATGTCAAAACTAGCAGTGAATTTGATACTGTTATAAGAAGTGCAATAAGGAAAGAATGTCTTCCAGCAAAATGGCTTGTAGCTTGGCTAAAGAACTCTGTGTGTTTGAAGCATGGAATACTATGATGAAATGTGGATTTTCAGGACTGAAGTCTCCAAAACCGGTTAACTCTACTAGAACATATTGCTGACCTCTCATCCAGAGCCTCCTAAGTCAATGCAAGGACTGGGAGAGTGGAATTCATTTGACTACACTTAGATATCCACATCTGGCTGGTCATGTGAGACTGCCTGTATATGCTGTAGTGAGAAATGGGCCCTGCTGGAGTGATGCCTCTTGCACTAAAGCAGATGACTGAAATAGGCTTGAGGAATCATGATCTGAAAGAGTGTTTCTCTCATATATTGTAAGTGAAACCTAACATATCTGTCTGGAAATCTATATTTAGGTAATACAAACTTCACTGCCCTGACTTCAGCAGGCTTTGGCATGTTTTGAAGTAAAAGCTGTGACGTTTTGTTAAAGTGTTGTTAGTCGCTGCTGCTTTCTGCGAGGGCTAGTGTAAATGAGCCATTACTGAATATTTATTTGTTATCATTAAAGCACAATTAGACCTTTGGGGAGGCTGCATCTGTAAACAAATGATGAATGGCTTACGTTCTTTATCTCCTTTCCACTTATATGCCCAAGGATGAGGACTGTAATCAATTTCTGTAATAGATTTTTTTTTTTTTTTTAAATGGAAATACATTTGTTCAGTCAAAATGGCTTTCCCATTAAGTGGAGGGCTCTGTTTCCCTGACTTCTCTTGAGCTCAGAGGCCTGCTGGCACTTCATAGGAGACTTTGGGAAACATTTAGGTGAGAAACACTTCCATTTCATCAGCAAATGCTGAGGAAGAGAGAGTTTCTTTCTTCCCATTCTGTTTTTCTGTAATCCTTTTATGAGATCAGGGTGTTGGCAGACTCTCCCACTTGGTCCATGCTGACCATGAAGATGGTATTGTGGGGAAGCCTGGGTTAATAAGACCCTGACTTAGCTCACATTGGACAGATAAAGTGGTGTTGTGTGGCTGAGAACTAAAGTTAGCTAACTTCAGGTCAGCACAGGGCTAACTCTGATGTGATCTGCGCCTCGCTTTGCTCTGGATTTTCATGGCACCGTGTGCCTGTGGACGTGCTGGCTTGTGCCTTTCTCAGGTTAGTTATTTCTGTATCACTTTGCTTTTCAGAAGGTGGACAAAACCCTCAGGCTTAACTGGAGGCAGCCATCAAAGTATGTCCAGAGAGTCTCCGTCAAATCTTGTTGGGTGGGAAATGCATTTTGTATCTGAAGTTGCATTTATAATGTATTGCCTGGCTTCAGATGCAGAAACTATAGACAGGTAGCAGAAAATGAAGATAAAAACAAAAAGTATTTCTTTGGGAAGAAGCACTGTGCTGTTAAAAAGCAAGTGCCATCTTCTGCAGCTCCTGTCTGTGTTAACAGCAGCAAAGCAGCAGCAGTAAGGGGACCAGCAGTGATTAGAGCTTTAGGAAAAGGAGGCAATTAGCAAACTTTTTTAAACCATCTTCTCATCCAATCAATAGTGTTAATGGTCACTGATTTTTCTATAGCCAGCAGAAGGCATGTTGGTGCTATTTGCGATTATGTCCTGACAATTTAAAATGTGGCAGAAACCAGAGTCACGCCCCAGTAGTCATTGCTAACTTCTACAGGGGTTGGTGAATCCTGGTCGTTCTGAGAGCTAGGCTGTGCCCAAGCACCAATGGGAAACATTGTTTTACCTGGTGAAGAAGCAAGACTCAGAGCAAAACCAGCCTATAAAACCCTAAATTGAGAGTATCTTGGCCCACGCCCTACTTCACTGAATTGCTCCCTACCCTGGTAGGAAAGTAGGTTTGCAACTTGCTGCCTGAGCTGGTGACTTCCCTTGCATGTGTGCTGTTAAAGAGCTTAGACTACTGAAGAGTTTAGGCGCTAGGTTCCTAGCACAGAGGTTAAATGGATCCTTAATTGTTGTGGGTATAGCACTGCAAACATCCTTAGTGTGGCTTTGGTAAAGAGAGGAAGACAAGGAGACGAAACAGCTGCATTTCACATAGTTGTGAGTCTGAAAGAAGCTGAAAGTGAGTCCTGCTTCTTAGTATTTTAGCAAGTCTGGTGTGGTACTTCTGAAGTACTTCTTGCAGATGAGGAGTCTGGCTTTTTTTGTAGGCTTTCTCTATGACCTTGAGTGTCTTGTCCAAGCCAGACCTGCAGAGACTGATCTGGGGTGTTTCCACACTGCTGAGTGTATCTGGCCCTGGGATGAATTCACAGAGTTGAGGGAGGTGCAATGCAGAGGAGAAAAATGTGCTTGCTATCCCACTTATACCTCAAATATTAGGTTTCTTGAATGTATCACTGTATCTCAGGGAATCTGAATGTATCCTGTGATGTCTCTGGGTCTAGGCAACGATCATTCTTTTAAATATAGGAAATACACCATTTCCTTCCTTTCAGGAAAGTAAGGGCAGTACTTGCACTACCAACTTTTTATGTAATAGCTTAGAGAGTAAAACACTTACCCAGACATGACGGATTTTTACTTAATAATACCTGGTTCTGGCAAAACCCCTTTTTATAATGAATAAACTATTCCCTGGGGGGGGGGAAAGAAGGAAAAAGAAAAAGGAATAAAAATCATATTCACTCAGCTCTAGTATCTGAACCAAATTGGTTTGAGTTTTTTTATTATTCTTCTTATTAGTCTGCCCAACTGTTTCATCAGTGTTTCACAGATTTTTAGGCACCATTGGTTTTGTCCCAGATCTTCTCTCACATCTATTTGCAGTTATCACATTAATGCATTAAGGGAATAATTTCATTTTGTATTCACATAGTGAAAAAAATTAACAGAATTGGAATTTCCTATGCAGTCTTTTATAATGAGAAACACTTCAGGAATAGGCAATTTTAAAGAGCATAAACTGTTTCTCCCTCTAGCAAAAAGTCTGCAATCACTGATGAAAGGGCCCTTCTCTTCTGCACTGCTAATGAACAGGCAGCAGTATGAGCTTCTCTAGTCACCCTGTGTAGAGACCACTGATTCATGCCAAATATTCTGGTACTCTTATATACCTGTCAGGAGAGGAGCAACCTCCAGAAACAGCTGCTGTCTCCTTTTCTGAAGCTTTGAATTATGCCAAACCTGCTACCTCGCATTAGGTTAAGTCCTCTCTTCGCCAGGAGGAACTCCTTCTTCCTGGAGGAGATGGCATTGCAGTCTGTCAGCCAGATGCTGGGGCTAGTTCCAAACTTTATTTCCCCTGCATATGGGAATATATATCACCTGCATAGCTGATACGTACGGATGGGAAACCATTTGCTGGAGAGATCCTATTGTTGGAGGGGAACACGAAAGATCAGTCCTTATACACTTTGAAACAGGGAGGTGTTATTAGGTTGTAATATTTTATGCTGCTTTGTAAGGGGATAAGGGAAGGAAAAACGTAAAGCAAATGATCACAGAATATATTTTTGCTCATTTCAGCTGGAGCTGAGTCATGCTGAGTATGACACCAGACGTGAATCAATCATTCCTGGAAAAGAGATTTCAAAAAAGGCCTCCTAAATCCTTTCCACCCTTCCACATACAGCTCTGACTTAGAGCAATGGTGGCACTATTAGTGAGGTAAGGATTTTTTTTAGTGTGACGAAGGTTACGAGAGTCTTTTTTTTTTTTGACTAAACCCAGGTGTTGGATCCTTTCTCTTATTATCAGTCTTTCTGAGCTACCAAGAACTCAGTGTGTTTTCAGATCCTCCTTCATCTCTTTCAATTTTGCAGTCCAGTGGAATAGGTTGTCTCAATGTTACAGATTACCTTGCACTATACTCCAACCTTTTTGTGAAATTTGCATACCTCTAAGCAGTATTCAGTTGCCATCCTGTTATGTCCTTTCTCTGGCCCAATTAATTTAGTGGCAAACAATTTAATCCTTGAATAGTTTGCACAGATGATTGCATCCTTCCAGCTCCTGTACATCTTCCTCTGAAAGCTTCTCTGTCGGTGATGCAAGCTGTGTGTCAGCACACATGGCACATTCAGGGGTACCATTCTTCCACAGAGTTCATGACAGCATCTCAGACAGCAAATAAGGGATGTCTTCATTCATGCAACCTTAAGCGAGGGTTAAATTCAACCTGTCCCGCAGGACTGACACAGGACTTGTACAAAACCAAAGCTACAGGTTTCATTCTGCTTAAATAATTTTGTTTATAGAATGGCTTTCCACACATCTAACTGCATATTTGTGTGGCTGCACCATTGAGGAAAGAGAATAAAAAGAGCTAAGATAGCTTTTTCCCTGAGTTATTTCAAAAACTGTGAGGCATTTCGTCAAGTTACGTCAGGGAGTTTCTGCGTGCTGCAGCAGTGCTTTTGAAGGTATGAACCTACTGCCAGTAGTGGAATGAATAGTGTTCTCAAGCTGAACTTTTCAAAAGGAGTTTTAAAGAAGGAATTGGTCCAGAGCCAGAAGTAGAGCAGGAAAAATGAAAAGAGCCACAGAGTGAAAAAGCAGCATGAGGCTCGGTAATGGGTAGTATTGTGCGTAGCATGGAAAATGGTGACATTTACAGCACAGTAGCACTTAAAGGCTGTAGTAAAAGGCAAGGCCCCTTTAGGAAGGCCCTGTGAATATGTGAACAGCTAAGTGGCCGACAATTGCTGAGAGGTTGATAGAAGAAAGCAAAGTGGTGCACATGGAGTAGGAGGGACGATTATGAACCATCTGGTTATAGTCCATCCAACCTTGACCCTGCTGTGATCGTTATGTAGGTGTAAACTGTTGAAGAAAATATCAGTGCTCCCAAAGCAGTGCTAGTATTTTAGTAGCTGGGTGGGTACTTGAAGGGTTACTGCAGCCCCTGTCCTATGCATGAATCCCATCCTCTGAAATTCTTTCCATTCATAGAGTCACATAAACTGGAAGGGACCTTCAGAGGTTGTGTAGTCCTCAAAGCAGGCCCAGTCTTCAGGCAGGTTACCTTGCGAGGTTGAGTTTTGAGTATCTCCAAGGGCAAAGACTCCACAGCCTTTGTGGGCCTCTGTTTCAATGTCTGACCGTCCTCATGGGGATTTTTTATCTATCTGGAATTTCTTGTGCTCAAACTTGTTATGTGTCTCTTGTTTTATCACTATGCACCTCCTAAAAAGTCTGGATCTGTCTTCTCTGTATCTCCTGCTAAGTAGTTCGGATAGCAGTATCCTCCCCCCATGGTTAACTTTCTCTTTTAAATGATGAGGAAGCCCAGCTCTCAGTGTCTTCTTGGATACCACAAGCTCCAGTCTCCTAACCATTGTGGTGGACACACTCCAGTATGTCAAAGTCTTTTAGTGTAAAGGAGCCAAAAACTGGAAGGAGATCCAGACCTAGTGTAACAATTACTGTTCAGCCTCAGAATGGTGTATCTACCCGTAAGGATACTGTTGAAATATTGGACCATACTTTACAAAATACAGACCAGAGAGCATAAGGACACTGTAACACAGAATTGCAAAGACACCCATTGATAAAGGAAATGCAGGGACAGATGATAGAAACAGGATTGGAGCCAGACTATGATCCCAGCAGGAGAAAGGGAGTGAGATCTCATGTAGGACATGAACCCAGATTCGTACTAGTATTTATGAGTTGCAAGCCAGGTAGATGCACCCTTAGCAACTAAATGTTACAGGCACAACATTAATAATCCATAACTGGCTATTTGAAAATCTGAGTACCTCTGGTCTGCTATTGCTGCCTGTAGATTCATTGGATTTTGTCTTCTGTAATGATATTCTTAATTTTAACACTTTCTTTTGTCATACTGGTTGTTAGAAGTTGCCAAATCTGACTGATCGGTCTCCTGAGACAGCCCTGGAAGCAGCTGGGTCAGGGGATCCATTTGCTCTGGTTGTCGGGGTTCCTGCATTCCTTTGTGTTTACAGTGGCTGGTTTTTAATCATGTAGTTGGACACTATTATCTTTCCGTGTTGGGTTAATGGACAAACAATTTTTTACTTGGAGCTCTAGAAAAAAAAAAATTTTCATTCATTGGGGAAAATCTTAATAATGGTTCATCTTTAAGGAGTAAGGTTTGCAAATGGTTTTTGATGAGCTCCAAGTGAAAAATCAGCCACAGATGGGAAACCATTTCAACAAATGGAAAAAATCTTTACTTCCACAACCTTCTTGTTGGAGTTACAGCATGGGGTAAATGCTTAAAACAAGTAACGTGTTTTTCATGCCATTATTTCTCCGTTTTGCTCATTGTTCAGTCTTACATGTTAGGAGATAGAATTGTTGCTGAAAACAAGAATTTAATCACTTCAGCCGCATTTATTAGCCAAGAGGATTGGTACTTGTTTTTCCCAGAACAGTCAAGATTCAAACAAGAGGAAACATTTTATTTTCTTAAAGTCTCAACTGTCTTTTCAACTAGATTTGCCCTAAGAGCTTCTGACCTGCATTCACTGTACTTGTTCTGATTACTTTCTCCTTGTCTTTTTCTTCTGTCCTTATTTTCTTAATTTTTATTTCTATATATTTCTTTCTTTTTTTTTTTTTTTCCCTACTGTGGTGGGTTGACCTTGGCTGGCTCCCAGGTGCCGACCAAGCCGTTCTATCACCCCCCTCCTCAACTGCACATTGCCATCACTACCAAAACAGACTCGACTTGGGGAAATTAATTTAATTTATTGCTAATTAGTGAGAGAGTAGGATAAAGAGAAATACAACCAAATCTTAAACCACCTTCCCCTCACCCCTCCCTTCTTCCTAGGCTCAAATATACTGTGGATTTTCTCTACCTCCTCCCCCCGAGCTGAGCAGGTGGATGGGGAACGGGAGTTGCAGTCAGGTCATCACACATTGTCTCTGCTGCTTCTTCCTCCTCACACTCTTCCCCTGCTCCAGCAAGGGGTACCTCCCATGGGAGACAGTACCCCATGAACTTCTCCAGTATAAGTCCTTCCCACAGGGTTCAGTTCTTCATGAACTGCTCCAGCGTGGGTCCCTTCCACAGGTGCAGTCCCTCAGGAACAGACTGCTCCAGCATGGTTCCCCACAGGGTCACAAGTCCTGCCAGCAAACCTGCTCCAGCGTGGGCTTCTCTCTCCACAAGTCCACAGGTCCTGCCAGGAGCCTGCTCCAGCATGGGTTTCCCACAGAGTCACAGCCCCCTTCAGGCATCCACCTGCTCTGGCCTAGGTTCCTCCAAGGGGTGCAGGTGAAGATCTGCTCCACCACAGACCTCCATGGGCTGCAGAGGTACAGCCTGCCTCACCATGGTCTTCACCGTGGGCTGCAGGGGAATCTCTGCTTGGATGCCTGGAACACCTCCTCCTCCGTCTTCTTCACTGACCTTGGTGTCTGCAGAGTTGTTTCTCTCACATATTCTCTCTCCTCTCTTCCAGCTGCTGTTGTGCAGCATTTATTAACCTTTCTTCAACATGTTATCACTGCTGTTGCTCAGCTTGGCCAGCAGGGAGTTGTCTTGGAGCCACCCGACATTGGCTCTACTGGATATGGAGGAGGCTTCTGGCATCTTCTCACAGAAACCACTCTTCTAGCCTCCATGCTAGCAAAACCTTGCCATGAAAATCTAATACACTTGCATAATAACAGATATTTGCATGTCTGATTAGTTCTTAGGGAAGTTTCTTGGACTGTATCTTTGTTCTTGCCTCTGATTTTGTTGTACGACTATTTTGGGTATTGCTTCTTCATTTTCAGTTGTTACACTCACTCACTTCCACACTTACTCTGAGTAAATAAAAGCTGCTGCATTCACTGGCCTCACTAAAATTCAATACAACCTGTATAATTATTTTCTATTTGAGTCTAATTATGCAAAGCTTGGGCCTGATACAGTGAGGCATTAGAAAATTAAGGTTTAATATAGTTCTTGGGTCCTAATAGAGGCAAGGAACAAAAAAGTCCAGTAATCTGAAGAGATAGGTCGCTTGAAATGTGGGATTCAGAAGAGTTATGAAAGATGAAGCACTAGAGGGCAGAGATTAATGGCTGAATTTTCAGAAGATTGTCAATTCTCTCTTTGGGACCTGAATGAAGTGGCAGGGCTACTTCATTGAGAAAAAATTATTGAGAACCAACAACCTTTAAAATAAAGCTTTAAGTGACATACTAACATCAAGCCAGAAATCAATAGTAAACTAAGGAGCTGAATTCATATTTTCGAACTCTTAGATAAATACCTACCTGTAAATTCTTTGGGCAGAATTGAAGTCTTTGACAAAACTGCTGTTGTCTTCAATGGGAAAGTCTCCGTGTCCCTCATATAATACATCACAAATATCCCAGGTATATAAGTGTATACAAGAGAAGAAAAAGAATCATTCTTTGAAGGCAGCCTGTGCCTTGCAGTGCAAAAACCCCTCACACTGAGAGCACTGCAGTAATGAACAACTCACATTTGTATTGGTGGAATATCGATGTTAAAGTTGCTCTCTGCCTCCCTGCCTGTGTTTGTCCCTCCTATCCATCAGGAAGACACAGTGAGCATATAGGTAGCAGTCTCAGCAAAAGCAATATACCAAATAGCATTTAATCTTATAGCTTTTGCTTACCTCCATTGTGGATTATGGTTTGTTCTGGGTAGTGCACAGTAGCTTCGTTGTCTGTCAAAAAGCTGAGAAATTTCTTTCGATGAAGAATAAATCGATTCACTGGCAAAAAGCAGTTTTACTTCTCCAGCCCAGAAAACTTCGAAGTGTCATATTTTGCTGAGAGAAGAAAAACATGAGAAGGGGAAAACTGGATAGAAAACAAACATAGAACATCTTTGTCATGAAGGTTAGAAAGAAAAAGAAAAACTTGTCTTAAAGGAAAAGCAGGAAGAAAAGAAACTTCACCTTCTTTCCCCAAAAGCATCAGACATTCTGGAAAAAAATGAAAGCAGCAGCCCAGGAATCCTGAGCCCTTGCTGCTGTCTGGTGAAGTCAGCCCAAGACATAAGCAGAAAAGAGCTGCAGCCTGTGCTGGGTGTTTGATGGGGACTTGCTATGGGTCAGCTCATGTGGTCACTTTTGCAGCAGTTACAGATGTGAATATGGCCAAAAATGCCTCTGAGTGGTTCAGCAAGGGTTTACACATTTATGAGAGTAATCCATGGCATGTGTCCTGGGGCCAAGTCACTGGTCACCTCTAGCTCCTCATAAGTCTGTGTTTCCAGCCCTGGAGTGGGTACAGGCAGAACGGGGATGGGGGAGTTAAAATCCCCCTGGTTCTTGCTGCTGCTAAATTCATTCTGTTAGGATATACTGGTAGTTCAAATGCCGTTAAAATCTCTGAGAGTATCTATAGACTAAACCAATGCCCATATTTGGTGTCTGGCAGGTATCTTCTCTGAGGGCAGACTGACAGGGACTACTGTATACTTTTTGCCTTTATTCGTAGAGCAGGACGAGCACCCTTTCCCACCAGCATTCACTAACGTCACCTGGATGTTAGTTGGACAGATTACACTAAATGTGCTTTCAATCTTGCCTGCTCTTTTTGTGGCACATCATAGTTGGTGGCTTTTGGTATTAGGTCGTAGGGTCATTGCAAGGGCTGGGGAGTGCTTCACAAGCAGCTGCGCACAGGGACACAGACAGTAGCTCTGCTGTGGATGACCCTTGCTTAAGCATCCCTGTCAAGGCTGCCAGTCATGGTAAGGTGCGCAGCTTTGGTGATCCTATCCTTCACATCCCTCGGGGCTGTGTGGACAAGCAATGTAATGATTGTCCCTGACTGAAAAAGTCTTATAGGTAAAGTATCAGGTGAGGCATGGCTGCAACCTAGACATGAGAGCCTCAGAGGAATAACATCATCTGCATAGCCAGTGTGCTGAGCACAGGCAGAACAAAACAGCTTCTTCATAGTTGTAATAATTTTTTAACACATCTTTTCTGCCAGGGAGAATGTTGTTACCACCCAATGCTTTGAGTCAAGACCTTGTTAGCATTGCGTAGCCTACCATTAGCTTAAAAAATGAGTGTTGCACACCCTTCCATCCCAGGTAAAACATTGTGCAAGCTCCAGAGCAACCTCTCTTCATCTTTGGACTTTTTTTATTCTTCCCCAAATTACCATTGCTGTCAAAATTAATTTTAATTTCATTTTAAGACGTCAGATATACCTGAAGTGTAATTCTCACATGATGTGGATTGGTGAGATTTAGTGAAGTTAGTGTGCTAATTTAAACTCACTGTCCCCAAAATTTTAGCTCTCATTGTGCAGAATTTTTTTCCTGGTAAAGGCATTTCTTCCTGTGATGGCCAGCACAGCCTCCACTGTCATTCCAGTCAGTAATAGGAAAAAGTTTGACCATTATTATTTCATTGGCTTCTGGTATCTTACATTTTATTTCTGAGGGTCTTCAAGTTGTAGTCATGTCTCCTAGGCACTATACTTATGGCAAAGTGATTATCATAGTATTTTTACTGGTCTTTGGATATGAAATCTCACTGCTACCATCATCTTACATTAGAGTCTAATAAATCTTCTTCTGATAAATTACTCTTATTTTTCAAATAAATCAATCCACAATAAAAATTAATTTAGCTGTTCCTAAAATTGAAAACAAGGAAACATTAAAAAGGGAATTGGAAAAAAAAAAAAGCGATTATCCATTTAACTGTTAGTTTTACAGCTCATCAGTCATGATACGAGCTCCACTTTCTCTTGAACGTTTCAGATCTGACTTGTGCATTCTCAGAGATTTTTCATGGTTTGAGATTAGTATCTGGAGTGAACAGGAGAGACACCTGCCAGAGAGGAGCTTGTAGTACTGTCTTTGTGGAAGTTTGTACGAATGAGCTGCGCCTATGCCCTTCCACTGTGATTAGCTGAGATGGTGTCCCAGAAAATCTTCACCATCCTCGGCATCCTCAGGCTGTCCTTGGGACAGGGGCTGAGCTCACTCATAGAGGACAAACACAAGTGGAAATGAGAAGTGGTTGCGTATTATGAATTAGGACTTGCAAGAAGTGGTGGAGTGCATTCCTACTGACTCTTTGAGCCCCAATGACCTCCTTTTTGTAGGAGGTTTAATGTAGTAGGTTTACCCATGGAAGAACCAAGGCTGCAGCTGCCAATGCAGCTTGCACTGTCATCCCAAGATGCTGAAATCTGCTGGTTTTAGTTAGGTGGTACATGCTGGTGTGCAGTTTGGTGCCAGTGCACAGAATGCTGACTACTGTATTCTTCCATCAGCAGTCTGCTTCTGCTGTGTATTTTCTGCACTTTACTGCTTCCTCGTTGCTCTGCTTACTTTTTTTTTTTTCTGATAGGGCTCATATTCAGCTGCCTCTGCAGAAGTCACCAAAACCTCAAGAGTCTCTAATAATTTTTTATTGTCTTACATAATACAAGCATAATTATACATGATGATATAGATAAGAATTCAATTACACCTTAATAAATTGATTTGCCATGTAAACCTGAACTATAGAATAATGCAAATTAAATAGAAACAAATATTTGCTTTCTAATTTTTAAAGGGGATTTCAGGACAAACAGAAAAAAAGTCAAACACACAGAAAGGTGCAACATTTTGATTTCTCTTAGGGGCATAAGTCTATGCTTAAGCTGTCACCTTGGGCTCTCTTTTTAACTGTGGTGAGTGAAAGATTGTTTTAGAATCAGGATTCCTCTTTACTGTTTTAAAGGTCTTTTCATCAGTTATAAGGGGATTGCAAGGAGTTCTGCTTAAATACAGGCACCTGCAGTTTCAGGTGACCCTCCACTCTAAATTTCTTAAGCCCAATGTAAGTGTTACTGGCGAAAATATTGGCTGAAAAGATGGGCTGGCATTTGATTCTCTTGCCTAGACCAATTTCTTATTATTAGACAATGCCTTTTAAAAAGACTTTTTTTCAGTCACAAACACAAGGTTTTGAGGCTGTTTCCATTCTCCTTCTCTCTGTCAGAGGGCTCCTCTCATCTATGTCTCATGAGTGGGACACATGAACTGTAGACTATAGCTTAACCTATGGACAGATGCATGGACAAAGATCACAAGAATGGTCTTCTGCTGGTATGTATGGGTGCCTGACCCAAAGCCAAGTGACATGTGAATGGAAATCCTCCTACTATCATTCCTGAGATTTAAATGAGACTCATGGTTTTGCTGAACTACAGGAGACTAAAAGTGATGATTATTTATAAATATTTTCTTTAGCCATACTGAGTATATGCATGACTGTCCATAATACATACATAAAATGTACATATCATTAGAGAAAAGGCAATATGAATGGCCAATCCACTGGCCATCTCTTTCTAGAAATCTAGGTTCAAATACCACCTCTGTGGCAAAGGAGGTACATTACAAAACAGTCCTGTCTGCTTAGCTTGAAGACAAATGTAATACATCTGGGCTATATTTAAAAAAGGAGATTGAGAAGATGATTCAGTGATTAGAAAAATGAATTCTAATGAGACTTAATAGTTCAGTACTGAGGATCCCCAGGGATGCTCTAGGAAGAGCTGGGTTCCAACTCTATACTTCTGTAGTGAAGAGGACATCATTGAAAACTGGGCATTAATCCCCCCGTTCCATTGCAGTTACTGGGCAACTGCAAGTGTTGTGATAAAAGTGAAAACATGGGTAAACAAATAAATTTCATTTTAAGTGCATTCTCTCTAGACAGATGCTTACATCTGCTTCACTTCTATAACTAACAATTGACAAGTATCTATGTGTCCTGCAATGTCTTGTGATGTGAGGATGATGAACCTAAAACGTCCTTTTTCTCTTTAAATTCTCTCCTGCATTGGAACAAACTTCAGGTGGTTTGTTTACATTTCTGTGGCTTTTATAAATTAAAATCTTGCTCCCTAACTTAGTCAATTAGCAGATGTCATTGTACGGCAACACCAAGGAGATCCTTTTTTAAAATGCAGCTTACAAAATCATTAACCCTCTTACCTTGTTGTTGCAGCTTAAATATTCACTATCTTCATTGAACATTTTGTTAAACAATAAGTTTCCCAAAGAAAAGCATAAAAATGGCATGTTGCCAAACTAATTGTTTGGCCAAGTACAAGAACAAGATGGACAAGCCAAGTAATCATCCTAGAACACACCGGTCCCAAAGAGGGCTCTGTGTTTACAGGGACCTGCATCTTCCAAAGCTAATTTGGAAATGTTTTCTATTGTGTATTTCAATAGAAAACAAAATGTAGTTTCTAATTTACTTTCCACAAATAAGAGTCTTAAAACATTGATAAGTGCTGTAAATGCTGTCTGCTTGGGATGTGCCCTGTATATAGCGATAATATGGGAAACTTCTTGCAAAAAGTTCTAAAAACTTAAACATTAAACCAAAAAGCAATGGAGCTCCCTTGGCAGAAGGGTTTTTTTTTGTTTTGTGGGGTTTTTTTTTGTCTCCCCAAAATATGTTATTGTAGCAAAAATTTTTTCTAATTAAATAATACTGCAGGGAACACAGAAATAACAAGAAAATTGGCACACACCTCAGTGGGAACAGGAGAATAGGGATTTAATTTACTAACCAGCCCATCACAGTGTTCCGCAAGAGCTTAGGAAGTAACTCATTTTTTCCAAAGAAGTTCAGATTTGTTTGCTGCAAGTCTCATCTGTGGAAAATCTGCATGGAAGTTCTGTGACATTATATTGCTACGCACCTGGAAACCAGGTAACTCTTCTACACTAATTTCTCTTGATAGATAAGGCTAGGCTTGTAGCTTGATACACAGGGTGATGGGCCAAACTTTGTTTCTGCTGCCTTCCTAAGTATTCCTGACTCTCCCTGTTCTTATAAAACTGCATCATTGATAAAGCCAAAAAACTTCCTGCATTCATCTTCCCTCACTTCCAAGCACTCCAAAGCCCTGATGCATTCACCTCTCTTTTCTGTGGTGATTTTGCGGTGTCTCTTTTGTCATCCTGTGCTTATTCCACATATTTATAGTGTTCTGATTCCAGGTTCAGGTAGCTTTCACTCTGCAGAATACAGATTTTATATGTGCAGTGTAAACACACCCCTTGCTTTCTTCCCATGCTCATTACTTATTTGTAGTAAGCTTTATGATAACCCTAAGCATTACCAAGCACACTTGGGTGCAACTATACAGAGTATTATACCCAAAAAGTAAGTGGTACTAATTCTGTAGATTTTATCATGCAAATAGAACATAGGAAGGACTAAAAAAATTGAAGCTAAGAAATGAAGTGACAGGTCATACAACAGCAATGGTACCAACATGGGAAATAATTGTCAGAAGCTGTGGTTCCTGCTCTGGTCCACTGGCTGCAGCTGGCTCCTCCTGCTTTAATTCCTTGAATATTGCAGATGTTCATCTGTTATCTCTAGTTGTGTCACTTGTATACATAGAAAATGTTTCACAGGTGCAGAGGAGGATATTTACTTGAAACTGGGCCAAGCATAATACTGTGTTTAGGTGAATGTAGCTCAAATTTTGTCACTGAAAAGTTTTTTGCGTTTTTTGTGTTTGGTTTGGGTTTTTTTTAAGATCTTGCAGGTTTGAATTTTAATAGTAATCCCAAAGAGACTTGGGATAGTATGTGATGTGATCAGGTATGAGAGCAGAATGTGGTCTGCTGCCTTCAGTGGCTTTAGGGAAGGAAAGAATTTGGTGCCTATTGCTCAGATTGACACGTATAAGATTAAGAAACATTGCCAATAACATCCATTTGGCCCGAGGATATAACACTTCTTCAGAAACACTGTTAATTAGTCTCACAGTACCCTTCTGTGTAGTTAGTGCAAGCATTTACTATGCTTATTTTACAAAATACAGTGAAACACAGAGGGTTAACTTATTACTCCAAGATCATTCGAATCAGTGGCAGAAAAGGAAATCACATTGCCCCTGCCCTTGCCTAACCTCAGGGCCCTGAGGGCACCAATGGGCCTCACTGGTCCTGATCAGCCTCACATGGGGCTCCCCTCCCACCTGCCCATGGGTGCAGGACCCCTTTCCAGCTCAGCCTGGGGCCCTCAGTTTGTGCTAGAGCTGCAATGTAAGCATGCCGGTCTCCAGCTCTGCTGCTTCTCTGGACGGACCTCTTTGACTCACACTGCAGACTTGTGTCTAGCCCCATCTTCTGGATGGGCACCTGAGACCCATGTTGTAGCCCTGTCTCCAGCCCTGCCTTTGGTCCTCCCCACCAGACGGACCTCTTTGACCCACTTTGTAGCCTTGTCGCCAGCCCTGTCTCTGGCCCCACACATTTTGCTCCTGACTTTCCTCCCTGGATGGACTCCAGCCCTGGTTTATTGATTGCCATGTCTGGGGCTGTCTGAGGACCCTGTTACCAGTCCCTGGCTGTCTGCCATGTTCAGGTCCCTCAGTACTGCACCTGGTCAGTGAGAGCATGGCCTGTGCTGGGGTCACCCTCAGCTCTTGGCTCCCCTTCCCTTCAGCAGAAGCTGGCCCTCCCTGCGCTCAGATGCCTAAATCCCATTTTTTCTCCTCTCTTGCTGTTGTACCATGCTGTTAGAATAATTTTTTTTTTAAAAAATTTTGCATGTGGAGTGTAAAATTATTAAAATATGTGGGAAAATAATGGATTTGCTAAACCAGTGCAGGCTTGCATTACATTATTCTTGACTCTTTTTTTAACTTCAGATTTCTTCTGTGGTAGAAGACTTCAAATTTTATTTAAGACATCCATTGCTTGTTTTTAAGCTTTCCCAGCCAGATAACCTATAGTGTATAACCAAGGAAGCCAATTTCACCAGTTGTTGAAGATGGGGGTGTTGGCTGTGATGTCAGTATCTTCCAGACGAGTATCTCTCCTGCAGTCTTATCCTAGAGGGCACTTGCAGTAGCTTGCCTGGAAGACCAACCATCCACTCAAGAACACTTCACTCTAAGCGATATTCTATTGCAGTGTCCTGGCACAGAGTGTTCAGTTGGCGGCACTGGATGGAGAGTTGTATGTGGACCTGGAAAGACCATGCATGATATCCAGGAAGCGTTTTTGCCTGAGGGATTTAGCACAGGCTCTAAATAGGCAGGACAAAAGGAATCTGTAGTTATTTTAACAGAGAAATAGCCCTTAAATCTGAAAATTCAGCACTGAACAGCCATGTTTTGCGTGTCACAAAGACATTGCCCTAGTACTGTGAATGTTTAGTTTGGTGTGAAAAGTGAGAAATTTCTATGAAATTCGAGGAAACAACTCAACTCATGGGCAAAAAGATGTCACTGCTTAGCCTATGGAAAGGGGATGGGAGTTGGAAATTAGACAACAAATGGATGTAACTGGGAAATGTTTCACTTTTCCAGGAAAGCTTTAGCTTCAAACACATAAGAAGATTAATTTTTATTGTCAGTTTTCTTTGAAATATTTTAGCTTTTCATTGAAGAGAAGAAATATTTTGTCAGAATAGTGATTCCATTTCCAAAGGCATTTTCTATTGGGAAGACTGGTAGGAAGTTTTTGGTTTCATAGCAGTTACTGTGTTCTTAAAGGAAATGAAGCCTCTGGTGAACACAAAGGAAATGTTTTCTGCCCAAAAATTCACTTGTAAATGAAAAAAGGAAGTTCAGTTCAAGGTATTTTTGTGAATCTGCCCCGTTTTCACAGACGTGAAGGAATAGCTGTGGTAAGCAAAAGATTGCTTGACACACAAATGGGATGCAAGTGTTTGTGCTTACTGGTTAATTACATGAATCCTCTCAGTCACACACACCTTGCCCATCTCAGGAAGGAAAATCTGAGATATGGAGTGATTTAGAGCATGAGCATGACAGCCTCATGTGTTCCAAGAATCCTGTTGAAAACAAAGGGAATACCAAGGAGTAGCAAGGAACAAACATGACTTCTGATTTTTCTGCCTTCAGATCCCATGTTCTGCTACCCGTATACTCCTGTGAAGCCTGAGCAAGATTTTTAGAAAAACAATTCCCCCAGTGCGGGACAGCACTGTATTATTTATGAATGTATATAAATGTACTCACTGTATAATTTAATGAAGCCAAAACAACAAGAGTATTTGCTAGGTTTGGCTTGAAAGTCCCCTTTCCAAAAAAAAAAAAAAAAAAAAAAAAAAGCCACCCAAAAGTACATGAAGCAAGAGCAATAAGGTACTCTAGGGAAATTTTTATAGGTCCATTACTATACACACATCAAGGCCTTAAAGGGAACAAGGCCTTGTTGATGTGCATGGAATAGCTATGGAAAATATGCCCACTTGTGCCTTATTGCGTAATTAAATGCTATATAAATTATTGATATACCATGATGGCACACAAGAGAACATTAAAAAAAAAGAGTTATTATAGGAAACCATCACTTCAAAGCAGCTGTCTCCTTCTGCAGATTAGATGATGTTTTCACCTCCTAAAAGGAAGCTAAATGATGTATGAATGATAGAAGGAGCAGACAGCCAAAAGCAATACAATTGGTATTTTTGCTGCTGTGTTTTTTAAAGCATGAAATTGTCATGGATAGCGCTGCTTGGGGCGGGGAAGTTTATTTTTGAATCTCAGTCTCTATGAGAGGGTATTTTGCAGTTGAAGATGGTATTTTTCAGTTGAGGTTCTACGAACAGTAAGAAAGATCAGTGGGATCCACCTGTTTATGCCTTTAATGAGTCTCATCAATTCAGTTTAAATGAATGTAAAAGCATCATGTTAGTTTAGGGTTTGGAAGAGATATATCTGTTTATAGTGGATTAAGAACCATGACGTGGTTACAATGGCTGGTCCAAGATGACTCAGAGAGTCAGAGTGATCTGCCCAAGAAAAATACAGACACTCCCTTTAAATCATAAAAACAAGCAAAAGAATCCTTCTGGTATATAGATGTATGACTCTCTTATCCACAAAAGCTGAAAACTGTGGTAGAAGAATCATCAATTTCCACAACTCTGTTGTTATAATTGAAAGGAGCTTGATTTATTATGCTGATGTTGAATCCAAATTCTGGACTTTCCAGCAGTGAGACCTGCACTTCAAGTTTTTATCGGCAAGTTAAGTCCAAAATAGAGTATGCCAAGAAGGAACGCAGCACAACGGCCACGTCTACACCAGCTCAGATGCTTGGCTTCAGCAATGTTAGATATTGGTGGATCCAAAACCTGGAGCTCTCTTCCTTAGAAAACCTCAGCCTGAGAAAAGTCTCAGGTTTCACAGTCTTCACCTGAATTTGGCGTTTTCTGTTCTGCTGCTGGAAATTATTTGACTTCTGAGAAATACAGGGATGGGCAATAAAGAATAATTAGTTATGGCCATTTGTTATCCATGGATTCTGCATGGATATAGTCAAGAGATTCAAATCACAATATGATTTGGTTTTGCCTAAAGTTTGTCATAGGAAAACTTAAATTTTGATATAATTTTTCGTAAGGAAATACAAATGAAACCATTCTTTTCAGATTGCTTTTAGCCAAAATGTCCTTCTAATGGCTAAGAACATCAACAAAGTCAATGTTTCTGAAGCATTGACTTCAGTTACAGACAATGGAGTGCATTTCTCTGTAGCACATTTCCTCGTAGGATCTCTGTTACCAGAGATCTGTTTTGTTTACTTCTGGGTATAGGTCTCTGGAGACTCATAGATAATGTGTTGATTTTTCTCCGACTAACATTGAGATTTATCAAGGGCAGTGGGGATATTTTGTAGTAGCCCAGGGAATATGGTCAGGGGAGGCAACAAAGACAGATGAACTGTTTATACAAGGCAATAGCTGAAACAAAATCATTATTAAAATTAAAAAGACTTCTAACAATGATTCATGGGTGTCCTATGAAACAAACAGTATGTTTCAATATTGTGAATTTCAAAATGTGTTATTTTGATGATGCACATCAAAAAAAAAGTCAACACTTCCAAATTCATTCAGTGAAAAAAAAAAAAAAAAAAGAGGATAACTTTGTATTGTGTTTTATAAAACCAAATGTAGAAATGACTGAATTTCTCTAAACTGTTCAGATTCTTTCTTTGTTTATTCCTCTCTGTAACATGCTGACCATACACATCGCAGGGGACAGATACTTGGCTTCCAGCACTAAAAGCATGGGTATCTACCCTTGGACTGGCAAACACCTTTGAGTACTTACTGTGCTTGCTGTGGCCATCTGTCTGTGATACCAAAAATGTTCTTTCTGTTCAGACAGTTTTTTAAAATCCCATCGTTTTCTGCAAAGAAAAACCCATCTTCTGCCTTTGTTTTCTCATTGTATTTAAAAATGGACAAATTATAGGATATAATACAAAACTGAGGGTCCTTCTAGATGACACATTCTGTATGACTACACATGTTTACAAATAGTGGTTGGATTCTATTAAAAATTGTCAAGTTGCTGACATTACGTTAGGTTTGGGATGGTAACGGTTAGTTGAGTGGGCTATACTTTGTTTTCCATCAATGATTATTGAGGCAGACTTTTTTTCGGACAAGGGGCAACAAAACGTTCCTTCCCTTTTAGTCAGATTTTGCTTTTCTCTTTTCTTCAGAACATTTGATAAAGTGCCAGTCTGTGGTTGAGTTAATTGTCTTTCCTGAGGAGGCTGGGGAAGAAGAGATTTGGTAAGAAAATGTAAGGATTTTTCTTCCTTTGGAACTCATATCATGGGACACTTGAACAAACTGGTGACCACTTTTTCAGGGATTCTAACCCTATGCTGTGTTTCACAGGATCACAGAATCACAGAATGTTAGGGGTTGGAAGGGACCTCGAAAGATCATCTAGTCCAACCCCCCTGCCAGAGCAGGAGCACCTAGAGTAGAGCACACAGGAACGTGTCCAGGCGGGTTTTGAATGTCTCCAGAGAAGGAGACTCCACAACCTCTCTGGGCAGCCTGTTCCAGGGCTCTGTCACCCTCACAGGGAAAAAGCTTTTCCTTATGTTAATGTGGAACCTCCTGTGCTCCAGCTTGCACCCATTGCCCCTTGTGCTATCGTTGGCCATCACCGAGAAAAGCCTGGCTCCACCCCCCTGACACTTGCCCTTTCCGTATTTATAAACATTAATGAGGTCAGCCCTCAGTCTCCTCTTCTCCAGGCTAAAGAAACCCAGCTTCATCAGCCCTTCACCATGTGTTTGTGCATAAAGGCAGTAAAATCCAGTTCCCTGTAATGATAATTAGAAAATCACTATGACAGTTAGAAGTAATTGTGTTTGTAAGGTTATCAGATTCTAAAGCCAGTGACATTTCTGCTCATTCTCCTTTATTTTTTCACAAAATCATATTTGAGTCAATTGCTCTCAAAGGCAAAATAAATCTAAGAACTTAATTTTAGGGACAGAGAGGAAAAATTAGACTGAGAAGTTAAGCAAAAGTAGCAGCATTTATTTATTGTAGTTCTAACCCCCCCCCCCCCCTTTTTTTTTTTATAGTCTGCTATTTGGGAGAAAGGGGGACTGATTCATGTTCTTCGGGGTGGTTGGCAATATGATCACTGCAGAGTGCTAGATGTTCAAAGCCCATGCACAAGAGGGAAAGAGCAAGTAATTCAGTGGTGTTTCTTCTTACTCTGAATACTCCACATCCCCCAGGACTGCAGCAGTGCTGAGCAGCCAGAGGGTTTAATGAACTGATGGCTCATTCAACTGGAGCACAAAGAAGATAAGCAGAGATGAAACTGAGTTAACAATGGCTTTTCCACATGGATGTCATGAGGAAAATGAGTTATAACCACAGATGGTTTCTGGAGAGATTTTTCAAGGATGGCAGGGGTGCAAAGGCACCAAGGCCACAGGAGTGAAAGGGCAGATAGTGGAGGTGATGTCCTGGCTGGAGCTGGACCTTGTGGATGCAGGACTGAAAGAGGGCAGAGCCCTAACTGCTGGATTTGGGAGGCTGCAGGCAACAAGCCTGGCTTTCTGGCATCATAAGATGAACTTTCAGCCACACCTATTGAAGGCTTTGACCTGCTAGAAGGTAAAATAGTGGTTTATTCCTGATAAAGGACAGCTGAGGAATTATACAGCATCAGCTCATGGATGACTTCTTGGATCAAATGGGTGGCCTTTTCCTTAGGTGAGTTCATAGCAAGTATTTTGGTAGTATTGTGAATATTTCTTAGCCCTATGGAAAGGAGTAAAAGCATTATTTCATGCCATGAATAGCAAAAGCTATTGGAGATGATGAAATCCGTTTGAGGGCTGTTTCTTGCAGCCTGCTGCGCACAATTTTCCTTGACCTCGTAGCTTGCAAAAGAGGGTTGCTCTTAATTGATTCACTAATAGTTTGATAATGTAGCTGTTCGTCCTGACTGGGTATATATTTGACAATGCAGCATTAATTCCCACCAACATATTCTTGGGAAAAACTGAAAGAAAACTGCCTCTTCCCTGTCCTGTGGCTTTTGCTTCCCCACGTGCCACGTGACGATGAGGTTGTTTTTTTTGCGTCCAAGGTAGGATGCTAATTTGGTTGTTTTCGTCTTCACTTTTTAGTTAGCATTTTGGTAAAAATATCATCAGCTTTGCATCAGCAATGACTTTATGGCAGTGTCTTTGTGCTGTCATTTTTATAGTGTAATACATGTAGCAAAAGCTTTCGAATGTACTGAAAGTCCCACACAAAGAAATAAGTCAGATATTTCTCAGTTTCTGTCCCAATGAAGGAAGGGAGAACTTTTTTTCAATCTGTGTTATGAAGGTTTTTTAGCATTTTTACCTTCAAGTTAGTTACTTTCAAAGAAGGCAGAGGGGTTGAATCTTTGTCACTTTTCAAAATATCTTCATTTAGATTGGAAACTTTGGAAAGGAGGCAGGTTTTTTGTTCTATGCTGTTTACACAATGTAGTCCAATGTGGAAAACCTGCCCTGGCCAGAGTAACTCCAATCTCTGATCAAGCTTATTATTATTGTAGTAGAGATACTGACCTGGTCAATGTCAGGGTCCCACTGACTGCTCCTGCAGATGCACACATCCAGGACCATATTTTCTGTGGTGGTAACATAAAGTTTCTTTTTTCATGTGCTTAGTATAACTTTTTCTTATGAAGAAAAAAAAAAACCAACCACAAACCAAACCCACTTCAAAATACAGGAGCAACGATATTTTCAGAATTGTGGTCATTGTGAAATCACATCTGTCCAGTATATGTCAATTTGACAACAATTTGATCTTTTCAAATGGAACCACTTAACATGTATCACTGTATTGCAGCAGAAAAAACCTGAATGTTTCCTAAGAGTAAGTATTAGCTGAGGCTTACATTCGTAATGCTTGCGACATGGGAAACATACCTTACCACTTAACATTTCCTATCAAATTTAATTTGTGTTTGATTAGTAGATAACTTGGGTATAATGAATTTAGTAACATATTGTTCCCTTTGTCATGTGGCAAATAATGTTCGGCGATGCGTCACTTGATGTTATACTAAATTAAATTCCTGTATTGCCATTTATACTAAGTAACCATGAAATGTTACTGGTTTACATTCTGCAGGGTTCAGATACTTCTTAGTGTTAGCCAATATGATTTTGTTCTCTGTATCAGTCCCTCACAGGGATTTTTTTTTTTTTTTTTAAAAAAAAACCGAGCTGATCTAACATTAAGAGTTTGTGTGGACAAATGGGCAGAGCACTGAATTCAGAGGACCCAAGTTCTGCTTCTGTAGGACCTGAATGACTTCCCCTCCCCATGTGTAAAAGAGGAGGAAAGATAACTGATCTATTCTGTAAAATATTTCCGGATTCATGGAACAGCTGTTGATAGGCAGGTTGTGGCAAAAGCCTTTTTGAACAAAATGCTCTGGAATCGCTCTCAAAGCCAGGAGAGGGAATTCCAGCACCCCAGGGGCAGGGGTGCATCCTTCTCTAAAACTACATCACCTCAATGACATAAAAAAATTACTGGGACAGGTTAGGACGGGGTGTGTGAAGTCAGGTGGGCACAAAGTCTTATCCCCTGTGTGCTAAAAAACCTTAAAGGCGAAAACATAAATCTGCTTATCAGTGGCTTTGTTATTAATATCAAGAGCAGAGCAATTGGATGAAATCACCTCAACGTATCTCTCTCTTGAGAAAAAAAAAAAAAAAGTTGTTTTGGCATTGGCTGCCACCAACACATCAGTCTTTTGGGTGTAGAAGGCGTACCTTGTAGTTAGTCACCCTTGATGCTGTGCAGTCATACATCTCAGTCATGACAGTAGTGCTACAGTCTGGCCACACCCTTAAAAAGATAAGACTTGCTGAAAAGGGGCAGTGTAAAAACAGCAGCAGATTTCTGGCCACTCTGTGCTTGGGGTCCTTTTTGAGATGATGAGGCAGGGTGGGGGGACAAGGGGAGGTGAGGAAGCAAAGGGAAGAATAAATTTACAGTTTCTTCCCATAGCCCTGCAGAGCCCGGGGAGGAAGGTGGTTGCATCCCTTCCCCCGCGTGACCAGCTAAGCCATCGTCTTGTGTCCGTCACTTAGGGATCAGCCATGGCTGAGCGTGGAGTTGCCCTGGGATTGGGGAGGGCCTAATGTGGGGATAGGGGTGTTGCTCAGGGGTCACTGCAAACAGGAATACTCAGAAGGGGAGTGATAACTTGATAGCTGATCTCCAGCAAAGTCTGCTGCGCTGCCCAGTGGCAAAAAGCCCATGTACATAATATGCCTTTGAGAGATGGAGAGTTTAGGAGTCCTGACGTCATTGTTTGTGATTATGTTAATCAAGATACACAATTACACTAAGGGGCAGTCAACTTCACCTAGTTTGAGCCGCTCAGGTGTTAGGCATCTGGACTTAGATGGGCTCCTACTCAGATTATTAGAAGAACATAGTGCACCTCCAGAGAATGGCTCAAACTATCCGAAGACAGAAAAGATGTCGACAGGATGACTCTTTTTTTTATATGGGGGTTCTTTTGTATCTGTTTTACCCCATGTGGGCTTGTGGATAACTAGTTTAGACAAGAAGACTCAGCTCCAGCCTTTTGTAGTTCAAGCTAGAGAAGGTGAATTTAACCCTTAGGTAACCAGAATTTAGCCAGGACAGCAAATATGATAAAGAAATGCTTTATCCTGAAGTTCCCAACTAGAGAAGTCTGACCTGAATACCTATCTGCTAATGAAGATCTTCACATGCAAATTAGTAATGTTTCTTCCCCTGAATAGAGTATAAATTATTGAATGCTCAGTTCTTCTGACGTTATCCAGAAAGAAAGCCTTTGGTAATAGGCTGTAATAAACCTATTAATTCTCTTCTCAGGATGATCTACAGCATGATTTTGAAGCCATTAATTTAGCTGTCATATCTCTTGGAAGCGTAATATAAATCTAGACAAGAAAAAATGGAGTAGAGATTGACTGGTAGAAGCAAGCCAGGGAAATAACAGCCTGAAGTTGAGACAGTAGGAAGGCTTTGTCATCTTCCAGCAGGATGAGAGGAGAGGATGACTGGTGTGAAGCTGCTGCATGAGAAGGTGGTGAGGGTGTAAGGCAAGACCCTGTGGAAAAGAGGGAGAAGGCTATGCAAAGCATATGGGAAATGCTGGTCAGAGAGTCTGAGTCTGGCTCCCGATGTGCCCCACAGCCTCACGGACCAATGCACCCAGACAGGTCACCAAGAGGTGAGAAGGTTGAGTGGGGCTGAAATTGTGTGATTGTCAGTATCAGTGTAACTGATGCCAGCGAGTGGCAACAGTCTTCATTTCTGTTTCATTGTCCGTTTGTTTCCTCCTTTCCGTTTTTAATTTTGGGATATTGCTCTTTTCCCGATACATGATCAACAGGCAGCACAGCACCCCAAATCAACGTGGTTCAACAAATGTGCAGCAGTGCAGGAGTTACTGTAGTTATAATAACCTTAAGCTGAGAGTCAGCCATGAAGAGCAGATTAACAAGTTTTGGAGTGTCAACTCTGCAAAAGATTTTGCTAGGATTTTTAGCAGATGAGAATACAAGTTCGGATGAAGGCTCTTGAGTGGAAAGTCTGAAGGTGAGTAACAGTTAAAACTCAGCACACAGCAAATGATGTGTTATAACGAGAGTTTATTTTGATTGCTTGTTTGCTGACTTTTGCCTTAGGCTGCCTAATGGGATTTTCTTGGTAAGAGATAAAAATTAAGCTAAATAACTCACTCCTAATGAGCTACATGTAACTGCAGAAATAAGTGGATTAAAATGAGATCTCTTCTTATTGAAGAAGTACAGAATTCCCATTTTGTCCTTCTTGACAGATTAGAAGACAAAAGTCAATCCAAAACAGGTTTTAGATACCTAAACTTTCACTGACTTCACTGGAAGTATGTGTGGGAGAGCAGAAATTAGATGACAAACACCTATTCAGTTCCTAACTTAACAATTTAAAGGAATTATTTCACTTCTTGTTTGGAGAGGTGATTTCATACAGACTTTTCTATAATGGCCTTCACCACACTGTCAGAAGCAGCTCCTAAGTAAGAAATGCTTATTCTTAAAATAAAAAGGCAAAACCAGATTAAGGTTGGGAACTTTGTTGTAAAGCAGTGATGTGAGAAACCACGTTTTCTTGTGGCAGAGAAAGGCCTTTGCCCTGGACACTTCAGGTGATCCGGATGTCCTCCACAGCCCTGATGTTTCTGGTGTGCATTGAGTTCCCCAGGCAGTTGCTCCTGACTGCTAGATGTGTTTAGGCCCTTGCCTGCCCTGTGGCCACATCCCCACTTGCTGCCAGGGTAGATGCTCAGGAAACTCCTGCTGCTGTCAGAATAAGTCACCTTTGGGAGACCCATGGTTACAAAACCAGGAGGCATAGTGGTGGGGTAGATGAATTGCCCTGGTGGGCTCAGGCAGTTCCCAGGGTGTAGGGCGATGCTTTTTATAAAGCATGCATATGGGGGAGCAGAGTTCAGGGCGAAAAAGTGAATAATTGCACGACGATATGGCCAGTTTAGGTTTTTTTCTCTGCAGTTCACTATGAGGTTGAATTGGGGTCAGGTGAAGACCTTGCACTAACCCTGACCCACAGCTTTCTTGAGCAATACTTGGGGTGCTCAGAACCAGCGAAGTGCGGGTGAGCCATAGGGAATCTAACAATCAACATGGATAGCCAGAAACTAAAAACATTTGGAAAAACATATGTCTTTGACATATAATGATTTTTTGCCCTGTTCCTGAAGATCTAACATGTACCCTAGGGGATGCTTTACATGCCCAATCCTTACGCTTTACCAATAAAGAAGTTATTAAGAAGGAAAGGTGAGCCAAAACAATTGTTGTTGTTTTTTTCAGAAATCTAATCCCAAACTGAGGACAAGCCTTTGAAATGTTACTGAAGGAAGAAATGATTGCAAGCAGTGCAAGCATGTTGGAAACTCGGACATGAATATCTTGGCTTGTGTGTGGCATTTGTCTGTGATGGGATCCAAGTGGCTGTAGCCTCAGCTGGAACTGGGACACTATAGAGCCATGAAGCTTCAACATGACTATGTGCTTCAGGATAATCCCTGGCATCATGTGCAAGGCTGCAGCCTTCTTCAGTCAAAATAAACCAACAGCTCAGTATAAGTCTGAACCAAAGGAGAAAGAAGTATGTAATACTTACTTGTGTGGTGGTTGTGGTTATAAAAAGACTTTAATTTACTAGGACCTGTATATAATGGTTGAATAAGCAAAGAACAAAAGTATTATCTCTGCCCAAAGGAGTGCACAGCTTTAGCCTGCACAACTTAAATTCTTTCCTTATTTCAAGGTGGATGTTTTAAAAAATTACCCTACACAGGTATTTCAGATACCATGTCTCTAGATTTTTCTGATTAAACAAATAACCTATTGGAAATCACCTCAGAAGTTATTTTTTCTTGTTAGATTTCCTACATCCTTCAGCTTTCCTTTCTGTACACATAAATCAAGAAAGGTGGTGTTGTATATGTGTAAATTGGGCTAGAAGTAGCTTGTATGATATGCTGTAGAAATATGCTCTAGATAAGGAAAAAGTATTAAGGGATTAATTCTAGGTTTCTGCATACATGGTATATATGCCTTATGCTGCCATAAGCATTAAGGTATGAAAACAGAGTATGGTAATTTTTAATAGGGTCTGAATTGAAAATATGATATTTGTGTTGATTTCTGCCCTGCTCCAGATACAAACAGCATTAAAATTGTTTCCTGAAATGTGGCTAGTTTTATAGTTAAAATAATCAGGAAAAGAGCATTGTAACAAATGCATATGTATAATAAGTAGGAGTAAGTAAGAGTAGAAAATCCAGCTGCTGCTGTATTGCTGTCAGGACACAGCTATAGAAATTTCACAAGTAGTTATTATTGCATTCTACATTCTGTTGGAATGAGATAGTTTTGAAATGCTAATAATGCTCAAATAGTAAAACTGAGTAGGGGTCCAGCACTGATAAAGCAGGTAGTAATCTTCTCTTTGCTGGGATGTGTTTGCGAAGTTTACCTGCCCTCCCAGAACAACTTGCTGGAAATAACACTATATTTTACATAATTTCATTTTCAGTGTGGCCACAGTGCGATTTCAGTTGGGGCAGCAAAGGGTAAAGAAAGGATAGGGACCGTGTAGGACATTGAGAATTTTAGAAGAAACATATATAAACCAAGAATTTATGGATAGTATGATTGAAATCTTGACAGTCTAATCCAAGAATCGATGAAAGTCCAGATCTAATTATTACAAAAAAAGAGAAAGAATATTTCAATGCAGAAAAATCTTCAAAAATAATGTAATAATCATAGAGATACAGTTAAAATTATTATGCTCACCTTGCTTAGTTTCTAAACCTTTTCTGACTCACTCTTCCCCTGCTCCTCTGGGTCTTAAGGTCGAGGATTTTGTTTTTGTGGTGGTGGCAACGAAGGGTGTGTTTTGGCCAGTTGTCAGCATCCGGAGTCATTTGCTGGAGGAGTAGGATGTTCATGGTGGTGATTTTCTCTCCCTTATTTCAGGGCCCACATGGGGTTGTGTTTATGTGTTTGCTAATACAATTTTACACCTTAGTCTTTCTTCATTGCTCTGCAACTCCACATTACATCTGAATTTTCTATATATGGTGCATTTTACTAGTGTTAGAAATACTTGTTCTTTGTTCTCTTTGTTACGACTAAAGCCGGTTTTGTCTAGCTCCAGCTTGTGCAGCTTGTGCAGATTGTACAGGTCGGGAAAAACTCAGATGGAGCAAGCCTGACCAGCCTTCTCCTGGGGCCTCAAAATCTCAGTACAAAGCCCGTGGCTTCTTAGCGGCAATGGCAATAATATACTACACTACAGGTTTACATGGTAATAAACTGCCCATTTTCTGCAGTCCATTCTGCTTGTGCAACATCCAGTCATTGAATTAGAGATGCTTGAAGGCACATCCTGCTCACCCTTTTAGTATCCACTTATGGACCTGTTACGAATTTTCTATATAAACCCCCTTAATATTAGATATAATTCCAAAGAAGAAAAAATTAAAATTTTTCAGAGATATGTTGACTTAAACCTGCCTTTCTCTTTGTTCTTCACATCTCCCAAATTAACTGTGTGCTCCATCTGTTCAGTGGTGGGTTAAAGGACCAACTGGGTAAAAAGAAAGAAAGTGAATTCACTGGGTTTTTGTCATATTGCAAACACCATGAGAAAGGACCATTTCTTCTTAAATGTCTATAAGAGCCCAAGCACATGAAGCTGTTCATGTGGCTGGAATCTCATCCAAGTTATTTGGCAGGGGACCACTAATAAATCAGATTAGACAGGTAAACCCACTGTTTCTGTAATTTTTAATTAAGTTAGTTTTCGACAATCCTATTTCTATCTGCTGAAGATACTCCAAGGTGTTCAGTGGTGAGTAATTCCATCTCAAACAGCCACCCAAAGAAGAGAGAAGACAAAATGTAGATGAAGGGGAGCACAGCTCACAAACGGCCTGAAAATATTTAGTGTTCTTTATGTCATTACCCCTGGTGAATATAGCTTTGATTATGATAGAATCATTTTCATAGAATCATTTAGATTGGAAAATGCCATTAAGATCATTGGGTCCAACTGTAAATTTATGCTGAATTGAGACATCTATAGCTGAACTAGTCATTCATTGCTCTCTTCATGGAGAGTGAAAGGTATGACTTTTTTAGGGTGCAGTGGGTTCTCGCAGTGCAATCCCTGTTGTGAAAGAAAATGAACATACTCCTCAGGAAATAGGGCAGTTGGTTCAAGTAACAGAAGCATTTCACAAAGCGCAATCTTTGCTCTGTTTGCACAGTTTTCAAAACTCCCAATAAAATCATTCAAGCCTGGCTGCCAAGTCATTATCTCAAACCAAAGCAGCAGGCTGACACCTGTCCTTTTGTCACATTGCAGTTGGATTTAAATGGGAGGAAAGAGGCTTACAGAAGCCAGCCTCGCCTGTCCTTGTTTGCACCCGCTGCTCACACATGCAGGCTCCTGATCCGTGAACAGGGGCCGAGCCTCACAGCCCCTTGTGCCCAGGATGCTCCAATCAGATAAGCAAAGCATAAAGGTCCAGTAACAGGCAAGTTGCAAGGGCTGTACAAAACGTCAGTGGCAAAGGCAGGATCAGAATTCAAAAGTCAACCGTAGCTGATAATGTCACACTTAATCCTCTGGAAAACGCTGCTGAGTTAAAGCAGTATGATGGATGCCATAGTTGAAGGGATTTAGCTAAGCAAGGAGGAGCAAATGCAATCTTTTTCTCCTAGCTTTTATTTAATGTTTTTGAGTGGGGGAACTGCAGGGGCAAGGAGAGGAAGGATTTAGGCTTGTGATGAGTTCAGTGTTCCAGGTAAACTTGTGTGTAAGGGTGTAGTCTTTGGGATGAATATCCTACAGTCTGCAAGTGTTTTCAGTTCGAGTAGCTAAATGTTGAAATTCACACCTCTGTGTGCTTTCATGGACATTTATTTTAGGAATTCAAACATCTTTTCTATATATTCCTCTAGTTCAAGATCAAATATAAATAGGAAAAGTCTAGAAGTATTTAATATTCAATAATTCAGTGGCTCTGTACTGCCAATTTAACCTAAATAACTTTGTGTCCTAACTTTACTCAAGAATGTTTTCTTAAAGGGGATTTAGAAAAAGTTATAGGGTTGTCCATAAGCTGAACGGACCCAAACCAGAAAAGTGTCTTGTGGTAGTGACGCTTTCCCTCCAAAATATCTTTCTCTTATACATTGGTGCAAGTGAAGTGCTACAAAACTGTGCCCTGACCCTGAGGAGGTCTGTAACCTCCCTCTCTGCAAATCCCTGTGACCTTTTCTTCTTAGGCTGAAAGGCAATAGTATTTATCGCACAACATTAGTGAGTTAATGTTCTTTAAGCTTCAAGCCATGGAGGTAAACACATGCATGATGTTCACTTGCAGACAGAATTTGTTGGAAGAGACAACACGTAGCTAGTGGCTAAGGAGTCATAAAAGAGGTACTGTATGTAACAGCCTATGTCCTGAGAGCAAGCATCTCCCAATGTTTGTGCATCCCAGAATGGAGGGATGCACAATTATTATGGTTGGATAATTCAAAAGCATGGGAGGGAATGTGGATAAAGAGGGTAGATAAAATCAATGAGGGACTGACACACAAGAACAGACACTTTATTGGTATGCAAGTTATGAAAGAAACTAAACACTAATGTTGTTTTTGTTTACAGTGAAGAAAAATATCAGGCCTGATGATTGTATTGTCTTTACTAGCTTGGTATTCTGTGGATGATCCCAGTCAAACCTTAAGAGTTTAATGCAAGTTTCAGATGGGAACATATTTCTGGAATGAGATGAAGAAGAACTATAAGCGGTAAAAGGGCAAAAATTCATAGGATCAGTTACATCTGATGCTCTGAGAATAATAAATTAATTCTCTAATTAATAGTATAGAGTGATTCCAATGTACAGAGATAATCTGTTCATCAAGCAGGATAAAATCTAACGATAATCAGTAAGAGGCTCAGGTGATGCTTGGGAGCTCTCATCACAGCAAATCCTACCGCTTTCTTTGAACTAGCCCAATGAATACTGACAAATGGCAGTGACAGGATGAACTGTTAGAATCAGGGAACATTATATACAGTAGAATTGTGTGACCAGGTATTTTTGCCACATGCTAAATATGAAAGCTCATATGTTCTTACATGTTAGCCATTCTGGGGTTTTAATAGCAATATCCTGTTACTTGTACATCTAAATGCTTTCAAGTCATGGTAATGATCCAGTGTGCTAACAATCAGGTGGAAAGCACTGTGCCATTTCAGGTGTCTATCTCCTTGCAATCAGCCAGTTAATCGCAGCAGGAGATCACAGTGTGCACCACAGAAACATCAGGAGGCATTAAGAGCAACTGGGACTTTCAGCTGTTATTTCAGTTAGCATGCTTAATTCTGAATGCTGGCTGGACAGCGTGGTGGGATAGTATCGAACATGGCATTTGCAAAGATGTGGTTTAGACTAGACTGTGTGAACAAAAGGCTAGATTGAATGGAAATGCCTACTACCTGGATAATTATAGTAGCACTGATTATAGCATTCAGTGAAACATGACTATATTCGGGTCACACTTCAGCTCAGGCAGGGTGTCTCTTCAGGGAGCACAGAAGTAATGGCCATTACAGTGAAGTGTGTTTCTCTGTCCTCTGTTCTGTGTGCTGATACAATCCCTACAAGTCACAGGAACAACTTCTACTGGTGTAACTGGTGAAAAATTAATCCCTGGAATGAAATAAGGCTATGGTCTTGCCACTTTTCCAAGCTTTTGGGAAGCCAGCACCCAAAGCTTGTGCCTTGGTTTGAGGCACAGAAGAATACTTCCCAGTTTCAGGGCTTTGGCTTGTATCTAGGTAGTCAAAATCTGGCTCCTGATAATTTTTGAATGTTAATTGTTCCTTGATGGTAAGTTATTACGGAATTTTTAAATAAAAAGAATCAGTGGGGATCCTTGCATTTGACCGTGATGGACTTTTACCATACGATTTGAAAATTGAGCATGAAAAGGGTTAGCAGTTTAAACTTAGAAAAAATAGTCAAACATATTTTTTCCCCACAAATGGGATTTAGCAGTTAGGCATGAAAATAATCACGACTTTATATCTTTCATTTATAGTATTATAGCATACACAAGAGCCTTTTAGCTGAAAAAATATCAATGCAAATGTTAGGTATTAGCATTTCCCTGAAGAGTTATTTTCTTTCCTTGCAGTTTTCTTCCACCTGCCTTCCACCTTTTTTTCCTAACAGATAGAAGAGGAAATGCAAAATCATTCCTTTTTTTCTTCAGAAAATTGTTTGTTTTCTCTTTGGTAATGCATATGTAGTGAACAGCCCTCTCCTGCTAGTTGTAGATGGCTCAGAGCTTATAGCTCTGAAGGTTAGTGACTGCAGTAAGGTATTTTAGTACCAAGAAATTAGGCAGATTTTCAGAAAAGATGGGAATTTGGGCTGCTGAACTCCTTTGAAAATCTGACTTTAGTCTTTCTATAAAAGCATTTATGGCCTCGATGGAAGCTGAGCTTCTTTTTGCACTCTTGCCAATTGCTAGAATTGAACCCTTGAAAAATAATTTTCTAAATTATCTCATTTAAAGACAACAGGAGTTTCGTCTCTGTCATTGATTTATTTAAAATTAACTTAATGAGTCTAACTCTGGTATTCAAAGGTAGTCAGTAATTAGCTAATATTTTAACATAAAATAAGCAGTGGATTGAAGAGGACTGAAATACATGTAACTGCTAATGATCACTGGGATTAGGATATGATACACCATGGGAAACTTCCAGTCTGCTTGCTGTTCAAAAGCCTGCCCTTCGCTTAGAGCAAACAGGAACAGATTCCCTCCTAAACACTGTCCCTCCGAGGAGAAGACACAGTCTACTGGGAACTAGCAGTACTACGTCAGTTCTGTTATTTTCTTTTATCTGGGCTAACATTCTTGATTACTGACCAAGCCGTTATACCACCTACTTCTTCAGACTTCCTTAAAAGGTGGAAATTCCAAGCTGAGTGAAATGTTGTGATTTTGATACTACAGGCTCAAGTCTCGTGGGTACAGGTCAGGTTGTTTCTCAAGATGAGTATGCCAAAACTCCTTATGCTGCTGTTCTGGTAAGAGACATTACCTGCTCATGGTGAGTTGACGCTGGCTGGCTGCCAGGTGCCCACCAAGCCACTCTATCACTCCTCCTCCTCAGTAAGACAGGTGGAGAAAATACAATGAAAAAGCTCATGGCTCGAGGGAAGGACAGGGAGATTACTTACCGATTACTGTCACAAGCAAAACACTCGACTTGGGGAAATAAAACTAATTTACTGCCAGCTAATAACAGAGTAGGATAATGAGAAATAAGAACTAATCTTAAAACACCTTCCCCTCATCCTTCTCTTCTTCTTGGGCTCATTCGCAATTTCTCTACCTCCTCCCCTCAAGCAGCACAGGAGGATGGGAAATGAGGGTTGAGGTCAGTTCCTTACACATCATCTCTGCTGCTCCTTCCTCCTCACACTGTCTCCCTGCACCAGCGTGGGGTCCCACCCATGGGAGACGAACTTCTCCAACACAGTTCCTTCCCGCAGGGTGCAGTTCTTCACGAACTGCTCCAGTGTGGGTCCTTTTGACAGGGTGCAGTCCCTCAGGAACAGACTGCTCCAGTGCGGGTCCCCCATGGGGTCACAAGTCCTGCCAGCAAACCTGCTCCAGCGTGGGCTCCTTTCCATGGGTCTACAGGTCCTGGCAGAAGCCTGATCTGGCATGGGTGTCTTGGAGCTAGCTGAAACTGGCTCCATTTGACATGGGAGCAACTTCTGGCATTTTCTCTCAGAAGCCACCCCTGCAGCCCACCCCTGTACAAAAACCTTGCCATGTACACCCAATACACTGCTGTTTGTGCTCTCTTCCCATCTTCAAGACATCCAGTGTTCTCCAGCTGCTGCTACAGAAGCTGTTGATGAGCTGATGATTGAATCACACATGAGTCATTATTTGGTCTCTTAAGCTCCTACCTTATGAAGGTTTGCAAACAATCTTGTGTTGAGTTGTACAGTTTGTTTATTTAACCTTTGCTGTTTATATGATAGAATTAAACCCAAATATACTTCAATCAGTTTATTAGGTCCTGCCCAAGTAAACACAAAATCAGTCTTTGGGAAGGGACAGTCCTTTTCCAGAAAACTCATTTCAGTATTGTTTAAATTACGATATCTCTTTCAGACAAACCTTTTAACATGCATTCTTTCCTGTGGTCAGTTCTACAAATCCAAGGCCCTAGCGAAGCAGCCAGAAGTTTACTTGAGCTCTGATGACAGTGTTTTCCATAAGCATGCTTTGCAGAATAAGCACCTGAAAAAAGTAAGAAAAGGTGGTTTAAAGGGGGTATAACTTGAATTTATTTTTTACATTTTAAAAGCTACCTCAGTGAAACTTATCCATCTACTTAGTCCAGAGCTCTGGAGAACAGATGCTGAGATGTATTATGCTGTCACCTTCTGATGGTGACTGCCCCACAGATTGTATATGAAGTGACCAGCTAAAATGTGGTGCAGCTAGTACTGGGTAGTTTGCATTAATTTATTGCATTAACTCAGAAGCTCTCCATCTCATAACTTGCAACTCTTAAGTCACAACTCACACGCCTATGAGCAAAAACTTACCTGGTTGACAGTGAGAGTGCTCGTTCTTCCTACTCCATCATGGTGCAAGTGTCCCTTCTATCTCGCTGGGAAGCACGAAAGCCTCAGCAGTCCAACTGCTGTTGGATCTGCTTGAAAAGTTTTTTGGGTAAGCATCATTATACCTTCCAGCTTGGAAGTTTGGTCTATACCATTTCCATGAGTTGGTGGATTCTGAACGAGCTGCCAAGCAATCCATGTGCAAGGATGGTGGCTGCAGGAGACAGCGAGCTGCAGGTGATAGCGACTCCATAATGACCTTTAGCTCTTCCTGGCCATCATGTCCTGCCTACGTGTTGCTCTCACTTTGACCTAATTGCGCTGCTCCCAGCATACATCAGGCCTCAGCATGAGCCATATGTTAGCCAAAACCTGATCAGGAGTTGTGTGAGCTGCCACACACATACTTACAGGCTGCATCAGTCTGAATACCTTCCCTTCTGTTGAGCAAAATTTAATGCTCACTTCTTCAATATAACATGTATTTTTGGACAGGAATCTGGTTTAAGCAATACCTGCCCTTCATTAAGCTCTTCAGTTAAACCTACAATGGCTGTAACTGCCACGACTTCTTTAAACACCATATTGCTCAAAAATTTATATATTCTGTTGGCCTTTATTCACAGAGGGATTGGTCTCCAATGCAAGAGTCTTCTTGAATCAAGCTTTCATCACAGATTTAAGACAAAATCAAAATAACTAACTAAAGAATTTAAATCTTCAGTGCTTCATAAAAGAACAACCTGAAAGTGGAAAAAAGCACATTTGTTCATAGTCATTAGACTCCTACACAGGACCTTGAAAAAGTTTGCAGCATTAGTAACATTTAGACTGTTTAGATGTAGACTACTTAGACTGAAAACCTTATTTTTCATTATTTTTCTCTAGTTCCAGATTAGCAGGTATCATAGCTACTCTGAGAGACTGTTATATTAATGCAACAGATCGTTGATATAAAAAAGCCCATCTCAATAACAGAAAATACATAAATGTATGGAGTTCAGGAAATTAGAACAAGAAGTTTGTGAAATTTTGGAAGTGTTCAGTGAAACTCTAAATGCTAACACTGTTCCTGTCTTATGCATGCTGCTTTGGCTGCAGGGCTGTGTCCTCCTTTTAGGTAATCATAGGGGGAATAGATAAAAGCATTGCTATCTTAAATGCTGTGTAAAGTTTCAGTAAGAGCATTGCCAAGAGACTCTAGATGTTGTTATGCTTCAGTTGCTCTCTGACTGCTGCCTTCTCTGTGTGTGGGGCAACTTGATCAGTCTTGATTTCCTGTCATGTATCAAATAGTTTTGCCAAGAGTTAAAAAATGGAACATTTTTCATTTCACCATCCCAGCACAAATCCTGAAGTGAGGAATAAGTAAGTGAAGGATGGTGACAGGGTCTCAAAAATTTAGTTTAGATATTATTATCTTTTGTTTTTTTTTAAACTGAAAAGCCAAAATCTTCTTTCAAGAGCAATGTTAGCATAGTTATTCTCAAAGAGAGCAGCAGGGTAGGATACTAGAAGTCTCTTCCAAATCTGCATATCTGCCTTTTCTACTGCCCATTTGACAACAGCTTCATCTTCAAGTACACCTAACCACACATTACCTCTCTGTGAGGCTGTCTTCCAAATTTCATCAAACTGTTTCTCCTAATGTTAAAAACCAACAACCAAATTCTTACAGCATGAAATGTCAAAAAGTAAAGATTACACTCATAATAATTTAGTACACAGTGTCAGTAATTTAGAGCTGTGATCAAAACTGGCTTTGACAGAACATTTCTAAAAGTTTTAGCTGCTGTGTTTCAAACACAGTTTCAAACTCATGTTGAGCTTCCCATTCAAATGTTACCTCCTGTGGTCTCTTCACCTCCATGTCATTTCTTGGGTTTGTCCTTTCTGTGGCAAATGCTCCACCTATCCAAGATGCCTGGTTCTCTACAAACCATCAAACACAAAAGACCTGCTGCTGTTTTGCTCCCACTCTCTTCAAGCATGACCAGTTATTTTCCATTTTCACAGCCTGAATTCATCCTTGGCTGAGCTATTTTGAAACAAATTGCCTTGTTGGAAAAAAAAATTATAATTCAATTAAGAAAAGTCTGTAATGATTTAATGCTCAAATATTTATTTCAAAGCAGTGCTGCTGATTTTTGGTCAAAGGAAAGAATAATATGTGGCTGAAGTGACTGCATGAGGAAGACTGCTTTAATGAAGACAGCTAACACTAATGACTGAGTTTTGAGCTTATACCCTTAATTATGCTTTAACTCAGTTTCTTATTCTGAGGTTTGGAGACAGCCTGTGCCTTGTTCAAATGGGCACTGCATTTATCAATATCCATACATGCAACACACGCATTTCCGTAGGCTGTATTTAACTAGTAAGCAGTATTTGTGCCAACCAGGTGTACAGCACCATAAAGCCACGTGTTAATTTGGTCTTTAATATTTCTCTCCTGATAATCTCTGTCTCCTGTTAGTATACCCACTTCAATAATTGAACTTAATACTACATGTGGTGCCTTTCACATAACAATTTCAAAGCGTGTTAAGGACATTAATCGATAAACTTCATCCAGTGGTAATTATAAAAGGCCATAAAATGTGTTTGCATTATTCATGTGGATTAAGTAAGGCACAGAGAGGTTAAGCTATTTCATCCATCAAAGCAACAGCAGAGCTAGCAATAAAACCTAGAAATCCCAATTTTCCTCGTCCCAACTGCACATGATACTCCCTTCCAATCACTAAAACAGCCACAATATCCCAATGCAATGATCCCACCCTTCCCCCTACAGCATCAAACGACGTGACAAGATGACCCAATTTTGGCAGTGTCAGTTAGGCTGGTTGAAAGATTGTATAAAGCAGATAAGCCATTACTGCTTTGCAGACAGAATCACAGAATCTCAGACTGGTTTGAGGTCAGAAGGGGCCTCTGGTCCAATCCCCCTGCTCAATCAGGGCCACCTAGAGCTAGTTGCCCAGGACCTTGTCTAGATGGTTTTTTAGTGTTTCCAGTGATGGAGACTCAGCAACCTCCCTGGGCAACCTGTGCCAGTGTTCAGTCACCTTCACAGCAAAATTGTTTCCTGATGTTCGGAGGAAACCTCCTGCGTTTCAGTTTGTGCTGATTGCATCTGGTCCTGTCACTGAAAAGAGCCTGGTTCTGTCCTTTCTGCACCCTCCCTTCAGATATTTATAGCCTTTCCTCATAGGAGAGGTGCTCCAGTCCTTTAATCATCCTTGTGGCCCTTCATTGGACTCTCCCCGGTAGGTCCATGTCTCTCCTGTACTGAGGAGCCCAGCACTGGACACAGCACTCCAAGTGTGGCTTCATCAGTGCTAAACAAAGGATCAACTCTCTTGACCTGCTGGCAATACTTGGTTTAATGCAGCTGAGGATACTATTCACTGCCTTTACAGCGAGGGCGCATGTCTGACTTATTCAATCTGGTGTCCACCAAGACTCCCACGTCCTTTTCTGCCAAGCTACTTTCCAGCTGGATGGCCCCAGCATATATTAGTACCTGAAGTTGTTCCTCCCCAGGTGCAGAACTTTGCACTTCCCTTTGTTGAACTTCATGAGGTTCCTGTCAGACCATTTCTCCAGACTATTGAGGTCCAGCATTGAGGAAGCATCTGATCTAAATTATTGTGAACCATCAATGTAGGATGACATTAAACTGAACTGACTCTTGGGGGAGCACTGGACAATCCACAGGCAAAGTGAACTCCATGACACAAGACCATCCTGGCAGTATGAAAGTTGGATGTCTGTGAGTTGTAGGGAATTAATGGTCTAAGACTTGCTGTCAGGAAAAAAACATGAAATCAGAGCTAGGTGCCAAATGAAGGACACCAAAGGGGAGTTGAAAGCTGGAGAAGCATTTACCACAAGAACAGCAACAACAATTGATGCACTTCAGCTCTGTTTCAATGCAGTAAACAAGGACAAGCTTCAAGAATCACATAAGTAATTGGCAGCCAAAAATACCCACAGCCCAGATGGCAATGCAGAGGCAAATCTATTTTCGAGCATTCCAGCATTCACCCTGTGTCTTTGTCTTGGTTTTTTTTGTGTGTTTGTTTTTGTTTTTAAAGAGAGGGCTAAGTGAGGGAATAGCATTTAGAAAGCAAATAGGAGGTTGCCATTATTGCTCTGGTGCTGGGACTAGGAAACACACATAAACTCAATCCAAGATAACAAACTGTCACTTCTCTAGAGCCTTGTAATCCAAGGGGTTACTTCTAAAAGTGGGAGTACAGTCCCATCATCTCCAAATGGTGTGAGAGATGGGAAAAATACATATATACATAGATTTAAGGTGAATGTGTCACTGAAATGTGTGTATATAAGTGCATATGTGATTAAGGGGAAGAAGGGGAGCATGGTATGATGGGGTGGGGAGGAGGACACTTGCATGAGACTATATTTTAGGTTAATTTATGGGGTTGAGTGACTGTGATCTTTTCATTTTGGTATCAAGTGAGTGCTTGGTAAGATCAGTGTGTAGAGGTGGTTTTTTTGGATGGAGATTTCCATTAAGAACACCAGTAACAGTTTGCTTCAGTACATTGTGAAGCATAGTCAGAATAGACAGAACTTATGTCCTGGCCCTCTAGGTTCAGTATATGGCAAAACGAGCAAAGGAATAGATTTTAATGCTATGAACACTAGGCTTCACTCACTTCAGTGAACTGATTAATGCCTCTGAACGCCCAAAAGATGAGGCTGTTGGTGTGACCTTTAGTAATGCAAACCCATATGACATGAAGCCCTTACTGCCTTGTTATGCGGTTGGTGGCTCTCACCAGTCCTGGATCCTGATGATGCTGGATGCTCCTTCTCTTTTGCCCGTAGTAAGGAATGAGATATAGAGTGGAAAATCCAGGCTGAGTAGTTTTCCCTACCCATGTTTCGTCACAGAGTGACCCACTGTTGTGCAGTGGGCTGTGACACACAGCTGAGAAACTCCTAGGCTAGTAGCGAACATGATCAACATGGTCTTGCAGTGAGTGAGGGAAAATCCCATAACAAACATTTATCTTGGCACTGAGCATAAGAAAGAGCAGCCTGCATTGCAAACGGAGAGTTAGAAGCCAGCAGTTTCTGACAGCTTGATTTTAATTTTTTTTTGTGTGAGTAAGGCTGATGGCAGTATTTGGGGCTGACAGAAGCTGAGGTGCAAGGTTATCTGAGCATCGCAGTTGTACTGCAGGAGGGAGGGCACAATTTTGTTGTCTGCTTTGAAAACACCTCATGAGCAAAGCGATAACTTCACTTATGGATAGAAGCATGATAAGAGAAAACTACATGAAATGACATTTTTGTTTTGAAGAATCTAGGCTACATGTCCTCGGGAAAAAGAATAATAGGATGGCACTGAATATAATTTCTGGTGGCAGACTTCTATTCTGCCAGCTCCTGAAGTTGAGTCAGATCCAGACACCCTATGTTTTGGCAGATGAAGCATAGGCATTCCTTAATAATCTGTTACACAAAGTACTTTGAAGGTCCATGGGAGTCATTATATTGCCTTTTTTTTTTTTTTCTTCATATGATGTTAGGAGGCCATTGAATTTTTTTTTTTTTTTGAGAAAATCAAAAGATAAAACTGCTAGTTTTGTGCGAATGCATACACACCTATCCCAACTGGCAGAAAAGAGCCTTTTTGTTTCAATGATAAACTTTGGTGTGCAAATTCTGAAGGTTAAGAGACAGAAGGCTCCTAGCAGAAAAAAACAGAGCTTCCAAGCTACCTTCTAAATCTCACGATTTTTAAAATTCTGTATTTGGGAGATCTCACCTATAATTTTTCACATGAGGGTTGGCCAGATTGTTCATGCTATTGACTGCTAGTATCTGAAACCTAGACTAGAGATAAAGAGCTGGATTTTTAAATCAGCTGAGGAAGTTGAATGTGTTGGCATGTATGATTAGAAAGGCACTTTGATCATAAGGTCTACCTGCCAGGACTTCTCACGTGCTGGCTGAGCAGTTAAGCTACTCTTTAGCTACAAAGGTTCTCTCAGATATGTAAGTTTTTATTCACTTTTAAAAATTGTTGTCATAACATGACACACTCTGTCTTGGTTTGTAGGATGTCTGTTGGGAGAATTTCACTGCAGTAGCTTGATTAACGTCTTCTTGTGGTTTAACCCCAGCCAGCAACTAAGCCCCACACAGCCACTCGCTCACTCTCCCCACGTCAGGATGGGAGAATTGGAAGGGTGAAAGTGGGAAAAATCGTGGGTTGAGATAAAGACAGTTTAATAGGTGAAGCAAAAGCCGCACACACAAGCAAAGCAAAACAAGGAATTCATTCACTGCTTCCCATCGGCAGGCAGGTGTTCAGCATCTCCAGGAAAGCAGGGCTCCATCATGTGTTAAGAGTTATTTGGGAAGACAAACACCATACCTGAACATGCCCCCCTTCCTCCTTCCTCCCCCAGCTTTGTATGATGAGCTTGACATCCTATGGTATGGGACATCCCTTTGGTCAGTTGGGGTCAGCTGTCCCAGCTGTGTCCCCTCCCAGCTCCTTGTGCACCCCCAGCCCACTCACTGGTGGGGTGGTGTGAGGAGCAGAAAAGGCCCTGGCTCTCTGTAAGCGCTGCTCAGCAGGAACGAAAACATCCCTGTGTCATCAACACTCTTTGCAGCACAAATCCAAAACATGGCCCCATACTAGCTGCTGTGAAGAAAGTTAACCCTTTCCCAGCCAAAACCAGCACATCTGGGAAGACTTGTAAACTAAACTGTTATAAACATACTGAGTACAAAATGAGTCAAATTATGCTGTCTTATCCCCTAGCACAGGAGGAGAATTACCCTGTCAAAGATGCTGCTCTCTGCAGCTTCTCTCTTTTCTGAGCTGGACAACTGTCATCTAGGATTCCTGTCCTAAAATGGTTTCCATTACTGTCTCTTTTTGTCTTTCTAGACAAAACTATCTACTTCCCTGCATACTTAAAAAGACTAAATACGCTTATGTGTGAGCCATATCAGCCCAGCCATATAGTGTCACATCTAAGTGGGTGGTCAGAATTTAGCCATGCTGGAGATCTTAGTCTTAATCTGACATTTACATGAAACCTGAGGTCAGTGAGGCCATATTAGCTGAAACTAAAAGGTGAGAAAATCATCAAGACCTCTGTGATGTGAGGCTGATAAATTTTAATGGCCCTTCAGTGAGTTCAAGCATATTTTAGAGGGGACTTAACATCTCACAATAATTGCATCCTTATGAAATAAAAATTATAGTGGTTGGCTTGCAGGAGAGTGATGAAAACTATTTTTCATCTCATGCTGTAGAAGAAAATGAACCTTTCCCAAGTACATTCTGTCAGTCACAGTCAGACAGTTTAGACTAACATCCTATTTCATTGGCAACTTTTGTATTTTCATTTTTTCATAGTGGACTGCTTGTAAGAGTAAGAGATATTGAATCATATTATTAAAAAAAAAAAAAAAAACAATTATGGTACCACCAAAACATGTTTTAAATTTTTCTTTTTTTTATGACTTCTTACCATGGTAAAATAACTGGATCAGAACAAAAGGATGTAATTCCTACATGCACACCCCTTCTATGAAGGCAGATTTTAGGCAGCAGCTATAAATATGACCCTGTTGACAGCCTGCAGAAGGACATGCTTTGGTGGAGTCCAGCTCCTCCCCAGGTCCTCAGTTGAGTGAGGAGGTTCCTGGGCTGAAGCTGCCATCCTTAGGTACCTCCTGCCACTCCTGAGCTGACTGTGATGCTCTGATTTCATTTCTGAATTCTCCAGTTTGGCTGCAGGGCTCAGCGGCAGCCTGGCCCAATTACCTGGTCCCCCCATGCCTGCAGATGGAGTACTGAGTCTCCCTTGTCTGCCTGAGAAATGTCTCATGAATCTTTCAGCAGAAGGTAGATGTGCACAGTGGTGATCCCGCTGTTCAGCAAGGAGGCTGGGGTCACTTAGCAGCTGCCTTCTGCCTACAGAAAAGACATGCTTGATTGATTTTACAGGTTTTGACTTGTGGCCTCTGTACTCTTGACAGGTGTCAGCATGTGGACATGGCTTTCACATTTCACAAGTCTTCCCCAGTTTGGATATCCTAATGACTTTCTATTTTCTTTTTTTTAATCAAAGCTTCTTCTAATAGTCTCAGCCCTGTTTTGCTGGTCTGATGCACTACTCCTGAAGGAATTATGTCCATATGCTTGTCTGTATGCTTTTCATGCCCAATGTTAAACACTTCCAGGCTTGAAACCTGTAACTTTTTATCATGAACCCCTCCCCTCTTTACACAAAATCCATGCAGGTGGAGAGCCCCATAGTGTTGGGTACTCTACAAACACAATACCGAAACAACTTGTGATTCCAGACACTGAACTTCTGAGGTTTTACATTCATGCTAGGGAAGAGGACAGCTGAATCTGGACTATACTGTCCATTTTGGGGGTACCTGGTCCATGACAGAGATCAACAAACTGGAGAGAACACAGTGGACAACCGCTAGCATGGAGATAGATATGACTTACGAGAACTGGATATGTTTAGCCTGGAGAAAAGGAAGCTAAGGGCTGATTTAGTTGCAGTTGTTCACTCTCTTAAGGAGAATTGTGGAGAAGATGCAGCCAGCATTTCCTCAGAGGTGCACAGTGAAAGGACAAGAGGGAATGGTGAGAGTTGCAACAAGGAAAACTCTGATTCAGTATAAGGAAAAAAATCCTCACCATGACAGTTGTGTAGCACTGACATGGACGTTCAGAGAGGCTAAGAGACCTCCATCCACGGAAATGTTCAAAACTAAACTTGACAAGGCCCTGACAACTTTGAGTCTAGTCCTTCTCTGAGCCGTGAGTGAGTCCAGGTGAATTCCAGAGGGTCCTTCCAACCTAAATATTTCTAGCATTCTGTGACAAATTCTGTATTTTGCATGAATTACTGGAAGTGTCACTAATACTGGAGTTACTTAAAGCAATGGAAGTAACAGTGTGTACTGGAAGTGACCCTGGAAGTGTTACTAACAGTGTGGTACCTCAGAGTTTTGGCAGGGGTGCAAAAAAACCCAATGGCACTCCAGTGATAAGTGGAAAACACTCAGTGCTAAAGGGGAACCAGAAGATGCTACCCCAGTAGTGAGTTTGGAGGACCATTGAAAGAAATTATTTGCTTGCCAGATGCCTAAAGGGAAATACTTTACAGACAGCGAAAGATAGGTAGAGTACTACATGTATTATGACACCATGAAAACCTTGGTTTTCATGGATACCTGTGAGTACCAGCAAAATGCTACAAGGGATTGGCAGGTGAGTGTATTAGGTCTCTGCTACACAAAAGAATAAACCTACAAGTTGTGTATCACAGGTTACGGACTGGTGGTTCTTCTCTTGCCAATGGGAAGATCCTGGAGAAACCACTTCCTGTAACTACAGTCGGGTCCTGAGTTACCACTGTTAAATTACCGATCTGTTGTCAGTAATTAAATTGCCTCTTCTTGGGCAAGAACTCAGTGTAGCCAGGGCTCAATCTGTTGGTGAGACTGCATGTGGGCTTCTACCATCCACAGTGAGGAATAAAGACTATCACATTACAAATAAGAAGCTTCCTAGCAGCAACAAGGATGTATGTTTAAATTATGCCTCTACTTCTGATTAATTTCATAGAGACTAAAGTTTCCAAATAATGGAAAACAGTTTTGTAGTGGACAGTTTGGTGCTCTCGATATGTGTTGCTTGATGCATTAACCTTACAAAGATTTTTTTAGACTAAGAAAAATGCAGACAGAAAAGAAGCAGACCTTGAAAAATACCTTTCATTAAGAGTCCATCTTTGTTATAGAAGAGTCCCGGGAGATCCTATGCTGAGTTGTGAGGTTCAGACTGGACTCCCTTGCTTTCTAAACTTCCTCTAGAAAGGAGTCTACGTGTGGCTGGATGCACTCTTAATGCCCAAATATAAAGAAGAGTTCGGACCCTAGGTTCTGCCACAGAGTCGGTTTATTTCTGCTCAAGCTGGTACCCTCCGAGAGGGAGCTCGAACAAAGAAATCCTTGGGCAATTATACTCTTATAATTTCAGTTCCTTAACACCCTCTAAGTCATTCATGCTAATCAAAGTAAACCAAGTTTCAATTCAGCCTAAATTTAAGCATTTACTCAATTAATTCTAATATTCCACAAGTAAACTATTTTAATCCCCCATAGCTACTTGATATAACTGAATTCTTAGCACCACCCACTGAGTCTGGCCTGTTACCCATGGAAGTGAAACAGCTTCCTGCGGCAGAGCATGTTAACTGCACAGGAAAATTAAGCTGCAATTGTTAGATGGAATTGCTTTTGGCTAGCAACAAAGTAGAAAGTGAAGGTAATATAGTAATAAAGCCATGGTCTTACCGTATGATAGTGATAAATGTTGGGCCAATGAAGTATAAGTTAATTGTTTGGTTGCTCTATGATAATTTATTACTCCAGAGTCTTTAAATATATTGTTCAGCAAATATATTTTGGAAAAAACTTGGGAAGTCAAAATATAGTGTGTATAAAATAAGTTATAAAAGGAATTTCAAAGGGGATTTTCTTTGGAAGTTTCCCTATGATGAAGTGGATAAATGTCACCACGTTGTAGGTTAGGAAGATATGCGAGGCTGTAATCATGGATGCAAGCTGAAGCTCACTTTGTTTCATCACTCTTTGGTACTGGCATGGGAGGCAATAGCTTTGATTTTGGAAATAAAAAGGGTATTTACTTGTGCCTCTCCTCCTGTTTAGTAGACCTAGGATCCTGTAATATTTTAGAGGAACTGTTGTCAAAGCAAAAATTACTTAAAAGATACTTTCTAGTCCATTAAAACCACATGCAGGAAGCAATAGAAATATAAAATGCCTGAAATAAAAAAAAAAAAAAAAGCACATTGGGGTTTCTCTAGAGCACTTCAGTGTTATTGTCTGTCAGGGACAATGGGTTATTTGGCTGTTATTCAGTCTCATAAAGAGAGACGAGAGACTCATAAAATTGAGGAGATAGAACAAAAGAAATGCTTACATTTGATTAGTTAGGCTTTACAACCTAGGAGCTGTATGAGTTTTAGCTCTTGTTTGCTAATCCTAAAACAGCAGTGAACCAGTGCCCTGTGGTGACCCTCAAGCCCCTAAAGCTGTCAGCAGTGCCCAGTTCCTGGTCTGACATCACTTCAAATTCTATGTCAACAGATGAGATAAAACTCTCCTAAAACAGGTAAAGACTGGATTTCAAGAAATTATATTAGAATCACAACAGAAAAAAAGCAGGAAGCCAGGTCCAGTACTTTCAGGGGAAAAAAGGCTGGAATTCGTTGAGAACTTCAGCTGGTCACTTATGGGAAATGGGTGTTTACTGAGGAGTTTAGCTTTCTGGAAACACAAACTGGGAAAAATTAGGGCTGAGAAAATTGTTTTGTATGAGGGAGTTGCATGGCAGATATGCTGACATACAGTAGTTATCTTTCTGCTTAGAAAGTTTATAGAAGACTTATTTATTGGTTAGAATATAAATGTGATTATTTTTGTTAGCCTGTTTTAATTCTAGGCTTGGTTTTGGTTAGTAATGAAATACAAAATGAAGAGTACTAATAACAAAGCTGCAGAAAATCAGTAATAAATGCTAATAGAAATAAAAGTTATTAATCTAGCCAGTAAGAATTTAGGCCTAACCATTAGATTAAGAAACACTTAGAAAATGAAAATGCGATAGAAAACCATGTAAAAGCCATGCTTAAAGTAAGCTTTCTCAAATCATTCTCCAAATTGGAGAACTGTGGTATTCAAACCAAAAGCTTTTGGGTACCACAGATTCTGCCAGATCCTTATCTCTACCTCTTGATCAATACTTGTCTATAATCCTTTTTGTAAAAATTTTGCTGTAATAGTGAGAAACAAATTTAGGAAAAATGATCAGTATTCTCTAATCCAATTGTTACTACCAGGTTTGCTCCAACCATGGGACTACTTGACTTCAGCTGGTGTGTGGCATGAGCAAAGGAAAGGATGGCACAGAGAAGGATTTAGGAAAACATCGTGTTTGTTTTATATATATACATTAGAATGATGCTCTATGATTTATTCTCCTTGTAGTTGATTGTTTCCAACCTTGCAAATATAATTCAAAACCCACGATGCCTTGCCAACGAAGCTTGTCTTCACTTTCTGCCGTGATGCTGGGGAATGAGGTGAGCTGGGGTGAAAGAGAATTGAGAGTGCACTGCTTCCACGGTGGCTGTGGGTCAGCGTAGTGTGATGTCCCCAGAGCCGATGTGTGTGAGCAGTGCTGTGCAGGGCTTGCACTGCCAGATGCCTGCTTTTGGGGAGATGCTCCCCCCAGCAGGCAGTAACAAATATTCTTCCTGCAGGGAGCAGATGGCTGGAAGTCACCTGGCTGACCTAAGCACTCCCAGGGCTCACAGGAAAGCACGGTACTTTCTCATTTCCGTCTTGCCAAGGAGGTGTCTGTCCACAGCCGCTGCGATCCATGCTGTTTCTGCCTCGGTTAGTCATTGTAATGTGCTTTATGTGAAGCTACATCTTAAAGCCCTCAGAGAGGGATATTTTGCAAACATTTGCAAGTATTTGCAAGACAGTGCATTTTGCAAGCATCTCCCTGTTTGAGGAAATTTCTTAGGAGTGCAGAACATCACTGCTCTGAACTGCAGTGACTGATGTTGGTTACTGAGAAGTCGGGGAGGTATTAGTATTGATGAGAACTGAAAAAAAAAGATGATGTAGCATAAAGTGATCATATTTCTTTTTAACGGTAATTTTGTGGATGATGAAGTGTGATGGTCTGTCTCTATTCTATTCTTAAAAGGTAGATTGTTCATTTAAGTGGACAATTCTGGAAAAGAAAAGCAGCAGCAGTAAAAAAAAAGAAAAAAGAAAAAAAAGGATGGGGGCAATAAAGTATAGGAAAGGAGAAAACCCACATATATCAGGTTTTATTTTCTTTCTTTGTGTTCAGTTCCACTTTTAGCTTTCAAAACTTTCCAGATTTTGCAAAGTTACAAAATGCTGAAATCCTCCTTAATTTTATTTTTTGGCCAGAATATTTTTTTTGGTCAAAATAGAGAAATTTCAAAAATATCATGGTAGTAAAATAAAGAAGAAGAGAAGAAAATATATGCTTGTGTGTCATCTGTTCCACCAAACACTCAGTGAGAGCTTCCAGGGCAGGTTGAAAGTGAGCTCAGCTGGGTAGCCATGCTGCTGAAGGGGCAGAGACCTAAATGATTATAAGTAATATCTATAATTAGTAAATATCTCTTCTAGTTTCTAAGCTTTTGTCCAAGTCAATAAGTCAAGCATTATGAGGGTGGTAGGTGAAAGCCTCTGCCCAGAGGTCCAGAGGCTGCTTGAGAGGTGCCAGAGGGTACCTGGGAGGTGAAACTTTACTGAAGGTTGCTGAGGCACATCCAGACCATTGGCCAAGGCATGGTTCTGCTCAGTCATCTGAGCCCTGCTAATGATCCTACACTGATCCAAAATGACCGCAAGATACTGGAAGGAAAAGTGAAGGACTGGGAAGTCCCATCTGCCCCTCCAGTGAAGGGACAAAGCGCATCCACAGAAAGATGCATCCAGTAGACAAATGCACGGCTGAGCAGATGGTGCAGACAGGAGGGCTTTCACTGCTTTATCCAAGAATATTTCATGAGGCATTCATTGACTGATGACAGAGTCCAAAACACATAAAAGGGGAAGAGAAACTTTGGAGATTTCTTTGCAAATCTATTGAGGAGAGTTTTAATCCAGAACCAAGACTAGTATGGGACAGGTGACTACACATGAGTATAAACAATGTTGACTTGCTGACTTGGACAAGAAACTAGAATTGTTATTTACTCACTATAGGGCTGTAGGAGTAACAAAGGGGATCATAGAGTAGGCTGCCAAACATTTTAGGTTTCTGTATATAAGATAAAAATCACAGGGAATACAGCTATGAACCTGAAATTATAAATGCAGATGATAAGAATGTGATTTAATTCACAGAACAGACTTGGTGAGAAAATTCACATAATTGGTGTGTTAATATAAAAGGGTATAGTGTGTTGATGGAGGAGAGGAAGGAAATTTTCCTTGCATATCAAAGACATAGGCCACAACTGAGGTCTTGAATGTAGTAGGAGGTGAGTTGTGCTGAACGTCTCTGGGTAGAGATGAAAAGGAAAAAAATACATATGACACAAGAGTGGGTCACTAAAAGAAGAATGTGGATGAGACTTTGTGAGAAGCACAATCAATCAAAATACAAATCTTATGGTAGTGGGGAGTCTTCAATAAATGGGAAAGGAATGAAGGAATATAGAGGTTATACCTCTTCTGCTAAACAGGAGGAGACAAGGACCAACCTCTGGGTCTGAGGACAAGCAGGCACACTGGTTTATGTCCTTATTGTTGAGGACAAACCTTGTTTAGAGCAGATGGACTCTGTCTGCACTTCACAACACTTGGTCCTAAGTCTACTCTGATCCTCTGTGTCCCAAGTCATAATCATGATTTTGTATGACATCTTCCTTTGCAGTTCAGTGTGTCTGAAGAAATGCAAGGGCTGTGTTACAGATCACCAGGCTGGTACTTTCATAGTGTGAAACTGAAAGCACATGCTGCTTCCCCTGGGGGTTGCATATGAATGTGGAGGACTTCAAAAACAGGTTAAATAGTCATTGGTCAGGTGGGGTTTAGATTAGGTGTTTCTTCCTTTGGACAAGAAGTGAAAACCAAGTGGCTTCTTAATCCCTGTTTTCCTGAAATTCCTTGATTTAATGGCAAGAAAAGAAGGGAGGAAGTGAAGACAAGATAAGAAAATTTACAAAATAAATCAAAATAAAACTATCAATTTTGAAAATAACAATTTAAATAAAAAATGTAAAAAAGGCATTTTGATGTTTCCCAGTTACAAATTTCAAAATGAAAAAAAGGTTGTAGTGGGTCTGTCTGAGATGGAACCCTCATCATGCTGTGTAGTGGTAGCTAGAAAGGTATTGATAACACACCAGTGTTTGACTACTGCTGAGCAGGGATCCTGCAGATCAAGGCTGTCCCTCCAACATTTCCCTAGCAGGCTGGGGGTGGGCAAAATCTTGGGAGGGGATATAGCCAGGACAGCTGACCCAAACTGACCAAGGGGATATTCTGTACCATCTGACGTCTGCTCAGCAATATTAGCTAGGGGGAAAGAGGAGGCAGTGGCGGGTATTCGTTTTTATGTTTGTCATCCGGAGCAACCACTACACGCACTGAAGCCCTACTTCCCGGGAGGCGGCTGGACATCATCTGCTGCTGAGAAGCAGAGAATAAAAATCTTTCTTTTCCTTTGCTTCTGCTCATGGCCTTTGCTTTTGCTTTATTAAACTGTCCTTATCTTGACCCACGTGCCTGTTGTTATATTTTCTTTCTTTCCCCTGTCCATCCGAGGGGGAAGAGAAAGAGTGGCTTTGGTGGGCACTTGGCAGCCAGTCAGGTTCAACCCACCACAAAGGAGTATTCCAATAAAAAAAATTTTGCTAAACAGTTATCTGTTTATAGTGGGAAAATATGTTGGTCAGAAAGTCTCAAGTGATATGACAATATGAATGTCCCTGAAATGTGAAGGTCTCATACTTTCCCACTGCAAAGTTTACCTTTTGTGCTTTTTTTCTGTAGTTGATGTTTTGCAGATTCCTTCTGGGCTTTGTACACTTGCATTTTCTGAGTTATGTCTGAAAACTCTCTCAACTCCTGATTTGAAACAAAACATATGAAAATCTTATATTTTCTTAATCTTAATCTTTTTCTGGCTTTTTTGGAAGAGAATAGTTATCAGGATTTGGGATATCAGTCTGTGTTTTGGGAGGTTGCTGTGTCTGTTTGCTGCATTCATGTGTTCTATTTTTAACATACGGTCAAAGTGCCCAAAACAGCAGCAAGGCAGCTGTATTATTTGTCTATAAATGTGAACAAATAAATAAACTAACTAAATAAAGGAACCAAGAAAAGCAGAGCTGATTTTGGATTTAGCTACTGAGGAAAACTGAGGTATGATCAAAACCCTAGAAGAGGCTTGGGTACCTTTCCTTATGTAGTCATACTGCACTGTCATGCACCTATAGATAGTCCTATAAGTAATTCCAAAGTAAACTATCAAACACCTTCATTTCAAATAAATTTAAATTGACTTGGTTCCCACTAATGCTCCTTGGATCACACCAGTGCTCTGTTCAGAGGAAGAAACTTCCCATCTCCCTCGCCACAGGCAATATCTGTTTCTGTAAGAGTGTAACTCTTAATGACCCATGTACTTCAGGGCCATCCCTTGGCCTCTGTGTAGCTGTTGTGTGCCAGAAGAGGACTGGACCACTGTGTGGGTCAACATGCTCCTCTTCTGGTCCTCAGGTATTGCTCCCCTACAAGGCAGCCTATGAGCACCCCAAGACCATGCAGTTGTCATCCCTATAGGATCTGGAGTCTGCCTTCAATGCAGGCTTCTAATTCCTTACTAAATGGTTCGATCTTCAAGTAAACCTGTGCTCCTTATGGGACATCACCCTCAGTTCAAGGCTCTGCAGGAAAGAGTTGTTGTCTTGGAACACAGACTATTCAACTCCACAGGATTTCTGAAGCCAGCACTAGCTTGACTCTCTGACTTTATTCTGAAAAACGTGTACAACTAACTCAGACCATGGCATAATGTGCTTTTCCCCACTTTACAAACTGGGTCCAGGGGAGATTCCTCCTAGCCTTGCAGTGAGGCTAATACAAATAACCAGTCATTCATTTCTTGTCTTGGCAAGAGACTGATTTAAAGTAGTACTTCGCGTTGTACTCCATGTATCTCTTACATGGCCAGAAGCTTTGCACGATACTGAAGGTGTCCGAAGAGAAGATTATTTGACATTTTCTTCCATCAAAAATTAATGTATTGCCTTTAAAAATAACTTTATTTCATCACTCATGAGGGTGAATGTGTGAGTATTGTCAGGAAGCTTCATATTTGACAAACTTCTTGCTGAGGGTTGCTGGTTGAAAATTTTGTCTGGTCCCACTAAGATAAACAGACTCCTTTTAAAAACCAATTTGCTTTAGGGATATGCCCTTCTTTCTATGGGGTTTAATATTTGCTTAATAGTTAGCATTAGATACATACTGCTTTTAGTAGTGAGAATTAGGGGTTTACTCACACTGCTCTGCTTTGGAAAAGGAGAATGAAACTCCAGTGATTTACTACAAGTTTTGCAGCACAAATTTAGTCAGAAGGTCTTAGTGTAAAGAAGGAGTCAAGGAGCGGAGGTTCCAGAATAAAGGCTGGGGCGTTCCTGCTGCTGCCAAGGAAAATGCCTCTTGTAAAACAAAGCACACATTTTACTTACGTGCGTTTAAAGCAATATAATTGAAGAAAGCATATGTGCTGTCCTTGGGGATTAGGTAATGCTTTATGCTTTATGCACAGTTTTGCAATCAAGACACTGAAACCCACCACATTCTAAATAAAAAGAGCGGGGTGGCACAAGTAAGGCAATTTATCATTTCATGTCTCTCTACATAGGTACATAAATTATTACTGGTTTTGTCTGGTCATTTCAGGTAAAACTACCATTTCTTAATGTCTCGTTTTAACAGGGTTTTCCTTTGTGGGCCTATGCTTACACAATACTTTAAAGTAAACTCAAAAAAATTGCATAGTTCTGCTTAGACAAAGAATAAGGGTGCTTGATCTTATGCTCAATTCATGTGATTTCCATACAGTGATTACTGCTTCTGCTTATCTGCCTCAAAAACAGATAAGGTCGTTTCTTTGTCGAACGTGCTGCCTGCAAAGCCAAAAAATGATGGGTTTTTTGGGAAACAAAAAAAAAAAGGATGCAAGAAAGGAACAGAGGAAAGTCTCCAATCTGCGTTTCCACATCCCTAGACAAGAAGGTTTGGGACAAGCAGCTAACCGTGGGTTCCTCTAGCTTTTTGCATGCATCAGGTAATGCAATATATTGGATGGGGAATGAATAGAATTTCTGAACATTCAGCCACATCTTTACCCTGATGAATGTACTGAAAAGCAAATTTCCAGCACTGGTTAAAAGATTGTTTCAGAAAGTGATTTTTTTAGTTTTTAGACAAGTACCCAAGATACTCCTAAATTTACCTTGGCATATCTCAGATTCCTTCTGTTACTGTACTGGATTTGCTTCTGTTACTCAACCAGTGGAGCACTTTTTTCATACCCTGATTCATCCCGTTCCTTGACACCTTTTTTAAGTGTTAGTGGCTTGTCTGTCCCAAATTATGATCCCAGGGAGTCAGGCTAAATGATCCCAGTGATATCTTTCAATGTGCCAAGCAAAAGGATGCAATAATTTGAGGTTTGGTCTAACTTTATAGTTCTCACGAGTTGAAATTAAAACACATTGAAAAAAGAGGATACAGGAAAGAAAATGGAAAATCATGGATTCATTGAATTCAGTTGTCTCTGGTGTATAAAAATACCCCTGAAGGAATTACTTTTTCTCACATTCTTGGTTAAATGAAGCACATATTCTAATTACAATATTAAGCAAATTTATAATGATGAAAGGTCAAAGTAATCAAGAACTATCTTTACTCTCAGTATAAGTTACCCATCCTTCCACAAAGATCTGGCTCTGCCAGCCTTCCTCCCTCACTGCTTGTGATAAGGAAATTAAGCAATTGTTTTGAACGGAAGAGCAAGTGGCTTATTGCAGCTAATGAAGCTATTGATTTAACACTTACCCCCAGGGAGAGCTGAGCAGAATGCAAAGATCTTTTTTTTCTTTCCTTGTAAAACTTCATGATCTTATTCACAGTGAGTAGACCCTGGCTTTGCAAGCTGCAGCTGGCTGAGTTGGGCTGGCAGAGTCCCATCCTCAGTGCTGCAGGGACCAGCGGATTTTGGTTTTACCACAGAATAAAAGACTGGGACAGTGAAGGAAAATGCTGCATAGGGAATCCCAGCACTGTGAGCCCACCTGAGGCCTATAGACTGACTAGATGGTGGCGACGACTGACATTTGCTGTAGTCTTCGTCCGTGGAGGTATTAAAAACCTGACTTGGTGTCCTGAGAAATCTGAGAGGTCCTTTCCGACCTCTGCCATGCTGTGATTCTGTGATACGTTTGGTGCCAAATGGAGATGCCAATATAGCTGAGATCTTTTCTAGAGGCAGTGGGGGAAGGGAAGGTGTGCCTGTCCTTACTCCTTGATTCACTTTTTTTTTGGATGTGGTCTTAATTTATATCAAACCAATCTCAACATCTGTTACGTCAAGAAGACTCACATATTCTGGGGCACATTTTGCATAAGTTGCCTGGTTTTGTATAAATTCAGACTAAGTGTGTATTCAGCCAAACTATACACCAGTTTACCTGCAGCCAACAGGGCACAGAGATTCGTGACTCAATTTGTAATTCCTGTACTATGAGGCTGTCTGGAGCCATCTTTCCTTCTGAGCAAGCAGAGTTTGGTCTCAGTCCTCTAGTGCTTCAGTGTTTATAATCCAGCAGTAAATTTCTGCTTTTAGACAGAGACTAGAAAGAATACAGTAGAATAATTAACCATCTCAAGTACCATAGTGTCCCTCTAACTTTGTTGAAAAATTATCACTTTTGATCTTGATGAGAGACATGTCAAGTATACAGCTTGTAGATACTGGAGTGCTGCTGTTAGGTCCACCTGAAGGTGTGTCTGCTCTATGCTGAACAAGCCCAGCTCCCCCAGCCTCTCCTTGAAGGTCAAATGCTCCAGCCCTTGTCATCTTCATGGCCCTCTGCTGAACTTGCTCCAGTTTATTGATGTATTTCTTGCATCAGTGGGGCCAAAACTAGATGCAGAATCTAGATGTGGTCTAATGAGTGATCTCATTTTGGGTTGCTGTCTTGTGGTTTTAAGTGCTCCTTTGTGAATTTAACATCTAGTAACTGAGCTCAAGCTCACACATGAAATATAGGAAACTTGTGACCAAGCTGTAAACCTTACCATATGTTGACTCCATCCACATAACAGGGGATGTCCTGGTGCCAGCAATCTCCAATTGTCAGTGTACTGGTAACAGATCTTTCAGATGCTCTTTTTAGATTTGAAAAAAAGGAATAGGAAGCTGTTGGTGTAAGGATGTGAACCTGTTTCTCACATCACAGAAGATGTCTTTAACCACAATATGAAGGGATCTTCTTTGCCTGTGCTGAGAGTTTGATTATTTATACAGACTGGAACAGCACAAACAGGAAAGAATAAGCTGACCTTACTAGCATAGCTTTGGCATGCAGAGCAGTCTACAGGTGTATCTGTAGATATATACATGCCCAAGTTAGCTGTGAAATAGCTATCTTGGGTGGTGATAGCCATACAGTGCTTGCAATATGAAGTTCAAAACAGACTGCTGTTTACACACTTCTGGTGTTTGCTGTGTTTGGTTTTTTTTATTGCTGGTTTGTTTTGCTGTTTTAATCAAACTCTTCATTTGTTTACGAATAAATGTTGGTCTTCAAATCCCAGTGCCTGCAGTACCTAGTGCAAAGCTGTCTCAGCCATATGGGAGCTCTGTGGTCTATACATACTGAAGTATGGATGTGCCTCTGAAGAATACTAAAACCTCCATATTTCTCATGATGCCAAACTGCAGTACATGAAATCTGCTTTTTCAAGGTGGGTACAGTTTGTACTATTATATCAAGTATCAAAACTATTTCATATTACCCAGTAACAAGGGACCTAACTAAATGACTGAGATTTACTTTTCAAAGGTTAGATTCTCTTTGACAAGAAGGGGTGCAACCAGCTCTCAGATGGTAGCCTACACCTTCAGAAATCCATGTTCACTTCGTAGTTTTGCAACAACTTTGCACCACTTCCAGCAAAACTCTTTCTCTTTCCTGAACTATGACTCTCATTTATAAAAGGGGGATTATAATCTTCTTTTTGTTTCACCTGTCAGCCTTTAGACATGAGTTTTGTGGGTCAAAGGGTGCTGTGTGTGGAAAGCATCTGAGGACAATGGGGTTCCAAGCTCCCTCCCAGTCACTAGCCTCTAAGCAGCACAAGTTGTGAGTTAATTAAAAACTAAAGGTGTGCAGTTCTGTAAATGTACACCACCTGCAGTGTGGCCTTGGCTAATCTCATTTCTTCTATACAAAGGGATCAATCTTTTTTTCTAGCTGACTTTCATAAATGGCTTACTTCCCAATGCCTTAGTTTTTAAAAGTGGATGTGGTATTTTCTAGCTTTGCCTTTTCAGCGCTGTATCCATACCGAGGAATAAGCATGCAAGGAGTGGAGTTGAGCTTATACAACCAGAAAAAAATCTCTAATATATGTACCTAAAGTAATGAAGGTTATTAAGTTTTCTTAATAGTTTGCAACGTGATTTGACCACTTCAGGATAGTCAGCCTGCTATGCATCTACAGTCAGATTTTTCAAGTTCAAAGCTGGAATTTTCAGAAAAGCTTCCCCAACTTGCTTCAGCTCGGGTAAGAGGAGACTTCCACTGACTTAATCCAAATCTGCAATAGACTAAAACATCTCAGCATTTTCAAAAATCAACATGATCTGAAGACTTTTTTTCCAGTTTGCTGATGACTGAACAATGACACCAAACGCAATAGTTAGAAATCAGTGAGTGTTGTAGGGTCGGCATGGGAGGGCTTCTCACTACCAGTTCTACAAAAGCCTTCAAATATGAGTCACAGGGACAAACTCCCAACTTATTTTAAGATCGTGTATGTCATTATGAAAGGCATATGAGAAGGCAAGTGGGATGAGGGACAAGATTCAGTGGCCCAGGCATATGTCTTTCAGGCACATGTTCCCTAAGCCCTTTGAGAGGTTACAGAGAATCAAGCCTCTAAGAATCTGATGTACACACTGACCAGTTTAGTCTGGTTATTTAAATTTTACTTTCATATTTAGACTCTTAAATAGATGTCCTGGTATAAGACGTAGCAAGCAACATTTACTCCCTTTGAACTTAAGTACGGAGATTCCTAAATTGTGGCATCTAAAAAATCTCCCCTTTTCTCAACTGCTGAACAGAATCATTCAGACTGTTTTTAGCCGTATAGGAGCTTGTGAAGTACTTAAATAGAGGGAGCTGTTCTCATGCTAACTCAGCCTGCTTAAAGCTGTGGGAAATTATATAAAAATTATTAATCTCCAAATTTCAATCATTTCAATAGATAGAAGTGAAAACAGCCTTCTTTGTATGATCACAGCTATTTTTATAGTGACTAGCAAAAGCACCATTGCTGGCAGTCTAGGAACATAATCAGACATAAAAAGTAAGATAAAAGAACTGCTGTGAAATTAGAGGTGTAAACAAGTACTGGAGGTATAATATAAAAACACTGAGCAATTTGTAATGCCATGTACAGTGAGCTAAATTTTCTCTTGCATGCTGAGTGATAACAGGGGAGAAACTTAGATTTCTAAAATCGAACTGGCACTTTATTAGACAAAGAGTTGTTTATCGAGATGATGTGACTGTTTCTGATGTTTCCAGCTATAGACAGCTGCAGATCTCTGGCTATATCTCCTGTCCTTTGCATGACTCCTGGTTCCAGTCAAATTGCTGCAGTTGCTGTTACCTTCTCTTCCAGCATTATTTGTGTTGCTTTGCAGAAGGCTTTTCCACCCAATTGTCATGAGCTTTCATGTTAATTTCAGGTTAATGCATTTTTCTGATAAATTACTAATATGAATAAAGCCACTATCCTATTTTAGTAATGTAAAGTCCCAAAGAAGAAAAAATGTAAACATTGTAAATTATTATAAGTTCCTTTCCTCAGAAATTATTTTAACAGGGAGCTCTGTAGGACAAGATCCTCTTTTTGCTGTGCATTTATACTGTAGCACCTCACTCTCTCTGGATGTGACTAGACCCCTTGAGTGCCATGACAACTGAAGAACAAAATCTCGTAAAGGCCAAGCAGTCACAAAAATAAGACAAGTTTCAAACCTTTTCGAGATGGTACTAACAGAAGGATGTAAATGCTGGGCTAAAAGTGTAATTTATTTTTGTGCTCTGTTTTGCTATAAAAACTCACAGCCACTTATCATCTCTGTGTCGGAACAGGGAAAGAAGAGCAGTAATTATTCCTCACAGGGCTACAGCTTCTCTGCTGTTTTTCTGTTTAACAAGTGTATCCAGCTCATGTGTGCTGTCCCTGAGAGGCTGCAAAGTTCAGATCCATGGCATCTTGCAGCTTTGCAGCCTGGTGTCTCAGCCAGAGCTGACCTTCAGACCAAATACACGTTTACTTTTTGAGCCTGGTTCAAGTCCTGAGCTCTGTCTTTAGCTTGATGCCAAAGAGGCAAGCAGGAGCTGTGGCTCTTTTCAATTATACCACAAGCAGTTCAGCCTGAAAGTACACCATTTGATTATATCCTTTTGTCTATAAACGTCCTTAGTATCCAGTGTGCCCATTTGTGAGCAAAGACTTGTTTTACTGTGTTCTGGAAGCTTTATGTAGTCTGGGCTGGGCCAAATTACAGCAAAGATGACTTAAAGCCCAATCCCTCCCATACCAAGATGAAGAATGAAAAAGTGAAGTATTCAATGTAGCTGGAAGATCTCAGCCCACACCTTTTTCACTGGTGAATAGCAGGAACTGAGAAGCTGATTTGACCTAATTGCTTCACTGCCAGTGAAGTGTTAGTTCCCTACTGGGAGCACCTCTGGATGGTCAGGGCAAAATGAGACTTTATTCTGGAGCATAGTTTAAAAGTCTGGCTGATATTTACTATCCAGCAGCTAAACAAGACAGGATAGAAGTACACAAGCAGAGCTCCATCAAACAAGCATTTTGTTGCCTCAGATGCATCATGGACTAAATTGTCTTTAGTAAAGTTCAGTAACTGCAGTATTAGATAGTATTTCAATAGCTTTTTGTAGTGTATTGAAATTGTCTGTATTTTATTGCAATACCAGAAGTTTTTTCACTGAACACCAAGTTATTGGTCATGCCATAAAGACATACGAAAAAAAACAAACAAACATGAAAAACTCATGAGATGGTCAAGGGAGAAAATGCGGTGTGAAGAACACAGTTTGATCCACTAGTATGGTGGTGAGTTTTTTGGGGGAAAGGCAGAGGGCCTGATTCTTTAAAGAGACCAGTGTCCCTGAACTGTAGGGAAGCCATGTTTGTGCCATGGTATTGAGCACTTGACACACTAACCTTTGTTTTTAACTTCCTCCCCTGCTATCTGATGATCCATTCTCTGTTTCTGAATCAGCAGCTGGTATTGCACAACCTTATATTTTCAGTCTCTTACCTCACAACAGTTTTTTAGCACACAGCCAAATATCTAATTGCATTCCTTTGCAGAGATGTCCTAAAATCACACCTTTGAGTGATGCATAAGACCTCTGATAATCTGAAGAACATAAGAGGTAGCACAAACATTTTGTTGAGAGGTGGGTTATCCCCTTGGGAAGGCCTAGCAAGCAGCTTGACCTGGAGAAATTTTTATTTGGATCCCACGCATAGTACAGGAGAAAAGGAAATCTGGAGTGCTTTAGGATGTGATGGCATGTGATGTTTTTCCGTTGTTTTAGACGGGCATAGCTATGTATTCCACATAGAGAGAAGTGAATTGAAGAGATTAACGATTCCTTCTCTACACTTTATTTATAAAGGAAAGTTTTTATTTTCATTTTGTTTTGGCCAAGTGGTAAAAAGTAGAAGCAAGGCATAATAAATTTGGCTAAGGGGGTAATAACCATTCAACAGAGCATTGACCACTGTCCAGCGTTGTGAAAGCTTCTGGGTTGGGAATGACAATGCCAGGAATTACTTGTGGGACATGCTTCGTTTTGAATTTCTCTAAAAAAGTAGTGCTCATGTTATCTGGTGATTTACAAGTGGTCTACAAGCTCCCTCCCATAACTATTAATTGAGTGAGTATAAAAGTAGTATCTGCATGAAGATCTCCATGGTTTGGAAACATATACAGTAGTTTCAAAACTGTAATGTTATTCTTCAAAAAATTATTGCAGTCCTTTTATGTAGGGTGAGAGCACTATTAGTCAGTGAGCCACTGGCTGCGATGAGAAGATCTGTTTGATGTTGACAGCCCTTCTGGTCCGATGAGAAGAAATCATTCCAGAGTAATGAAACTCAGGGTTGTCACTTTGGAGTCCAACATACAGTGTTTCTGTGTTGTCAACATCTGATAAATTTATCCCTAAATAGGGAAAAGAATCATAGAATCATGAAGTGATTTGGGTTGGAAGGGACCTTAAAGACCTCCTAGTTCCAAACCCCCTGCCGTGGGCAGGGACACCTTCCACTAGACCAGTTGCTCAAAACCCCATGCAACCTCACCCTGAGCACTGCCAGGGAGGGGATAGACAGCTTCTCTGGGCAACCTGTGCCAGTGTCTCACCACCCTCACAGTAAATAATTTCTTCCCTATATCTAGTCTGAATATATCCTCTTTTAGTTTAAAACTACCATGCTTTGTCCTATCACTACACTCCCTGGTAAAAAGCCTCTCTCCATCTTTCTTATAAGCCCCCTTTACATATTAAAAGAACACAATAAGGTCTTCCAGGAGCCTTCTCTTCTCCAGGCTGAACAACCCCAACTCTCTCAGCCTTTTTTCATAGGAGTGGTGTTCCATCTCTCTGACCATTTTCGTTGCCCTCCTCTGTACCCACTCTAACAGGACCAGTTTTTTTCCTTGTGCTGAGGACCTCAGGGCTGGATGCAGTACTCCAGGTGGGATCTCATGAAAGTGGAGTAGAGGGAGTGAATCATTTCCCTCAAAAGGGGGTGAGGAAAAGTAAGAATTATTAGTAAAATCCATTTAAACTGTAAATTTTCATTCAAACAAAGAAATAGTTTAATAAACCATCATTTTGCCTGGTGAAAAACATTACAGCACATTGGAAATCTATACTTAATACAGACCTGTACATGTCACCATGTAGATGTTTTCGTTTATTATGCCCATCAGTGGCTTTGGGAAAGTATTTTCTTCGACAAAGTGCTGCATACACAGTAAGGGGACGGAGTTCAGCTTGTAGAGCCTAACCCTTAACAGAGTCAGGAGCAGTTGGAAACAGCTGCACCAACACATGACCAGCACTGAAGAAGACACAGAAGTAAAAGCCAGTAGAGCACATTTCTGCTCCAGTTAGTCAAGAAGCAAAGGTGAGCTGACAATTTGCTGGGTCCTTCTTAATGTGGTAACAAATCCATGGGGCCAGCACTGTAATTCCTTCTTCCTTGCTCCCCTTCTCTGTTCTTCAGTATTGGCTGGTGAGTGAACACCAACATCTGAGCACTGTTGCTGAAGGTAATTTTAATCTGCCTCATCGCCTCCCGTTTTTGTCAGCATGTTCCTCATCATTGTTCATCTAGGGACAGCAACATATTTCTTTCAACACTTAACACTTCTCTAGCTTCGATTCAGCTAAGTCTCCGTCCTATGAAGCAGAAGACCCCCCTAATGACCTGAATGCTTAGCCCCCTAATGACCTGAAACACCAAGCACCAGCAATCAGCTCATTTAATCTTCTTAGCCTGAATCCAATTTACTTCCAACCCCAATCCTTCCTTTGTTCTGATTTTCTGTCAGACCCTATATAAAAATTACAAGTGGTATTTGTCTGTGTGGACTGAGTGTAAAGTCTTCCGCTAGGTGGAACCTAGCTCCCTACAAAGAGTGCAAGGATGATCCAGCCACTTATTCCTCAGAGTTTATCAGTTTCACATCTCTTTCTAACAAATGATGTGGTAGGAAGCTCTGTTGTTTTTTACCACTTCTTCAACATTGCTCTGATTTGAGACTGAACCATGACACAATGATTTAGCAAGACCACCCCCAAGAATCCCTGTGTGCATTTAATCATTGTGGCCAAGCACTTATACAGCAATCACTAACTTCTCAAAAGATAGACAGATAAATAGCAGGAACTTTCCCTCTCTGTTGGCGTTTGAGTAGACAGACTGAACTACAAGTGTACATATTTCAGTCTTCACACTTTGATGCAGTAACATCACCTTTTCAATCCTGAGCTTGTGGCTTGCATCCTGACTCTTATCCCTTGAAACTGTTACTATTAGACTTCTGAAGTCCACCTATTTAGTGTTGAAAGAGTTGGCTTTACTCTGTCAGAAAACATACCATCCACTGCTTACTGGCAGAGCTTGTTCTTGGTTAGACATCTCAGAAGTAAAGGAGAAGAACAAGAGTCTGAAGACATATTCTGGTCCCTCCTAGGTTTTCTAAGTAGACAGCAGAAAAATTCCTGAGAAGAATAAAGGCTATCAGAGCTGCAGGTTGCACTCTAAGCTGAGTTTTGTTAAACGTGTGCTAATATTTTTTTCTTTCTTTTTCTCAAATCATTGAAATAAAATGGAAATTGAACTTATACTTTTACCCAAGGCTGAGTCTGAGCCAGTCCATTTGGAAACTGTGAAGATGTTTCAATAGCATGTAGTAATATTTCATGTTCACCTGTTTCTGCGCTTCCTGCCCTCAAGCAGAGGCACCTGGCTGGAGGGCAGGTCACCACCAAGCCCAAGCACTCCAGTCTGCCTGGAAGGCACCTTGCAGGATGTTGGTTCTTCCTGCTGTGATTCCAAACTCCAATTCTCTTTCCTCAAGTTCTTACTCCTGAAGAAGGACACTAAAAGCAGATTGTTCTGTGTGATTTCATACCACGTTAGTTACCTAGTACAAAAAAAGATTGGCCGATGTTGTCTGCTGTCTGAGGTCAGATATGAGAGAGCTTTCTAGAGCTTCACTTGCATCATTCTTCACTGAGTTACTGATGCTAACTCTGACCCTTTGATGTGCCAGTATAAGTGCTCATGGAGCTGCTGTCTAATCCAATTAATTAGACATAATCTACCTTCTCTTAAACAGTTTAAAGTGGATCACTTGTAGTCCTAATTGTAGTGGATGAATTCTGCTAGGAAGCAATTACATGGACAGTTGTGCCAATGGATGTGAAGAGTAGTGACCAGCCACTGGACGTAGTCCAGGAACAGAAATATTTTCATCAGTCAGTCAGAACCAAAGCCAGAACATGTGACACTCATCTTATGGTATTTTGCACGGAGTAATAGATACATCTTTGGGGAAAAGAACTTACTATTGAATGCACAGCAAGGTTTCAAATTAACTTTGGGCTATAAATTACTGAAAAGTCAGGAGTGAGTGGTTGTTGGGATTTAGTCTAGCCTAACAGGTAGTTTAAAGGGACAACATGAACAATATAAAGCTCATGCCCAACTTTAAGACAGTTCCCTTCTTAATAAGAGTGGAGGTATTTCCACTCTTATTATTTTGAGAACCATTCTTTTTTCTGCCTTAGAGAGCTGACATTTTATTGAATTATGTGTCAAGTCCTCCACAGATCAGCTCTACGCACCACTGACACCTGAGTTGAATTTATTAAGCTTTTAGCCTGTGTTGTGTTTCTCAACCTTGGGAATTGTTTCTCTTTCGGATGTGTCTTTTCAGCCTGAGGTCTCTGCATCACTGGAGACTACAGGCTTCTAAATGGTCTGCAGAAGCAAGCCAGTTCTCAGTTAGCTTGATTGGTTTTGTAGGGGTCCATGTTTTAGATGTTTGAGGTTCTTTTGTAAGAAAAAGAGAGAAAAACCACTGACATGCTTTAATTACATTAGACATAATTATGATTTTCAATTAAGTTTAATTATTTTTAATTAATTTATTTAGTCACTTAAAGTAATTCACTTATTAAGTGTAGGTGCTGTGCTGCTAGGTGTTTGCATTAAAGATGTTTGTGCGAAATGAAGCTGACAAACTACTCATTATCTGAACTACTTTCTCCAAGGAAAATGATGATTTATTAAAATGCGGAAGGTTGAAAACACCATGTCAAACAGACGCTCAGTTTTGAAGGATGTAGAACCCATGATCAAAACTAACTGGTCCAGGGCCTACAGAGTTACCCATCGCTTTCCAAATCTCCACAGACCACTACAATACAGCAGTGTAAATTTGAGGTGCTCTTTGGTGTCAGTCTTTTGTTATTGATATTGCAAAGCTACATTAACATTGCTAATTAATGAAAGTCAGTTTCATTATCAATGTTGCAAAGCTTTAAAATGCTAAACATTTCCATTGATTTTTGCATGTCAACTGCCTACCTGATTTAGCTTGATTCCTTATGAGATTCCCTGCAGACAATCCTCCTCCTTCTGAGGGCGATCAGCCTCTCTGAGTCAGTCAGGGAGAGGCAACAGGGAGAGTTGCCCACATCTCCGCACACAGTATGATTCAGATCTGTGTAGGAGGGTCTCTTAAGTGCTGTGTAAAAGGCTCTTGCCTCCATCCGGATGACATAATACAGGGTTTTAACTTACCTACTGTGCATGTGCCGTATTTGTTTCCAAACAAATAGTGAACAGACTGCAGATACTATAAATATTCTATGTAGTTACTTAATAAACATAAATGGCTGCAAATAAAGAGGACCTTTCTGAATTAGTGAGTAAATACTAATTGCTCAAAGCCTTTTTGCCCCAGCAGACCTCAATTACAACTGCACAGTATGTCAGAAAATATTTAATTACCTTTCAGAGGTCTCTAATTCTGCTTTTAATGACTACACCTCTTTATTACTCCTGTGCAAAAATTACCCGTCTGATGCACTTTTGGTTTGGCTTTATTGCTATTTTTGATTAAAGGAAACAAACAACTCTAGTAGGGCTCTGCTGCCTGTCCATCAGTCCTTCTTGCCCACCAGAAAATTTGCTGCTGCTTAACTTCTTGTTTCAGGGCTGGATATGGTGCTGACACTTCAGTGAGGTCAGATATGACATCAGCTGAAGTCATCAGCAATAAGGTTCAGTTCTAAATTAAGCCACCAAAATTCTCATATATGAGCCAAGTGTCTAAGCTCATATCTATGAGAGGCCCACTTGTAAAATCCATGGAGTACTGAAAGCAAATTGGCTGACCTGACGCAAGGGGTCCAATTGACCAACCTATGCAAAGGCATTTTAAATGATCTGAAATGCCCTAGGGTTTCTCCAGAAATGTACACATTCCTTACAGGTCCTTTGTCATACATGCCTTAGAATAAAGCCTCAGATATCTCAGGTTATTCGAAACAGCATTAAATATCTGTTGTTAGGCAGCTGGATGATACCACAGAATCATAGACTACCAGGTTGAAAGGGACCTCAAGGATCATCTGGTCCAATCTTTCTTGGGAGAAGCACAGTCTAGATAAGATGCCCCAGCATCCTGTCCAGATGAATCTTAAAATTGTCCAATGTTGGTGAATTCACCACTTCCCCTGAGGAAATTATTCCAAAGTCTGATTGTCCTCATTGAGAAAAAATTTCCTCTTGTGTCTAACTGGAATCTGCCCAGGAGTAACTTGTACCCATTATCCCTTGTCTTTTCCATATGACTCCTTGTAAAAACGGATTCTCCATCTCCTTTGTAGCCACCCTCTATATACTGGAACATGGTGATATCTTGGTTACATACTGTAGGGTGAGCTGAACTGGTATACAGATTCCTCTGTGTAATAAGACCTTGGACACCCAGATCACATGCAGATATCTACATAAAACCCCGTAAACTGAGAAGTCTTTAGACCAGTATCTTACCCTTTCCATAGAGAGTAATAATTTTGCTTCAGACCCTTGTAGCTAGAAAGGACCTATGCTATGAAACTGGGATGAGAAGCAAGTCATGAATTTAGCTCATTTCACTTGGACTTGTCCATCAGCACATAAGTGGCTGAAAAATACCAGTATTGCTGTGGTCTGCCCATGCAGCTCCAGGTGAGTGTGTGTGGTGACAGAGGACATGCTGTACAGGGGGTGATTTCCAAGTCTTGTGGTATTGGAGCAAGTTGGCTTCAACGCTGAGCACATGGGAGTCATCCTTTTGGCTTCACTGCGGCTTGTAGAGAGGATTTCTCTCCAAGATGGTGTTAGTACAGTCCTCCTCTAGAAAGGATTTTTATGGTACTAATTGCAAAGGGCAGGAGAGCATGGCGTATAGCAAACTGCACGTATGTCTGACAGAAATGAAGAAACCTATGAGCGACTGAGTGGGTGTTTTGGTAATTACAGGTTCAGCTCTCTTTCCTGATCATAGTAAATAATACTTTAATCTGAATGGAAATCCAGTCACCTTCATGAAAGTAATATATCATTTAGCCTGTGAAATACCCTCAGTTTAATATTAAAGATTAGTTTATGTGTCCGTGAGATCAAAACCTGAAAATTGGGATGAAAGAAAGGAAGAAATAGGTTTGATCCTACTGGATTGGCAGTGTTTGTTTGTTATGGACTTTACCAACATGATTCTAGAATTATCTGTTTCCTTGGAGTTTCTGTTCATCTACAACTGGATATGATATTTCAAATCAGAAGCCTGTTAAGATGAAGGAGTAGGTGAACCAAAATCAAGCTAAAACCAGTGAACCTACTCATTGCATCTTGAGGACTGTCCAGAACCTCATCATGTAGCTTATAAATGTGGTCCTGTAGCAACTGTGAGATGCTACCAGGAAATCTGTGGGACCCTACAGACCTTGGTGTGCTTGGTGGCTTAATATGCCTGATAGGTGGCTTAATCCACTAGCAAAAAGACATTAACACGCTGTCTGGTGGACACTTGTATGATAGGCTTATGCATAGGAATCAGGCAAATCTAAAAGCACCTTGTGCTCACGGATGCTTCAGAATCTAGTCTTGTGGATGAAGTATGTGTAGTGAGCATAACCATTGTGGTCTTGTAGCTGAGCCCTGTATATAAGGAGAAATGCAGAGTGTAGCTAGATCTTCCATACATCTGCTGTTTGTTTCTCTTTCAGGAAAACAGAGGTGAAATTTTGTGGATGCACTGACTGAAGGAAACAGTAAATAACAGAAGGAATTGGCAGCTGACTTTTTTTTTTTTTTTTTTTTTCTGTATTGTACTTGAGCTCCTGAAGATTTTTACTTGATTCCATTCTGGTCAAAAGACCTCCTTCCCATTTTGCCATGACAGGATGAAATCCCACAGTAGTTTTGCTTGACTTCTATTTACTTAGCCCGTATACTTGCAGCAGAACAGATACCATATAGTAGCCATGTATGATTACTGTTGCTCTACTGAAAAATTAAATCTGTAGTATGAGGGCTCCCTCCTACACCAAAAGGCAGCATTATTGGCAGTTTGGACCTACCTGGGTCTGAAAATTATACTTGTATCTTGCATGTACACATCAACTGTACTGATTGTTATTACTTATGCACCACAGGATGAGGCTTCTAGCTTGTTTTGTGGCTGCATGGGAGATTTAAATGGTCTTTTCCAAGTGCCTTTCATAAGCACTAAATGCAACCTGAGAATGACTGGCCTCTATTTCAGTGTAGCTAATCAGTTAACAACTCATCTGTGACCACAGGTGTATTTTCTTCTGATGAAATTCTTGTCTTTCTCTTTTTCCTATGTAATTATGGAGACTTCTTCTGGTATAATCTAGAGGAACTGTCATTCCAACATGAAAACCTTCATCATGAAGTCTGGAAATCATTCAGCAGTTTAGAAGTTTGCTGTTTAGAAAATAGCATACTGACTTTTAAATTGTGTAAAAATAATAGACTGCTGCTGAAGTTCAAAGTTGAGGATGTGAATTTTTTACAAAAGACATTTTCAAAGAAAGAATCATTGGCTTTTGAAACTCATAAAGTAAATCTAGAGGCCTATGACAATCCAGTAAATATAAATGAAAAGGGTTGTGATGAAGAATTACAGGGGCTCCATAACAAGATATGCAATAGTTACCTGGAATGAGGGCATCTGAAAAAAAGTCTCTTAAATTTAGCTTACTCATTCTTTCAAAATAAGCTAGTTTAACACTTGAGTTAGCAGAGGATCATCAGTCAATTCTGAACCATTTGTCTCTGCATGAAGAGAGCAGTTATCCTTCCAGCAGCTAATGTCTCTGAAGAACCATAGGAAATGATTCGGCCCTCATTGCTGTCAGATCTCATATAGCAGAGAAGAAATAGGAACATTAAGGACAGTATTTTATCCTGCTTTCCTAAACATTACTTAAGTGCCTGCTTCTGCTTTTCCTGGTGCTTCACACTGCAGATTAAGAGGTCTATCAGACATCTAAAGGCAAAAGAAGCCATACATTAAGTAGGAAGTGATAAAAAACCCTGTTTGCCCAGTGTTTTAAGAGATTTTCAAAATAATATTTCTTCATTTTAAAATACTATGTGTTATAATTTATCCAATTAACACTACAAAGAAACTGCTTAAATGCGACAGACGAGTTGTCAGCCACTTGGAAACAAAGAATATGTTAACTGGTTATGGCCTAATGAGACAAGATTGTGCTTACCTTCCTCCTGCACAAACACCTTCTGTAATACAGAACTCCTAAAGTAATAACTAATTTCTTAACATGAAAAGCCCTATAAAATGTGAAGTATTGTTATTGTTATTATATATATAAACCAATATATATTGTTAGTATCTATGATATTATTTAAAATATAAATTGACAGTGGTGTTCGAGGGAAGAATAAAAGAAACTTCATTTTTTACCTTTATGACTACAAATGTACTTTGGTGTCTTTGTGTTTCTAATGTACTTCGGTGTCTTTGTGCTTCTAGTGGAAAATGAAAAGATTTTTTCCATGTGCTTTTCTAGAGAGATGAAATAGGGTAAAATGCTATTTGTGCAACAGAAATATTCATCCCTTTACCCTATTTCTGACAGTGTAAGTGACCATTTTTTCCTAAATTTTAGAAATTAGGATTACAGGATGGAGTGGGAAATTTTAAGTGAGATTTTTCCATGGTATGGGACAAGTTGAAGATCTAAGGTCAGACCTTCCAACACAGCTAGTATGTCTTGATTTCTTAATTATATCCCTCCTAAAAGTTCACAGTGGTTTTGCAACTGGATAAATAACAGTTTAATCCCATCCTGCTTGTGCTGGGTCTTTTACAGCATAACAGCTCTAAGGAGCTTCTATGTTTATGCATGGTACTGTATGTCCATCTATATCTGTAGCAGACATTTATCAGCTATCCTTATGTATATGCTGTCACCACACCAAGCTCTCACAGCAGCTCTGCATGCTGAGTCTTCCTTCACCCACATGTATGAGCAGCACAGGACCGGTGGGGAGCACATCTCCCCAGAAGTTTCAAATTCTTTTGAATCATGAGGAACAAGGAACCACACATTGTGGAGCCATCCTCTCTCCAGCTTCTTCAGTGTAGGCCACAAATGCCTGAGGTTACGGAGTGCCTTTAGGGTTTGGGTGGGAGCAGAGCCCAGGACCTCAGTGGAGCGAATCTAGGAAGACAGAATTTAAAGCTGGCCGAAGTGCTGACTTCTTGCCCTTACGTTGGTTGTGAGGAGGCCTTGTCTGAACTGAGAATACTAACACTTGTAAGACATTGAACCAGTACTCTCTACTTAGAGATTTTCGTGGAGCTGAGAAAAATACTGTATGTTTTAGCTTTGTATCATTAAAATATAAGGCATCCCATTCAAACTATTTATAAGAAACACCATCCAGAAAAATAAGGAGCAAAATACTCCCATTTTATTCAAACACTTGTGGTTTTATCACTGATCTCATGATAGTTAGGTGTTGTCTTTAGCATCCAATCTCATGTTACAAATTTTAGTGGCAACACTAGAGCAGGAGGACAGTAAATATTGCTGACATAGTCATTGAGGAGTTCTGAGCCTACTTAACCATTTTTGGAGAAACCTGGTTTTGTAGACATCAGCTTGTCTTCCAGAGGAGGGTGTGAGAAGTTCATAGAGACTCCAAGGTGCATATATTTGTGAATATGATGGGAACAGAGGCCATTTCCAGAGTTAGAATCTCATTACTCTGAGGAGCAGAAATATGTTGTTCGTTTGACCATTTATCTTATAGCAGCTCACAAATTTGTCCTCACAGCCAGTAAAATTTGACCTTTTACTTGGATCTCTGCTCTCTAAAGCAGTGTGATTTGTAGTATCAGCAAATCTGTAGAGATGTATGAAAAAAAGCAAAGGCAGAAAATCTGCTTACCTGGGTTTCATTTTCAGTGAGCCATGTAGGACTTGTTATGCTAACAGAGATTCCTACTGCTCTGGGGAGTATTCAGTGTATGCAAGGATGAAATTCTTGTTGTAACAAAGCTGTGGTCCTCTGGGGTGGAGTTGGGGGAACACACAACTGAATGCATAAGCAGCCCATCAAAATCTTTCAAATAATACCATTTTTGATTCATAGGTTTCAGATCAATCCATGCAAATTTTTTTGCACAGGAAAAGTTAAGATGATGGCAGAAGTTGTTCAACAAGCCAGTGTATCTTTTTGGAAAATAGTTGGATAATGAGGTGGAGCATAAAACTCCAGGATCTGTATAATTTTTCCCCAAAGAAACAGTACTTGAGGTCGCCTAGTTCCTTGCATGCAATGTGCTTGAAAGATGATCTCTCTCTCTATGGGACAGACATTGTCATGTTGGGTTTTTGTTTGGGGTTTGTTTGGTTTTTTTTCTAATTGTTCTCCACACAAACAAATCCGGGAAAAAAGTCCATGTGCAAAATGTGCTTTAATACAGGTGACCTGAATGCCATATCAAATTATGATATACGCCAGAGAGAGCAATTAAAGCCATTGCATTCACTTTTCTATTTCCAGCTGAAATTTGGGCATTGTAAAGAATGGCTCAAGAGTATCCAGATCAATCACTGCAGTAGCTTTTTGGTAGTTCATATCTGCTAACTATATAAAATACTCTAAAATATTAAATATCTGCTTGAAATTTAGCAGCAGAACAGGCTTCCATGGTGTTGCATTGACACCCAATTTAGAATTAGTGCCACTTATGGGCAAAGGGAAAAAATCTTTCAATGCACTATGTTTAATGTTGTAATGTTGCTTGAAATTCCTATTTCCTGCTGTGCTGTTACATAAAGTGCTAGACTAAGACTAATTAACCCTTGCAGGAATCTAGCCCTAAGAACACAAAATTTGCATTGATTTCCAATGACATAACAATTACAGTATGACAAAAAGGCTGCAGTTGATTCAAGACGGAATTAGGGCTTAGTATTTGAAAACATTAGGATCACTAGCTCTTGCCTTTATGGATTATCATATATAAGCTAAGGCATGTGGTATTGGTGAATACACTACAACATGGAAAATCTAGCTCATATTTTGAAAATCATATATATATTACACATATATCATATAAATATTTCTGGTTCATTACCTTTCAAATAAAGTGAATTATAAAAGAAATAGAAAATAGGTTTGCAGCACTTACTCTGGCTAAGAGCAACTTTTGACAAGGAAGATTTAACATTGAGAGGCATGCAACTGCTTGAACCAGACTGATGAAATGGATTTCCAGTGGAGTTCTGCTTGAGAGTAATGAAAAGTGCAGGATATGATAATAACATTTTCAATGTCAAAAAAAATCTTTTTTGACATTGCTGCTGAATGTCAAAAAATTTGTCCTTAGATTGCTGCTGAAATATAAGAGGAAAATTGCTGCTGAAATATAAGAGGAAAAAGTCCCAACACCATATCTTTCTTTTTGATTGATTGATTCCTTTACAAAAGGATTTACTTCTCGATGTGCTCTGGCATTTGATCAAAATGTCATTGTCAAGGAATATTAGATGAACCGCCAATACAGTCTTTCTCCTACTGGCCTATGCATTCAGTTTGGATCATCAAGATTAGCCTGTGCCAGGTAACTTTTCTCACTATAGGAAGTCATACAAAATAGCACCTACTTCTCCCAGTCACAGCGTCAGGCTGCTGCAAATTGGATGGGAAGAGAAAGGCTTCTTCAGACTCTGGAGCACAGAGATTGGAATCAAATACGTGGAATAATCTCCTTCACATGGTATGTGAAGTCCTGGTGGGACCACGGTGAAGGGCAACAACAAAGGTCCCTATAAACACATTGGTGTTAAAAGGAAAGGTAAGGGCTGTGAGGCCTCATTTGTCAGCAGGACAGGGAACCTAGTGAGAAGCCACAAGGAAAGACTGAGGAAGGACTGTGGGGCCTCATTTGTCAGCAGGACAGGGAACCTAGTGAGAAGCCACAAGGAAAGACTGAGGTACTCAATGCAGTTTTTGTCTCAGTTTTCACTGGGAAGGCTTGTCCTCAGGCATCCGAAATCCCTGAGCCTCCTAGCAGTATCTGTGGGAGTAAACCAGTACTCACAGCAGAGGGAGAAATAGTTAGGGATGACTTAAGCCTCTTGTGCATAGACAAGTCCGTGGGACCAGATGGGATACATCTGATAGTGTTGAGGGAGCTCGCTAATGACATTGTGATGACGCACTGCATCGTTTTTGAAATGTCACGGCATCTGGTGTGGCTCCTCATAACTAGAAAAAGGCAAATGTCACATCATCTTTAAGAAGGGCAAGAACAGAGACTCACGGGACTACAGGCTGGTCAGTCTCACCTCAGTCTTTAGGAAGGTGACGGGGCAAATTCACTCAGAGTTCATTTCTAAACTCATGAAGGACAAAGTGATTGAGAGCAGACAGCACAGGTTTACCGAGTGGAAATCATGCCTGACCATCCTCATTGCTTTCTATGAAGAGGTGGCTGGTGCTCGGGCCAAGGGACGGCAGCGGATGTTGTACACTTTGATTTTAACAAGGCCTTTGACAAAATCTCCCATAGTCTCCTTATCACTGAATTTGTAAGCTAAGGGCTGTATAAGTGTACACCTACCTTTTTGGTAGGTGGGAATTGGCTCAGCTGGTGGACCTGAAGAGCTGTGACCAGTGGTGCAAAGTCCAGTTTATGGTCAGTAAGTAATGAGGTCCCTCGGGGGTCAATAATGGGACCAATGTTGCTTAAAGTCTTCAGAAACAACCGAGATGATGAGACAGAGTGCTTCCTTAGCAAGTTTGTGGACAACATTAAGTTGGAGAAAGCAGTCAATATCCTGAAGAGCAGAGCTGCTACTCAGAGGGACCTGGACAAGCTGAAGAAATGGGTGAATATTATTGGTGAAAGGCCTAGAGAATAAGTCTTCTGAAGAGTGGCTGAGGGAACTGGGGCTATTTAGTCTTAAGAAAAGGAGGCTGAGGCGAGACCTCATTGCTCTCTACAGATACCTGAAAGGACATTGTAGAGAGGTGGGTGCTGGTCTCTTCTCACAGGTAATTAAAGGTTTGTCAGACATTGGAATAGGCTGCCCAGGGAGATGGTTGAGTCACCATCCCTTAATGTGTTTAAAGGTCATTTAGATGCAGTGCTTGGAGATATGGTTTAGGGGTGTACTTGGTAGAGTAGGGTTGATGGTTGGACTTGGTGATCTCAAAGGTCTTTTCCAACCTGAATGATTCTATGATTATATAATGAAGTTCAGCAAGACCAAGATATTGCATGTGGGATGAAATAACACCATGTAACACTACAGGCTGGTGTCAAATCATCTAGGAAGCAGCCCTGCGGAAAACGACGTGGGTGTCCTTGTGGACAAGAAGCTGACCATGAGCCAGATCCATATGCTTGCAGCAGAAGGATGCACTAGGAAAAACTTCACCAGCAGGTCAAGGGAAGTGATCTTTCCACTTTACTCAGTGCTTTTAAGACCATGTCTGGAGTAGTGTGTCCTGTTTCGGTCTCCCCAGTGCAAGATAGGTATTGATATATCAGAATGAGTCCAGCAGAGGCCACCAAGCTGGTCAAGGACCTGGAGCACAGACCACATGAGGAAAGGCTGAGAAAGCTGGATTTCTTTGGCCTGGAGAAGAGAAGCTGAAGGGCAGGCAGTACTGCTGTCGGCAACTGCATGATCAGAGGATGATGGAGCTAGAGTCTTCTTGAGTGTACATAGTGATAGGATGGGAGGCAATGGGAGCAAGTTGCAATATGAGAGATTCCAAATGGATATTAAGGGGAAAAAATATACCATTAGGGTGATCAAATACTGATGTAGGACATCCAGAGAGGTTGTGTCATCTCCATCCTTGGAGGTGTTCAAAGTTGACTGAGCATGGACCTGAACAATTTGATCTATTTAGATCTGTTTTGAGTGGGTGACTGAACAATTCGACTTCTGGAAGTCCCTCCCAACCTAAGCTACGATTCTGAGATTCTGACAATATTGTTGAGATTGTGAGAGAAAATTTGCTGCTACTCATATACTGATTACCACACAGATGTGAACATTTCAAGCCAGAGGTAATCTTTATTTTGAAGTCTCAAAAATGGTTGTGAGGGCTTTTTCCTATTTGGTAGGAAAACAGAAAAAGTGCTGATATTGAAAGCAAGATGCTGTGAGAGAGGTGGCTCTTCCACCTGACCTTTTTCCAGTTGTAAAGACTGCTTAAGGCTCCTCAGCTATGTAAGAAAATTGTTCTCCTTAAGGCTGGAGAAACAAGGTTGGGCCAGGCTGCTCCTGACACAAAAAAGGGAGAAGCATAAGAAAGGTACAAATGCAGTGAAGAGTCAAAAAAGAGAGCCCTGGAAATTTGCTGTCAGCAGAGGATGAGAAAGAGGAGACAACAGTGGTATCTGCTAGAGGAACCACATTTCTATTAGCAACACTTGTGGTCTTCTCCTCCCATAAACCATCCTGGACAGCAGTAGGATGTTCAGAGTGCTTCCTGTGCCTGACATGTTCCTGTCCTTTTGCATTCACAGTAATCAGGCAAGCTCTGTTTTGTGGACAAAATAAAAAACATATTGAAATTCAGCATTGTGCAGTCTTCCACATTTTAATCTCGTATTATTCTCTGTGTGTCTCTTCAGTGTCTTACGGGGACTTCTAAAAGTTGGGAATTACAAAGTGCGTGTTTCTACAGTAGAGTATCTTTTGCCTTGGAACAGGACTATATAATTTTTTTTTTGGGATTTTGCAAAACCTTTGGGATTTTTTTTCCAGGATGAAATGGTTAGGTTTATACTAAAAACATGCAAACAGGTGATTTGTCACAAGGTTTCTTTGTGAAGCGATTTGAAAGTATGGTCACATGACTTGATTTCACAAGTTTCTTTTATCTTTTTTCTTTTCTAAGGAAAAAATTCACTGTTCATTAATTTGTAACTAAAAACCATGGCTGGCACCAACAGACCTCACTTATCACTGCCTGTAGTAACAGCTGGCATGCATTTAGTGATTTGATCACATGAACGTAGATAAAAGGGAACCGCAGTAAGTTTACAGAGAAGTAAAATTAGTTGGTATGTATTTCAGACATAACATATGATTTTTAAAATGCTATTACTGTGGCCGGGTCTTCTTTATTCTCCTAAAAAATGATTCTTTATACAGCAATTTCAAGGCTTCATTCTGAAGCCATTGGACTAATTGGGGGTTTGCCTTCACGATGACATGAGATTAATACGTTCCATGAGTGGACACCAACAATATTCTGTAGGACCTTCCCAGCTATCCCCAAGGACTAAAGAACTCAGGGCTGAACACAAGTCTTCGCAGTTAGTGAACGTGACAGTCTCACCTCCGTGACCAAGGCCACTGGGACACACAGTGGGTTACATTCTTTGTGGTTTCAACCTCCAACTCCATTTGTTAAATTCAGAGTGTATGTTACTTGACCATGCATTTAATGTGGTTCTTACCCCAGATTCAATTTATGCCACAAAAATAAGTATAAAAATATAGATTTTTTAAAAATTTTAGTCATTTTGTTTCTCGCTACAGCTGGAGGTGTTACTAACAAGACAATGAACAAGAATCAGTTAAGTATTCTACAGCTGACATCCATTGCAATGTCTTGCATGCTCATTATAACTTGAGGTAAAATATTGATTTATTATTGTAGACCAGGTGTGCAAGATCTAGCAACATATCAATAGATGACTGAAAATAAATTATCTTCCACATTTTCCATTAAATCTGTAAATGCCTTTAAATGCAAGAAATTGTTCAGATGATCAAAGTTATGTTATATACATATTAAGAAATATATACAGTCTTTCATAGATATTAATTCACTGGCAAATTCCCAGACTTCTGCAGTTCTTTAAAAATACAATTGGGAAATAAAAGTAATAATTTTGATCTAAATGTATTCTTAAAGGAAGAAATGGAGAGACAGAAGTGTACTTCTGTCCCTGAGAATGTGTCAGGCAAAATTATTCTATTCAGCCAATAATTTGGTGTAGAAAACCTTATCTCACTGAAGTCAACAGTAATAGGACTGAATTTTTAGTTTTAATTCTTCCTTGAGTGTGAAATTTGCACTTGCACAGAGAGACAGGATAAGGCTAATGCATCGCTTCAGTCTCTTGTAGACTTTACCACACATCTCTTCCCTCTTTACTGGAACACAATTTACAAGTTGTCTGTACCCATCTATGTGAGGGTAAGCTATTTTCTAATCAAAGTCCTATTGTAAGAACAATTCTAGAATTCATTTATTTCTTTTAATAAACAGAAAATACAACACTTTTTAATCAAGATATCGTTAAATGCTTGAAAACACTTTAAATTTTCTGGAAACAGACTTTGTCCCTGAGGCCCAGTTTTGCCTTCACTAGTTACCTTGTGCAGAACACAGAGTCTACATGACTTTCCTCCTCTTTTTTCTTAAAGTGTCTATATCTGATATGCTCATACATATACTTTTACATAATGGAAATAATTTCCTCAAAGATGCATAAATCTGCACAGAGCTGATATGTTTTTGCTGACTGTACTTTCAAATCATGTTATAAGCTTATCACCTATCTTGACAGTTAGTTATATTTTAAATTGCATTTATAATTTTTTTTCTTCAAATGTAAGTTGAAGCAAAATTGATTTTGGATTACAATAAGAGAAGAGAGAAAATTAATTTAAGGTTTTTGATGTAGGTAGATGGATACATTACTATATGGAAAAATAAAATGTTGCTACATGAAGAGGTTTCACCGTGCAAGAGCTGCATTTAGTCATCTAAATTAATATAAAAGTTACGTATTTGATCCATTTCCAAGTAAATTTAAATTTTATTAATTTGATTGATTTCCAAGTCAACTCAAATACAATGCTTTGTAGTAATATCTGGTATAAAAAGAGGCATGAGTTGTTGTCCAAACATCAGGACTCAATTAAATAGCAGCACCTGCCACACTAAATAGCTCCATTGGCCTTGCAGACACCATGCAAAGCAGGATCCTATTCAGAAAATGTTGTGGTAGAATCCACACCTAATAATTCATCACTGTTCAAAATTTTTGCATCATTTTTGAGGAATGACCAAATTTTGGAAGACTTCTTACTTTGAACAATGCATTACTGCGTTCCAGTACTGTGTTCAGCTCTGAGGTCCCCAGCATAAGAAAGATATGGACCTACTGGAGTGGGTCCAGAGAAGGGCCACGAAGATGATCAGGGGGCTGGAGCACCTCCCCTATGAGGACAGGCTGAGAGAGTTGGGGTTGTTCAGCCTGGAGAAGAGAAGACTCCGGGGAGCCTCATAGTGGCCTCCCAGAACTTAAAGGGGGCCTACAGGAAAGGTGAGGAGGGACACTTCATCGGGGAGGGTAGTGATAGGATGAGAGGCAATGGTTGCAAACTGAAAGAGGCGAGATTTAGATTAGAGATTAGGAAGACATTTTTTACTGTGAGGGTGGTGAGGCACTGGCCTCAGGTTGCCCAGAGAAGCTGTGGCTGCCCCCTCCCTGGCAGTGCTCAAGGCCAGGCTGGATGGGGCTTTGAGCAACCTGGTCTAGTGGAAGGTGTCGCTGCCCATGGCAGGGGGGTTGGAACTAGATGGTCTTTGAGGTCCCTTCCAACCTAAACCATTCTACAATTCTATGTTTCTATTCTATTACTTGTGCGAGCTTCATTTAGGATAGTTGAGGCGATACCAGCACAAGCATTCTTAAAAGTGAGGTTTAATTTTTAAACTGCAGAGATAATTTGTAAAATGACGTCATAAAAATTTCAAATCTTCTTCCCATGAGTATGCAGAATGACAGCTGCTCACTTCTGCAGCCACAAAAGTGGTTCCGATGTTTAGATTTGTTTTATGGAGCTAAAACAATAAGGGGAATTTGATCCAAATTCTGGACTCTATTCAGACTCATGTCAACAAGTGATATACAAAGGTCAACCAATTTACTTCTAATACTAGTTCATCTACAAGTCAGCCAACATATTTTGACTTTCAAGTCACAAATTAAATATACATAGCAGTCAAAAAAAGCAAGATTGTCAATGAAGCAAACTTTGTGTCCTTTCCTGCAATTTTCCCAGACTCTTGAAACTCCTTATTTATTCTGCAAAAAGTTTCACATGCAGACATAAATGTATGTTAGTTCTGTGTTCAGTACCTTGGTGTGGAAGTCATGAAGAAAGACAATACATATCGAAACTGTGCCAGACTTACAAACTTATGTTTGAAGTAAAACCTACATATTAATAATTGCTACTTTTAGCTACAGGTTAAATTTGTCCCATCTCTTTCTTACTCTTATTCACAAAGTTTTCAGCTTTCATCAGGCTACTATTCTATGAGTCCTAGGCTACTGATCTTCAAAGATTATCAGAAATTATCTGAAGAACATGAAAGAAACTAGAAGAATCATCACATTTTTTACTTTGTTGTGCTTTACATAGACCTTCAGCAAGCAAATAAACATTTGAAATCCTGCGGTTCTTTGATGCTTTTTTATATGTATAGCAACATAAGGGTGATGTTTAATATGTCTTTCTGGCTTCAGGAACAGTATATTGCCTGTACAAATTAACACTACCACAGAAATTTTTTTCATAATTGCCAGGTCAGGAAACCCAAACTGAAATGTAATAGCAACCTGAATTCCTTGTTTTCCTATTTCAATACCTGACACGGATTTACCAGAGGCCTGTCTCCTCTCCCTGAACAGTGTTATTAAGAGTAATGTGCATTTCAGGTCTAATGATAAAATAACCTCATTGACTGTGTGTTTGCACACAGATCCCTAATCTAATTTAGCGATAATACAAACCACATTGTGTAAATTATGATGATGCTTGGGCATTGGACTAGATGACCTTTAAAGGTCCCTTCCAATGCAAACTATTGTATGATTCTGTGCTGTGGAGTATAGCCCAGATTGTGATCTGATCTGTATGCTCACTGTTACAATGTTCTACCTGAAAAATAACAAATCCAGTTTGAATTTGAGCTGAGTTTGAAAAGAAAATGGAAATTCATCCTTTTATTTGATGAACTGTGCAAATACGAACTGTAGGTACGCTAATTATGGGATTGAGATCCCCTGTCTTTGCCTGAAATGTGTGTACATGAGCTGCCTGATCTCCATTACAGTCAATGAAGGTACAATCAGTGAGTTCTGTCAATCAGTTCCCCTGACCAATAAAGATGCCTGTTTCAAGACAAAATTAATAATTTTCTAGAACTTCATGGATTACAGTAGGAATTCAGAAAATAAATTGTGTGGAAATGCCTATACGGGAGACATCCCAAATTAGGCAAGGTAAATCCCCACCTAGCTATCCAAAGTGAGATGTTTGAGCTCCTTCTAAAGTCCATGAAAGGAGACCAGCACCTCCACAAAGCAATTAATCTCATCTTTGGATGTGCGTTTGTCATCACAGGTGGAAGGAAACATATCTCCACTATAGGGAAACTTGAAGGTTAGTTTGGATTAGACACCAACAATGGGGTTTTTTAAGATTAGACATAGACGTGTGAGGCAATTATCTCAGCTACCATTACAGTCAAAAGGGCTTCTTCTTTTGGCCTGGCACCATCTATTTGAGATGATCTAGAATATCCTGCCTGGTGTCCAGATGCCACTCCAGATGATCACAGGTCATATGCCATAATTTCCAGCCTGTTGGAAATATGTAAGGTGTGCTAAAGTGCATCAAATTACATTGGAGGTATATATTTAGGTAGATAAATGGGAGTGCAATGAAAATTCATCCTTTCTAAAGGAAGAATATTGTGTAAAGTGAATGTGTAAGAAATCCACCATTTGTATTATATTATCTACCATAAAATTGACCACAAAAGATGAACAGAGTAGATACACTGTGTTCCAAATCTCAGTGTACGTGAGTATGAAAAACCTGTGAGGAAAGGCTCTAATGTCAATAATTGCTTTTACACAAATACTCTTCTCTCCAATTTACAAGTTTGACTCACAGATTCTACTGCTGCCACCAGTACACACACAGAAATGTGATGTTTGGCTTATGTGTAGAAAACAGAGTATCTGCTTCATCGTCTTTGTTCAGATGCAGGAGGGAGGAAAATATCGCTCCATGGCCTTGATGAGCTGCTGTGCCTATAGACAAGTACCTTCACTACATCTTCTAAGAAATGAATCTTGATCTTGTACAAAGAATGCAAAACTCCCACTGAAGTAATAAAAAGTCTCATTCATATGTCTGGGAGCAGAATTCAGCTCTCAGAACTAAAACAGCTTGCACTCACCTGTTGCTTTAATGCATTTTCTGAAATGCATTTTCAATTGATATCTTGTATAAATCATGAATTGAGAGTAATGTGCTTTATCAAGAAGACAGTATTCCAGTCACGAAGCGCATTCAAATGAAAAGCCCCCAAAAGTAAGCAAGAATGACCAGAATATTACAACTATATTCTTGGGTTTCTCCATGACAAGCTCTTGCACTGACTATTACACATTTACAAGGTATCAGTTTTCATTTGGTCATTGTTGTTTAAAGCAGGAGAAGGCTTGCTCTTCTGACCATCAGTTCCTCCTTTGGATGTGTCCTGGAAGAAAAGCCTTGGCATCCACAGTGACATTAAAATTCGTTTGTATTCATTCCGAAAATTCTGATTAAGAAGTCCATATATTATTGCATTAAGGCAACTGTTGAAATAGGCCATGAAGTAGCTTATAATGAATAACCACTCAGGAACTTTTGGTGCCATTTCCATAGGATCAATGGCTACAGCCAGTCCAATGAAGTTTAGAGGTGCCCAGCAAAAGGCAAAAATCACAAAAACCACAAACATGGTAAGAAAGTTTCTGAAATCACTTGGCTTCAGTCCTGGCTTTGTTTCTGACTTGACTCGTCTTCTAACTTGAAGCACTAAAACCCAAATTCGAAGGTAGCAGAAGCTCACAATGGTGATAGGGACGATGAAGTGAATTACCACAACAGCTATCGTATAGTAGGAACTTGCAGTCTGAACAAACGTGCATGAATAGATGCGTGGATCATATTTTAAAGAGCCAACAAAAAAATTTGGCACAGTCGCAATTACTGTTAATACCCAGACTAAGGAGACATACAGCATCGTGTTCCAACAGCTGTACACTTTGTCATAGGCAAAACTATGACATATATAGCAATATCGATTTATTGCAATTGCAGTGATGTTGAAAATAGAGCCTATTACACTTAGTCCCATCACAAAGCCACTCACTTTACAGTGAATTTCACCCAATGTCCATCCATTGTGGAAAATAGCTAAGAGCACCAGTGGGTATGGATACAAGGCCACCACCAGATCAGCCAAAGCTAGGCTCACCACAAATGCATTACCTGGGGAAAAAGAAAAATACATAGACATAAGTCTGAAAGCAAGGATAGTTGTGAATGAGAAGAAAATACTATTTATTATTTTGAATATCTGCAATGCTATAGTACCGATGATGTCAGCAAGTGACAGGTATATAGGACCAATATGTCTGTATGGGAAATAATTTTACAGTTCAGCTTAGAACACCATGCAAATATCTGCAGCAACAAGATATTTCAACTCTATTGGTAACTGAATTATATCCTCCTTTTTATTTTAATCTTTAATAAACATAACCATCAGTGACCCATTACATAAGCATGTGTTGAGTTGTTTCAGTGTAGCTAACTCTACAGCTGGATCGAATGAGGTGGAAAAGAAAAAAAGTCTAAATTGTGCTAAGTAGACAAGCCATTATGCCATCCTAACCTACTGCTGGAATAGTAACGGGCTTGACAGGTATCAAGGAGAAGGATATACAAAGACTAGATCTATAGGGATTAGAAGGATGTGTTGTTCTAAGTATATTCTAAACTGCTACGCAATAGTCAGTGGTACAGATATTTTCTGCATGAAAGGCCTACCCATACTGCTGTTATTTTCGCATTGGATTGACTAAAGAAGAATGAATTGCCTTCACCATCCTCTGTAGAAAAACATATTTGATTATATAAAGGAAAAATGCATGAATGCAAGAGAAAGTATTCAAATTCATGGAAGGAGCCTGTAGACGCTTTTCTGCTGATGATGTTTAAAGAAATTTTAGTGATAAGTTTGAGGCTTACTGTCTTTCTTTAAACAGTGTATTTTTCATCAGTCTGAAAATTCTGGCCGTCGTATCTAAGCATACTTTAATAAAATAGCGAGATAGTGAACTATATTCCTGAAAAATTAAATGTGAAATCATTCTCTAGGAACTTCCCAGGAGATAGAAAATAGAGGTACTAACTTTAGATTCTTGGCATTTAGGTAGCACAAAAGACATTTCTGGTTTGCATACTCACTTTTTTGCTTAAAGTACTTCACTGCATGAATAGCTGTGCAAAAGACCCAAGTAGCTTTTAAAATTGTGTGTGGAACATAATTATTTTTTTAAAACAGCAGTTAGATACTCAGTTCTAGAAATTCTGAACTTTCTAGTCCTCATCTAGGAAAGCAGTTCTCTATTTAATTTTAAGTACAGAAACAGTGCCGTGGATAAAGATGTCATTAGCTGGGAGCCGTAAAACCAACAACCATGTAGGGCTAAACTCCTCAAAAAATGGCAGAAGTCCACATGTATGCTGTTTGCTCCACCTGCTCTGCACCAGTAGCTTGCTTAACCTGAATTAAGGAATGGGGACTCTTTTTCTCCCGTACACTTTAGGTGAAGACCATGCTCGTCAGAATTTGCACAATAGCTAGTGAACTTAACAGAAAGCGGGATCACCCATCTGTGGCTACAGACACATGGCTCATCTCAAGAGTGTTGTACAACTTATCCTAGATGGTTCCTCATTATATATTTAGCAGCCTGTCTCACATTCTCTTTGTACTCTAAAGGCCACACAAGTGTCTTCATAGCTACAGTTCACTGACATGGTACTGGATGTAGGGCAATTTCATGCTATTTGTCTTAGAGGCATGATACAAAACCAATAGTACTGTGTCGGGTTTTGTGCCCTCCCAAGCCACAGTCACTCCCTACTTTTAGGGTCGAGGGGGTCTATCTGAGTATGTTGTTGGAGCTGCACAAGGAGACCTTTCCTGCGACTTTATATGCACTATACTGAATACAATTCAGTCATGTTATGCTGTGGTGAAAAAGGTAAACATAATTTTCAGCTGCAAAACTGTATAAAGTAATTTCTCTGTCTTATTTAAGGCATTAGAAAAATACCTCCAGTTTGGGACGTCACACTTCAAGAAAGAAGCAAACTCTAATTAGAGCTAATCTAGAGCAAAGCAAATATCTACTAGTTTTACGATCCGTGAGAAAAGAATGAACAAACTAGGGAGAAATTGAGGGGGACACGACAACTTGAAAAAAGCAAAGCAGGAAGGATATAATCCTTTCCTGTGACTGTGGTGAACATATACAAGCTTCAGTCACAACAAGGAAGTTTCAAATTAGATGTTGAGAAAAAATTTTAATGGCAAGAAGAAGGAAGTGCTGGAACATCTTGCTTTGAGTCTGCCACTGGAGGGAGTAAGAAAAGTGAAATAAACATTTGTTAGTACAAGCCTAGATACAGCTGATCCCTGTTTTGGAAGGATAAGATGACTTTGAAGGCTTCTTCTAACCATACAAAGGAGCAGGAGCATCTTATGAGAATGTATCTACATCACAGCAACAAGAATTTCTTTTGTGTTTTTTCTTACTGTATTAGACATGAGAAGATGGAAAAGGCAGGAGAAGGAAAGGCAGGGAAAGACAGAAAGGCAGAGAATGACAGAAAAGAACGGAAGGAAGGGCGGAAGGAAGGGCGGAAGGAAGGGCGGAAGGAAGGGCGGAAGGAAGAGCGGAAGGAAGGGCGGAAGGAAGGGCGGAAGGAAGGAAGGGCGGAAGGAAGGAAGGGCGGAAGGAAGGAAGGGCGGAAGGAAGGGTGGAAGGGCGGAAGGAAGGGCGGAAGGAAGGGTGGAAGGGCGGAAGGGCGGAAGGGCGGAAGGAAGGAAGGAAGGAAGGAAGGAAGGGCGGAAGGAAGGAAGGGCGGAAGGAAGGGCGGAAGGAAGGGCGGAAGGAAGGGCGGAAGGGCGGAAGGGCGGAAGGGCGGAAGGAAGGAAGGAAGGAAGGAAGGAAGGAAGGAAGGAAGGAAGGAAGGAAGGAAGGAAGGAAGGAAGGAAGGACGGACAGAAGGAAGGGTGGAAGGGCGGAAGGGCGGAAGGGTGGAAGGGCGGAAGGAAGGAAGGAAGGAAGGAAGGAAGGAAGGAAGGAAGGAAGGAAGGAAGGAAGGAAGGAAGGAAGGAAGGGTGGAAGGAAGGAAGGAAGGAAGGAAGGAAGGAAGGAAGGAAGGAAGGAAGGAAGGAAGGAAGGAAGGAAGGAAGGAAGGAAGGAAGGAAGGAAGGAAGGAAGGAAGGAAGGAAGGAAGGAAGGAAGGAAGGAAGGAAGGAAGGAAGGAAGGAAGGAAGGAAGGAAGGGTGGAAGGAAGGAAGGGCGGAAGGAAGGGCGGAAGGAAGGAAGGGCGGAAGGAAGGAAGGAAGGGCGGAAGGAAGGAAGGGCGGAAGGAAGGGCGGAAGGAAGGGCGGAAGGAAGGACGGAAGGGCGGAAGGGCGGAAGGAAGGAAGGAAGGGTGGAAGGAAGGAAGGAAGGAAGGAAGGAAGGAAGGAAGGAAGGAAGGAAGGAAGGAAGGAAGGAAGGAAGGAAAGGCGAAAGGAAGGGTGGAAGGAAGGGCGGAAGGGCGGAAGGGCGGAAGGGCGGAAGGGCGGAAGGGCGGAAGGGCGGAAGGGCGGAAGGGCGGAAGGGCGGAAGGAAGGAAGGAAGGAAGGAAGGAAGGAAGGAAGGAAGGAAGGAAAGAAATACTTTTTTCTGATTTAGAATGCCTTTTGGAGAAAGATGAGAGTTTATACTGGGATGTGTGCTAAGATTAATCTAATCTCTAAGGCCACCCGGAATCAGTTTATACCTAAAATGTAGTTGCTCAGTTAAAATCAAATGGGCATTCAGCTCTTCCAATCATATTTGGAAATGTACTGTGAAGTACATTTGGCAAGAGAATTTCAAAATTCTGTCTGTAATTTAGGACTTCTTGAAAATTCCAGCTGCAATGAATAACAACAGTTAGCAATGAACTTGTCAAAAACATAATGTACCACTTTACAATACAGAAGAAAAATGGCACAATATCTCCAGAGGCCTCAAGCGATTTGTCACTTTTATGGCTGTTTACAGGGTTGGGTATTGACACTGTGCACTGCAAAGTAAGGTCCAATGATTTTTTTTCTTTCTATGTGGCTGACTGTGGAATGAAGTTTAATATTATATTACCACAATGAATGATGTACAAGTAGAGAAAAGTAGAGAGAAACTTTTCTAATTCATAAAAAATATATAATCAACATTCTGAGAAATCAAGGGTCTTAGATATCTTTCAAGTCCTTGGAGAAGTTAAATGTTCCTTGATATACCTAAGACACAGCATTTGGAGTGGCTATAATTATATTCATAAGACAATCAACGAGGTAACTTTTTGCTGTCTGTAACAAAATAGAAATGACCAAATGCTCCTTCTAGTTGTAATTATTATCATTATTTCCATAATTTACCTGGTGGACTTTGTTCCTAGATTTCAGTTTCATCAGACAGAAGATTATATTCATTTATAAGAAACACATTTCCTCACTGGAATGAAAATACCCCTTAATTGCAAGCAGTAGCTGTTCAAAGCCAAGTATCTAGCCAGGGTCTCAAAAAGATACACATCTGTGCTGTTTTAAACATTTATAGTTAGGCACGTAAAAAAGAAAATTACTTCTGATATTGGCTTTGTGTGAAACAGAACAAGATCAATATTTCATTAAGCATTCTTACATATTGGTTTTATTACTCCAATTAACAGCAAAAAGGGTACTTTCACATCCTCTTGTAATCTTGATATGATTTTATATAGCAGGAATTTAATCACAGAACAAACTTTTTGGTAAGGTCAGGACTTTAAGGCATCTGCCTTCTGAAAAGACAATTGACTTTTAATGTCTCTACCGAAAGCAGAAGCAGTTGCAATCACCAAACAGTTTTTAAAGGTTTTGCTACTTTCTTTGGTTTCAAACTGGCTGAAATGATTAATTATATATCATGGTGTTTTATTTTTTATGGGATGGTGTTTTGGTTGTCACACATTTGTTCAACAAGTCGTATGTGTTGCATACAGACATCACCTCTTAGCTCTGTTTCCCTGTGTCTGAAATAATATTTGTCCCTGTGTGCTTTTCTTCTGCATCCATTATTCTTGCCTTCTTTAGCATACAAAGGCCTTCAAGACAGGAAAATTGTTTCTACGCAGCCTATTGTGCAGACTGTTGCATTTTAATCTGTCCCCTCCTTTCTTACTCTCAGGCTTGGGTCGTTGTGTAGCAAAAAAATACAAAGAGTGGGGACAGGCAAGGCAGAAAGTGAATGAATATGACAATCATATATTGGCAGATTTTTTTAAATGCCAAGGATTGATGACTCAGGATTCTTATTTTATTCTTCCATTTCCATATTCTAGCCTTAAGGGAAAACTCAGCATTACTCTTGCAGATATCTTACTTCATTATGTCTTCTGTTGGAATGTAAGTGGGAAAGCTTTTTGTTTGGGCTTAAGGCTTAAAATCCCCTTTAATAATCATTACTGTTAATTATAAATAAATAGCCTTTTATACTGGCTGAGAATTATAAGAACTAAAATTTTTCTATGATATCACTCTGACAACTACCTGTAGGTATTTATTTGTACTAAAGGAAAAGGAGCAAGCTCTTGACTTTAATAAAATAAATTACTTATACCATTCTATGAAATGAAGCCATCATTCCTCTGCAGAGTTCACAGTAATAGACACGCTCGAGAAGTCAGATTGACAGACTGTCTGTTTATACACAATAGGTATTTCTCTAGTGCTAACTCACTCTTCAGCCCCCTTTATACTCCTCTGCCAGACTCCTGTAGTGCCTGTACTCAAAATTAACTTTAAAAAGAGAGTTCTGGAAGGCTTACGATAGCTTTCTTGTTGTGGTTGATGTATAAAGACAGAATCTGGGCTCAGTTTCTAGACAGCATTATAGTCAAAGACACAAGATATTACATCAGGGATGCATAGTGTCATCCTTTCTGTTACTTTTATATAAACACATACACAATGCTTTCTTGCTCTAGTTTTTAAAATCTTCACAAAATACATGAGGCGAGGCTAATCTTTTAGTTCTTTCCTGTAAGTCATTAAACGGAAAAAAGAAAAAGAAGTTTTACAATCTCGATCGTAATTCCAAGTTTCTGCAAGGGATATGCCGCTTGCATACAAAATCCTTCCTCAGCTGTGGCATCACCCCTCTCTAATAAAAGTAACCTTGATCCTGATACTAGGCTTGGTATGGAATTTGCTGGCGGCCTATCACTTTTTTTTCTGACTACCAGAAATTTGTAGAAAAAAAATGTTATTTTTATAGTCTTAACCTCAACGTTATTGTCTTATACTATATTATATAATATTCTTATCTTATCTTATCTTATCTTATCTTATATATTAGTGTAAATTATCTGCCTTTTAAGCCTCTTTAATGACTGCTGAAGTTAATGAGAGAATTGCCATAGGCTTAAAGGAGACATCGATCAGATATAAGAAAAAAAAGACCTCTTATTAACAAGAATGGGAAATGCTGAAAGCATTTGGTCCGTATAACAACAATGAAAAAACATGAAGCACTTGAATGGTATTTGGACGTAAAATGACAAAAATCAAAGCCTAAACCCCTTTCAGAGTTCCTACAACTTTTAATAGAGCAGATCTTACCTTCAGACGAAGACAAATAGCAGTGCATTCATCCCAAGGCATGTTAGCCAGGATTCACTACAGCAAGTGGCTTATTGGATCTAATGTTTGAGTCTACACCAACATGGAGGCATATATAACAGCTTGAAGAAAGCAATCAGTCCTTCGGTCAAGAAGACTCTCCCTCTTTAATCTCCCCTTGTCTATAATTACTAATTAGTAATCAAAACTATGCAGCTCTAATGAAGTATTGTCTTAAACTTTCTTGTGTAACATCACCTTTTGAGAACCAGGCTTAAACATAATTTCCAGGCTCTAGACCCTACTGAATCCCCATTAAAATGAGTCTCAAGGTCTGGACCAGATAAAACAGAAGCATACTCAAGTAAGAGCAAATTGGTATAAAATTGTCTTCACGTGTTTATGTCTCCACTCCTGGTTGTATAAGAATAACCAAGACTGAAGCTAAGGACCAATCTGCTCAGCCAAGCCATTTAAGTGGCAGATGATTCTGAGTGCAAGCCTGCATGCAAACCTGAGCAAGGTATGAGCAGTTTTACAGCTCAGAGTTCAAGACTTTAGCAAAACAGGCGATTATTGTGATGGAACTGTGAAGCTGGTCCCGCTCCTGAAGCTTCTTCATTTTGTATATGTCTGTGTACACATGGATACTTACTACTTATTCACCTGATTATCTTTCCCAAAATTTCAGTTAATTTTGGAATATTTTATGGAAGAATTACATAAGAAGATAGAAGGTTATGCTTTCAGAGCCAGGACTTCAGCTAAACTTTCAGGTGGTGGATTTTAAATGGAAGGCTTGGACAACTTCTTGCTGGTTCTTGATGCGGCCAGTGACACGTACATTTTCTGACCTATCACATTTTCCACTGGGCTTCAGTTCCTATAATTCTTGCAGTTCATTTCAGGCTTGATTGTGGAGGTTCTCCTTAAGGTTTGCTCTTTATTGTGGAAAGAAAAACATGACTCCGGAGAGAATGAAGAACTGGCACCAGGTAGGCACACAGAACTTAGAACTGGGTAGGTTTTTGTTTCTCTTTTCAGAGTGGCTTAGTGAATATGGCTCAAATGGTATGCAGTGAGACATCAGCTGCTCCTGGAGAAAGGCTGATGCTTCTTACTTCCTCACTACGGATTTTTGTCTCTAGTTTTGACTTCCTTGATTAGTATTTTTTTACAGTATTTAAGCTCTTGTAGTTCTTGATTGTAGAATCATAGAATGGTTTGGGTTGGAAGGGACCTTAAAGATTACCTAGCTCCAGCCCCCCCTGCCATGGGCAGGGACACCTTCCACTACACCAGGTTGCCCAAAGCCCCATCCAGCCTGACCTTGAACACTTTCAGGGAGGGGGCAGCCACAGCTTCTCTGGGCAACCTGTGCCAGGGCCTCACCACCCTCACAGTAAAGAATTTCATCTTAATATCTAATCTAAATCTACCGTCTTTCCATTTGAAAATATTACCACTCATCCTATCACTACCCTCCCTGATAAAAAGTCCCTCCCCACCTTTCCTGTAGGCCCCCTTTAAGCACTGGAAGGCCTCTATAAGGTCTCCCCGGAGCCTTCTCTTCTCCAGGCTGAACAACCCCAACTCTCAGCCTGTCCTCATAGGGGAGGTGCTCCGGCCCCCTGATCATCTTCGTGGCCCTCCTCTGGATCCACTCGAGCAGGTCCATGTCTTTCTTATGCTGAGAGCCCCAGAGCTGGATGCAGTACTCCAGATAGGGTCTCACCAGAGCAGAGTAGAGGGGCAGAATCACCTCCCTTGACCTGCTGGCTGCCCTTCTTCTCTTGCAGCCCAGGATGTGATTTGCTTTCTGGGCTGTGAGTGCCCATTGCTGGCTCATGTTCAGTTTGTCATCTACCAGCATCCCCAAGTCCTTCTCCACAGGGCTCCTCTTGATCCTCTCATCACCCAGTCTGTGTCTGTGCTTGGGATTGCCCCAACCCAAGTGCAGGACCTTGCACTTGGCCTTGTTGAACTTCATGCGGTTTGCACGGGCCCACCTCTCCAGCCTATCAAGGTCCCTCTGGGTGGCCTCCCTTCACTCCAGCATGTTGACTGCACTACACAGCTTGGTGTTGTTGACAAACTTGCTGAGGGTGCACTGAATCCCACTGTTCATGTTGCCAACAAAGATGTTAAACAGCACCAGTGCCAATACCGACCCCTGAGGAATGTCACTCATCACTGGTCTCCACTCAGACATCAAGCCGTTGATCATGACACTTTGAGTGCAAACATCCATCCAATTCCTTATACACTGAGTGGTTTTTCCATCAAATCCACGTCTCTTCAATTTAGGGACAAGTATGTCATGCGGGACAGTGTCGAACGCTTTGCGCAAGTCCAGGTAGATGGTATCAGTTGTCCTTCCTTTATCCACCAATACTGAAACCTCGCCATTGAAGGCCACCAAATTTGGTAGGCACAATTTGCCCTTGGTGAAATCATGTTGGCTGTCACAAATCACCTCCTTATTTTCCATGAGCCTTAGCATAGTTTCCAGGAGAATCCATTCCATGATCTTGCCAGGCACAGGGGTGAGACAGGCTGGCCTATAGTTCTCCAGGTCTTCCTTTTTTCCCTTTTTAAATATGGGGGGGTTTCCCCTCTTCCAGTCAGCTGGAACTCCACTAGACTGCTGCAACTTCTCAAATACGATGGATAGTGGCTTAGCCACTTCATCCGCTCGTTCCCTCAGGACACATGGATGCATCTCATCAGGTCTCACGGACTTGTGCACCTTCAGGTTGCTTCAATGGTCTCAAACCTGATCTTCTCCTACAGCGGGCAATTCTTCATTCTCCCAGTCCCTGCCTTTTCTTTCTGCCTCTTTCTTCTTGATTTTTGGTTTAAATAGATAACTTTTAAATCTGTTTAAAATCACCTGTGTCAACTTTTTTCCTAACAATCGATGAGAAAAAAAAAAAAAAAACCTGCTAGCCTGATACAGACGAAACTCCATTCATATCAGCAGGAATGAAGCCACCAGAAGTGGACACCATCAGCAGGTAGAGCAGAGAATTAAGTCTTTCACACACTGACGTTTGAATTCCCTGTGACACTACAAGCCAAGATCTAGGGTAATCGTTGATTTACCAAGACATGTTAATCTAGAATAATGTTCAACAGTGTGTTGCTAACAGTAGGTTTAACAGAATGCTCTGAAGAAGTGCCAGATGGGTTTTTGTTTTCTTTGAATATGACAGTTTAAAAGTGGTGATACGCTCCTTTGTTGTTATGTTTCATGATTTAAGATCTTAGTAGGATATACTGCAGACTTTGATGTAATGGAAAGGGACAGGCAATATATTTTTGCTAGAATTGCAGTATTTTAGAGATTAGCAAAAAATGTTACAGACAATGAATCAAGGCTGGTCTTTGATCTATGGAACATGCAGGTTACTTCTTTTTAGGAAATGTATGTTCTATGAAAATGTTTAAAACAGTTGGTGAGTATAATTATCCTATGATATGAAAAAGGAAAATTCTCTGCCATCACTGAGAATAGAATCATAGAATCATAGGATCATTTAGGTTGGAAAGGACCTTTAAGATCATCAAGTCCAACCACTAACCTAGCACTGCCAAGTCCACTAAACCATGTCCCTAAGCACCACATCTACACATCTCTTAAATACCTCCAGGGATGATGACTCAACCACTTCCCTGGGCAGCCTGTTCTAATATTTGACAACCCTTTTGGTGAAGAAATTTTTCCTAATATCCAACCTAAACCTTCCCTGGCACAACCTGAGGCTGTTTCCTTTTGTCCTATTGCTTGTTACTTGGGAGAAGAGACTGACTCCCACCTCACTACAACCTCCTTTCAGGCAGTTGTAGAGAGCGATCAGGTCTCCCCTCAGCCTTCTCTTCTCCAGACTAAACAACCCCAGTTCCCTCAGCCGCTCCTCATCAGACCTGTTCTCCAGGCCCTTCACCAGCTTCGTTGCCCTTCTCTGGACACGCTCCAGCACCTCAATGTCTTTCTTGCAGTGAGGGGCCCAAAACTGCACACAGGATTCGAGGTGCGGCCTCACCAGTGCTGAGTACAGGGGCACGATCACTTCCCTGGTCCTGCTGGCCACACTATTTCTGATACAGGCCAGGATGCTGTTGGCCTTCTTGATGACCTGGGCACACTGCTGGCTCATATTCAGCTGGTTGTTGACCAATTCCCCCAGTTCTTTTTCCACCAGGCACCTTTCCATCCACTCTTCCCCAAGCCTGTAGCATTGCACGGGGTTCTTATGACCCAAGTGCAGGACCCAGCACTTGGCCTATCCAGCCTTTCAGCTCCATCTGTAGAGCCTTCCTACCTTCAAGCACATCAACACTCCCACCCAACTTGGTGTCATCTGCAAACTTACTAAGGGTGCAGTTGATCCCATTGTCCAGATCGTTGATAGAAGATATTAAACAGAACTGGTCCCAATACTGAGCCCTGGGGAACACTGCTTGTGACCAGCCACCAACTGGATTGAACTCCATTCACCCAGCCATCCAGAGCGTTTTTTACCCAGCAAAGAATACACCTGTCCAAGCCATGATCAGCCAATATCTTCAGGAGAACGCTGTGGGAAATGGTGTCAAAGGCTTTACTGAATTCTCGGTAGACAACAATGACAGCCTTTCCCAAATTCTCAGTAGACAACAATGGCAGCCTTTCCCTCATCCCCTAAGCACATCTCCTTGTCGTAGAAGGAGATCAGGTCTGTCAAGCAGGACCAGCCTTTCGCAAACCCATGCTGACTGGGCCTTATCACCTGGTTGTCCTGTAAGTGCCACATGATGGCACTCAAGATGATCTGCTCCATAAGCCCTGGCACCAAGGTCAGACTGACAGGCCTGTAGTTCCCCAGATCCTCCTTCCAGCCTTTCTTGTAGGTGGGTGTCACATTTGCTAATTTCCAGTCAGCTGGGACCTCCCTGATTATCCAGGTCTGCTGGTAAATGATGGAAAGTGGCTTGGTAAGCACTTCTGCCATCTGTCTCAATACCCTTGGGTGGATCTCTTCTGGCCCCATATACCTGTGTGTGTCTAAGTGGTGTAGCAGGTCGCTAACCAGTTCCTCTTGGATTACGGGGGCTTCATTATGCTCCCTGTCCCTGTCTTCCAGCTCAGGGGGCTGGGTACCCAGAGAACAACTGGTCTTACTGCTGAAGACTGAGGCGAAGAAGGCATTAAGCACCTCAGCCTTTTCCTCATCCTTTGTCACTATGTTTCCCCTCACATCCAATAAAGGATGGAGACTTTCCTTAGCCCTCCTTTTGTTGCTAATGTATTTATAGAAACATTTTTTTGTTACCTTTTACAGTGATAGCCAGATTGAGTTCTAGCTGGGCTTTAGCCCTTTTAATTTTCTCCCTGCATAACCTCACAGCATCCTCATAGTCCTCCTGAGTAGCCTGCCCCTTCTTCCAAGCACCATAAACTCTCCTTTTTTTCCTGAGTTCCAGCCAAAGCTCTCTGTTCAGCCAGGCCAGTCTTCTTCCCTGCCAGTTTGTCTTTTGGCCCATGGGGACAGCCTGCTCCTTAGCCTTTAAGATTTCTTTCTTGAAGAATGTCCAGCCTTCCTGGACTCCTTTGCCCTTCAGGACTGTACTATATGGAGAGCAGAAGGGGAGTATATACTGTGGCAGTTATGCTTTTATTGTTTAGCTACCCAAAGGCTTTGGGAGAGCATTCTGTTCAGAGGAAAGCAGGCCTAGGCACCCTGAAAGTTAGACACCTGTGTTTTCACAGAAAAGTCTAGAATCCAGACTAAATAGGGTTTAAACCTTAGTCATCCACTTTCTGGATGAAAGCACTATGCTGTCATGCAGAATATGAGAAGAGGAACTTTTCATTTTAAGATGATACAACCACCCCACTGTGGGATAGTTTAGTGGAGAATGCTCTGTACACCCCTTTTTCAAGCTGCACAGCAATGCAAAGAATGCAGGATTCACAGGAACAGAAGCTCAGCATACAAAAAGGAACTTGTGATTGTGGCTTAGTGATTTACAGGACTGGGACAGACTTGTATTCTTGGCCCTACATCTGCAACTGTGAATTGGTGCTGGAAGCTACATTTGCAGGAGCTGAATTTTAGACTTATAAGCCGTAGCTTTCAGTTGTCAACATAGTTTTGCTGAAAAGAGGCACTTAAGTTGCACTGTTGATTAATATGGTTTTGAGATCATGATTTTGGCATGCTTGGCAGCTAGGTATGGATAAAACCAGTGGGCAAAGACTCTGGCTTTCCTGTATGCTCAGGCTTCTTCTTCCTGTGGTTAAATATGGGAGCACCGGTACTTGCTGTGAGTTTGCTGCCATGCGTTTCATGACAGACTGCAGGTGTAAAAAAAAATTATTTCTAGTGCTGTGCTGCTAAAAACGTAGCAACGGCTTGAGATTTGTATCCTCCAGGTGTACAATTTTGCTTGCCTGTGGCTTCCTCTGGTGCGAGTAGGGACAGTGATGACTCTCTATTGCCACCTAGTGCACCAGCCACAACGGAGACAATACATCGCACCATCTATCAGGGCAGCAGGCAAAAAGGAAGCGGTTGGTTCTTCCAGAGCAAAAGTCTGACCACTAAACAGATAGTATGTTTATGGGGTGATAAATACTTTTCTGGGCTTCTGACGCTTTCTGAGCTTGCTGAGTTTCCTGGTACTGGATGTTTTCAGAGAGAAAAGGGCAAGACAGGCTCTTCCAGAAGAATCAAGACAGGCTCTTCCAGAGAATTCACTGTCTCCTAGAGGTTAGGACACTTACATGGCAGAAGAGCCTTTCTTTGAAAAAGGACTTGAGGTTATGTGTCCCATAGTCCAAGAGAGTGCCCTACTCACCAGCCCTGTTGCTCTTCTGGGGTTAGCCTGTTTGCCTCTTTCTAGGTTATGTTCAAGAATTTCACCCTAGAACCAGTACACATAGGTTGTCACTTATATTGTAGAGTGCTCTTCATCAGTATGCTTAAAAGAAAACAAAATCCTTCTCATGATTTAACAGGTGGGATACTGAGATAGAGAAGTGCAAGGACTCTCCCAAGCAGGAAGAACACTCTAGGTTCTTCAGCATTGCTCTTCTCCATTAGATAATACCACCTCTATTAGGCGCACTGGAAAAAACGACAGTGCCTGTCCAGCTCACTGCTCCAAAATGACACCATAGTGGCATAGTGGTACTGAGGGATGGAGTCAATAAAAGAGCTAGAGCTATTAAGCAAATCTAGTTGAATTCAAAGCAAACAAAAGGGGGTGGCTGCTGTGATAGGTAGTAAATCTGTGGAACACCTTAACAGATTTTGCAGATGCAAAAATTTTACCTGAATTCAAGGAAAGACCGGAAAAATACTGGGAAGAAACATCAATTGAAGATTACTAAACAGACATACCATACTAAGTTCAGGAAATCCCCTGAGCTGGAAGGAATCACGAGTTGAGAGAATACAGGAGACGTCATATAAGGTTGCTCTGTTCTCTTTTCTTTTTCCTGAATGCCTGCTTATATCTACAGTTAAAGACAGAGTATGAGGCCAGCTATGCGCTTGGTCTGCACCGATACAACTGCTTTTATGATGAGGACAGTAGTTTTCAGTGACTCCATTTGGAAGCATGGCTCCTTCTCGGGCTCCCCTGTTGTGGTGATCTGAGTGGTACCATGTGACATTCTCATTCAGGTCCTTGCCAGTTACTCCTCTACAAAACCAGTCCAGTTTTGTTGACAAACGTTTGAAGGGGCAATAACCTGGTTCTGTATGTCTAGCCACCTGCAACTGAGCTGTATTTTGCAGCAGGCTCTGGGATGAAGATCCCTTATACCAATGCCCTCACACTGCATTCAGGATCTTACCTTCAGGCTAGTCTAGAATGGTGAAAGGCTTTTGTTGCTGCTGAGAGAATGTCTCTAGCTAGGGTACTATTGCTTTTGATGTGGGGAATGAAGCAAAGACATTTAGTCTGAGTGCTCACCACTGTGGGCACCACTGACAGCCCAGCTTCAAAATCTCCAGTTGCTGAGCATAATCACTTGAATAACAAAAAACAGGCTGTTTTTCCACTAATTCATGAAAGAAGTTGTGTTTCCTGTATCTGTCAGTACATATCAGCTTAATTTTCTTCACTTGAAGTAATCAGAGCTGTTGATTGCTTCAACCAAGAAAGAATAGGAAACCTACATGCACAACTGCAAGTATGAAAACTCATTTACTGCTGACAAAGAGGCTACTATGAAAAGCTATAAAACACAATAAGTGCAGTCTAACCAGGTCCTATAAATAGCCAGGCAACCCATTATTGTTAATTATTTTTCTTCAGTCTCCCAAAACTTATATTGCATTTTGTAGAAAAATCAATGAAATATGTAGCATTTTGTAGCATGTTATTTTGTTAAAAAACAAAACAAACCCCTACAACTTGGTTCAGATCACCTACAAAAAAGTGGAGCATGGAAGCAAACAAAGTAAGGATATTTCATTGCTAAAAACTCTGGGCTAAACTTTATTGTATCCTGGCAGATACTAATTGGTATTGTGTGAAAGGCTAGCTCATCTTCTATTACCTTCACTATTACCTTCTATTATCTTCATCTTTGCAACTGTCTTTAGCCTGAATTTGGGGAAAGGAAATTATGTTGGAGTGTTTTTCTCTCTGACAGCAACTAAACCAGCTTTCAGGTCCTTAGAATAACTTACCTTCCACCTTCTAGAAAGGAGGACAGGAAATTGAAGAATGAAAATAATTTTGTGCAAACAAAACCCATGTTTTGTTTTGTTAAGCTGTTTGGTTTGTGGTTTTTTTTTAATATTCACTAGCAGATCAGTTGAATTAAAAAAAATACAAAACAACAAACACCAAAATATAAAATAATTCTATTTTGAAATATAAGACTCAAGATATTACAGAAGATATTCAAAATACCCAGCAGATATATCAAATGAATAAAATTGGGAATATTGCAGACTATGAGATGTACTCAGCACCAGTTAGCCTAGAGATTTGGTTAGCTACGATAAGGTGCACCTTGTAGCTTTGCCCTGTAGACCCATTTAAACAGAACAGGGCATTTTGACCAGAACAAATGTTGGGATCTCCTCTTATGGAAATGAAGACATGCAAGTGGTAATTTCCACAGTGATTTACTCAACTGCTCTGTGGGGCTTCAGATGAAGGACTGGAAGCATGTGACAGCTATACAACCAGAAAAAAATACATGCAAAGTATGTACATACAAACTAGTTACAGCTGCAAAAAGAAATCAAATCTAAGAACACTGTTGCTGCTATGTTCTTTTAGAGGTTCCCCCAGGCACAGTGGTGGATCCTAAGTCAGTCTTGAAATTCTATAAAATGGGATCTGATACATTGCAGTAAATACAGTATATAGGAACATCTAATATGAGGAACACTTAAGCTGACAAGTTGCCAATGCTTCCAACATTCACAGAATCACAGAATCACAGAATATTAGGGATCACAAGGGATCTCGAAAGATCTGGAGTCCTTCATTATGATCTTCTTTTCCCTTCTCTTCTTGAAATTTCCTATTTCACCAAGGAAGAAAATAGATGATACTTGATAAAAATGGCCATTATAACCTTTCTGTGAGGAAAAGTCTTACCCTTTTTGTTCTGAGCTTTTGGAAGGCCTCATCAATGTACATGCATAGGGAGATGAATGTCTTCAGAAACTGTTGTCAGTCTGTGCCATCTGCTGCTCTTGGAAACAAGGTCTTAAAGTAAAGTACACTGACACAATTCATCTTATAATGATACTCATAGGTTTGTAAACAGATGGGTAAATATAATGCTTTTACAGAAAGTAATTGTGTATTCTCTTCTAAAGTATTGGCTGGTTTGTGTTTCAACTCAATACAGACAAAGTGTGTCATGATCATTTCCTGAATTAACATCTTTTCTAAGAGCCAGTAAAAGCCTTGCAAAACGACCAGACAAAAACTGTTCTAGCTGGACCTGTGAGTCATGGTATTGGTGAGATATAGTTAAATGAAGGGTGACAGGCATAGATATTAACCAATATAACCACAGAATCATTTATGTTGGAATTGATCCCTGGAGATGATCTAGTCCAACCCTCCTGTTCAAAGAGGGGTTAACCACAGCAGGTTGTTCAGGGACATATCCAGTCAGGTTTTTACTGTCTCCAGCCACAGAGACTCAACAGCATCTCTGTGTGACCTGTTCTAGTAAGGAATGGGTACACAGGGAATTTACTGTTTTCACTAGGGAATATGGGGAAGATGCTGTTGATTTTGCAATGGATGAGGGCTCTACTTGATCTACTAAACAGCATACTGTATCTAAGATCATACCTGCTACCATGCAGGTAGAGAAAAGACATGGTCGTTAACAGTGAGCTAGAGTCTCTTGGTCAGAAGAACAGGTCCCAGTGCAGATTAGAGTAGGTGGGGCTTTGTTTTGTTAATTCTTGTGACTTCAGATTTCTTGTGACTTCAGATTCCTTGTGGCAGCGGAATCTGAATGGTCTCTGACTGGATGTAAGGGTCTGAGCGAAATGGATAATCTGGACCAACAAATGCCTACAGACCTCGGGGGTGGGAGGTGGAGGGTGGAGTGTGGTGAGGGCTGCACAGAAAGAGGAAAGAGGAACCAGATCTTAGCCAAAATATTTTTGGAAACCAGTTCCCACTAGCTTTAGCAAGGCCAGAATTTCCCTCCCTATCTAGATACTCAAATACCAGGTTCATCTTACCCAGGTTGCAGAATCCTTTTACACGTGCTGCTTTGATGATTCTTGTCATGGTGAACTGCAACTAGCCATTCAGACTAACTCCTTGTGGGAGTCCTAGCTGTAACCGGAGTGGGCTACCTGGTGGCCTGTGGTCCAGGAAGAGCAGTGGGTGACTTCTGTCTGTGCGAAGTACCGAGTTACACCTCTTTTACTGGGTGAATACACCCGCACTCTTGGTCAAACCAATGTGATTTTTACTAAATCAGGCTCAAAAGGAAATAACTTTTTTATGTATTACATGAGCATGTTATGTCTGAAGCTCATGTACTTCACTGTTTTGTTTGCTTTCCATAAGCAGACCAGATATTCTTGCTTCATATTTAGCCGGGAAGCTGATTGTACAGCAAGTTTTATAAATTTTATAGTCCTAGCCTACCAGGTGTTTCAAGAGTGACTAAAGAGGATTACATTGTTTTGCGATTATCTAACTAAATGCATAATTACAGGACCTCAAATTAATTTTTGCCCAGCTTTGAAGCAACAAATATCCAGCACTGAAATCAGACTCTGGATGCATAGTTAATGTTTCATACCCAGGACCATAATCACAGGTAAAATATCTTAAACTATTTCAACCTGCTTACCAGTAGATAGTTTTTCTAGGCAAATCACTACGGTTAAACCATCTTTATACAAGGCCTGCTTCAACATCTGATTAACATTTTATGCATTTAGCTTCTAATGACTGCAAAAGAAAGCATAAAAAAAGAAAGGAAAATCTTGCTTAACATGAAAACTTATTCAAAAAACAATCTGTTGTCCATGGGCTCTAACTCCACCTGTGGATCTAATAACAAGTATTTTTGCAGTCACTTTAGTTGGCTCACAGGTAGGCTTTGTGTCCTTGAGTAGAACTGCTTTGTATTTCCACAACACAACAGTCACTTTCTGCCACTACATTTTATGCCTGTAAAATACCTGGAATACCTGACTTTTTGCAGGGGCCTTTGAAATTTAAATTTTCTTTGTACCATAACCTAACGTAACAAGACAAAGACATATAAAGATACCAGTCACCTACTAATCAAATAATTGTTGCATTTTCTAAGTATTAGGCCTTTCTATTTAACAGAAAGTTCTTTAAATATAGCATTTTATATCAGGTAACTGTGCTGATAAAAGTGTGAGAAAATGTGTTGCTTTGTTTTTTCTTTTGGAAAATTATTTTTGTGTTTCAGTTAACGGTTGGACCTGCTGGTGCAGAAGATTCATGAGAGTCACCTCCCAGCTGTTTTCAGTATTATTGTATACTGCAAATACAGAGTTCTGCCAACACAAACTTCTGTTCCTATTACTTACCAAAAGGCTGTCCCTTGCTTAACAGATTACATGCAACCAAAGACACGAATAGTACTATTATAATAATGCAATATGTTACTAATAAATAGTACTACTAACCATACAAATGTATTTCCAGCTTCACTTTCTTTTCCTGTTCCGTCTTTTCTGAACTGGGGCAACAAACAAATGGAAAACTAGTGGCGGTAAGCAATAAAAGACCAGATTAAAGGCACAGGAAATTTACCACCTTTAAACATATGCGCACTGAAAAAAAAAAAGCAAGTTTTTCAGAAATCGGGAATCTTAGAAGTCAGGATGAGTCAAAGCCTACCTATGCATCAGTAAGCCAGTGCTGTTAACAGATGTCTGCCAATTATGTCAAATGAAAATCTTTCCATCAGTACTTAGGTTAAAATACAAGATTTTTAAAGTAAATTATGATGTCAGGCTGGAGTCTTACAGAATCACTGTATCATAGACTGTTTTAGGTAGGAAAGGACCTCTTGAGATCACCTACTCCAGCCCCTCCTGTTCAAGCAGGGTCAGCGACAGCAGGTTGCCCAGCTGTGTCCAGTTGAGTTTTCAGTATCTTCAGAGACGGAGACTCCCCAAGCTCTCTGGGAAGCCTGTTCCAGTGTTTGACCACCCACACAGGTAAAAACATTTCTTGTGTTCAGATGGAATTTCACAGGTTTTAATTTGTACCCATTAACTCTTGTCTTCTCAGTGGGCACTTCTGAGAAGAGTCTTGCTGCCTCTTCCTCAATCCCTCCCACCCCATATTTATAGACATTGATAAGATCCCTGAGCTTTCTCTTCTCCAGGCTGAATTGTCACAGCTCTCTCAGCCTGTCCTCATATGGGGATGCTCCAAGTCCCTAATCACTTTAGTGGCCTATAGTGGAATTCACTCCAGTAAGTCCTTTCTTGCACTGGAGAGCCCAGAACTGGACACAGCACTCTAAGTGTGGGGCCTTATCAGTGCTGAGGAGAAGGATCACCTTCCTTGGCTTGCTGGCAACGCTGATGCAACCCAGGAGGCTGTTAGCCTTCTTTGCTGCAAGGGTGCATTGCTGACTCATGATCAGCTTGGTGTCCACCAGGACCCTCAAGTCTTTTTCTGCCAAGCTGCTTTCCAGCTGTGTGTCCCTCAGCATATATTGGTGCCTGGGGTGGTTCCTCCCCAGGTGCAGGACTTCGCACTTCCCTTTGTTGAACTTCATGACATTCCTGTCAGATCATTCCTCCAGTCTGTCCCCATCCCTCTGAATGGTAGCATGACCTTCTGGCACGTTAGCCACTCCTCTCAGTTTTGTATCATCTATGAACTTCTGAGGGTACACACTGCCACATCATCCAGGTCATTAATGAAAAAGTTAAATAGTATTGGTCCCAGTATTGATGTCTGAGGCACACCGTCAGTGGCTTGCTCTCCTACTGGACTTTGTGCCACTGATGACAGCTCCCCTGGGCCCAGTCATTCAGGCAGTTTTCAATCTGCCTCACTGTCCACTCATCTAACCCCTACTTTGTCAACTAGTCTATGAGGATGTTACTGGAGACAGTGTCAAAAGCTTTACTAAAATCAAGGTAAACAACATCCAGTGCTCTCCCCTCATTCACCAAGTTAATCATATCTTTGTAGAAGGCTAAATGGTTAAGCATGATTTTCCATTTGTAAATCCATGCTGATTACTACCAATCACCTTCTTGTCTTTCATGTTTTTGGAAAAGGTTTCCAGGATTAGTCATTCTATCAACTATTCATTACCTTATTAATGAATCAGAAGTGATACCTTCTTATAGCATCCTGCAATTTTATTGACTACTTGTCTTCTAACCATTAATGAAGTCAAACTTTGCTTAGGTTATGATATAATTAATCTAAAAAAGCAATAGCCAAGAATGAGACACTAATTGGAAACATGTCACATTCTCATAGGCTGAAGCTACCCACAGGCTTGTAATCCTGTCTTGAAAATAAATTATATATAAAATTTCTGGGAGTATTGTGGAAGGCATTTCAACTCCTCAAATAAGTTATTTTGGCCTCCATGCTACTGGCAGTGTTTGGAGCTAAAAAGAAGGAATACGTAGCTGAATCTCTTACGGTTACCAAAGTACTTATCTCTGTCCTTTGCAGACAAATTTTATTTACATTTCATGAATGAAGCACTGGTGATCTGAAAGACATAGCATTTTACTCAGAAGATAATGCATGATCAGCTTTGGTGGAACTTTGAATAGTGTCGTTACTAGTTAGTTAACTGGTTACCTGGTTTAGTGTAGCTACCAGTGAAGTTACCAATTTTATCTAGTAGTTAGCTAAATGTTAATAGTGTAGCCAGCTGGTTCCTGTAGGAAAGCTTCAGGATAGGTCATATATTTGCTTCAGAATGTACACAGATATTCATTATGTAAAGCGATTCACATCAGCTTTTTGTGAATTCTAACTCTGTAGATAATGGAATTAAGTAATTTTGCACATAGATGTAAAGTGGGGGCTGTTTCTGAACAGCTTGATGCCCAAAAGTTCTTTGGCTTGTGAACACTTTGGGAAATCTGTCATTTTCATTTCATGCTTATGTAGAAGTAATGGCATGCTGACTGTTTCTGCATATCTCTGTATTCAGTACGGTGGGTAACACCCACCATTCTTCGCAGCTCTTGGATTCATGAAAGATGCAGTCCTTAAGTTTGAACTCAGCATTGTTAACAGCCTCAACGAACGAGGCTAAAAATGCCCTCAGGAATGGGTGGCTTCACTTCAGAGCAGTGCAGTAACAGCTGGGTAGTTTACTACACCAGAAGGGTTTTGCTGAGGTGCTTTAAGAAACAGAGGAATTAACTTTTACCTGAAAGGCCAAAAACGATGGGCCTCTATTTTTAAAGGGCAACATGGAAGAAAGTACAAAGGTGTGTTAAAGTTGCACGCTGTCTTGAATTTGCAGACCAGAAGGTCTGTCTGAGTGAAGGTGGGAGTTCCAGTTAAGGTGTTGTGTGAAACTTTTCCTCTGTAACAATCCAAAAGTTACATCCTGTGCATTCCAGGGAGTAACGTCTCATTTCAAACGAGGTGACTGGAATGCTCAGTCTCTTGAACATAGATTCACGAGAGTCTTAAGAGCCATAAGTTGTAGTTCACAGAAAGGAGGAATGGGATAGCTCCCAGTTGGCACGTAGTGATGCCACCTGCATGTCTTTGCTTGTCTTGAAGCAAAGCAGCATGTTTTAATATAACTTCCTTTCACTTGTCAGTAGAAAAGCCGAATAGAGTTGTCAGTTTCCAAGAACATCTTTAAAAAGTCCTAAAGACTACAACACTGATCAGCTTCACCATAGGCAGGATCTGCACAGCATAACCAGCTTGAATAGACATGGCGGGGTGGGAGTGGGGGGTGTGTTTATACCATGCAGATAATATTCACTAAGTAGATTATTCTGACTTGAATGAAAACTAGGAAATAAAAATACCTAAATTTATTAGATTACATACATCCATAGGTGATAGCCATCTGACATTAAGTCCTTTTCCCTATTTGAACTCAAATGAAATGCTGTGTATACTGAGGTAATTGGAAAAATTACACTGGCTTTAGGATGAAAGGACACTGAGAATTTCGGGTAGGATTTGAACAGATCTTACAGACATAAGAATGTCATTTATAGGTCCCTGACTTTTTTGTAGTGTTATATTTTATGATTGCATGCTAGCTCTGAACTTATAATTAGTTAACATCATTATAGTTACAAGGCTGATATATTAAGCAGGTATTTTTCCTGTTAGTCAGACTGCTAGCTCCAGTGGCTGTATGTGATATTTTCTGACAACAACTGTTGCCCTCTTTGTAGAAAGATGGCAATCCAAAACAACAGATAAACAGATGTTTTTCTATAGAAGAAGGATTACAATGTTTGTGGAAGTGTCATGTAAAGTTATTATAAACTTCATACAGGTTTTTAAACATTGAAAATGAGCCAAGTCCATAAAAAACAGCTGAAAAAAATTAGTAACTTTGTAAGAAGGTTTTTTTCTTGAGACATAATTTAAGCAGCATTTATTAAACAGTGTAATCAAATATCTTTATAATTAATAAATAATAAAAAAGAATCCCAGCAATCAAGATCCTAGTCATTTGATGAATGTGTTTAGGCTATTGTTATCTGTTGTCATGTCAAGACGTGACTGTCCCATACGCAGCTGAACTATCAGGGAAATGCTGACTCTGTGATACAGCTCAGTCCTTATCAGCACTGAGACCAAAAGGAAACCAGAAGATTCCAAAGCAGCTACCGTTATTAAGGAGGACAACGAAGTTGCACCCACAGTGATTTAATCGTATTTCTGTTAGCTTTTGCTGTCAGGGAATCTGTTTCATGCCCATATCAAGGTGGGAGTTAAAAAACTAGAACAACTGCTCAGACTGATTTTTAGGAAGATGAAAACTACCATAGCATTTCTTCCTTTCTGCAAAGGAAAAATTGGTTTTGTACTATCAGCTCAGGGTAAGATAGCTGTTTTCATGTGTATTTTTGGGAACAAAGCAATGTACTTGACAGTCTACATCAAGATACCAGTATGTGCTTGTAAAGGGTAACTTCTAAGAAGCTAAAATCTGGAGCATATCTGAAGATACTGGTACTCAGAATAGATCTGAATCAGTGTAGGAGTAGAATTTACTCCTGGAGGCAGAGAACAGGTTATCATTGATTTAATGAGATGAATGTAGTCTCCTATAACATCCTCAACAGAATAGTTCAAGTCATCTGGTGAATATATATATCTGCTAAGAGTAGTTGAAAAAATTAGTCTTTCAAAATGAGATATGCTGGCTCTCTGTGGGTAGATTTGGTCTCTTAGCTCTTTGGCTGCTTGTGTCAAAGAGCACCATGAATCCTTGAAGTGCTTCTGCTGGTTCATTCAAGAATAGAGCTTTACTGCAGAGGTCATGCCTCACGCAGTCAGTGAGTCCTGCAAAAGAAACTCCAGTCCAGAGTCCAGGAGAGATCTGGCAGCAAAGGCAGTGCTGCTGAGGCACATTGGCATTGCCATACTACAGCTGCTAAGAGGTCCTTCTAATTTCCAGTGTCTGAGGGTATGTTTACATTGATTATTTCAGGGAGATGAAAGGAAACTTACTCATACTCTGAGTTGAAAAAAAAAAGCTGTTCGACTGTGTTCAACTTGTACCTATGGAGACCCTGGGTATGGTGTCACAGGCAAAACATCACACTAACATCATCCTTTGCTTTTCCTTTTGCTCAGAACATGTTTAGAGTGAAGTTTTGCAAAATGAAATACACAATGTAAACATATCCTTAGATTTTTCATTACAGGTTCAAGAAAACCCTTATCCTTCTCCAGTTCCACTAAATGCTTACAATTCTATTTCCTCTAAAGATGAGCACACTAATAGCACCATTTACAAAATGGAATAGAACTTAACATTATATTCTAAAATAAAAGTGTCTTCCAGCTGATCTTGGTGATATACTTCCTATCACTTATCAATAAATTGATTACTACCTCTACAGGATAAAAGAAAACTATAATTTAGAAGCTGTCATCCAACAGGGTATTGCCAGGTGCTTCAAAGGAGGATAAAAAGTACCCTACAGCTGTAGAATAACCTGCCTTAGATTACATTTTTACCCTAATCCTTAGTTGCCAGAATTTGGGTTTCACCTGCCACTAATACATTCCACACTTTTTCTATTTTTTGGTAGCATTAGCCATTATGACTTTGAACACTCAAAATATTCACAGAAGACCCAGTAGTTCTTCAAATTTACCAAATTGCTGACTTCCACAGTTTACTTAGCATTTGAGAAAGTGAGTTCCATTTTAGTATTCTCCATCTTCAGGTTATGCTGAACATGTCCTTGGTCTTGTGTCATGATTCTCTAAGATGATGGAAAAAAAAGATCATTCTAGTCTATCTTCTCTAAGGCTATCCATTATTTTATACACAGTAATATATAAAGCCATCTCCTATTGGTTTTGAAGAAATAGTTTATCTCCTCAGGATTCCCTGTGATGCGGACTCATACAGAAGTTATTCGTCTCCTTTATGATGTTTCTGTATTCTTAAATGCTTCTTTCAATCCCTTTAGGCTGATAATTTCCTTACAAACCTTCTACTTCCACAATATTTTAAAATTCTGCATTCTCTAGATTTCTTCTCATCTAGAACATTCTTATATCTCTGATTTTCACTTTTTCCAAATTTACTTGCAAGGTTTACTTCCTCTTGCTGAAGGACAAACTTCCTTTGTTAAAGTAATTTTCCTAATTTGCAAATGAACAATACTGGCTTTTCGCTTTGCTTTTCTACTTTTGGAATTATTAACAGGTTAAGAAAGTTTAAAGTTGTTATTTTATAAGTAACCTTGAAGATTTGTTTTCTCAACTGGTTACTCCTCGAACAAAGTCTCACAGAACAGAAGATGGAATTGATGATGAACTTACTTTGTTTCCTCTCCAAGAAGAGAATAGAAGTGTAATTAGAAGTATGAGATGAGTCATGGGCACATGACTGAATAATTCTAGAAGTGATGCAGAAAGACTTGGAGAATTGATCATTTCAAGGTATTCTCTGAGAAGAGGTTTCGTATCTTCATGGACAGACTTCACCTAAGCATATGGGATACCAGCTTGCAATCCAAGCTGGCAGAACGAATAAGAAGAATTTGAAATTGAGAGATGGGAAGAGAGCCTGGGAAGGAATAATATAGTTTCTTCATTTAACACCCAGGGCAGGAGGAATTTTGGCTTCAGAAAGATGGTGGCAACAAATATAGAAAATAGGAGCTCAAAGACTGAGGAGTTTGACTGGAGTGGTAATAAAAAAAGCATCAGAGTCAGTAAAAGAATGCCAGGAACCTATGCAACAAAACACGGGATCCAAAACCAGTGAGAAATTCAAATCAAACTTCATGGAAATAATTCTGTTAGAATGGAAATCACACCATTGATCAGAGAAGAGAAATATTAACTGACAGGTTTATAGTCTTCATTAAACAAAGAAGAAAAAAAAAAGGGAGAGAGTATGACATCTTGGTAAAAGTCAAAATTACATTGGGGAAGAGTTGTAAAGACAACGTGCAGGGAAGTACACAGAAACCTGCAGTAGGATGAGATCACCTTGGTTTTAGTAGGGAAATACTAATGGAAAGAATTTAACAATGGGACACTGCAGCTCCTCATATGTAAAGGAGATAATAAAGCGCACCAATAGCTGTTGAGTTCTGGACATACACCCACTAGGTTTCTTCAATACGGAGTCTATTTGCCAACATACCCCAGCCTTTCTTTTGATAAAGACCAAAGACATCCTTGAAGAGTCCACCATAGAAAATAAGGTTGTACTGAAAGCAGATGAGATTATTTTGTTTAAATTAAATGGAAGAGCAAACAAAACAGGCATAACTAAGAAGGCATTTTGAACAGTTTGAAAAATAAAAGAAGCTAATTAGGAAAGTGAAGTCAACTGTATTGAGGAGCATAGGGACTTGAATGTAGAAGAAGCTTGGCATTTCTTCATATTAAGGATACAAAAATATTCTCTGGAACTTGCATCAAAAAGAGGGAAAAAATAGGAGAAAAGGTTCCATATCTAGCTAGAGGAAAAGCTGTCTCAGCAAGGATACAGGGGCAAGAAATGAGGCTAGAGGGAACAGGAAAAGATATGTTCATCGAAGAAAACTGCTAGGGAGAACAAAAATGGATACAATTGGGACTGACAAAACCCCTAAACTTCACTGGCTTTGCAAAGACCTCTAAAATTAATAAAATGCCCTTTCACCACATTAACGAAAGGAAAAAAGGAAAGAGGAGTTGCTGGGGGAGGGCGAATCTGAAAATCAACTTTAAATAGCTGCTGATCTGGAGAAAGATTTTGCTACAGTATTTAATAAGGACAATAATGGTGGGCTTGGGGACAAGGCAGACTGACAGATGAGGCATTAACATGTCTACAATAAAGAAAAAATGTCACAGAGATTGAATATACTTGACAGCAGGAATTTCTGGACATCTGTTATCTCAGAGATACTGCCATGGGTTCTGAAGGGACAGAGATACGTGTGGGACCTGTAAAAAGAGGCTGAACGTGTTCTCTGGTCCTCACTCCAGTAGGGAAGTGCTTATTTCTCTCAGCTTGTGGCACAGAGCTTGGCTCCCACATGCATCCCAAAGAGCAGTTTTACCATGACTCACCTGCAGCTGTGGTGCTCTCACACTTTACTACCCATTTCCTCCTCCCTTGCTATGGTGCTGGCACAACTGCTGTTTCTTTTTGCATGAATGGTGCTAGCAGTAAGTCAGAAAAACAATTAGTCAGGGAGTAATGAGAAAACTAAAACAGTGTTGCCACCTCTGAGAGATTCATTTGTCTACCACAGAGTATGTGCTAACATGGCACTTGTATGGTGGTGGATTGGCTGCAAAGGAAGAACCTTCAAGATTCTTCAGGCTTCTTAATCTCATCTTAATTGTAGATGAGGCTGCAGAAACAAATTTGGAAGGAAAGGAAAATTAAAGATGCAGGTAAAGACAAATGGAATAAAATTCAGTGTGAGCTTATACAAAGTGGCTGTACCAACTAATCTCATCATCTTTACTTAGTAAAAGCTGGACTTGGACTTTGTGTACCAGGGAGATTGCTCTAAACTGATCTGGCCTTGGAAGCAGATCTGCTAAGGTACCACACATAGTCTGTTGCTACCACTGCATGGATGGTGATGAAAGAAAATTGTTGGACCAGAGGGAGATAACCTACATTGAATTAATTTTGTCTGATTCATAAGTATTATGTCACAAAACACAAAGAGAACTAATGAAATTTTGTGATAATACAAAGTTGAGAGCCCACATTGATACAGCGAAATGTCAAGATCTTTATTTTCCTTGAGGACTAAAAGAGCAGCAGGTGGATACAGTATAATAGCATGAGGTATGAGGTCAGATACTGAAGGAATAATATTTGTGTGGACTGAAAAAGCAAGAGAAAAAGAAGAGCTGCATTAGCAAGTGACTGCACCAAGAGAAGCCATCTATATGATGCTATCATATAAAAGTAAAATGTGGCTCCAAGGCATACTAGGTCCGTTTTGTCCATCCAGGGAAGGAAAGAACAGGATAGAATGTTAATATTATTTTCTTGAAGGTATTGGTGGTATTTTATCTGTATTACTGTGAACAGTTTTCTCTTGCTCAAGACAGAATAATTCAGCTGGGATAGTTGAACTGAAAGGCCTAAAACGATCAGGGAAATGAAGAGCCTGGTTAATTAGAGGAAACAAAGTGTTTGGCTTGTTTACCATGGAAAAACAAAGGTTGAGAAGTAAACGTCTTTGTTCTTCATTAATATGGCACAAGAGTTCTCACCAGGTAGATAAATGATCCATCCAAGTTAAACGACCAAATATCTGCTATATATTAGCAACTAATAAGCACAATTGTAAAAAAAAAAAAAAAAAAAAAAAGTCTGAACCACAGTATTATTGCAAAGAGAAGAGCTTTATTTCAAGTGTCAGGTTCAAGGAACTTTTGTGAATGTTGAAGTCATGTTCCCATGAATTTCTTAGTATTGAGCAGCTTCAAGGCTAGAGATCCTGAATGTGAGAAAGAAGGTGAAAGCCAAACACACACAGTCCCAGGGCTAAGAAGTCTGTGGATCCAAGGTTCAGGAAGTCCAGGAGTACAAAAGTTGAAACTGTAAGAACAGGATCTCATGCTCTGCTCATCAAAACATACTCTAGTCAGCATCAGTGCTGATATACAATTTTATCAAGTGGTTTCAGGACCCGGGAAGCATATTGAACATTTCAGTTGTATCAGTAATGATTGTTTTTTATGTCAGTCTTATTTGGATCAGTATGATCTCTTGGAGGACAGGCAGTGAGGAGGAATATGTGCAAATTTCAAAAAAGAACTTGATAAGTTACTAGAGGAACTATATGATGACTTCTGACTTCATATGTTGATTTCTTCTCACCTAAATGTAGATGACTACATTGAGATAGTCCCTCTTGATTCTCTTTGGTTTTAATGGATAGAAACACTTTTATGGGCTGAATCATGTCATCCTAATGTAGACATCAAAAATAAGTTAGATTAACTATGCCCTGAAAATGCTTGTTTTTCTCCATTGATTATAAAGGGAGCCCAAGGGAAGAAGTTCAGAAACAGGTATCTCCACTCTGGTCTTCTAAGAGTTTAATTCCACCCCTGGAGACAACTGTCCTCTATCCCAGTGGACAGGAATAATAATAGGGAAGGAATAAAGGAGAGGAAGAGAACTGGTGTGGCCAAAGAGATGAAGAGTAACTGAAAACAGCATATAACAATGGAGAAAAAATACCCTCAGCTATATTACAGAGGTGTGGAATGAAGGCTACGGAAAGGAAAATAGCATGGAAAAAGAGTAAAAAGACTTGGTTATATTCCTGAACATGTTTATTTAGTAGACAAATGAGAACCAAAATTAGTTTTATGTGCAGGAATGTTTTATTTTGTACAGCTGTACATATGAGAAGAATTGTGCATCCCTACAGCCACACATATATTAGATAGAACTAAACATGCAATACACACATGTTCTTACAGGTAAAAGAAACACGAAATTTGAATTCATTTGTGTTGCAGCAGCACCTTGCCATTCAAATGGAAATCCAGGTCTCATTGTGCTGTGTTAGCTGTTATATATAGAAAGGAAAACAGTGGAGAGAGTGAAAAGGGTTGACACAATGCACTAAAAATATCACTTTCTACTAATGTATTCTTTGGCAGTGCACCAAGGTTAATATTCAGCCTTCTGCCAAAAGCCAAAGGGTCCCAAGTCCTCACTACTCTTTGAAATGATACTGAGTTAATGTGCCTAATTCTCACCTCTCACTGATTTTATGCTGGCTTTAAGGCCAAGGAAATACAAATGGTTTGCTTTATCTCCCTCCTGTAGGAGACGCCCGTTCCCACCTTCTGAAGTCCTTCCTACTGGGATCTTATGCCAGCCCATAATATTATGGTTATAGCTACGGCTATACAAAAGTGTATCTGAAGTACTTAAAAGCATCTAGTGGTTTTGATTGACTTGATGAGCCTCCAGGATACTCGACCATCCAGCAGTTTTTGTTGAGCGCATGTAAACTTTAGCACTTCAAAACTTTAGCACTTCAAAACTTTAGCACTTAAAAAGCTGCCTTCAACTGGCCATGCTTAATTGAAGACACCCAAAATCAATAATCACTTGAAAATTCAGAACACTTTGACATTTCAAATATAAAGACAGGCTAATTTATTTTATTATTTCTATATATAAAGTTTTATTTAATTTTGTAGTGTGGTGGACAAAGTCCAAATCACCAAGTCCAAAACCTCACAAATTAGAAATGATAAAAGCATCAATTTCTGTAAATGAAATCACTTTTAGAGATCAGAAGTTGCTCAGCCTGTCACAGAAAGACTGGATGCAGTTATGTAAGAAGACAATCATGTTGATTCATACCAATTATGCTATGCATTACTTGGAAGAGCCTTCACAAATTTTCCCCTCCCCCTCCAAAAACAAATTTAAACGTGGGAAAGAGGCTTCTGTATGCTATGAAATGATCCTTCTGTGTAAGGCTGGCAAAATTCCCACCGTTTAAGGAGCGAATGAGCAATCTCTGGAAGCATCAATCCTACAATGGGTACATTCTCCATTTCTCTCCTGCTGAGCATAATACTTACCACCATAAAGGCTAACAGGTCATTTTATTTCACCTCATTCCTGTGCCTCATGTTATAAAACAGCCTTAAAATAGATTTGCTTTTGATCATGCTTTAATTTTAAGGAGTGTGATGCATAATTACATTGCTTGCAATTACCAAATTTTTCTGTAAAGCCTGGTGTTGATAAATCCTGGAAATATGCTAAAGCCCTGTTCTGCTTTCTGAAGGGAAGATTACTGTTTGTACTAGAGAAGTGGGCAGAGCTGCTTAATTTATTACTCATCCACCTGTGTCTTATTTGAAGTCCCAAACTCTCATTCTTATCCAAGAAAATCTCTCATTATCTTCTTCAAAGAGAATCGAGTATTCATCATGCTATAGCTCTTCCTTTTCTCTTTGGTCATCTGTACCCCCTGTCTCTTGTCACAACCGTTCCATCAGCTTCGTCTTGTCCCTCTCTGACATCCTTTATTACAAGTCTAACTCCTTTCATGCTATTTTTCCTCACCATTTCACTTTCTACCACAAGGATGCGATTGGCCTTCTGGGCTGCAGTTGCGCACTGGTGGCTCATGTCCAGCTTTTCATCCACCAGTACCCCCAAGTCTTTTCCCACAGGGCTGCTCTGTAGGATGTCTTCTCCCAGCCTGTATTGATACCAGCAGTTGCTCCAGCCCAGGTGCAGGACCCTGCACTTGGCCTTGTTGAACCTCATGAGGTTCACCTGGCCCACCTCTCCAGCCTGTCCAGGTCCCTCTGGATGGCATCCCATCCCTCTGGCATATCGACTGCACCACCCAGCTGGTGTCATCAGCAAACTGACTGAGGATGCACTCAATGCCACTGTCAATATAATTGATGAAGATATTAAACAGCACTGGTCCCAGTACAGGCCCCTGAGGGACACCACTTGTCACTCACTGTTTTCCATCTGGACATAGAGCCATTGACCACTACTCTCTGGATGTGACCGTCCAGCTAATTCCTTATCCACTAAACAGTCCACTCGTAGAACTCGTATCTCTCCAACTTAGAGAGAAGGGTGTTCCGGGGGACCTTGTCAAAGGCCTTGCACAAGTCCAGATAGACAATTTTCATAGCTCTTCCCTTGTCCACTGATCCAGTCACTCCATTGTAGAAAGCCACTAGGTTGGTCAGGCAGGACTTGCCCCTAGTAAAGCCATGATGACTGTCTTGAATCATGTCCCTGTGCTCCATGTGCCTTAGAATACCTTCTAGGAGGAATTTAAGATGTATTTAAATTTACGAAGATTATGCAGAAGGACCTCCCTGTTATTCTTTATGGTACTTATCAAAGATAAAGAGATCCTTGGGACAGGGTCAGTGACATCACAGTAAGGATGATCCTAGAAGGAGATCAATTAGTAGGTATTTGAATTAGGTAAGAAGGTCACGTCTTATTTCAACAGTCTTAGTATGCCACAGAGCACTTTGATCAGTATCTTGAAACTTGTTCTTCCAGGCATGGCCCTCTTCCAGTCTAAACCCTCCCCTCTGGTGTGGTTTGAACGAAGGAAGCCGTTCAGAAGAGAGGTCCTCTCTCTAGCTGCCCCCTCGGCCGGGATCTGATGCTTGTTCAGGGCCAGAGAGCCTGTTCCCGGGGCGCTCGCCCCCGCGAAGCCCAGGCGCGAATCCCTTCGGGAACACGCCGTCGCCCAGCGCCGAGGGGGCCGGGGGGGCTCCCCAGGTAGGCTCCCTCCCCCGCCGTGGCGGCGCGCACAACTCCGCTCCGGCCGGCGCAGAGCCCGCTCGCTCTCCCCCGGCCCGGCGCCGCCCGGGGAACGGAGTGCTCCGGCTCCCGGCACGGCTGGCTACCGGGGGGGGGGGGGGGGGGGGGGGGGGGGGGTGCCGCCCCCCGCGGCTCGGCACCGGGCAAGGCTTCACAGACCTCAGCGCGGCTCTGCTGCTCTTGGTAGCGGCTCGGTTCCCTTGCATGCACAGCCCAAAGGACCGCGCCCCGAGCCGCTCCCTCCCCGTTTCTTCCCTTCCAGACGCCAAGTTCGGCGCTGCTCAGCCCCACGTAAATGGGCAATCCCCCCGACATCCCCCGCACGCACTTAGACGTGCAGTGATTAGGAAGAGAAGGTCTCATCCCTCTGTAAACTGCTTATGTTCCTAAGCATCATTTAATTTAAAGCAGGGGCGAAGGAGCGCCTGCTGCTCGTTAGCAGCAGCCTCAGCCACCGCACGTGAAACGCGATAGCGCTGGGGCAGCGCTCGGAACAAACACAAACAAACAAACACCAGCCGGGAGGGACAAGTCAGCAGCTCTCCCTCCGTCCCCTTGGTGAGGGCGCACCCCGCTGCCTCTTGGCTGTGGAGCCGGAGCGGAACGGCGCAGAGCCCGCTGGCTCCAGGGGACCTTCTGCATCCACCTGCCCCAGCTCTCCGCCAAGTCCTGTGCCCCCGACCCGCGCACGCATCGCAAAGCGGTGGCATTCCGGACTCGAAAGAGCAAGCGGTTTCGGGAACTGCTCGGTGCTTTGAGAATTTTAGTAGGTAACACCGCTGTTCCGGGGGTAGCACCGTATGCCAGCCGAGCGCCTGTATGCCAGCAGCCTCCGAACTCCGCGCTGCGGAGGCAACTCCGAGAAGTTGGTGCCAACTACGGAGTTTCGTAGTTCGGAGACACGTGTATCTTGCCCAGCAAAGATGAGAAAGCGAGTTTAGCAAATAAACCTCACCGAGCCACATTCTAGCACACACGAAGAAAAACCATACACACGAAATCAGGAGAAAACACCCCGCTTTATTTGCTGCTCTCTGGTTGAAAGGTATTCGGTGAGGAGACAAGAAAAGATTTCGTGAAAGGCTTTTACAAACTCCGACGAAGATTCCGGAGCATGGGCTGAGACGCTCTCACACGCCTGCACAGCACCTCACACTCAGGGGTACTCTTAAAGCGAGTTTCAAAGTTCCTTCTTTCTTCCTCCGACTGTTTCGGGTACGCGTTGTCTCCGGCTTTTTAAGCTGACGGCACCGATTCCCCTCATCAGTAGCTCCATGGAGACTACACAACGCCTCGTTAAGAGCCCCTTAACGACCTGCCTTCCCTCTCAAGGGCCAGGGCGCGGCAGGGCGCGGGCTAAGGGGAGCGCAGGGCGGCGTGCTCGGAAGGGCTGCCACGGGACCGAGCGCCTGGAGGTCCCTGCACACCCCACAGGGCAAGCACCGACCGAGCGGCACTCTGGTCCCTGGCTTTGGGGGGCGGCCCGCCCGCACCCCACGAGCGGGCCGCTCCCTCAGGGCGGCCAGAACCAGGGCCAGGGCGGCTGGAACCTGGCTCCGGGAGGTCGTTACCGCCGGGGCTCGACCCTCTTACCTGAGTTCCTGAGCTTGCGGTTCTTGAAGACGGAGACGATGACCAGAAGGTTGCCCAAGATGTCCACCACGGTGGTGAAGATCAGCACGCTGGAGAGCACCGTCACCACCCAGGCGGGCCGCGGGACACCCGCCGCCTCCCGCTCCGCCAAGCCGAAGCGGCCTCGCCCGCCCGGGTCGCAGCAGTTCCTCAGGGAGCCATTCTCCAGCATCGCCGATGCCCAGTCCCGGCGCCACGCACCGCCCTGCGCTCCGGCCGCCTCCTTCCCCCTGACCGGCCGCTACCCCGGCCGCGGCGCGGCAGCCCCTCTGACTGTCCGCGCGGGAGGGCGGGAAGGCTTTTAACGGCCGCGCCGGGCGCGCGGCCCCTCCCGCTCGCCCGCGGAGCCGGAGAGGCGGGGCTGGGGGGGGGGGCTAGCCCCCCCCCCCGGCCGTACGGGAAAGCCCGGGGGCGGGCACTTCGCCTGGGCCCCGCCCCCGGCCCCGCCCCGGCGCGCGGCAGCTGCTGAGGGAGGGGGGCGGGGTGAGGGGGTCCCCGGCGGCGGGACGGCGCCGCCCGGCGCTGAGGGGCGGGCGGCGGCGGCGGCGACGGGGGGGTCCACGGGCAGCGGAGGCGGCCGCGCTCGGTCATCCCCGGTGAGGGCTTGCGTGGCTGGAGAGCCGGAGGGAACCGCGGGGACAGCCGCCAGAGGCGGAGAAGGGCTCGGCGGGGGCGCCCGGCGCCGAAGCCCCTCGCCTTCAGTGCTGCTCCCGGCTGCAGCCTCCGGCCGCGCCTGTCTGCAGGCAGCTTCCCGCCGCCGGGCTCCGCCGGCAACCTCCTTCCCTTCAGCGGCGGGCAAACGCTTGGGGTTTTTTCCCCGAGGCTCGGTCGGCTGCGCTCCCGGCAGCGCAAGGCCGGGGCACCCCTTCCCCTCACGCCTCCACGCGGCCGGTGCGCCCAGGCGCGTTTGTCTGCTCCTTCGGTCTGGGCTAGAGGTCTAGGAAGGTTTTAACACTGACATCGCCGCCAGTCGGTCAGATCAAGACTAAGGACAATGCCCGTAGGGAGATAGTGGCAAAAGTCACGGCCAGGACGTGCTCCCAGCCGATATCAGCTTTGGGAAATGTGTGCCTTTCAGAGGTTTTTCCTTTCAAGCTGCAGGAGCAGACAGCAGGGCATCGATGGACTTCACTGAAATTAAGTTTGAAACATATTGCTTCGTTTGAGATCCCATACACTCGTTTCCATTAAATAAACAAGATGCATGCGACAAAGGAGGCCAGACCCTGCATGTGTCCGTGCCTGGCTTCCAGCACGGCTGGCATGGCTACCAGGCGCGACCGAGAGTGAATCAGTGGGTTCACATAGCGTGTGCTGGCAATTAGGGCGGCTCACAGCAGACGTGACTCAAGGGGTTTGTGTCCTGCTTTGCATCGTTTTCAGGTCAACCAGGCCACACTGGATCATTGTCCTGCTTCCAGGTTTTGCCCCATTTTTGAGAATGATGTAGGAGCTACACCTGCAAAAGAGCTTACTGTGCAGCTGTATTCTGCCTCTTTGTGTCTGTTCAGCACAGAGAAAGGTATGCCTCATAGTTTTTCAAGAATTAGATCTTGAGATAGCCTTCCTCTTTGAGTAAATTGGGGTGAGTTTCTGTCCTTTCTAACAGCAAATAATTTATTATGGCACATTGCTTCTTTGAGACTTACCTCTACATAAATGTGCTGTGGTGTAGTCAAAATACTACAAATTATTGGGTGGACTTCTTTTTCTAAATTAGAAATAGTTTATTGTTGTTCAATTTCAGTGTATTCCTAATCAACTTTAGATATACTAAAGTAGTCCTGGTTGGAGCAAACACAAAAGCGTGCATGTGCATTTTTGCACCAGTCTTATTTACGGTAATTTTTAAAAAATAATCACACCTCAGATACTGTTTAATGTAGGCAATATGTAAGGCATCATGATCCTTTTCAAACTGCAGATGGGGTTATGAGGGCTTGAACCAAAGAAGGACTGTCTTCTGAGATTTATCACTCCCAAATAGTTATTTTGGAGTTCTGCCATAGGAAAGTAATAATTGCACACTTGACAGAAAAGGCTCGTTCTTGATGGAAGCAAAAGTTTACTTGGTTTTTCTTTTTCTTTCTCCAGAAGTTTAAAAGGAAGCTTATCCAAGGAAATGCCTATTTTCTGTGTTCATCGGTGCAAAGAAGACTTTTTCTCAATGAAGAATAATCTACATTTAAGAAGAGCTTTTGCGTTACAGTGTCTCCCTTTATCTCCCTCTGTTCCAATTTCCCTTTTCAGAAAGTTGCTATCCTCACTGCCCGTTATCTGTGTACTACTCAAGTCTCATTGACTTATTACGGAAAACTTACAGATACTATCTTTATTTTCATGCCTTGAACTGTTTCTGGGCATCTTTCCAGAGTCTATATAAGTGCTTTTAGGAGAGCTGTACCATTTTGTTGTCTGTTATTACTACAGGATTTGTCTTTAACTGTTTGTCAAAAGCTTAAACTGTCCCTGAGCATAAATGTGACTTTTCAAGGTAGGCTTTGCTCCTGGCATTCTCCAGGTCTGCAGTTTGTCTATGCAGAGGAATGCTGTGTATTTGCCGTGCCACACACAATTGTTATGTATCATCACTCATTTTGTTTTGTGGCTCCCAAAAGTGTGCCAAGTTGTTCAGAGAAAAATTAGAAAGCTATGGCCTGAACTTGGCCTGAAGTATGAGCCTGCTACAAAATGTGAATTAAAATAAGTGTCGCTGGCTTTGTAACAAGTCTGTCTTTTGTGGCTGCAGTGGCACTTGACAGTAGGAAGACAAGTAGGTAGGAATCAAAACAGCAGCCTTTCTGCCTCAGCTGCCTGTAAAGAGCAGGTTCTTCCTCTGATCTGAATGCCCACTCTCTTCATTCGTATCAATAACAGGTCTAAATTATTTAGTTACCTATAAAAAGATAAGTTATAAATGTTAATCTTATTTGCTTTTTAAAATGATTGATTAAACTGCACTAAACCATCTATGGATGTTCTTACTCAGCTTTTCAGTAGCCTTCTTTGAAGTTAACTAAATTGTCTTTGAAAGTGAAATGCGTGTTTCAAGCCTATTGATCGTTATGTGAAATGTGAAATAACTCATTGCAGACAGCACTCCATCTCAAAGAAAGGGGTATATTCTTCACAGCTGGATTGTTAAGAGCTTTGTATTTTTAAGTTTGGGGAAATTTTCTTCTACGTTTAGGAAAAATAACTGTTCCGTGTTTCTTTGTGAAAGCAATCTAGGTTTTCTAAGGCAAGCTATATTTATGTTGCAGGATAAGACCAGGAATTGCCTGGATGATAGAACAATCAAATATTCCATGCATCGCTCGGCTGCCAGAGGCTGTACTCTCTTGTTTGCCTTTTTTTTTTTCCCCTTTTCATTCTGAAGACAAATGGCTGTTTCCTAGAGATACATTCATGCACTTTGTTTTCTGTGTTTTGTTGATTTGATTTTCTGAAAGGACTTATCTTTAACTGATCATAGAAGTCAAGACCTTTCATGAGCATGGTCCAGGTTCATGTTCCTATTGGTAAAATCTCTTGAATTTGGGGTATTCCAGTAGAACAGAAGAAGAAATTACGTCTTTTCTATGTTTCTTATGTCAGCACATATTTCTACAAGAAGCACACATTTCTACAAGACCAAAGGGCACTTAGAACTAAAATGCACAGTCTCCAAATAATGTTCCTACTTTTAACTCTCTCAGTCTGAGTTAACTGGTTTCACAGCATACACCATGGCAGAGGCTGGAGTTCGGACTTCTATACCCCTTCCATTCCTATCCAATTTTGATTTTTTTTTAATAGTTCTCTATATATTTTTGAGTCAATTAGAGCCCAACCACTGTTTAAATGACAGCCTGTTTGCCTGTCAGCTCCTGTCATGAGCCTGTACAGAAAAGTTGTATCTCCTTTAATAATAAAGAGTCTGTCTTTTCTGTAGGAACAGAAGATTCACTCGGTAACATTTTCTGGTCTGGGTTTCACCTTTTCTCATGCAATGTTAATATTTTTTTTAGGCAGAAATCAAAGCCTTAGTGGGGGAAGGGTTATTTTATTGTCCATAATTTTCCAACCCTTTTTTCCTGCTGGAAATTGCCCATAAAATGAGATCTTTCATTTCATTCTCAACAATTCATTGGTATTTTAGTCACATTGAATTTCCACGGCACATAACAGGATCCATTTGCTGTGAATTGTCAATAAAAAGCGTCACCTGGTTTTGAGACTTTAAATAGATTGGGCAAAACAAAGACGGGGAGCAGGAAGGGATTTAGGTTGGGCACATCTCAACCTAAGAGAGGGATCTACTTCCAAAGGACCGTGTACGTTCATTGTACTGTCATCACTGGATGGGTGTGGAAGGTGGGTGGAGCAGATAACCTGTGCACGTCTTTCTGCCAAAACTGAAGAGGAGCTTTGGTCACTAGCTTAGACCAGGTACTTCAGTGGTAGGTGACTCAAGGTGACTCTGGCTTGGTGAAGATAACTCCAAGGGGTCATAGCAGGGCTAAAGATTCGGATTCAGTGTCAACATTTCAAAGCCATCTTATCTCTAGACATGCTTACCTATTGCACCTTCCCTAATCTTTACTGTAAGTAGACAGGGGTATATATGTACTTTGTATACTGTATGTACATATACACACACTTTCTGTCTATACTTGTATACAAGCTACTGTTGCTGTTCCACTTCTGGGACTGTTCTGCCAATTCGCGCTGTGCTTTTCTAACATGCAAGCACTAGGCTGGAAAGGAAGAATCTGATTTTCATTCATGACCCAAACTAATATTTGAACTTACATTTTTCAGGGGTAAAAGGCTAATTCCGTAATCCCACCTGACCCTTTGACTAATCCTTTTTAAGATGGAAAACAGAGCCAGAAAAAAATAATTGGTTTATATTATTAAAGGGAGCTGCCACAATCCCTTGTTCATGTAGCATTCAGGTGCTGTTATCTCTGTCCTTCAGCTTGTTTTTGCAAGCAGCTGCTAGTTTTGTCACAGCCAGAAGGCCAAGATGGGCTGAGGAGGGAGAGTTGCTCTGGCAATCAGGAGATTCTGAAGTCCTAGTGGCGACTGTCCCATGGATTTGCACAGCACTGGGGTTAACTGACTTAATTTCATTGTTTCATTTGACGCATTAAAATGAGGCTGAGGAAACTGTTGTGTACTTCTTTGGAGGGAATTGAGCATTAATTAGTTAATTATTTAAAATTTATTTAATTTTATTTAATTTAATTTTGTTTAATTTAATGCAAAGCTGTCATGGATGGCCTAAGCTGCATAAAAACCAGCCTGTAGTTCTCTGCCAATACCAGCAGTTACAGATGGTCTGCTTCACAGGGCTGACTATGAGTTCAACATGAGCTGAAATTTGGAATGAAGGAATAATTTACTTGGTGAATCAAACAAGTGCACAACTTAAATCAACTTTTTTATAAAGAAATGGGTCATATTTCATTCTTGACCACCAGTTTCCACCAGTACTGTCCCAAAGGCAATACGAACTGTGCTGTCTTGACCTATGGTGTCAAGGTATCAGCTAAGATATGAGGTACCATCTGAGATCAGTCAGGTGGCTGACACAATAAGCACAAGACACAGTTACAACTGCCTTTTTCTCAGAGTAGTGGAAGTCTGGCTCTTTCTCTTCTAGCCAGCTCCTGATTTTCACGAAACCTTTAGAAGTATAATAACCTCAAAGCTTGAGGCCGTGACTCAAATCTCGTGGAATTTAGCAAAGATTTAAAAGTTGTTGGGAGGGGCTAACAAAAGGACAGATGCGTTAAAAGAAGGCCTGATCATCTTAAGTCCTGTTTGCATAGGAAGTTTAGGTGACAGTGGTCTGGTACTTAGGGCACTTCCATCTAGACTACCTGGTGCTGTATCTGCTTGGTTCTTCTATGCCGGGGAAATAAGGACTGGGACAGGAGCTGGAAGATGAGGGACTCATGGGAATAAAAAGCAAGTCAGACCTGGTGATTGCTTGATTAAATAGATCATTTTCTGATAACCGCCACCACACCAACCAAATAATGTGCTCAGCTGGATTTGTTTTTCCACGGTTATATCTATGATTCAGAGGCAGGAGCCTTGCCCTTTCACTTTTATAACTAACAAGAGTACCAGTGAGTCAACAGTGGCTGGTGGTGTGGTGCTATCCAGTTGCAATGTAAGATGGATCACGTCTCTTAGGGTTGCGAGACAGAACAATAGATCAATGTGTAAATTGGAACTTATTGTCTGGATTCATTGCCTTGCCTGAATTGCAAAAGCTGACCCACTGAATTATCTGCCACCCTAGGCATAGCTGCGGTTTGGGGGTAATGCATTTAGGGCCATGTATCTCTCTTCAGTGACTGTCAACATAACACCTAAAGACCACTTCAGTTACTGTAATAGTGTTCAAGAGAGAAAGACTATTGTAGTACCTGAAGTCGAGTAGTGCTGTTGTGATGGTCTTCATTCCAGGTGTGTTTCATCTGTTAAAGTCTTTGAGGTGAAGTGTGGTTTTATGCGTATCAAAACATTCACTGCACTAGAGTCGTCTTCTACTTAATGTTGAAATTATACATCTAGTTCAAGATTTTAGTGTGTCAGTTTCAGAAAGGGTTCAAAAGAATCTCCAACTACTGTTTCATCTAGGATGCAGTAATAATCATGCTTTTCTTCTGGCACTCTCATAGCACAAAGGACAAAATCATATTAGAGGACAAAGCTGTATTTATGGTAAATGTTAACTATTCATACATTGACTGGAATTCATTAACTGGACAAACTGCCTGGAGGTATGTTTGTGGAAGCGGTTCAGAATTGTTTTTTAACTCAGTTTCGTTATTAACTCAAACAATAAGAAATGAAATACTGCCAGACTTGGTATTGCTGGTGTGGAGGATATGACTGAAAGCAGAACATCAAATGAAGAATTCAGGAAGAAATTTGGAACATGCTGTGGTGGCACTATGTTTAAAATAACAAAAGGGGAAAAGTAAGCATATCTAGCTTTACGAAGTGAAGCTTGGCTGGCAGTAGATGAGGGCTGTATGGGTTACAGGGAAATGGTACAGGACATGGATGAAAATTAGGAAAGGAAGAGACGACAAAACTAGCCTTTTTTTCTATTTTTGTATTTTAATTAGTACATTACTGAAAATAGGATACTTGAAAAATGCACTAATATGAAGGAGTAAACAGGTTTAGAGTATCATAAGGGAACAGGCAATTAGAACTGTTAGTCATTTAAGGTTTCACAGAAGGGAAGGAAAACTAAAACCAATTCCAATTTAAAAAATCAAGGTCCTTGAAGTAGCATATGAACAGAAATAGAATACAAATAGTTTTTTTCAGTCAAGGATCTCAGAAGGGCCACATTAAAAAAAAAAAAAAGTAGGCCACTAAGATATGCAAATTGACAATAACCGATTATTTTGGCAGGAGAAGCCTAATAATCATTTTCCTCACTGTTGGTGTGGTCTAAACTTGATTCACTTGTGGAACAAGTCTATCCATTACAGATAATAAGTGGGCATCCAAAACCGTGTCATAGAGTAACACAAAGAGGTTGAATTCAGATTTCACCAACCTTAATTTTGCTATTTGTCTGACACTTCCTTGACTTGCAACCTTAAGCTGCAATTTTCTGGATTTCTTTATATGCCATGTCCTAGAGGTTTTTTGAAGAAAGAAAACCGAAAATCAAATATTCTGTCATTCAGGATTTACTGACCTTCATATGGGCTGTCTCTGATAATGAACATTATATATTTAAATCTTCTCTACAGCTCTCTTCCCATCAAATTAATGAGATAATGACTAGTCACAATTAGTTGTCATTCTCTTTTTTTCATCAGCATTAAATCAGCCTGAGGCTATTGAGTTTCATGGCCAATTGCTTTCAGCAGAAGACTGGAGGTGTTCAGGAATCTGTGTTTCTTCTAGAGTCTGGAAAGGATTTGTTTTTAGGGTTCTGACCTTTCAGCCTATTTCTCCCATATTTGTTCCCTTCTGCTTTATGCTACCCTGTTCCTCCATATCTGCTCCCTTCTGCCATATCACCCCTTGTTTTTACACTAATCTCTTTCCATCCCCCTCATTGTATTGTTCCTATTTGCTTTCTCAGACAGTCCTTGTCTTCACTTTGGAATTTCTTTGAGATCCCAGTACCCCCCTTTCCTCATGTGTAGGGAGTCTCCTTGCCTAGCAAAGCCCTGTTCTCCTTTCACTACCGTGAAAGTTTTGTCTTACCCTTAAACCTACTTGCATGGCTTCCCAATCTCACCACACTTTTCCTGCCACTGTCAATCAGTCTTGCATTTTCTTTCTCCCTTGCTGCTGATCCCTCTTTCTCTCCCCAGGTACCTATACCTCTGAGTATCTTGTCTTAGTGCTTTGTTCACTTTTATGAAATTCTGGCCCAGGCTTCTAGAACAGGCTGGCCCTTGTACCAGCCTGGCCTGGCAGATTGTCCCAACCTACTGTTTCCTCTCACTATGTCTTGCTTCTGACTTTCATTGCATTGGTTTTCGTCCTCTCCATGCTCAGTGAAGAAAACTTCCTTTATGTGTTTAAGGGTGTTAGCATGGGTTGAGGTCAATGAGCACAGCAGGATCTTTTTGCTTTCATTTCCAGTCATAAACCCAGTCCAGTCACTCTCAGGACAGCCATTTCAGAGGAGACCTTTGGAAGCCTATAGCCTTCTGTGGAACCATGAACCGTTAGATCAGTGTGAATGGCAAGGAGGGGATGAAACACATTCAACTGCATTGTTGAGGTCACATTTGCAACAGTCACAGAAAGGAGACAGCGGAATCTCTGCAAGTTTTGGGGAATTCACATTTTAGTCAGCGTTAGAACATGAGAAAAACTCATATATTTTCAAGGAGAATAGGAGCTACAGAGTACCCCTGTAACTTCGAGGACAGCATGACATCAACCTAAAATTCAGGTCCAAGAAGTTGAGTTCCATAGGATGCATCAGCAGCTCTTTATGGTCTGGGAACATGGTGGGGTTCAGTTAATGGATGTCTTCTTGAGGGTCTATAACAGAAGGGTTGGTGAGCCTTGAGCTGACTTACTGTATCTTCTGGGAAAAGGAAGTAGAAAGTGAATAGCAGCTCCAGAGCATTCTCTCCCAAGCGATATTTGCCTGTCCATAGTGTCTGTATCTGCAATCTTATATCCATATGTGTTTTTATGTCTGTCTGCCTTGTCATCTTAAAGCTCTTTTTTTTTTTTTTTACCACCCTTTGGAACAAACTGGACCTCTTTTTTCAGCCAGTTTTTTAGTAACTGTGATTACCTTTTCTTGGCTTCACAGTCCTTCTGTCCCTACATTTATAGTGAAGAGTTTCTCCATTCCTGAATTTCTGTCTCAACCTTTGAAGAAGCTTTCATAATTTCACAGGGATTTCCTTAATTTTCTTATTCTTCATCCTAAAGCTAGCCAAACTTCAGGGGTGGTAAACGTCAAGTTTGTCATGGCCAACGCTGGTGCCGCAACTGTGAGAGCAGAAAACTACCAATCCACCTTTGCTACACAGCAGCTGATCATGGATCAAGCATAAAAACTTTTTGATCTCAGGGTTTTCTTTGGTTTTTCTTTTTCCCCACCAGCATAATTTTAGAAAGCTTGCTTAAAGGCTTCTTTGGAGGCCTTTGAAATGACAAGCATTTTCCTATCTTTCCTCCTGTGTTTGAATCATGACGGCTCACACTGTTATGTAAGTTTGCTGTTTCAGTCTTCCATTTATAATTGTGGAGGCTGCATTGTTTCAGAGACCATGAGACCAAGTAGGTGAATCTGGAGGAGGATAGCCTAATGGGTCTAGCAGAGTGGCAGCTTTTATTCTACTTTGTGCAGTCCTAATTAAAACTCTGTCCCTGAAACATGACAAAGCAGTGGAAAAAAAAAAAAATCTAATTGGAAAGGTTAAGGAGAATACTGTAAGATATGCTGTTATTCACCAAAATAGGATCTTCTTGTTTTCCATGGGACTGGGAAGGCTTCAAAAGAAAGGGAGAAGTATCCCTGCCCTGCTGTGTCACAGGACTTTCCTGGGTTTGTAACTCCTGCAGAAATACTGGAAGTTCACTATGCCATTACTGCTGCATCGCAATGAGGTTTTGGCACTTAGAGAGTAATGGTGCCTATGACCCTTGTGCTTTGCTAGTGCTGTGTGCTTGCACTTCTGGTATTGCTATCTCATGTCAGATAGCAAATTTGAAACTGAATTGTTAAGAGCTTTTCTTGTTTGGGAAAAAAAGTCAAGTGTTAGATTGAAATAAAGTCTGTGTCTCTAAAATTTATGTTTGCATCAGCAAAACCTGTCTGAAATTCATGTTTATAGAAAACAAATATTTTAATGAAACAAAGATCCCACTAATAGTTTTTAATAACCTTAGCATTTGTTGCAATTGATTAAAATTCACCCCAAAATTTATTAGCCTATTATAGCACACAATTGCAAACATTTCTTTAGTGAGTGTTACTTTAAAATGTGTATAGTAAGAAATAACATCCTTCCATAGAGTTTACACTAAATATACACATAAATACATATTGTAAATTAGACAACCTATGGTATTTTTGATGGTGGTGAGGCACTGGCACAGGTTGCCCGGAGAAGCTGTGGCTGCCCCCTCCCTGGCAGTGCTCAAGGCCAGGTTGGATGGGGCTTGGAGCAACCTGGTCTGCTGAGAGGTGTCCTTGCCCATGGCAGGGGGTTTGGAACTAGATGATCTTTAAGATCCCTTCCAACTCAAACCACTCTATGATTCTATGATTTTTGGACACAAAACACATACAAATACACCTGTAGCCTACATAGACAATTACAGATTGATTGGAAATAGATGGGAGAATTTCATAGCCACTCTCAATCATGTTTGAAGCAGAAAGCTGTTATCTTCCAAAGTGTAATGCCTACCTTGCCCTGCTGTTCGCTGTCTTCCTTCCGTAGAGTCTGTCCAGAAAATTCCATCTTGTTCCATAGTTCATCATTGATGCAGAGAATCAAATCTCAGAAGAAAGATCATTACATATTCCTAAAATTACCTGATCAGTTCCTTGATAAAAAATTAAGGTTTTCCATCAAATTGCTACAGATTGCATATTCTACACATATGCAGTGTTTTGATATCTCCATAACTGGGAAACCTCTGGTTTGTACCCTACGCTACATTTTACTTAGCTCAGTTTATTCATAGTTGTTTTAAAATGTCTTGGCTGTAGGACTAAACAAATGTGCAGTCTTTTACAATACAACTGATACATTTCTGTATCTAACTGATTTACATTTACCTCTCAACACTCAAAATATTAAGTTCTATAAATAGATAAAATCATATCCATGTACATTTTTATATTACATGCACACTTTTATGAGTTGGTGATCTATTACTCATATTCAGTATTAATAAATACAATATATCAATCATTACTGAGAGAAACAGAGTTTTTTATGTTTTGAGATAGAGACATCTTTGATGTGGATCCATTTTTCCCAGTTACTTTCACCTGTTCATGTTTTTCTCTTGTTTTATCTTCAGACAGGACAATTGACCTATAAAAGTATTATATCTATCACATTTCAGATATGATAATAAAATTAAATTAAAATGAAATAAAGTCAAGCAACTTATAATTAATATTAATAGAGTTGGAACGGATTACTTTTCTGTCCTACCTCTGGAAGATAAAACAGAAAGAATTGTTATTAATAGTTTTCCTGGTTACTCCAGCTTAAGTATCTCCCTCCATAGGATTTTCTAGTGATGTTAAAGGCCTGATTAACTGCATTTTTGCTTTTTTCATTTCATATAATTCATCAGCTAATATCCTCATATTATCATTTATAAGTTCTCAATTCATGTTTATTATCCATCTATTATTGACTATTTGTAACTAATAAGTTTGGTTTAGTTTAAATTAGCAGTTCTTACTTATGCATAGATTTCTACCATCTTTCCTTGTTTTAGTTGTTGCTTTGTTTTTTTTTTTTTTTTTCCATTTCCTTCTCTGTACTCTAAAAAAAAATACTAGTTCTCACATATCACTTAAAATCATATATTATAGCGTTAACTTCATTTTTCAAGGGTTAGGTCTCTCTAGTTCAATAAAATACCTGATACTTCTCTCTCTCTGCCTTAGTAGGGTCACACCTAATCCACCAGTCTTTCAAGTGTTAAATACTTAGATGCTAGTAGCACTTGGTTGGTGTTTGTTTTCAGACTTGTCCTTTGTCTTTCTCTTTTTTTCTTTGCTGATTTTGTAGGCAATGGAAACCCCCCTCAAGGTTTCTTTCATGCACATACTCACATGCTTCTCTGAATTCAACATTATCTGTGAGCTTGAACCGCTTGTTTTCATGTTAATTGTATTGCATTTATTTGGCTTGTTCTGCAGTTTTAAACATTTTACCTATTTTACCATGTAGGTATTCTTTTGGTTTTGTGGTTCTCTTTCTTCCAGAACTTTTCAGAATGCATGTTAGAGAAGCCTTAAAGCTGATGCTGCCTTTTCTTTTCTTGCTTTCTAATTCTGGGGATCATGCTGTATTTGGGTCTCCTATTTACACAATGCTTCATTCTTATCATTCTTTCTTAGGTCCGATTGCTGGAGATCATTGTTAGCAAACGTTAAAGCCCTGATTCATTCCTGTGTTCGTTATCCCTTTGAGCCTTTTGTTTACCTTTAAAAATTACCTTGCTTATGGGAACCTCTGTGCTAATCCAACCAAAGAAATGGTCACCAGTCTGATTCAGTGGTTGCTGCTGCTCAAGCTAGGTTCCCATACTGCCATCCCAAGGGTTTTCTCTCATTTAAGCCATCACTCCACAGAGGTATCCCCGTTTAAAGAGCACTGTCATTTTTGTTATTGCTTTAATCTGTCTGGGACTTCAATTCCTTGTGACAGCAATTTGCTTTTACATCTCTAGCCCTGCCCTTTTACTACAGTCTTGACGATTAAGAGAGCCATTGGTTTACTCTGCACATCTGTCTATATTGCAGAGCTGGTTTTACAATGCATAGCATGCTGAGTAACTGTTCTTTTCCAGATTCCCCAGCACAATTATTATTAGTCCCTAGTCTGGATGACTCTGGATCGCTCTGTCTCACTTCATCCTTGTGTCCCGGGTCTCCCAAAGAGCTGTAACAAACCCATTATGACTTTGAAACGGTGCTTACAGGGCCCCGGTGTGTTTCTCTCATCCTTTGTGGTCAGTCCCTGCAGAAGGATGCAGGGATCAGCAGCCTGGCTGATTATAATGGAATATTCAACTTCTCTTTTGTAGCTCCTTCTGTAAAAAATCCACAAACAACCCTTTAGCACCTCACCCGGTTCTTGCATTTTTTCCATCAGAGTAGCTTCATGATTGCATTGGGCACAGCCTGCCCCTGGTATTCAAGTGTTCTTTGTTACATTGATGGATGTGCTCATACCTGGCAGTTGGTTTCCTGATCACCCCTTAGCTCCACCAGAACGGTGGGCCTTCTCCACTGATCCAGTTCCAATCTGACTTCGAGCCATGGGAAGAGGAGGGACAGGACTCCCAAGACTATCGCTAGGAGGGAGAGGATACAGGGCCCACTTTCCTCTTCCCTTGCACAGATCTCCTACAAGCACTACAGCAGAATGCTTGTTGGGGCATTATCCCAGCAATTCAGATCGTAGCCATCATTCTGAAACACTTTCTATATATCTGGTCTTGCTGAGTGCTTTCTGCTGTGTTATTTCTTATCACTACCTCAAGAGTTATGCTATTCTGCCACTTCAGGGAGTTATACTGTCAAAGGTTACAGTCTGTATAGTTTCTAAATCATTCCTCTTCCTAGTTTTTTTTCCTTATGTTACTATCATTTACTTTTTCCCATACCACTGCTGTGTCTCTTAACCAAGCTCTTAATTTATTCTATACTGTCTTCCGCAATTATAGATCCTAAAATTGCAGACCCTTAGCCCTAGGGATAAGCTATCCACAACAGTTTTTTTAAATGTGACCTAGTCATAACCTGGGGCTTGTCTGCCTTATTGTTCAGAAAACCATAGACAAAACCTAACAACTTTTTCAACCCCACATACACCTCTGTGCTCTTATTTGGCTTGAAAGAGCTAAACCCTGACAATCCCTGACTAAGGCCGCACTGTGATCTGTTTAATTTCGTTTGTGTCTTTGTTTTCCTGAGTTTTTCTTCCCCCACAAGGATGGTTTTAGCTATTTGCTGAGCAAAGTTGGTAAATAGATAACCTCTTGCCTGACATCAAGGAGACAAAGCTATCTACACATGCCAGACATTAAGGAGACGCCCAGCAAACATCTACACGACTGCCTGTTACAAGAGAACGTTGCATCAGAAAAGGGGCCCTGGCTTGTGCTGAAGAAGAAGGATTCAACTAGCGTGAGGAAGACTATGAGCGACTACCGGAGGATAAAAAGACCCTAACCCTAAATTTACTGTGCATGCTTGGACTATGTAAACGAATTCCGGGAACTCATCACCATAAGACTGCCCTTCTCAGGAAATCTGATGAATAGGTACGATTTTTGTGTGTATGAACTGATGTGTTTTGCTAGCCCGTTGGAGCACTCACGGTGGAACATCCCCAGTGCTGCCCAGCGCTGCAATAAAGAATGCCTGCTTCATAACACCCTGTTGTTATTGAGTTTTCATCTCGGAATCCTCACCCAGCCGCACCGAGCCTCCCACCTCGGTGAGGAGCGTTAGAAAGGAAAGCAACGGGGTTTGGAAGCTCTGGATTTTGTATCAGTTTTGGCAACCCAGATGGGACACACTGTCCGGCTGCAGGAACCCCTGAGTCGCAGACTCCCTTGGCCGGCCCCGGAGACTTCTCTGGAGGGACTCCCCGATTTGGCAGTTCCGTGCGGGGGCAGACAAGGACCACTGGTAAGAAAGGCATTCTGTTTGGGTTTGGGGACCGGTCATTTGAAGCTGCTCATTAAGTCGCGGTTCGTGAGAGCCCCGCCGGGTGGCGTACAACTGCATGTACGATTTGTATTGGTCATTTGGTTGCTACGTTGCATGGTTGTATTGATCATTTCATTAGCGCAGGCCTTTGTTTGTGCATTTGTATCTGTTTTTGGTTTACATATGCGTGCGTGATGCACTCATATGTCTGGTATACGCATATTTGAAAATATTTGATCATCTTACGTTGAGGTTTGTTATCTGGGGGATAGAAGTTGTTATTGCATCTGTAGTAGTAATTGTGAGCTGTGTGTGGTGTTGGTGCCCTAGTTCCTGTCTTTGTGTTGTGTAAATCTTAGAATGGGGAACTGACAAGGAGGAGTTTTAAAAAGGAGCACTTTGGGCTGCATTTTAGCTTACTGGAAAGATATCGGAGGACCACCTGGAGGGAGTGTGGCTCGTAAAAACCTTGATAAAATATTGTAATCAGTGGTGGCCTTTATATAAGCTAGATGATGGAGAAAAATGGCCTTTTAACGAACTTTGAAATATAACACTTTGTTGCAACTCATGTTATTTCTACACCGAAAAGGAATGTGGAATCAATCTAGTGCCCCGGGATCCTATGGTTCTGGCGACAGAAAAAGAGAAAAATAAGCAAAAAGAGAAAATAAAAAGGTGTTGTTCGGCATGTAGCTTTGGACAGAGATGTTTAAAAGTTGGCTTGCAGAATGAAAGGCTGGAGGATTATTTGCCTCGACAGAAAAAGAAGGTGCAGAAAGAGAGAATAATGGGCAAAACAATTGCTAACGCTACTGTAGCTGCTTCGCGCACCGCAGGAGGTCAGAAACTCCCTTTGAATAAGGCTAAGAGCTTTAAGAAGTGGTGCAAGCGCCCCCACCTAGAGGAAGTCAACCTCTTTTAAAGGAACAGTGTACTTACTGTAAGCAAATGGGGCACTGGAAAAATGAATGCCCGAGATTGGGCAAATCAGTGACAATTGCCAACGTGGAAGAAGATTGACTGGGACCAAGGGAATCCTTCCTAGCGGAACCCTTGGTAAAAGTTCAGCTAGGAAAAAAAAAAAGAGAAACCTGTAAAATTCTTAATAGATACAGGTGCCATATTTCCAGTATTAAATTAGACCTTATTTATTACCTGTGAGTAGGCAAACTGTTAATATTGTGGGAGCAACCAAGCAGGTTGAGAAGGCTTGCTTTCTGAAACCATTAAAATTCAAAATTGGAAAAGTGTAGGGGTTCATGAATTCCTCCACCTGTCTGAAGCTCCTAAACCACTTTTGAGAAGGGACTTACTAGAGCAATTGAACGCTGAAATAAAATTTAACAATGGAGAAATTGAATTTAAAATACCAGAAGAAAACCAGATTGAAATCTTAAGTTTGGCTCTCACTGTACCCCAAATTAGAGAACAAGAAATTATACAAGAAATAAAAGACTAGGTATACCCAGGAGTATGGGCCTCAGGAATACCTGGAAAGGCTAAAAATGCAGAATTGGTTGTTGTTAAACTCAAAGAAGGAGCACGACCCGTAAGGATAAAACAATATCCTTTAAAATTGGAAGACAGATGAGGAGTGCAAAGTATTATAGGAGAATTTGTAAAATTTGGATTATTAATTGAATGCTCCTCAGAGTATAACACTCCTGTTCTGCCTGTCAAGAAGCCTGATGGCAAAACCTATCGATTGGTGCAAGATCTGCAGGCAATAAATCAGATAGTTGAAGATTTGTACCCGGTAGTGGCAAACCCATACACCTTATTGACTAATTTAAAAGAAATCTATGAATGGTTCACAGTATTGTTGCAAATCTGTAGTGGTAAGAAAAACTTCTCTACACAAAGTTAGATAAGTAGAGACGTCCTTTATTAACAATAAGCACCGGGGACATGAGATCCTTCCCAAAGATGTCCGCCTGCACATTGCAATCAACAAATATTTATATATTAATTTCATACATATTCAGTCTATACACTATATTCAATTTCATCTGCTTAATGATTGGTTTTTGTTTTCTTGCTTCTGATGTAAATTAGTGTGCAGCCTCTGTTGTAGTCTTTTATTGTTCTTTTGTTGAGTAGGTGGTGGAATTTGGGTAGGTGGTCCATGAGTTGGAGGTCTCGACCACTCCTCGAATTGACCATGTTTGGCCAAGGAACATGTCCTTGGCTCACAGGCTCTTGGCTTGTACCTGTTTCGGTCATGATTCAAAGATTATACACAATGGGTACCGTAATAAATCCTGTCGTGCAGACATCTTGGACGACAACATATTGTCCTTGTTTCTAACCACTAACAGATTATTGGTTAATGAATGCCTTAGGTCTGGAATTTTACAGGAGTATGCCAGCAGCATTTGCAATACAGATTCTATTTTATATTTGATCATTTATTCCATTTGAGACTTATTTTCCGAAAATAATCATTAGTCCCTTTTACTACTATCCACTAATTAGAATTCTTGATATTTAAATCAAGATGGGAAAAGTAAGGGGATTTCTAAGTAGTATCTTAAAATCCTAAATCTGGTGTTTTCTGCAACAGTATCAGATCTGAAAGATGCATTCTTTTGCCTCACCTTGGCCCCCGAAAGCCGCAATTTATTTGCCTTTGAATGGGAAAACCCTCACTCAGGACGAAAAAACCAACTAACCTGGACAGTGGTACCTCAAGGATTTAAAAATAGCCCCACAATCTTTGGAAGTCAACTAGCTAAAGAATTAGAGGCCTGGGAAAGACCTCCAGCAAATGGCATCCTTTTGCAGTATGTGGATATTATTTTGATAGCTACAGAAAAGGATGAAGAATGTAAGGAATGGACTGTGAGTTTGTTAAACTTTCTTGTACTAAGTGGTTATCGAGTATTGTTGCAGAAAGCCCATATCTTGAAGAAAGAAGTCATCTGCCTGGGATTTGTGATTTCTAAAGGACAGAGACAGCTCAGGAATGACCGAAAGGAAGCCATCTGCGGCACCCCAGAACTGACCACAGTAAAAGAGCTGCGAACCTTTCTGGGAATGACAGGTTGGTGCTGATTATGGAATTATAATTATGGACTTCTAGTTAAACCCTTGTATGAGATTTTGAGAAATCGTCAGACAATTAACATGGACTGATGAAGCCAAGAGGGCATTCAAAGAATTACGAAGTCAGTAAAGGATGGCCTGGATGCCTTTGGGCAGTGGCCACTGTTGTTTTGATCATTTAAGAAGCCCGAAAATTTACCTTGGGACAGAAGATGATTGTGCACACTTTCCATGCTGTAACTTCCATTTTGGAACTAAAAGGAGGACACTGGCTCTCGCCATCAAGGTTCCTGAAATATCAAGCAGTCCTGATGGAGCAAGATGATGTAGAAATTGTCACATCTACCATTATCAACCCTGCTTCTTTCCTAAGTGATAAGCAGGAGACGGAGACTGTTGTGCATGACTGCATAGAGACCACTGAGACTGTGTATGTAAGCAGGCCTGATGTGAAGGAGGAGCCGCTGAAGCAAACTGACCACACTTGGTATGCTGATGGGAGTAGTGTTAGAAAGAATGGAGTTCAGATGGCAGGGTATGCTGTGACCACCACAGACCCAAGTGGTGGAAGCAAAGCTGTTCCTTAAGGGCACATCTGCACAACAAGCTGAAATAATCGCTCTAGTAAGAGCACTAGAGCTTGCTGAAGGATTCCGGATAAATATCTGGACAGATCAAAATATGCCTTCAGTGTAGTTCATGCCCATGGAGCTATCTGGAAGGAACATGGACTTCTGATGGCCCAAGGAAAACATATTAAACATGCTGACATGATCTTAAGGCTTTTGAATGCAGTACAGTTGCCTTCGGAGGCTGCAATTATGCACTGCAAGGGGCGCGAAAAGGGTAACACTGCCCAGGAAATGGGGAATAAATTGGCAGATTACGAGGCAAAAAGAGCGGCGAAACAACGTGAGGTATTAAGTTTGATTCCTGAAAAAGCTTTGCCGCTACCAGAGTTGGTTGATTATGATGAAAAGGATCTTAGATTAATTAAAGACTTGGAGGCAGAGATTGAATCATTAGGTTGGGCAAAATTAAAAGATAATAGAATAATAGTTCCCTTTACAATATTACGGAAACTAGTAAAAACAGAACATGACAAGACTCATTGGGGAACAGAAGCTTTGTATAACTCCCTTATGAAGCAAATAGTAGCCAGAAATTTGTTTCAAACTATAAAACCCATGGTTAATAGATATGAAATATGCTTGAAAAATAATCCAAAGGTAGAAAATCATGTAAGATTTGGAAGTATTGATAAAGGGAATGTCCCAGGTCAAAATTGGCAGATAGACTTCTCAGAACTCCCTAGAAAAGGGGGGTATAAGTATCTATTAGTATTAACTGCTACCTTTTCTGGATGGCCTGAAGCTTTCCCTTGCAGAACAAATAAAGCCCGGGAGGTAACAAAAACTCTATTAAAAGAAATTAATTCCTAGATTTGGAGTGCCAGAAGTGATCTCCTCTGATAGAGGACCACACTTTGTGTCACAAATAGTTCAACAAGTTAGTAAATTTTTAGAAATTAATTGGAAATTGCATACCGCGTATTGCCCACAAGCAAGCGGACAGGTGGAAAATATGAATCACTTAATAAAGACAGAGTTGAGTAAGATTTGCCCTGAAACCAATTTAAGATGGGATCAAGCCCTCTCTATTGCATTACTTAAGCTCCAAGTCAAACCAAGAACTAAGGAAAAACTTAAGTCCTTTTGAAATTCTATATGAAAGACCATTTCAAACTAGATATCAAGGGCAAGATCTCACCCAAGTAGGAGAGATTAATCTACAACGATATCTGATTGCATTAGGGAAACAATTAGAAGAAGTAAATGGATTAGTAATATCTACCAGAGCATGGTGTTTAGATTCCCTGGTGCATTTGTTTAAACCTGGGCATTGGATTTATGTCAAAAATATTTCAGGTGATCCTCTCAAAGAGAAGTGAAGCAGCCCTTTCCAAGTTCTGCTCACGACTTACACTGCAGTCAAGCTCGAGAAGCACGCTGCCTGGATCCACTATGCAAGAATTAAAAAGTGCCCAGTGGATCATGGAAGTCCCAACCCATAGGACCCACATCTGTAAGACTGGTCCGAAACAAATACTAATGTTGCTATGCTTCAGTCTCGGGCTGATAAGCGCTTTTACTCCCAGTTAGCCCTTGCAAAGAGAAAGTGAATCTGTTGACGGTCTCAGGTGGATTTGGGGAAGTAACACTGAGACATCAATTTCTTTTTTGATAACTGTTCTTTATGGAAACCCTATACTAGAAGTAGTAAATTGACGGGATGGCACGGAATGTCCTTTGCATTATGTTCAAATTTGACAAAAATCACTGTAAAAACAAACATCACCTTAAAATGCTGCACAGTTAAAGGGATAGGGCCTCCACTGCAAATAAAGAAATGCTTTCTCCAAAAGGGAAACCCTGTAATAAATGAGACACACACATACACTTGGAAAACCGATGGCTGGGACACGCTAATGTGTACAAACCTAACTGCTAGTCGAATTGCTGGAATGGCAGCCTCCTTAACATTGTTAAATCCACTGCCCACCATAAATCAGGATCAACTAATTAGATTACCATCCACTTGTATAAATGTGGCAAGAATTAGGCAAAAACATATGTTGTTTTTTAACATGTCCTTTCCAGTCACACCTCCTTGTAGAGCAAAACGAGCCTGGTATGATACTTTGCCTTGAGGGTGTAGGAGCTGGAATAGGACTCATAAATTCAGTGGATTTAGAAACTTTAAGGAACAAAGTCTGAACAGCAGGATTTGATGTAGCACGAGCAATCAAGATTCAGGTTGAATGGATGCCAACCACTTTTAATCCTCAGATGCAGGCTTTAAAGTATGATAAGGAGTCCTTATATCTCTTTAATAAAAGTATAATTGCCCAGGTACAATCACTTAAAAAATTGACAGAATTTATGGATTGGACTGTTTGCACCCTAAAAACTATGTGGCAATTGGAACAAAAGAATAAGGTACAGTCCTACTTGATGAACAATAATGAGTTTATGGGGAGGAAATTATTTGGACAATGGGTCCATCCTAAACATCGGATAAAGGCCTATTCACAATTTGTGCAGTATTATGATAGATGGTGTGCAGGTAAATTAATATTTCCCAGAATTCCAAGTGAAGTACATTGGGAATGATAATAAAACATACGATTCAAATCTTTGTGAAACCACCTCTGAAGGTGCCTTGTGTAGACAACAATCCCAATTATATGAACCCTGCTTATTAGAACATTCTGTTAACAATTGCAAACGGACAATCCTGTCTCCCCATGTGTTTGAAATGTTTGTAGAGGTTAATGCTAGATATGTGTGCTTAGTAACTAACAATCGATCAGTAGTCGGAGAATACAACGTGACCACCCCATTCATAGAATGTCTTAAAAATATAACGCATCTAACTTGGCATGGACAAACATATTCATTTTTTTTCATATACAGAGGAACAAGTAGCAATGTTTTGGCATTATGAGAGCTTAAAATTGAGTCATGTAAGTTTATCTCTGAGAAAACCGAATAAGATCTTAAATCAATCCCAGGAACTTCGAGAACCATAAAAAAGTGAAATAAAACACTAGCCGAGTCTATCATTAGAACAGTGATAGCTGGAGACAGACTTGTTGGACTATCTAGTCAAATTAAATCCGGTACCACCCATCTTTGGTGGGACATCTTTTCAGGATACTCGCCCTCTGCAGAAAAGGCATTGAATGTTTTAATTCACCCACTTTTAATATTGCTGGTGTTTGTCATTGCACTAACAGTTGTCACTTGCCTTTTGTGGTGTAAGCTAAAGAGATTGGCTATGAGAGATTGGGCTTTGCCGAAGGTAATGAAGTATGAAAACTTAGAACCTTTGTAAAAGAATTTACAAAGTTTAAAGAAAAAGAGGGAATGAAAGACCTAAACCCTGACAATCCCTAAGGCCTCACTGTGATCTGTTTAGTATCCCTTGCATCTGTTTTCCTGAGTTTTCTTCCCCCACAAGGATGGTTTTAGCTATTTGCTGAGCAAAGTTGGTAAATAGATAATATCTTGCCTGACATCAAGAAGACAAGGCTCCAGATATCAAGGAAACATTAAGGAGACATCAAGGAGACAAAGCTATCTACACATGCCAGACATTAAGGAGACGCCCAGCAAACATCTACACGACTGCCTGTTACAAGAGAACGTTGCATCAGAAAAGGGGCCCTGGCTTGTGCTGAAGAAGAAGGATTCAACTAGTGTGAGAAAGACTATGAGCGACTACCTGAGGATAAAAAGACCCTAACCCTAAATTTACTGTGCATGCTTGGACTATGTAAACGAATTCCGGGAACTCATCACCATAAGACTGCCCTTCTCAGGAAATCTGATGAATAGGTACGATTTTTGTGTGTATGAACTGATGTGTTTTGCTAGCCCGTTGGAGCACTCACGGTGGAACATCCCCAGTGCTGCCCAGCGCTGCAATAAAGAATGCCTGCTTCATAACACCCTGTTGTTATTGAGTTTTCATCTCGGAATCCTCACCCAGCCGCACCGAACCTCCCACCTCGGTGAGGAGCGTTAGAAAGGAAAGCAACGGGGTTTGGAAGCTCTGGATTTTGTATCACTAGGAGATTTACTTAGCCTTCTTACACCATTTGTATTTACAGGATGAATGTGATAAATGATTTAGTCTAAAACAGGATTCCAATTAAAGTTTATAATTTATCAAGCAAATAAAGGCAAGCAAACAGTGCTGGGTGCGCCGGGAGTCTCTGCTCCACCAAGACGCACGCCGTGAAAAGCAAAAGCAACTTCTTTTATAGTCTAACATTAATTATATATTCATAATAGGCGTGTTCTTCCAAAAAACTCTCCACCTCCGGGCTGTGCAGGCGTAGTAATTCTTCTAGAAACTTCTCAAACTCTCCTCAGTGGTTGAGGGGTCTTTTGGGCAATATGCTTTGGATTAAGCCCCTTACTGCTCGGGCGCGGCAGCAGACAATTTGTGCAGTGACCGACATTTTGCGCAATACAAGCTGTGGTTTTTAAAATTTAAGCAAGTTCAACAATGAAACACAACAGACACTTCCCTTTTAACAACTGCATATGACAAATTACTTATATACAATTATTTCAATACCCCCTATATTTATACAAACTAAAGGTCACCCCATTCGCATCATCATTTGACCCTATGATAAATGTCTCAGTTCTCCTTTAGGATCTCTCACTTAACACTGCGCAGATAATAGCAAAATAATTTTAAACTGCTATTTTAAAATGTACGTTAGGTGGCTTTTGCAGGAAGCAGGGACTATATACATACCATCCTGCTTCCCCATAGCCTGCGGTTACACAGGAATAAACAGAATGGTTAAGGGTCACATTCCACCTTGTGATCCTAGCATTGTTTCATATTGACACGAATCAGAAACACATTTCACAATGAAGAAACAGCCTTCTAGTTTGCGTAGCTAGATTCCTGTCTGGAAATGGTAAATCTGGAACTTCTCAAGCCTGTCTTTCTAAAATGGCTCCTCTGACCAGGGTCATTTGAATGCACCTAAGCAGTTGCCACCAAGTACCCGGGAACTGGTGGCATCCTCACAAGAAGGCTAATCAAGTTCTAGTCCAACAGTGTTACAGGAATTGCCTCAGTCCTAGATGCAAAGAAGCATGTGCATCACAGAGATGTGCATAAGCTTCAGGCAGCTATTCAGTCCTGCCTGCACATTGTCTCACAACCAGAACAAGAAAATGCTGCTTTCTTGCACTGGTGCCCTCTCAAACACTTGGACTTTGGTTTTGCCATGAAAAATACATCCCAACAGAAATGGCCAGGCTGAGCGGCAGAAGGTGTGCAAAGAGGAGCTAGTATTTGATCTCAGAGAAGTGAAGTCAATGTGAGCAAAGTGCTGTTTCTGTCTTCAGCAGGTTTCTGACCTGCTTCTTTTCTGTCAGTGAGGTCAGCAGTGGGCTGTCAGAGGGGATGTGTGTGGGGAGAGATCACCAGGTTTTGGGAGTGCAACTGATTATAAATGGAATGCTTTCACATATTAATATTTATGTAGCATGCCCAAAAATGGCAGAGGAAGGTTAATTTTAGATTAACTTGTATTTCAGTGCAATACAAATCTGAATAGGTGTTGTGAGACTTCAGTGGCACAACTGATAAGAAAAAGTGAAGTTTTTGCCTGATCAGTAAGGCAAGAGAGTTTTATAATTTTAAATCTATAGGTTTTCACGAATGGCTGAAGGTTCTTGAATTCCTTCATCAGTTTCACAGCCTACTGCAGATAAATTTTAGTGAAACTGGTTACTGTGTTATTAATTATTAAATGAGGCCATATTACCCCTAATGGGCTTGAACCACCACCAAAAATGTTCTAGCTTCATTTTTGACCATGCTAATAATAGTCTCACCTGTCTTGTTGCACGCTACAATTACTCTAATGTTTTACTCCCTGACTGCTCTAGGAGCAGCAAAACTTATTTTGGTAACATAATGGTAAGATATACGCAGGTTGCAATACAGTTTTGATTCCCTTTTCAAATGCCATTATATCAGATCCATTAAGTGCTTACAATGGGTGGGCTGAAAAAATTACTGTCAGAGAAAAATAAAGAGGTGCCATATTTCTGTATCCCAGTGACTCAGCAGAAGATCTGCTGAGCCCACAAAAAAAAAAAATCTAATTTTTAGTCCTGCAAACTCAAATTCAATTCTGATAATCAGCTGGGCTGCTGACTTCCCGATTATCACCATCGCTAATAAAACTCTTTAAAATTAACACGACCATGCTGTGCTCTTTTCATCACCTATAACATTGCTCTGACAGCCTCGTGTTTTCTCCATGAAGACATTTCTGAATTTATTGTAATAAATGTCATTAGCAAGGACAAACCTCACCTTATTTTGGGACACCCTGTTGAATAAACAGGATTTGCAATTAAAAAAACCCATTGTTTTTAAAATTTGCAACTAAGCAATTGGTACTGCAATCAGTGAAAAAGTAAATACAGAACTCCAATAACCTTGCAGATTTCTATAATACTTTAGTTGCATTAAATACTATAATACTTTAGTTGCAGAAAAGAAGTATTTAAGTTTGAATATGCTTTAGTTTGACTATGTGACTGAATACCTTGATAAGAGGTAAGTAGTGATCTTGGTAGTGATCTGAATGCCTCAGAGCAGGGCCATGAGCTCCAATGAGCAATCCCTTCATGAGGCTGCTTAATGCTAAGGTCCAAATTACATATCCTGGATTGTTCTCTCATATATTTTAATATGCTAAAAGGATTACCTAATTACCTTTAGGCAAGAGATCAGTATTGTCAATGGCAGAATTCATGCAATTCCTCTGCTTAATCACACCCATTTTCACAGACTGATGCACCTACATGCAGTCTGTTTAATAAGACACATTCCCTATCTACTAGGTGCAGAGATTAGATAGTAGCTGGATCAGAAGAACTGAATTTTGAATTCCTGTGTCTTCAAAAGCTTATCTTTCTTTAAACAAAGTGTTAGGAGGATGGATTCTGAAAGGCAATGGTTTCTGTGAGAATATCCTATAGTTGTGGTTGCCAAACTCAGAGGACCCCTCAGACTTTCTTCTGAGCTCCCAGCATTGCAACATACAGCAGGTCCATAAACTCTGCTGTTTAATGTGGGTTTGCAGATTTCCCTAGACTACACACTACAGTTTCAAGTTTTTCCAAAAACTGTGGGAAACCAAACTGATAAAAGTTTCCCCTCTATAGGATTTTAGTTATGGATTGTAAAACTGCTCCCAAAGTCATCTGAAAATTGATAGGCCACAGCTGTGCTTTCATTGTGAAGGGTTCAAGCAGCTGTTGGCTCTGCTTTATCACCATGTGATATATCACACCGTTATGGCTATCTATTTTTATTGTCTCCACCACACACAGTGTGCCTGTGACTTTGTCTTGTCAGACAGAGTTAGGTTCAGAGATGCTATTCAAGGCAGTGAGTGTTTTTACACGCCAGAAAATTGGAATCTAATAAATTGGTGTAATTTACATGAGAAAGCAAGAGTGATGAGAGGTGGCAGGAAAAGTAGCCAACAGGGAAGTATGTACAAAATAATTCAAGACCGCAACAAGACACAAAAAGATGAATTTACAAATATCCTTTTTATCACCTACCATAGCCACTTTTTGGCCAGTTTTGTTATTAGCTGGCAGCAAGCCAACAACTTTCCCTCCCTTTAAGCTGTATTGGCTCTTCAGTGCTTTGGAAGACTGAGCTGGATTCTTATCATCCTCATCAGTCAGTGAGGAAACAATGGGATTTTAATTGTTGAATCTTCATTGCTGATAATAAGGGAACGGAAATAGAGTGCGAGTTATTTTCAGGTTCCAGATCTGTGGTTGTTGATAGTTCTACAAGTCACATTCTAACTTTTGAAATATAACTGTCTTGTTATCTGTGAAATCCTGTTTCACCCTTCTTCCTTTTTAATACATGAGGGTTACTGTTCTTCTTTATACCTTTAGGATCTTGCATCATCATGTCACTTCTTTATATTTCCTCCCCAGTGGTTAAGTTTTGCCTTTTCTATTCATATAGCAGAGCCAGTTGGAAAGTGCAACCTCACCTGCCCTAGGAATGCTTTTCTGAGCTTACCTATTAGCCTACAGATCTCATTTTATTCAAGTACTTCCCTAAAAGTTATTTCTGTTCTTAAGGAAAGTCTACCAACCGCCAGTGAGTAGGAGACATAAATAGTCACTGCACATAACAAAAAGATTTGAATAAGCAAAATGTTGTCATTCCCTGCCCCCCCGCATATATATTCCCCTTTCCTTATTGTCTTGCCTTTTATCTCTTTAGAGAAATAATCAAGATTAATTCTTTACAGAAACTTATTTCTTTCCAAGGAATTTCCCAGACATTATTGGAAAATTAAAAATGCTAAGAATTGATAATACTTAGAATGCCATAATACTGAAAATGAAAGTAGGAAAAAACCTGAAGTAAAAAAAAAAAAAAAAAATCATTTTTGTATCACTACAGTCACATTTTAACAGCTCATGTCACATGTAGCACCCACTTTTGAGAGCCCTCATATTTCTTCTGTTATCCTAGCTTTTTACTACAGCTCTGCAAGTTTAGGTTCATATTTGGACATGAATAGTGAGTGTATACAGCATTCTAGGTAAGTCCTGTCTTATGCAATGCTTCATGCTTTATACGGGATACTCATGGACTGATTTACTGTAGGATAACCTTTTCCACTTTGGTGGCTTGTGTTTATCCTAAGGAATAACCAGAGCTTCATCTCCTTCATTTGCGTGCAGTAGATGACTTCTCAGCTTTCAGACAAAATTCTCATTAGTTGATTGATTTCCATTCTGTACTGTTCAATGTTCACCTTATTTTGGTTTCTCAGAGTCACCTAGTTCTTCATCTGTACCTCGGTATCTTCCACATTGCTAATACCAGCTCAATTTGTGTTCGTGTCAGTGTATTTATCCACTCTAATCTCCTTCCAGTTCGTCTTTCTCCAACAACATTTGTTGTCACTCACTCCTTTGCCACCACGCAATTTTTACACCTCACCTATGATACAACTTTTATGTCACCAGTTGGAAAGACATGAGCTTCCATGAGTTCCAAATCCAGCAGTTGGCAAAAGCTCAATATAATTGCAGAAGACAATGGATGGTTGGAGATGAATGCAGTTCAGAAAAAGTGAAGCAAAGAGCCAGAGACCTCTTGCACAGAGCCTGCATCACTGCTGTAACGTGTATAGGCTCATTGGCAAGAGTGAAGCATCCTAAACCAAAGAAGGCCACTTTACATACTAAAATCACAGAAGTGTTCACAGTTAACATTGTTCCATGAACAGAAGGTTACAGTGAACATCTGGACACCTCAACCATCCACAAGAAAACCTCGGGAACAGCAGCTGTGACGGTGTGCTCTGGCCCCCCAACCTGACCTTTATTTCCCATAACCCTGCTCAGGTGATAACCACCAGTTGCGGTCGTAATGGATGGTCTGGTCATGACGGTTGCATCCGGCTCAAAGTCGATTCAGGGGAGACAGATAACAACGCAACAGCTGAGGGCTAGTTAAGCATGTGCCAACTGAAATACGGCTGGTATGCAAATATGACTATGAGTCAATCATCTTACTCCATAAATAGTGACTGCCCAGGGCCCATTGAGCTCTCCTGCATGGCAGTGGGCTGCACGCCACGATCTCCCCTTGAGTGGGGAGACCTCTCAAGGTTACTCCTTGAGGGTGAGAAATTCCTTATCGCATCAGATACTAAGTAAGTGAATTGGGAATAAGTGTGCTGAAACTTTGAAATCTTAGCTAAGTGATATAAAGGATTGACTGTCCACATATATAATCCTTTAGACATAAACTGTGACCAAGTCTGGGACTAGGACTGTATCCAGCCACCCCTAGACTCCTCTCTGAGAAGTTTAGAAAGCAAGGGGGTCCTTTCTGAATCCCATGACTCAACAGGAGAGTCCCCCTGACAGTTTTGTCTGACCTTGTCCTGACCCTGTCGTCCATGCAGTAAATACTCAAGGGTACCTTGCCATCAAATCTTGTTAAGCCACTGTCACATTTATTATCAAACTTTGTTAAATTGCTGGTTTATATCAACAAACATATTGCCACTTCTCTCTTATGGGTGAAGTGCGTCACTCCATCTGTGACAAAGCAGCTTGGCAGAAAAGGGCCTAGGGGTCTTGGTGGACACCAAGCTGAATGTGAGCCAGCGATGTGCCCTTGTCACAAAGGCGGCCATTTGCATCCTCAGCTGCATTAGGCAAAGTAGTGCCAGCAGGGCAAGGGAGGTGATTCTTCCCCTCAGCAGTGGCAAGGCCACACCTGGACTGCTGTGTCCAGTGCTGGGCTCTTCACAAGAGAGACATGGACAGACCGGAGAGAGTCCAAGGAAGGGCCATGAAAATGATGGAGGGACTGAAGCATCTTTCATATGAGGCTGAGAGATCTGGGTCTGTTCAGTCTGGAGAAGAGAAGGCTCAGGGAGATCTTATCAACGTGTATAAATACCTGAAGAGAGCTGCAAAGAGGACAGAGTCAGCCTCTTTTCAGTGGTGCCCAGTGGCAGGACCTGACACAACGGGCACAAACTGAAATGCAAGAGGATCCCTCTCAACATCAGGAAACACTTTTTTAGTGTGAGGGTAACTAAGCCCTCTAATAGTTTGCAGAGAGAAGTTGTGGAGTCCAAGCATGCAGTTTGTTAGAAGTTTTCAAGAGCCAATGGGATAAAGGTGTGAATAACCTGGTCTGATCTTTTAGCTGACCCTGCTGTAAGCAGGAGATCGGGCTAGAGACTTTCTGAGGTCTCTTTCAAACTGAATTATTCTGTGATTCTATAAGGCTCTTACATATTTATCTCTGAACCTCTCAGAGATAATTCTTGGATTTGTTGTTCTAGCCCATGGCTACTTTTCCCGTGATGAAAAATTTTCCAAGTACAAAAATGCACCAACAGTTAGTTCATTGCAGAACTAGGATAGCAATGAGCATAAAAGCCCACATATATAACATGATAGTTGCATGCTGTTCCATATTTCTCCTACTTTTTCAGATTTCAAAAGATGTCTCTGATAGCCAGCAACAAACTCAAAACCTGCAAAAAGAAAAATAAGACTGTCATCTTCTTGAGCATTTCATTATCTTCATAAAAAAAAAGAAGAAAAAAAAGAGTTTCATTAGAATTTTGCTTTCAGTCCAGGAGAGCTGTGTGGCTTTCTCTTCCTTAGCACACCAGAACTAATGCAGCTTAATCAGAAAAGGAAGATCTTTTGCCCAGTAGGTATTCTGCCATCTCAAAAACATGGGGGGAACAACTCTGCTAAGAAAGTGACATCATTAAATATCTTCTTGCCTGACCTTGGATACATTTTAAGCATGATAGAGATGAGAAATATGTGTTTTAGCTGGCTGATGTCTCATTGTGGTAAGAGCTAGATTTCATTTTAGAAGGGAAGGATAGTCTGAGTGTTTGCTTGCTGTGTTTTCACCATGGCAGCAGTGAAAAAAAAGGAACAGTGAAGAGGGTATATATGATTGATACTGCAGAAATGACTGAGGTATGCCGTCATCGCATTGAGTCAATGCAAAAAAGGCAATGTCAACTGTCACCGGGTACTTAAATTAATTTTAATGACAATATAGAGGTGCAGAGCAAGACAGAGCAGGGAGGCATTAAAGACATTTAGATAAGTTAGATGGATTCAATTTGTTCAGACCTACTGAAATTCACTCTGAAGTCATTAAAGAACTTAACCATTAAAAATTGCCTGCAAGAATTTCTGTAAGAGAGGCAATCCCAGCAGACTGCAGAGAGCAAAATTTAAAATCAACAAGATTAAATTCAATAGAGGCAATCATGGAGAATGACCGTTAGGAAGAGAAAATCAAATGCATAAATACAAAAATGGTGGGTAAGTCAGCTGCAGAGCTGCAGAAAAATGATTTAGGGGCGTAATAAATCAGAAACAAACCCAACAAGTTAGCCTATCAGAGAAAGTGAGGCACAGTGCAATGTTTTTTCCAGAAATGCAAGTTGTATTCTGCATTAACAGAAGAGGAAATGATAAGATAGAGGTATTTTTTTCAGTCTACTAAGCACTTAGCTAAGCTAAGCCTTACTGAAATACTGTGCACTGTCTGAGCATTGTATATTAAGTAAAATGTAGACAAATTTTGATTGCTCTTAGAGCGCTGAGTATAATTAAAGGATTAGATAACATGACCTAAGATCATATTCAGCTTGTTTAGACCTTCCTATGATTAGAAAAGAAAATATGAGAGAAAGTATGAGGACAGCAGCCTGACTGTAACAAGTTGCTATAAAAGAGACATTGAGTTCTCCACATTCACTATGACTGGGAGAGATGGGAAGAAGAAACCTGACTAATTACAATAAATAAAACTGAGTTCATATTTTAAGAAAAAGGCTTTAACTGGGGATTGGAGACAGCTTTCTGTGTGGAGATAATGAAAAATCCAGCTTAGAGGCAAACCAAGCTCAGAGAAGTGGCTTTAAGGCTTGCTACCAGAGAGCTACGTCTTAGGAACAAGGCGAATTTGTACTCTAAAGCAGAATTTGTGGACGCTCTTGAGTGTAAATCAAAGAAGGTCATCACTCATTCATGTCCTCCCACGGACAGGCCTGTAAAATGTGCAGTTAATTATCCATGTGCCCGGCAATGCCGATGCTAAAAAGAGTGACTGTGTAAGAAATGACATGCTGTGTGAAACGTGGAGTCTGTTACAGAGCAGAATGCATATGAAACAATGAACGGACAATGAATGGAAAAGCAGAGTGCAAGATGGCACATCACTTCCGAAAGAAAAGGGAAATATTTTAACATCACTAGTATTGTCTTCTGCATTGTAGTATATTCCCATTTTGCTCCATTTGCAGTTTACATCAGGAATCAGCCTGAGTAGGAAGGGGAAAAGGGTGGAGGAGCAGGAAAGGAATGAGAGAAGCTGACATTGTATTTAGGGCTGCACTCAGTGGCAATGTGTGCACCTGTGAAGTACCCTTTAATTGGAAATGATACTGCTGTCAAATTAACACCCATCCCCACCCCTTGTGCCTGCCTATGAATGCCAGTAGGGATGAAATATTACAATCAAGGAGGTTTATGTGACAAAAGATGCCTGGGCTTATTGAGGAAAAAGGAGGGATCTAGCAGCCAAGAAGGAAGGGACACGCTCTCTATCTAGTGAAGCGAGCTGGGTTTAGTAATAACAGAACAGCAGGTGTTGGAAAAGATAATTAAGGTGTGAAGTTTACAGTATTATGAAATATTCTATAAGGATGGATAATTGTATTAGAAAAACACCCCTGATGCTCAGTGAGGAGCAGCTCCAAGCCCAAAGAGTCTTCAGAAGTGTGAAATACGACGTGTAAGTAAATCTAATGGATAAATTACCAATTAGCTGAAACTTTGATTTGCGTGAGGAAGACTGACATCCCTGTGAGTCAGGTATGCGGTTCTCATGTGCAGAAGGGATTTAGTTATTGTCTGAAGAACTGCCAAGGTTTATGGAAACTTCCCTCTGATACCTTCAAAGGAAAATTTCCTCCAGAATTAGAGCTGGTCTGTGTGTCTATAGGTCTGTGTATGCATATGTTTTATTTGATCAGTAGACTGCCTTAAGAACTATTGTAAAGACTAGGGAATAGGAATGTATTATTTAACATCTCTTCACATAAAAAAAAAAAAAGAAACATCCAAGTTACTCATGTAAAGAAAAGTAGATTGTAGTATATATTAATGCACTGCAGAACTCAGTCCCTCCATCAACCAAATAACTTTATCAGTGAATTCATGAAACAATTTATGCCACTAAAGGAAATCATTTGTTTAAAACAAAGTGGTTTTTTTTTTTTTCCCCATTTTGCTCTTAAAAAGGATGTATCAATATATTTGTCGACAGGATAATAGTTCATAGATTATTTCTCTATTAATAGGGTGAGAAATGCTAAGGGGGGGGGGGGGCATATTGCCCTGTGAAGTGTGGCCTTCTGATCTCAGTGGAAGCTTACAACGGGCCAGTGTGTCTGTTTGTCCTAAAGTCTATCTACCAGTGTCAACATGCTTGAATGCCCATGCATCCAGAATGGATGACCAGTAAATACGAGGTCAGTGTGAGTAATCTCTTCCCTGAAGGGTAAACTTATGAACTCATAGTTAAGCTGAGGAGCAGAATGGTTCTTCAGTTTCATTACCTTGTTTTTTATTCTCCACCCCAGGTAACGGGTGGCAGGCTGTACATAAACACAGAGAACCAGCCAGAAGGCATTTGTGTTAATTCAGAATTCCTGCTCCTGCTAATTCTTTGATGCCTTGAGTGTCTGTTCTTCCAGAGTATCTGCAAGGTGATGTGGAGTATTTGTGAATATTTGCAGGAGGTATCTTGCTCACTGTTATCATGCTGATGCTAAACAGCTGAGAGAAGCAGATTAGTTTGCTGTATGATCACTGTGCTGATGACAGTCACTCACCACTATTCCAAAGGAGACTGTGCCATTTCTTGCTGTCCCATTGTCTTGCAAAGGCTAACAATATTACACAGGGTCTGCTGAGCACTGACGGTGTTCAGTGTTAAGACATGAAGCATATTTCCTCTTGTTAGAAATCAAAATTCTAAAGGAATCCAGTATGAAATATGCCATCTCACAGTGAAACTCCAAAATAATTAGTTTTTAATCATGTATTTCTATAACTTTTATTGACCCTTTTCTTAAGGGCAATATGGATAAATATAACAAAACTAGGATAAAGCTTAAGAGAACCGTGTGATTGCATTTATCTGTATTATTTTAATAAGTTATTTCTTTAGCATAGCAGGTGAGTGTCTTCTGCATCGAAAACAATGTGTCAGAGAAATTTAAGGCTGATTCATCTGACTGAGTGGGATATTTTCAACTACTGTTGAACTACTTCTTCACAATCCCATTAACTTTAAATTAGTGAAGCAGTGATTTTTTTGCTGAAATTCCTTTTTTTTGCTGAAATAGATACCTAACATAACTCAAGTGAACCACATCTCAAGAGTGCTTTCACCATAGACATCTACAGTTGAGTTGTGTTAGATCCTTGACAGCTTGCTCATGATGACTGATTGCTTGCCCTGGCTGGGTGCAAGAGGAGGTATTCTGGCTGCAGCACAGACCTCCACAGAAGCAGATAAATGGGAAAACTGGGAAGTAGGCTGGCTTTTTAATAATAATTATAAATCAGATGTTGCTAAAATTAATAATACGCATTTAACGGCTTTCCAACTGTCTTAGGCAAGTACTAGATATGAAACCCAGAATAGTTAGTCTCTGATAAGGCAGAAACAGAGGGTGAAGAACATTTTGCCTAGATTGACATCTACACTTGAAAAATCAGTTTCTGTCTTTAAAGGAAACCTAGTCTCACCAACTCTAAAGTTAGGCAAGATGAGTCTGACTCAGAGAGTGCTAAGAGATCACTGCAAACTTGTATGACCTCTGTGACTGCAAAGATTAAATTTGGGTTAGGTAAGGCAGGGCTGAAGCAGAAGAGGTGAGAAAGGCCAAGCAGAGGGGGGGAAGCAAATGTTCACTGAGTGGGAAAAATGCATCTACCTTTGGTATCTTGGTCCAGTGGTCTTGCTGCAGCCCTTCTGTGGTCTGAGGACACAACCACCAGGGAGGCTTTGACTTCTTTCTTAATACAGCTCCTTTCTGGAAACATTACACCAGATATATCTTGCTTCAGTATAAAAGGCATTTTTTTCACATAATACAGCATGTGACAAGTATCACTCTCTGTGTTGTTTTCTTTTGTTTTCTGTAAAAGAAAACAGCTACACAGCTCTGCATAGTTCAACTCTTTCCCATTTTAAAGACCATAGCTACAGTCTGGGGGTGGATAATTCTCAACCTTAATGTATCTTAGGCAGACTAATGGCATGCGCTCTCACAGGGGCTCTCATCTGTGCTCACGGGCATGCTCACACAGGGGCTGTTGGCACTTCTCACGTCTCTTCAGGGGTTATTAGGGTGTTTGCTGGTGTACCTTGAAGCGTTAGAAAATAAGTTTAGAAAAAGATTATAGTCAGTGCCAAACATGATCAACACCTATGCATGGACTCTACAGTTGTGTAGGAACACAGAACTGGGGTCATCAAATCAAATCCCACGCTGTGTAACTGGGGGCAACCATATTAAACCAACGTGGTAAACACAGAAGATACCACAACATCTGTTTGGTCCACAGCATTCCTCTCCCACACTGCAAGAATCCTTTAGTAGATCAAATGCCCATAAAAAATTAAGTGTATCCAGGATGATTCACCAGAGCAGGAACATTTGTCAGTATATACCTGGCACGAATCAGTAAGCATTTTCACCATGGTCCATGTGATTTTGGCAGTTAGAGCTCCAGTAACCTTTATTCCTTGAAATGACAATGAGAAACATCTCTCACAACATAACTGGGTTTGTCACAAATACGACTGAACTGAAGTGTGTCCTGTCGAATTGTAGTTACAATTCAAGCTTTGTGGAAGCTGAAAAGTTGTTTTCTTTGATGACTTGCTAATTAACTAAGCTGACAGATATGCAATGTGAAGAGGGTGTCTGACTGGCCATTTATTCTTGATAAACAGAAATGTTTCTCACTCTCATTTTTGTTTTTCATTTTTCTTTTCATAGCTTTTAGTAGAAATGAATTTTCTAGTCAGAACAACAGCTAAACAATGCAGTTTGCAGCAGACTGAATCAAAGTTCATGTAAAGTCTTCACCATGGTCTAATGACTCATATAGGTGTTAATGATGACTGAGACATGACTCTTAACTCAAGATCACTAGGTCACTGGGTTCATGTATTTCACACTCTCTTCCTCAGACAGTCAGCGAGGGTGTGATCATGGTGTACTGCAATCACCACTGCTCATTACATTGAGTGTCACTGCTCCTCATTATACATATAACGGGCATGAGTGTAATCTCGTCTCCCCTACACAGCTACTAGTTTTGCTCTCTCTTGCTTTGAGCATCATTGACTGTTTAAGGTAATTTTGCAGTTTTCTGAAGTTGGCTGACCTCATCCATGGCATCTGGGTACACCAAGCTTGATAAAGTACACACCAGAGTTAAGACAAAACTGCGTAGGATTCAGTTTGAAATTAAGTTCTTTAAATTAGTGTGCCTTCATGTAGATGTCTGTACGTGAGCTATGTGTCTAGGCTCCAATTACAGTTTGGAGAGATCTGGGGCTCCTTTCAGTTGCCTGCACTTCAGTACATGGTGTTATTTGAGACCCCTGAGGGTGCCCAAAACCTCTGCTCAGGGCTAGCTGATGTGACAATGGTCCTACAGCAAACCTGTGCCCCTTTGGAGTGGCAGCTACAAATAGCACCCTTATAGCACCTCAGATGACACGAGACACATCAGATGAACGGAGCTCCTTTTCATTATAGTCAAGGGAGCTCGAATAGAGCGATTAATTTTATCCTAAAGCATGCACCCAGTGGCTAGTCATTCTTTAGGACTTCAACTCAGTTGTTGGAAGACAGCTCACCTGCTTTGAGTATCCAAGGTATCCTGCTTCATTACCAGCTACCAGTCCAGAAGGACACAGCTTCTTTTAGGTTCTGTGTTGCATTAACTGACCCCACGCAGGTGCCTTAAATACCACGGAGCATCTGCAGCAGCACTAGAGATTTGTGTTTAGACAAACAACTTTAGCCATGGGAGCCCAAACACTGTAAAAGGAGCTTATTTTTTACACAGGCATCACAGACGTGTCTTAAGATTGGAAGTTGGTCTGTAATTGCTGTCATCTAAATAAATCCTCAAATACTAAGCTTTCTATTTAGGAACAAAATCAGCATTTAGGTGCTCTGTAAATATAAGCATTGAGTACCATTTGAGGGGCCTAGATGTCTGAGATACCAGTACCCAGGTCTCATAGGTACGACAGCTGGAGGCCAGGCAGGAAACACGTGGACATCTCAAGTGGCACTAGATGCTTATGTTTATCCAGGTTATTACTAATCTTCAAAATCTCTGCTACACTGTTTGCTTACCCAGTTGGTAACTCCCCATTCTAAATCTATTTCCATAACTAATCCTAAAAAGTTTTGCTTTCCTTCAAACAAACACATTCACAAGGAAGAGTGGGTTACAAGCACAAGCCCCTTTTTTGGGAATGTGGCGTCCCCTATGCTTAGGTTATGTGATGACAGAGCAATCACAGTGAACATAAAGACCCTGGGAGGAGGACTGACAGGTAGAGGAACCCTAGTAACCTAGTCAGGGAGAAGGTCACCCCAAACTGGCTACCCCTAGGACCGTCAAAGGAGCAGGATCGGTCCATCACCCCACCAGCCGAGGCAGCCAAAGGAAATCTCTCCCCAAAAGGTTGTGCAGACTGAGGGGATTATTGCCTACAGGGTTATAAAGTCATTATGGGATGTACATGGAACTGTACAAAACTTATGGGATGTTCTAAAGGAATTGTGGGAATGTGTGAAACATCTTACAGGATGCTTTGGGAAAGGTTCAAAAGTAAAGGGAAGAGGGATCGAGATGGACTGAAGAGGAAAACGCATGGGGAAAGGGAGAGCAAGGAGCTGAAAGTGGCGATGTGGTGCTCTAGTTCTACCTGCACCTGCGATGTTCCCTGCAATCCATCAATCCACACACTGGTGAGACAGCAACCCACAAGAACACATACCCACAGTGTGGGTCCCTACTTGTGGCACCTCACACTGTCAGTCTACCAGCTGGAGGAATGCTCATCACAGCATCCTCACAGAACTCCAGGTTTCAGAGTTTTTCCCCGTTACAAAGGATCATGCTTCTTTCATCCTTCTTTTCATGCTGATTCTTTCTTTATTTCAAAAGCCTCTTTCTATTTCCTTAGTTACTGTTTACTTCAGCTGATGGCTGCCTTTCTCTTTAGTATCATCCCAGCTTTTAGGCAAATGCCCTCTCAAGCAGTTTTGGGTATTCTACTCACACACTTTTTACACTCACATTCTTATTTTACCAGATACTCTTATCCAGGCCACTTTGCCAAGGCTGTGCCTTGTGGGCACATCCAAGCTAGGTGCCAGGAGACCAACCCCGGCAAGGTGCGGGCTGGAAATGTGTCTCCTGTCTTTCAAGCCAGTGCTGAAACTGCTGGAGCGGTGTGTGAGTTATGACCATCGCATACCTGTTTTGAACACTCTTCTTTCTCGCATGTCACTGAGGATTCATGTCGCCGGGGATTCAGGCCCGCCCTCTACAGGAATGCCATTCATCAGCTTTGCTAGACCTGACACCCCTTCAGACTTCCCTGTCTCCAGTGCAGTGCTGTTGGCCGTTTGCTAAGCCGTTAAGTCAGGTCATACTAGGAAAAAAACACGAAGTTTTAAATTTTTCACTATAGTTTTCTTTTTGTTACTTTTTCTGCAATGTACACTCTTTGTATACCAATACACTGCTCAAAGACCAGTAAGGTAAATGAGTTAAAAATCTTTCCTTAAGTCACTCTTTAACTTTTAAAATATCCTAACAATATTAGGATAAATATATGAGCTAAACCAAACGAAACGGACTGGATATTTACCAGAATTAGTCACCAGAGTTGTTTTTAATGTTGATATATATAATTAGACTTTCTAAGTGCTTCAGGGTCTTGGAAACATTTTTGTTATTGTTTCCCAGAACACAAAAAATGATCCAAACTCCAGAAACTGCAATAAACCATATAGAATCTTCATAGATTGGCACAAATGTTAATGCTGTTTTGAAAATCCCTATGTTTATTTGCAGCTATTCGTACAGATTTAGCCATAAAGTTTAAATTATAATTAATCACAATTAGCATTTTTTCCAAAGAGTGTGTTGGAAGGCACTTGCCAAAGGGATACGAGAGATTACTTTCAGCATTTAATCCACCAACAATCATCTAAAATGGCAATTACCATCTAGGAGGCGAGGAACACTTACCTGATAAATTATGTGCTGGTACTTAGTATGCTGTTCTAGATTCTTTGCTATTCTGGAAATCCACAGTGTTGCAGAGGTTTTAGATATTTAGCACTTAGCATTCAAAACAGCAGGAGCTGCTGTAAACTCATAATAAGACTCAGAGCTACGAGAAGATCCCACTTGTTTAATTTTTATTATCTCAAGAGGAATGCTGGATCCTCTGCTGGCATAAACTGTTGCAGCTTAATTGACATGTAACACACAGCAGCTGGTGATTTGCCTGACATTTTTTGTTTATAGTGCTTAGGATTAGAGTACTTGCGTCTCAGACCTAGACAACTTGAATAAACAAAAATTATGGCATAACCTTACAATCTGTACTGATTTTTCTAGGAGCTGAGGAAAAGACTCAGCTCTTGGTCTTTCCAAGATCAATTCTGAAATGAAATTAAGGTGAAACTGAAATAAAAATGCCCAGATTCAAGCCCCTTTTTATTCTAGGTCTCTTTTATATTCTAAGTTTTGCCAAAATCTTTCATTTAACTAAAGAATTCGTTGAGAAAACTGAACGTAGGAATGGATTAGGGGACTCACTAAGGCCACTAGCACAACTAAGCACCAAGAGGCAACCAGGCATGTCACGTGCTCTGGTCTCTGTTAAGGGGAACTGCAGGATGCCTTTCAGTCCTAGTATTTAACCAGTCATGAGATCATTAAATGAACATACCTCACAAATGTTCTACGATGGACCACACAACATCATCTGTGAGCAGGATGCGTACAAAGCGGTATGTTCTTTGGCTTAGGCTCCACAGGAGAAAATTAGCAAGCATTCATGATAAAGTTTAAAATAGATAGTGCTATGAGATTTGGAGAAAAATGAACCTGGTACAGAAGTTCTCTAACCTTGAGGGATGCTAGAGCACAGATGTTTCATACTAGCTCATTCTTCTTTAAACTGAAGTATATCTGTTGCCTCTCTGAATCTGCAGGTCTACAGAAATGTGTATTAACCCACTTTCATAATTGACAAGCAAACACCTTTTTCATAAACTGTCTTTCAAATTAAATATAAAAGAAACTGGCTTGGCTTGGCTTATAAAAAAGCTGAATTCAGTAAGACTTTTTTCCCATAGGTTGCTTTTAATCAAGCCTCAAGTTATGAGTAATACTGCATGGCTGATGCTTTACTTCTGTGATTCCATCAAAGTCAAGCACTATCAACTTATGCAAGTGCAGCTCTGACTGTCAGATATTTCCAGGTTTTTTTCTAAATGGTGAGTCTAATTTATATGAGTTTCCTTTTCATAATACAAGCACTGGTTTTGCTCCTTTCCACGTCCTAGGAAAAATTGGTTCAGTGATGTCAGGCTCTGTATAATTTCTGGTGTGAACTCCACAGGGCTCTGTCGACTGAAATTCATTATTTAATGTGTCCTTTCTGCATCCCAGCCCACATTTTTATCTCCTTGTTGAAGTTCACATGAATCATTAGCAAGATTTTTTTTCTTTCCCAAACAAAAATCTAAGAAGCTACTGAATACTTCAGCCTTCTCTGCATCATCTATTATCTGCTCAGCAAATAATATCAGGTCTTACTAGACCTATGGTCTCCTTTGCTTTTCTCATTTCAAGCATATTTGTAAGAGTCTTTTTTTATTGCTTTTATATAACGCACTATGTGAAACTCTTCAGCTTTCTGGGTTTTTTTAATTCATATAAACTTACGGCATTCTTTATCCCTTGTCACAGCTATGTTCTCTAGCTCCCACTTGCCATGTGTCATGGTTTGAGCCCACCCAGCCGGCAGCAAAGCCCCCCGCAGCCGCTCGCTCACCCCTACCCCGTCCCCTGAGGGATGGGGAGGAGAAAATACAACCAAAAGGCCCGAGGGTCGAGACAAAGCACAGGGAGGGCTCACTCACCAGTTATGGTCACGGGCAAAAGACGGACTCAACTTGGAGATAACAACATCTATTTAATACAAAACAACCACCGCCATCAAGGATAACGAGAGATACAACCAGGTCTTAAATACAACACACCTCCCCCCCCACCCCTCCGGTCTCCCCGGCTCAGCTCTGCTCCCTCTTCCCCCCCAGCAGCGCAGGGGCAGGGAATGGGGGTCACAGCCCGGCCGGCACAAGGGGTCTCCGCTGCTCCTTCCCCCTCAGGAGAGGGGCCCTCGCAGCCCTCCCCTGCCCCACCGCGGGGTCCCTCTCCCGGCAGACATTCCTCCTCCAACGGCCCCAACGCGAGTCCTTCCCGCGGGGCCGCAGCCCCCCAGAACCCCCCAGCGCGGGTCCCTCCCGGGGCTGCCGCCCTCCCGCCGACGGGCGGCTCCAGCGCGGGCTGCCTCGGAGCCACGGCCCGGTCACGGCTGCTCCGGGCCGGTCCCTGCTCCGGCCCGGGGCCCTCCGCGGGCCGCAGGGCAACGGCTGGGGCAGCGCTGATCGCCGCGAGCCGCAGCGGCTCAGCCGCCATCTTACCGCGGGCCGCAGGGGAATCGTTGAACTGCCACAGCTCCCCCTCTCCTTCCTCACTGACCGGGGTGTCCGCAGGGCTGTCTCTCTCACATCCCCCTCCTCTCTTCCCCTCACAAACAAAAGTCTCGCTGAACTTTTCTTTCAGTTTTAAATAGTTATTCGCAGAGACGCCATTGGTCTGGCCTTGGGCAGAGGTGGGTCTGAAATTGGAGCCGGGGAAGCTTCTCGAAGCTTCTTACAGGAGCCACCTCTGTAGCCCCCTCCTCTGATTCCAAGTCCCGGTCAGACACCAGACCACCACAGTATGATTCTCTATTGATTTTCAAGTCTTTAAAGACCTCTGAAGCAATCATAAATACATCTGTCTTTTTCTTGTTCAGTAGGATGGTTTGCTATAGTATGTCTATTTCAGTAACTTCCAGATTTTCTGCTCTCATTGATCTCTTGGATTATCCCAGGAAATTGCATCTCCTACCTCCCTGAATTTGACACAAATTGAAGTTTGTTGATTGCAAGAAAACATTGGCAGCAGCAGCAAAAGAATCACAAAATTATTCTGGTTGGGAGGGATGTCAGATCACTAGTCCACCTGCTGCCTAAAGCAGGGTCAGCTAGGCGATCAGACCAACTTATTTAAGTTATTCAGTGTTTTGTCTAGTTGGATCTTGAAAAGCCTTCAAGGATAGAGATTCCATAGCCTTTATGGACCACCTTATCCAGTACCTGTTGACAAAGTTGTTACTATACCCAGTTGGAACCTTTCTTTTTATGACTATTGTTTCTTGTCCTCATGCCATACACAACTGTGAAGAGCCTGGCTCCACCTTCTTGAAACCTACTCATAGGTATTGGCAAGCTGCTGTTGGGTCCCACCAAAGCTGTCTCTTCCCACAATCCAAACAAGTCCAGCTTTCTCAGTCTCTCCTCACAAGTCAAGTGCTCCATCTCCTTGTTACCTGAAAGTTTAGAGAGGAGATAATTGCTTTATTCAGGCCCGGGTGCTAGGGGTATTTCACCACAAAGCTAGCACACCCTTGGACCCATTTGCCAGTCATTTATACACACAAATGCACATGTTTCCACCTGTCTAACTACATATTCATTACTATGACCAATTATTCCTGTCTGGTCACGAGTGTCACAAGGTCAGCAGTCCCTTCTGTGCATACCCAGGAATTCTTGATGGTCTCTGGTGGTTGTGGGCAGCAGAATACCCTTCCTCACTACTCCTTTTAAGTTATTGAGTCGTTTCAGGATACCAGTCTGCTGATTAGCTGCTTGCCAAATTCCTGAGGAAGACAGGGATGCTCCTGGGGGTGCCTCCTTTCTACATCTTCCTATGTTTTGACTTATTTACAGGCCTTGAAGTGATTAGTTACTGAGCTGCTTTCTCTCCACCATCTTTTATGAAACAATAGATAAAAGGTTAGAAGCAATTAGGCCTTTGCTACAGGCCTGAGAAGGGGTTAGAAGCAATTAGGCCTTACTACAGGCCTGGTCCTTCAGCCTACAGTTTCCCTCCTTTGGAACTTACTTAATTCCTTTTGACTAAATTCCATACTTCTCTGTTCTTTCCATTAGCTAGAGACACACACATTTTAATTACACATTGGATTCATACGGAAATGTATTTCTTTAAAACAAGTCTATAAAGCTTTCTGTAAAGGTCTTAATTTAGATGCTGAGCTTTCTCCTTATCTTAGTTGTGGTTTTATGGCAATGGCTTGTGAGTTTGGACTTGTCACACAGTCTTTTACTATCACTCATCAGTAAGGCCATCCGGCCTTCTATTGTTTTACATTTTCCCTTCTGAGAATTGTCTCTCAGCTTCCCACATAAAACCAGTCTCACTAAAAGCATACAACATTGTCTACTGCATTGAATTAACACAAAAATACACATAAGCTAAGCAAAACGGCAATTATCAGCAATAGCGATCATTTAACCTACAAGCTCAAGTTAAGATTAGGAACCTTGAAGTGAGCCATTTCCAAGTCTCTTCAAATCCTAAGGATGTGTAATCTTTCTGAATTTCATGTAAGGTTTTAGTCTGTTTCCAGATTTCCCTCAAGTCAGTTGCAATTCTCCCACTTTGATCTATGTACCTGCAACAACTGGTGTTCATTACAGTACAGACTCCTCCCTGAGAAGCTAACATTGTGTGCCCTGGAGTTCCCCCTTGTGAGTCTCAGTGGTGAGAAGAAACATCCGAAGCCAAAGTATAAGTGTCCCATCTGGGTCACCAAAACTGTTACCTGAAGTAAAGCAATTAGGCCGCAGCTACAGGCCTGATAAGGCTTAGAAGCCATTAGGCCTTAGCTACAGGCCTGGTCCTTCAGGCTACGTCCTGACCATTTTGGTGGCCCTTTGGTGCTGGACTTGATCCATTTTATCTATGTCTCTGTTTAGAGATCTGACAGCTTCCCTGAGCATCTTTTCCCCTCAGCGCTGTCTCCCATAGGATCCCACCTCCAACCTTCCTGAACAAACTGAAGTCTGCTTGACAGAAGCGCAGGCTCTGTACTCTGCTCCTTGCCTCCTCTGTCCCCTCAGGCCCTTGAAACCCACTGTTTTGTTGTCACTGCAGCCAGGTTTGTCACTGAATATCATATCCCCAACCAGTTCTTCCTTGCTAGTGAAAAGCAGATCTAGCTGCTCATCATCCTGGTTAACTCAGTCAGAGACTTGACACCCTCCAGAGATCTTCTGGATTACTTGTATCCCGTCGTGTTGCTCTTCCAGAAGATGTCAAGGAGATTAAACTTCTCATCAAGAAAAAAAAGGTCTGTGATTCAGAGAATTCTTCAGTTAGTTTCATAGTTCTCACATGGTTTTAATGATACTGACAGAAAACATATTTCTCATGTTTAATGATAGGCATCACTAAAAAGCCCTTCACTTACAGTTAGGTATATTACAGTTTATGTGCTCTTCTGGGAAGTATTGTTGGCCTAAGTGTTTAAAAATTATGTCTACAGATTCTGGCTCATCTAAATGCTCATATAAATTTGTAAGGCTTAAATAAAGGCATGTATTTACATCTTGGCTGGTTACTGTAACTGAAAAATAAATCAGTGTGTGAAAGATATATGATATTACTTAGTTACTTGGGGACATTTAAACAAACGTATGAATTAAGAAAAATATGTAACAGCCTCGTAGAACTGCATGTGTTTCATTTGTTAAATAATTTAACTGAGCCACACATTGGATTAGATTTAGTGATAACACAAATTAGAAGAGACCTGGGTTACTTGAGATCTTTTCTTGATCAGGAAGCATCAGGCTTTCTGAGCATTCCCCTTGCTGTTTCTCTACTCTCTGTGGATAACAGCAATGCCTTTTTTGACAGGGCAACATATGGCCATTCTGTAGAGTGCCTGGAAGGAGACAGCTAGAAAGATGACTAAGTATGGGCTTTCCCAGATGCTCATGTTTGAATCCCAGTAAAAAGGGCCAGCACCAGATAGTACCATTTGCCCATGCAAATGCACAAATGCCGTGAACCAATGCAGCTAAATCAGAGAGCTCACTCACAGGGGCAGCTGTACTTCACTGGTGACTTGTCCTCTATAAATAACCCACATTGCCTATGAAGTTAAATTTTAGCACAGGCAGTCTTTTGCTTGATGACAGTCAAAGTCATTACGCAATCACAGGATCATAGGATAATTCAAGTTGGAAGGCAGTATCAGAATCATCACAGAATCACAGAATGGCAGGGGTTGGAAGGGACCTCTGGAGATCATCTACTCCAACCCCCCGATAAAGCGGGTTCACCTACAGCGGGGTCACGCAGGACTGCAACCTGTTTTGAATACCTCCAGAGAAGGAGACTCCACAACCTCCCTGGGCAGCCTGTTCCAGTGCTCTGTCACCCTCAGAGTAAAGAAGTTTTTCCTCCTGTTGAGGTGGAACTTCATCTTCTCTGGTTTGTGCCCGTTGCCCCTTGTCCTGTTGCTGGGCACCACTGAAAAGAGCTTGGCCCCATCCTCTTGACACCCACCCTTTAGATGCTTATAAGCATTGATGAGATCTCCTCAGTCTTTTCCAGGCTAAAGAGCCCCAGGTCTCTCAGCCTTTGCTTGTAGGAGAGATGCTCCACTCCCCTCTTCATCTTCCTAGCCCTCCGCTGGACTCTCTCCAGTAGTTCCCTGTCCCTCCCTCACCAGGGCAGAGTAGAGGGGGAGGAGAACCTCCCTTGACCTGCTGGCCACACTCTTCTTAATGCACGCCAGGATACCATTGGCCTTCTTGGCCACAAGGGCACCTTGCTGGCTCATGGTCCACTTGCTGTCCACCAGGACTCCCAGGTTCTTCTCCACAGAACTGCTCTCCAGCAGGTTGACCCCCAGCCTGTACTGGTACACAGGATTATTCCTCTCCCTTGCTGAAGAGCCCGACCAGAGACTGGCTACCAAGCAGAGCAGTGGGTGTTCTTCTCAGTATATTAATGAAACTGTTTCCCAAACAGCTGTGTGACTGGCTGGGGAGCATCCCAGGGCTGGGGGAAGTGTGCCATGAAGGTGCGAAGCCACGGTCTGCTCTCTGGAAGGGCCTGCGATCTGGGGAGACCTGAGCAACTGCCAGAGCCATCTTCCAGAAAGTCAAGGAAGAGTGGTGGGAGAACCTGCAGGCTGCTTTGACCCTGGGGAAGTGTTGCCACAAATGCTCCTGGACACAGTTCCCAGGAACATGTTGGAGGAGCAGGAGACGGGGAAGAGCCAGCTGGGCTCTCCCCAGGGCCAATGGTGCCAGACAGGCTTGAGGCCCTCTGGTATTGCCTCCAGCTGTGGGACTGAGCAGAGGGGAGGCTCCATGACCAGCACAAGGGGTGGGTGGTGCCCCGGCTGGTCGGCTGGGCTCCGAGGTCGGTGGCTCTCGGCGTCCCCAGCCTGGCTGGTGGCTGCTTAGCTGGGAGGACCCTCATGGGCTGCTCTTCTTCAGTGCCTTTCCTGTGGAGGTGGAGCATGAGAGGATTCACACTAACAGCCAGGACAGGGGAAGCCCCACGCTGGGGGTGGCAGTGGCAGTGCTGGAGGCCAGGCACGTCTTGGGAGGGTCTTGGCCAGCACTGAGGAAGGGGCTGCTGGGAACCCGAGGAACTGCAGCTGAGTTCCTGGGGCGCCGTCCGTGCATCCATCCCTGGCGTGTCTCCCCGCGCCGCTGCCTCTGGACGCTGTGCAGGCTCAGGGCCAGGAAGCATCTCGGGGGACTCATCTGGCGCTGGCAGCGGGGTGCTGCTGCTTTCTCCGCCTCCGACTGCGCCTCCGCATGCAGGTACACCGGAGAGCCTTGTGCAGTGCCCCGAGCAGCCTCCTGAAGTGGGAGGGCTGTGGCGGTGTATTCCGGGGGGGGTGCGGGAGGGCGGTGGTGAGGCCTGTGGGGGAAGGAGAGCTGTAGTCAGCGGGCTGGGCGGGCGATGGGTGCCGGTGCCCCCTGCCACCGAGGGCTTTCCCCGGGGAGGGATGGTCAGGGCACGGTCAGCCCCTGTGCGCACAGGCTGCCGGGGACCTACGTACCTGGGTCAGCCGTGCTTTCTGCCGGGTGCTGCTGTTTTGCCTGCTGCTGCTCGGGCTGCTGGGTCACAACCGCAGCCTTGCCCGCGGCCAGCCTCGCCACGTTCTGGTCTGTGTCCAGCAGGTCTGTGTCGGGACTCTCTGCTTGCCCTGCGGTGGCCTGCTCAGCCACAAGAGGGGAAGCTGGTGTCCTTGTTTCCCCTTGTGTCCGCTGCTCGCTGGGGGTGTGGGCTTCCAGCTGCCTCAGCACGCCCGGACGGCTGGTGGCATCCTTCAGGCACTGCAGGCCCATCAGCTCTGGCTGCCACAGCTGGTAAAGGGCATTTGGCTGGCAGAGCTGAAAGGAGAGAGGGGGATTTGCAAAGGTAGCCTGTGGCTCCCACCAGCAAATGCCTGCTGGGGACCTGCCAGCAGCAGCTGCTGGGACAGGGATGCGGGAGATGATGGGGCTGCAGCTGTGCAGTGCAGCGCCTGGCCCCAGGCTCAAGGAGGCTCATCGGCCTCTCCCATCCTGTCCCATCCCACGCCATGCCATCGCATCTTGGCACTCACCACCCTGGGTCTGATCCAGAGCCGCCCCGACCAGGTGAGGGGTAAAAGGTGCACGTTGCGCTCCTGCTGCTGGAGCTCCCTCTGCTGCCGGCCCTCCTGTTGCTGCTGGATGCCCCCAGCATCTAAGACAAGCTGTCGGTTGCTGCTGGCTGCGGTGCAGATGGCTGTTTCACCGCCCCCGTCAGAAGATGCAGGGGGTGCTGCTGGCAGGCCAGGCAGCTCGCGGCTGGTGCCAGGTGCTCGTGGTGGCCAAGCTGCAGGTGCCGCTGCCTGCCTGCGCGCCACGCTGTCCTTCTGCAAGAGGAGCGGAGGAGAAGAGGCTGTGTGAGTGTGGCCCTTGGCCCCACATCCCAGCTGGAAGAGCCCCTGCGGCCGGGGCTCCCCTGCCACCCCCAGGGCAGCGCTCAGCCCCGCAGGTGCTGCCGCCCTGCTCCCAGGGCCGGCAGGGGAGAGGGCTGGTGCCCCCGCGGCCCACGGCAACAGCTGTGAGCTTCCCCGGCACGCCCGGGCAGCCTGCTGGGCACAGCACGGGGGGCTCAGCTTGCTACAGGGGCCGGGCCCGCCTCTCCCCTCCTGCACCTCCCGCCTGCCCTTCAGCAGCTCCTGGGGTCAGGAAGACGTCCAGCCCCATTTTGTCTGCCTCGGGCTCCCTACTTGTGCGCCCAGGCCCTAACTGGTTGACCCCAGCCAGCAGCCAAGCTCCACCCAAGCCACTCGCTCCCCCTCCTCCAGGTCTTAAATTGGGCCATATTCTTCCTCAGTTTATCAGGGCAATGAGTCTAGCGCTAGTCCCTTGACAGCAGGGAGGGACATATTAGGTCAACATCAGTTCACTCAAGGTAGTTTTCCCAAGTGCTTTTGAGTTGCTTTTTGTCAAACTCCATGTCTTTTTGATTAAGACCTAGTGGCCATGTCACCCCACGCCAGGCCACCCCAGCCCACCCCATGCCATGGTGCAGTGTGGTGCGGCCATCGCTTACCCAGCGCTGCCTGCCATGCAGCACAAACCAGGCCAGGCCAAGTATCAGCACGATCATCGTCAACTGAAGAACTCGGCTGAGGTGAAGACGACTTTGGAGTGCTCCACAGCACCAGGTGCGGTGTGGCCGCGGTGCTCCGAGTCACCAGCACAGTCCCGCGATGCGGATCCCCAGCAACGTCCTGAGTGCCCTGTGATGGGGCCCCAAGCACTGCTGGGGTGACAGAGGCCGAGGCTGCAGTGTGCCGAGACAACACCAGACTGCGGTGCCCTACGGCCAACTGACTGCTTCCACTGGGCCCCGCGGCCCCCTTTTATCATCTGGCAGGCACACCCCCCTTTGTGACATCGCAGGGCAGGCACACCCCCCCTTTGTGACATCGCAGGGCAGGCGCACCCCCCTTTGTGACATCTGGCAGCCCCCCCCCCCCCCAGTCATTGACTGGGACGGGCACATGTGAGGGGCTCAGTAGGGGCTGGGATGTTCCCTGGGAAATCAGGGGTGGAAGCCTGTGGTCTGCAGGATGCGGGGCCCTGGTCGTGCTTGAGAAGGGAGAGAGAAGGAAGAGGACGAGGACGAGACCCACGTGCCTGTTGTTATATTTTCTTTCCCCTGTCCATCTGAGGGGGAGAGCCACAGAGCAGCTTTGGTGGGCACCTGGCATCCAGCAGCCAAGCTCAAGTTTGGTGCCCAACATGGGGCACAGTAATTATGGTGGGGGTGGCAGCAGCAGTGCCAGAGGCTGGGCAGCTCTTGGGAGGGTCTTGGCTATAGCTAAGGAAGGGGCTGCTGGGGACCCCAGGAGCTGCAGCCACGGCAAGCGCCAGGCACCATCACAGGGATGGGCTGACGCCCGTGTCATAATGCAATGTTTGTGACTTTGGCAGAGGTTAAGCCCCCTTGTTTTCCAACCCGACCTCAGGTCATTCTGGGTGGCTGGGGGCAGCTAGGCTTAACTTCTGAGCCTTCTGGTCAATCCTATGTTGTATCGTGACTAGATTCTTCGTATTCTTGGGAACGGAATTAAGACTTGGAACAGTGTCAAGTGCCAACCCACTTTATTTAACCAACAACAAATGTGAAGCAAAAGAGTGAAAGACAAAAGAATAGGAAAGAGAAGAAGTTGCGATAGCTACCACCACGGATCCGTGGCGGCCCGCCACACCCACGTGCCCGGTGGGAGAACGTTGTGACGCGTTTCCGCCGGCCTTGCCTTTTCTAGCCTTGCCTCAGTGCATAGTCAATGCGTTCCCGGAGCTGCTTTACATATCCACGCCTTCTGCTCGGCGGTGGGGCGCATGCCCAGTACCGTCACTAGCGGGTCCTCGAATGTTCCAGAGGGTCAGAGCCTCCCCCTGCCCCGCTCCTTCCGCCGACCTTGGGCACCGGCGCATGCGCAGAGAACGTGGGCGGTGCTCCGAGACAACAGGATGGCTGTTTCCAACGGGAACCCGCCCAGTTACTGTGGTGATGAGGTCCTTGCAGCTCACGGTCCTGCAAGCGGTGTTGAGCCGTATTTCTAATCCTTTACACCACCCTGTGGCTCAACATTGGTGGCAGATAGAGAGACAGTGGTAAGAGAAAGAATAGAAAACAGACAGAAGATTACTAAGAACAGGGAATCCCAATGCAAAACAACTGAACAGTATCAACTCCAAACAAGGCCAATGTCTAACATTAATAATACAAACAGTTCATATTATTTGGACTGTGGATGACACAGACTGACGCACAGTTTAACTCCATCAGGTGACACAGTAGGTATAAACTGTGTATTTGCAACAACACGTTGGATTAACTGAATGAAACGGGATCACCAATGGCAAAAATAACAAAATAGCTAGACTACATAACAGGTAACATAAGATTCGTTTAACCCAGGGACCTCCTGGCAGCCAGGAAAATGTGTCAACATCCCAACCTTTCCCGGTTTGGACGGGGACATGGGCTAATTTCTGTATTCTGGCGTTCATTTGTTTAACGACCTTGCCATTGTCATTGATTTTTAAACAGCAATTAGAATCATTCCATTTCCCACAGAGCCCGCCTTCCTTGGCTAGTGGGTAGTCAAGAACCATGTGATGTTGATAAACTGCAGCTCGCATTTGGGTTGCCTGATCTGCCAATAGGTCAAGGGCTTCAGGTGTTTGACGGGTGATGACTTCCAGCGCGGCTTGCAGCCGGATAATGCAATTTAGGTTGTAAATAGGTTCTCAAGCACCACTAATCCATTTGTTGGGGTTCCACGTTGCGGGTCCATAATGTTGTGTGATACGTTGAGGGGTCCACATATCTTTGCCCCAGGACTGGCTACTCCCATCTGTAAGGGAGGTATCAATAATTTCAGATCTTTTTTCCCGCTTCAAATCATTATATACCTGAGCACCTAAATAATCTCCGCCTGTTCCCGGGGGTAAGAAACAAGGGAAGAACCACCCCAACAGAACATACTCCTGACCAATTTGCTGACAACGCTTTGCATGCGTGATTCCCACATATCCAACAGTCTCTTAAGGACTACTGATCCATTAGCAAAGGGTCCTCTCCAACGTTCCACATGGGGTGAAGGGTCAAAATAAGGGGTGGGTTCTAAGCCAAATGGGTCACTTTCAAAACAGCAACACAGCAAATCCTTTGTGGTATTTTCACAACAGGGTGTGTCTAAGCAAAGTTCTTCCCACGACGTCCTCCAACAGGGCCAATCTATTTTATTAAAATATTTACAATTATAAGCCTCTGCTTCCTGGTCCCAAATGCAATCATGACCCACAGTCTTGCCTCGACTTTTATTAGGCGTAAGAGACCAAAAGCGAGGAAATGCGTTCACGTATCCCTCGTCATTTATCCAGGCATACGTATACACAAATTCCTCCTTTTCATGTGGTCCCTCTCTCACCTCAACAGCTATGCTTATATTCTGATACGTCCACTCACACCTGCTATTACCCACAAAGGGGCCATCTTTTTGTGTTCTATCCAGACAATATTTATGTTTCTCTGGAAATTGTATGTGCCATGGTGAATCATGTGAGCTTTCCCATGTTTTATTCCTTTTTGTTTCACTATAGCTGCTCACTAACCATTTTGGCAACAATGGCGTAGTTACCCAGTGCCAACTTGATAGACCAGCCGTCCTCCACATATCCAGCATTTTCTGATGTTACGAACACTTGCTGTTTGTTCTGCCAACTGCATAAAGGAATTTTTTGCATCATTTCCCTCATCCCCAAAGTCTCTGAGAGGATAACCAATTGTCCCAGAGGTCGCGGCCCATACAACACACCAAAACAACAAAACTGACGTTTTGCACTGCAAATCCAACCTAAACTCACAACAGTTATAAAAACAATTACAAAAAATACAAGTGGTTAAGATCAAATTTTGGTCTTCCCACATCCGGTTACGTTCTTGTGGAGCTCTCCTGTAATATGAAACGAAAGGTCAACTTGCCATTCTTGGGCTTCGTCTATATGGTTAAACTGAGGGAACAATCTAGCGAGTGTTAACTTTGTGTTCTTTTCCCCAGGCATCTTTAGCCTTCCAGGTGTATTTATTAAGGGGTTCAGTGAGCACGAGGGGAATGGCCCCAATGGTTGGCTTCTCCACCTACACTGGCTGTCCAGGAGAGGAAGTTGATTCTCTGAGAGCACTAGGAGCTTGAAATTTTGAAATTAAAGCCAGGGGTTTAGGACAAAAGGCATTTAGTCGGGGACATCCACTTATTCCCTAGCAATCATTAACTCAGGTAACTGCATCCCAGAGACGCTTCGCCCAACGCAGCTTATGAGGTTTCAGAAATCGTTTTCAGAGTCCATTAGTTCGTTCCACTATCCCATTGGCTTGGGAGTAATATTGGGTATGGAATATCCACTTCATTCCCTCTTCCCTCACCTATTCCTGCACTTCCGCAGCGGTAAAATGGCTGCCATTATCTGACTGAATAGAACTAGGCTTTGGGAGGGAACTAAACTCAAATTTTCAGGGCCCGCACTGTAGTCTCCCCAGTTGCTCCTGGAAATGCTTCAGCTTGGACTAAGCTGGAAATTACTCCCACACCTACTAATACATATTGTTTCCCTTCTGACTTTTGGAAAGGCCCAATATAATTGATTTGCTCAACTTCCCAGAGGGTCTTTTTATCTCTCAAATGGAAGGGAAGCTCCTTCATGGGGTGTCGCTCCAGCTGGAGTCGACTTTGGTCATAAGCTGAAATACAGATCCTGCAAGCTTCCCGAGTGACAAGCTAGCCTCTGACACGTGCCTCCAGGTGCAGCTCGTTAGACCCTCTATGGCCATGTTTAACATGCAGCTATTCCAAGAGACTATCCCAATTTTCCCCCATTTGATTGTCCTTTTGCAGAGGGGCCATTCTGGCCAGCACATCAGCCCTATTATTCCATTCACTTGCCAGAGTACCCCCTTCCTGGTGGGAGGGCACCCCTGCTGCTGTGAAATCCCTGTGTTTGGCAATACCTAAGATTTCTTGCCACCTTTCCTTTTCCCACACTGGCATCTGATTTACCTCCAGTTATTCTGTTCCCAAAACGGGAGCCATTCCGTGCACCCTTTGAATAGTGCAAATGAATCAGTGGAGATTTATACCCGAGTTCCTGCCTTTCCCTTCAACATATCTATACCCAGGAGGTTCATCTGGAGGGATCCAATGGCCACCATGCTGTTGATGGGGGCTTCCTCTCCTGATAACCGTAGTACCACTGAAGTCATAGGCATCGACTGTATCTTTCCCAGAGCATTTAGGATAATTAGGTTTTCAGATGGGATCAAGATCCCGCACTGTTCTGCTTCAGTCCGCATCAGTGCGGTGACTTGTGCCCCACTATCAATTAAAAAGGTTACTGGTCTTTTCCTTGGTCCTATGGCGAGTTGTCTTACAAACATCCACCCTCCGTCCCGCCCCCCCTGCCTTCGGGGAACCAAGGGTCTAGTTTTTTGCCATCTTCTTTTCCCAGATCAGTTCCCCTTTAAGGTCTGTCACGGGCAGAACATCGCAGACTGGTCCGAGAGTGGCTTTTCACACTGACCATTTCTGTACAAGTTTTTCTAACTTCTGGGTCATGAGTTTGTCCATCAGGTCTCGGGGAATACCCTTCTGCAGCCCTAGATGCCACGATCCCTCTTGGGTTAGGGGCTTCTCTCTCCTGGGATCAATGCCCTGGAGCGGCCTTATGTCCTGGCCCTTTCCAATTGATGGCTGCCGCTTCTTAACTTGCTTTGCAGCCCATATGACCCTAGTATCGGGTCTTTGGGGCAATCTGGCAACGGGGTCCTATTTTCTCCCCAAATCACTTATTCCCCCAATTGTTCCTGCAGTGACCTTATTACTGTCTGCAGGGAGTCTGTTATGTCAGTGCCTTTACAAAGACTCTGTGTCTCCTACCTTCCACCGCTGCTGCCAGACTCACTCACGGTACTGCACAAATTACAGCTCTTCCCTTCCGCGATCTAACCCTGGCTTCTTTCTGCAACATCCTTATCCTCTCTACTATACGCTGCAGCTGAAAACAGTGGGTTTTCACCCACTCTTGTCCCTAAGGTGAGGGGCAAGATTGGTGTGCCTCCAAAAGAACGTGTACTTTATCTGTATCTCCCACCCGCAAAGAGACATAATCGTGGGCATCGGTTCCCTTCTGGCAGCCAGCTTTTCTAACACCAAAAGGCTCTATCGTCCTGAGAGGGACACACATTAGTATCACTATCCACTTTTCCGCTTTCCACTCTCAGGAGGTCACACCTTAATGGGGCACTTTCTGTTCTCCAAGATCCTATCCATGATGCTGATTTTAAAAATGTCACAATCAATGTTTGTGACATTGGCAGAGGTTAAATCCCCTTGTTTTCCAGCCCGACCTCAGGTAATTCTGGGTGGCTGGGGGCGGCTAGGCTCAACTTCTGGAATTAGATCTTTTATCATGACTAGGATGGTGTCCCGTGCCACCCCACGTTATTTAACCAACAACCAATAAGAAGGAAAAGAGAGAAAGAGAAAAGAGTAGGAAACAGAAGACGCTGCAACAGCTACCACCACACACCTGCCACCCGCCTGCCCGGTGGGAGAACGTCGTGACGCGTTTCCGCCGGCCTTGCCTTTTCTAGCCTTGCCTCGGTGCATAGTCAATGCGTTCCCGGAGCTGCTTTACATATCCACGCCTTCTGCTCGGCGGTGGGGCGCATGCCCAGTACCGTCACTAGCGGGTCCTCGAATGTTCCAGAGGGTCAGAGCCTCCCCCTGCCCCGACCTTCAGCTAACCCTGGGCTCCGGCGCATGCGCAGAGAACGTGGGCGGTGCTCCGAGACAACAGGATGGCTGTTTCCAACGGGAACCCGCCCGGTTATCATGGTGACAAGGTCCTTGCAGCTGCACGGTCCTGCAAGCAGTGTTGAGGCGTATTTCTAGTCCCTTACAGCCCCGCAGGAGGTGAGGTCGGGGCCGGGTGCCTGGAGAGCAGCAGTGGCTGCGGGAAAGGCCCTGGAGGCCAAGCCCGGGCTGTGCTAGCAAGGACGCGGGCAGCACCCCAGGGAAGGGCTTCCTCGGTGCTGCCGGGCCCAGAGGAGGCCGTGCCTGGGCACCGGGTGTGGGATGGGGCTGCCCGGGTGCAGGCAGAGATGGGCACCGTGGAGCGAGGCCAGCGGAGGCCTCAGCTGGTCGGGAGCTGGAGCGCCGGCGGCACGGGCAGAGGCCGAGGGCACGGGCTCCGCTCGGCCGGGCGGAGAGGGAGCACAGGGAGCTCCAGCTCTGCCTGCTGCCACGGGCCTTCCTTGCCCCCGTCTTTCTCCTGAGACGGACCAGGCACAGACGAGTACTGGGGGAAAACTGTGGCTTTTTATTGGCTTCAGAAAGCGAGCGTGGGCGAGCTGCGGCTGGCAGCACGATGTCCTCGGGCCAGCTGAATGCCTGGGGCGCCGTCCGTGCGTCCATCCCTGGCGTGTCTCCCCGCGCCGCTGCCTCTGGACGCTGTGTAGGCTCAGGGCCAGGAAGCATCTTGGGGGACTCATCTGGCGCTGGCAGCGGGGTGCTGCTGCTTTCTCCGCCTCCGCCTGCGCCTCCGCATGCAGGTACACCGGAGAGCCTTGTGCAGCACCCTGTGTAGCCTCCTGAAGTGGGAGGGCTGTGGCGGTGTATTCCGGGGGGGGTGCGGGAGGGCGGTGGTGAGGCCTGTGGGGGAAGGAGAGCTGTAGTCAGCGGGCTGGGCGGGCGATGGGTGCCGGTGCCCCCTGCCACCGAGGGCTTTCCCCGGGGAGGGATGGTCAGGGCACGGTCAGCCCCTGTGCGCACAGGCTGCCGGGGACCTACGTACCTGGGTCAGCCGTGCTTTCTGCCGGGTGCTGCTGTTTTGCCTGCTGCTGCTCGGGCTGCTGGGTCACAACCGCAGCCTTGCCCGCGGCCAGCCTCGCCACGTTCTGGTCTGTGTCCGGCAGGTCTGTGTCTGGACTCTCTGCTTGCCCTGCGGTGGCCTGCTCAGCCACAAGAGGGGAAGCTGGTGTCCTTGTTTCCCCTTGTGTCCGCTGCTCGCTGGGGGTGTGGGCTTCCAGCTGCCTCAGCACGCCCGGACGGCTGGTGGCATCCTTCAGGCACTGCAGGCCCATCAGCTCTGGCTGCCACAGCTGGTAAAGGGCATTTGGCTGGCAGAGCTGAAAGGAGAGAGGGGGATTTGCAAAGGTAGCCTGTGGCTCCCACCAGCAAATGCCTGCTGGGGACCTGCCAGCAGCAGCTGCTGGGACAGGGATGCAGGAGATGATTGGGCTACAGCTGTGCAGTGCAGCGCCTGGCCCCAGGCTCAAGGAGGCTCATCGGCCTCTCCCATCCTGTCCCATCCCACGCCATGCCATCGCATCTTGGCACTCACCACCCTGGGTCTGATCCAGAGCCGCCCCGACCAGGTGAGGGGTAAAAGGTGCACGTTGCGCTCCTGCTGCTGGAGCTCCCTCTGCTGCCGGCCCTCCTGTTGCTGCTGGATGCCCCCAGCATCTAAGACAAGCTGTCGGTTGCTGCTGGCTGCGGTGCAGATGGCTGTTTCACCGCCCCCGTCAGAAGATGCAGGGGGTGCTGCTGGCAGGCCAGGCAGCTCGCGGCTGGTGCCAGGTGCTCGTGGTGGCCAAGCTGCAGGTGCCGCTGCCTGCCTGCGCGCCACGCTGTCCTTCTGCAAGAGGAGCGGAGGAGAAGAGGCTGTGTGAGTGTGGCCCTTGGCCCCACATCCCAGCTGGAAGAGCCCCTGCGGCCGGGGCTCCCCTGCCACCCCCAGGGCAGCGCTCAGCCCCGCAGGTGCTGCCGCCCTGCTCCCAGGGCCGGCAGGGGAGAGGGCTGGTGCCCCCGCGGCCCACGGCAACAGCTGTGAGCTTCCCCGGCACGCCCGGGCAGCCTGCTGGGCACAGCACGGGGGGCTCAGCTTGCTACAGGGGCCGGGCCCGCCTCTCCCCTCCTGCACCTCCCGCCTGCCCTTCAGCAGCTCCTGGGGTCAGGAAGACGTCCAGCCCCATTTTGTCTGCCTCGGGCTCCCTACTTGTGCGCCCAGGCCCTAACTGGTTGACCCCAGCCAGCAGCCAAGCTCCACCCAAGCCACTCGCTCCCCCTCCTCCAGGTCTTAAATTGGGCCATATTCTTCCTCAGTTTATCAGGGCAATGAGTCTAGCGCTAGTCCCTTGACAGCAGGGAGGGACATATCAGGTCAACATCAGTTCACTCAAGGTAGTTTTCCCAAGTGCTTTTGAGTTGCTTTTTGTCAAACTCCATGTCTTTTTGATTAAGACCTAGTGGCCATGTCACCCCACGCCAGGCCACCCCAGCCCACCCCATGCCATGGTGCAGTGTGGTGCGGCCATCGCTTACCCAGCGCTGCCTGCCATGCAGCACAAACCAGGCCAGGCCAAGTATCAGCACGATCATCGTCAACTGAAGAACTCGGCTGAGGTGAAGACGACTTTGGAGTGCTCCACAGCACCAGGTGCGGTGTGGCCGCGGTGCTCCGAGTCACCAGCACAGTCCCGCGATGCGGATCCCCAGCAACGTCCTGAGTGCCCTGTGATGGGGCCCCAAGCACTGCTGGGGTGACAGAGGCCGAGGCTGCAGTGTGCCGAGACAACACCAGACTGCGGTGCCCTACGGCCAACTGACTGCTTCCACTGGGCCCCGCGGCCCCCTTTTATCATCTGGCAGGCACACCCCCCTTTGTGACATCGCAGGGCAGGCACACCCCCCCTTTGTGACATCGCAGGGCAGGCGCACCCCCCTTTGTGACATCTGGCAGCCCCCCCCCCCCCCAGTCATTGACTGGGACGGGCACATGTGAGGGGCTCAGTAGGGGCTGGGATGTTCCCTGGGAAATCAGGGGTGGAAGCCTGTGGTCTGCAGGATGCGGGGCCCTGGTCGTGCTTGAGAAGGGAGAGAGAAGGAAGAGGATGAGGACGAGACCCACGTGCCTGTTGTTATATTTTCTTTCCCCTGTCCATCTGAGGGGGAGAGCCACAGAGCAGCTTTGGTGGGCACCTGGCATCCAGCAGCCAAGCTCAAGTTTGGTGCCCAACATGGGGCACAGTAATTATGGTGGGGGTGGCAGCAGCAGTGCCAGAGGCTGGGCAGCTCTTGGGAGGGTCTTGGCTATAGCTAAGGAAGGGGCTGCTGGGGACCCCAGGAGCTGCAGCCACGGCAAGCGCCAGGCACCATCACAGGGATGGGCTGACGCCCGTGTCATAATGCAATGTTTGTGACTTTGGCAGAGGTTAAGCCCCCTTGTTTTCCAACCCGACCTCAGGTCATTCTGGGTGGCTGGGGGCAGCTAGGCTTAACTTCTGAGCCTTCTGGTCAATCCTATGTTGTATCGTGACTAGATTCTTCGTATTCTTGGGAACGGAATTAAGACTTGGAACAGTGTCAAGTGCCAACCCACTTTATTTAACCAACAACAAATGTGAAGCAAAAGAGTGAAAGACAAAAGAATAGGAAAGAGAAGAAGTTGCGATAGCTACCACCACGGATCCGTGGCGGCCCGCCACACCCACGTGCCCGGTGGGAGAACGTTGTGACGCGTTTCCGCCGGCCTTGCCTTTTCTAGCCTTGCCTCAGTGCATAGTCAATGCGTTCCCGGAGCTGCTTTACATATCCACGCCTTCTGCTCGGCGGTGGGGCGCATGCCCAGTACCGTCACTAGCGGGTCCTCGAATGTTCCAGAGGGTCAGAGCCTCCCCCTGCCCCGCTCCTTCCGCCGACCTTGGGCACCGGCGCATGCGCAGAGAACGTGGGCGGTGCTCCGAGACAACAGGATGGCTGTTTCCAACGGGAACCCGCCCAGTTACTGTGGTGATGAGGTCCTTGCAGCTCACGGTCCTGCAAGCGGTGTTGAGCCGTATTTCTAATCCTTTACACCACCCTGTGGCTCAACATTGGTGGCAGATAGAGAGACAGTGGTAAGAGAAAGAATAGAAAACAGACAGAAGATTACTAAGAACAGGGAATCCCAATGCAAAACAACTGAACAGTATCAACTCCAAACAAGGCCAATGTCTAACATTAATAATACAAACAGTTCATATTATTTGGACTGTGGATGACACAGACTGACGCACAGTTTAACTCCATCAGGTGACACAGTAGGTATAAACTGTGTATTTGCAACAACACGTTGGATTAACTGAATGAAACGGGATCACCAATGGCAAAAATAACAAAATAGCTAGACTACATAACAGGTAACATAAGATTCGTTTAACCCAGGGACCTCCTGGCAGCCAGGAAAATGTGTCAACATCCCAACCTTTCCCGGTTTGGACGGGGACATGGGCTAATTTCTGTATTCTGGCGTTCATTTGTTTAACGACCTTGCCATTGTCATTGATTTTTAAACAGCAATTAGAATCATTCCATTTCCCACAGAGCCCGCCTTCCTTGGCTAGTGGGTAGTCAAGAACCATGTGATGTTGATAAACTGCAGCTCGCATTTGGGTTGCCTGATCTGCCAATAGGTCAAGGGCTTCAGGTGTTTGACGGGTGATGACTTCCAGCGCGGCTTGCAGCCGGATAATGCAATTTAGGTTGTAAATAGGTTCTCAAGCACCACTAATCCATTTGTTGGGGTTCCACGTTGCGGGTCCATAATGTTGTGTGATACGTTGAGGGGTCCACATATCTTTGCCCCAGGACTGGCTACTCCCATCTGTAAGGGAGGTATCAATAATTTCAGATCTTTTTTCCCGCTTCAAATCATTATATACCTGAGCACCTAAATAATCTCCGCCTGTTCCCGGGGGTAAGAAACAAGGGAAGAACCACCCCAACAGAACATACTCCTGACCAATTTGCTGACAACGCTTTGCATGCGTGATTCCCACATATCCAACAGTCTCTTAAGGACTACTGATCCATTAGCAAAGGGTCCTCTCCAACGTTCCACATGGGGTGAAGGGTCAAAATAAGGGGTGGGTTCTAAGCCAAATGGGTCACTTTCAAAACAGCAACACAGCAAATCCTTTGTGGTATTTTCACAACAGGGTGTGTCTAAGCAAAGTTCTTCCCACGACGTCCTCCAACAGGGCCAATCTATTTTATTAAAATATTTACAATTATAAGCCTCTGCTTCCTGGTCCCAAATGCAATCATGACCCACAGTCTTGCCTCGACTTTTATTAGGCGTAAGAGACCAAAAGCGAGGAAATGCGTTCACGTATCCCTCGTCATTTATCCAGGCATACGTATACACAAATTCCTCCTTTTCATGTGGTCCCTCTCTCACCTCAACAGCTATGCTTATATTCTGATACGTCCACTCACACCTGCTATTACCCACAAAGGGGCCATCTTTTTGTGTTCTATCCAGACAATATTTATGTTTCTCTGGAAATTGTATGTGCCATGGTGAATCATGTGAGCTTTCCCATGTTTTATTCCTTTTTGTTTCACTATAGCTGCTCACTAACCATTTTGGCAACAATGGCGTAGTTACCCAGTGCCAACTTGATAGACCAGCCGTCCTCCACATATCCAGCATTTTCTGATGTTACGAACACTTGCTGTTTGTTCTGCCAACTGCATAAAGGAATTTTTTGCATCATTTCCCTCATCCCCAAAGTCTCTGAGAGGATAACCAATTGTCCCAGAGGTCGCGGCCCATACAACACACCAAAACAACAAAACTGACGTTTTGCACTGCAAATCCAACCTAAACTCACAACAGTTATAAAAACAATTACAAAAAATACAAGTGGTTAAGATCAAATTTTGGTCTTCCCACATCCGGTTACGTTCTTGTGGAGCTCTCCTGTAATATGAAACGAAAGGTCAACTTGCCATTCTTGGGCTTCGTCTATATGGTTAAACTGAGGGAACAATCTAGCGAGTGTTAACTTTGTGTTCTTTTCCCCAGGCATCTTTAGCCTTCCAGGTGTATTTATTAAGGGGTTCAGTGAGCACGAGGGGAATGGCCCCAATGGTTGGCATCTCCACCTACACTGGCTGTCCAGGAGAGGAAGTTGATTCTCTGAGAGCACTAGGAGCTTGAAATTTTGAAATTAAAGCCAGGGGTTTAGGACAAAAGGCATTTAGTCGGGGACATCCACTTATTCCCCAGCAATCATTAACTCAGGTAACTGCATCCCAGAGATGCTTCGCCCAACGCAGCTTATGAGGTTTCAGAAATCGTTTTCAGAGTCCATTAGTTCGTTCCACTATCCCGTTGGCTTGGGAGTAATATTGGGTATGGAATATCCACTTCATTCCCTCTTCCCTCACCTATTCCTGCACTTTCGCAGCGGTAAAATGGCTGCCATTATCTGACTGAATAGAACTAGGCTTTGGGAGGGAACTAAACTCAAATTTTCAGGGCCCGCACTGTAGTCTCCCCAGTTGCTCCTGGAAATGCTTCAGCTTGGACTAAGCTGGAAATTACTCCCACACCTACTAATACATATTGTTTCCCTTCTGACTTTTGGAAAGGCCCAATATAATTGATTTGCTCAACTTCCCAGAGGGTCTTTTTATCTCTCAAATGGAAGGGAAGCTCCTTCATGGGGTGTCGCTCCAGCTGGAGTCGACTTTGGTCATAAGCTGAAATACAGATCCTGCAAGCTTCCCGAGTGACAAGCTAGCCTCTGACACGTGCCTCCAGGTGCAGCTCGTTAGACCCTCTATGGCCATGTTTAACATGCAGCTATTCCAAGAGACTATCCCAATTTTCCCCCGTTTGATTGTCCTTTTGCAGAGGGGCCATTCTGGCCAGCACATTCGCCCTATTATTCCATTCACTTGCCAGAGTACCCCCTTCCTGGTGGGAGGGCACCCCTGCTGCTGTGAAATCCCTGTGTTTGGCAATACCTAAGATTTCTTGCCACCTTTCCTTTTCCCACACTGGCATCTGATTTACCTCCAGTTATTCTGTTCCCAAAACGGGAGCCATTCCGTGCACCCTTTGAATAGTGCAAATGAATCAGTGGAGATTTATACCCGAGTTCCTGCCTTTCCCTTCAGCATATCTATACCCAGGAGGTTCATCTGGAGGGATCCAATGGCCACCATGCTGTTGATGGGGGCTTCCTCTCCTGATAACCGTAGTACCACTGAAGTCATAGGCATCGACTGTATCTTTCCCAGAGCATTTAGGATAATTAGGTTTTCAGATGGGATCAAGATCCCGCACTGTTCTGCTTCAGTCCGCATCAGTGCGGTGACTTGTGCCCCACTATCAATTAAAAAGGTTACTGGTCTTTTCCTTGGTCCTATGGCGAGTTGTCTTACAAACATCCACCCTCCGTCCCGCCCCCCCTGCCTTCGGGGAACCAAGGGTCTAGTTTTTTGCCATCTTCTTTTCCCAGATCAGTTCCCCTTTAAGGTCTGTCACGGGCAGAACATCGCAGACTGGTCCGAGAGTGGCTTTTCACACTGACCATTTCTGTACAAGTTTTTCTAACTTCTGGGTCATGAGTTTGTCCATCAGGTCTCGGGGAATACCCTTCTGCAGCCCTAGATGCCACGATCCCTCTTGGGTTAGGGGCTTCTCTCTCCTGGGATCAATGCCCTGGAGCGGCCTTATGTCCTGGCCCTTTCCAATTGATGGCTGCCGCTTCTTAACTTGCTTTGCAGCCCATATGACCCTAGTATCGGGTCTTTGGGGCAATCTGGCAACGGGGTCCTATTTTCTCCCCAAATCACTTATTCCCCCAATTGTTCCTGCAGTGACCTTATTACTGTCTGCAGGGAGTCTGTTATGTCAGTGCCTTTACAAAGACTCTGTGTCTCCTACCTTCCACCGCTGCTGCCAGACTCACTCACGGTACTGCACAAATTACAGCTCTTCCCTTCCGCGATCTAACCCTGGCTTCTTTCTGCAACATCCTTATCCTCTCTACTATACGCTGCAGCTGAAAACAGTGGGTTTTCACCCACTCTTGTCCCTAAGGTGAGGGGCAAGATCGGTGTGCCTCCAAAAGAACGTGTACTTTATCTGTATCTCCCACCCGCAAAGAGACATAATCGTGGGCATCGGTTCCCTTCTGGCAGCCAGCTTTTCTAACACCAAAAGGCTCTATCGTCCTGAGAGGGACACACATTAGTATCACTATCCACTTTTCCGCTTTCCACTCTCAGGAGGTCACACCTTAATGGGGCACTTTCTGTTCTCCGAGATCCTATCCATGATGCTGATTTTAAAAATGTCACAATCAATGTTTGTGACATTGGCAGAGGTTAAATCCCCTTGTTTTCCAGCCCGACCTCAGGTAATTCTGGGTGGCTGGGGGCGGCTAGGCTCAACTTCTGGAATTAGATCTTTTATCATGACTAGGATGGTGTCCCGTGCCACCCCACGTTATTTAACCAACAACCAATAAGAAGGAAAAGAGAGAAAGAGAAAAGAGTAGGAAACAGAAGACGCTGCAACAGCTACCACCACACACCTGCCACCCGCCTGCCCGGTGGGAGAACGTCGTGACGCGTTTCCGCCGGCCTTGCCTTTTCTAGCCTTGCCTCGGTGCATAGTCAATGCGTTCCCGGAGCTGCTTTACATATCCACGCCTTCTGCTCGGCGGTGGGGCGCATGCCCAGTACCGTCACTAGCGGGTCCTCGAATGTTCCAGAGGGTCAGAGCCTCCCCCTGCCCCGACCTTCAGCTAACCCTGGGCTCCGGCGCATGCGCAGAGAACGTGGGCGGTGCTCCGAGACAACAGGATGGCTGTTTCCAACGGGAACCCGCCCGGTTATCATGGTGACAAGGTCCTTGCAACTGCACGGTCCTGCAAGCAGTGTTGAGGCGTATTTCTAGTCCCTTACAGCCCCGCAGGAGGTGAGGTCGGGGCCGGGTGCCTGGAGAGCAGCAGTGGCTGCGGGAAAGGCCCTGGAGGCCAAGCCCGGGCTGTGCTAGCAAGGGCGCGGGCAGCACCCCAGGGAAGGGCTTCCTCGGTGCTGCCGGGCCCAGAGGAGGCCGTGCCTGGGCACCGGGTGCGGGATGGGGCTGCCCGGGTGCAGGCAGAGATGGGCACCGTGGAGCGAGGCCAGCGGAGGCCTCAGCTGGTCGGGAGCTGGAGCGCCGGCGGCATGGGCAGAGGCCGAGGGCACGGGCTCCGCTCGGCCGGGCGGAGAGGGAGCACAGGGAGCTCCAGCTCTGCCTGCTGCCACGGGCCTTCCTTGCCCCTGTCTTTCTCCTGAGACGGACCAGGCACAGACGAGTACTGGGGGAAAACTGTGGCTTTTTATTGGCTTCAGAAAGCGAGCGTGGGCGAGCTGCGGCTGGCAGCACGATGTCCTCGGGCCAGCTGAATGCCTGGGGCGCCGTCCGTGCGTCCATCCCTGGTGTGTCTCCCCGCGCCGCTGCCTCTGGACGCTGTGTAGGCTCAGGGCCAGGAAGCATCTTGGGGGACTCATCTGGCGCTGGCAGCGGGGTGCTGCTGCTTTCTCCGCCTCCGCCTGCGCCTCCGCATGCAGGTACACCGGAGAGCCTTGTGCAGCACCCTGTGTAGCCTCCTGAAGTGCGAGGGCTGTGGCGGTGTATTCCGGGGGGGGTGCGGGAGGGCGGTGGTGAGGCCTGTGGGGGAAGGAGAGCTGTAGTCAGCGGGCTGGGCGGGCGATGGGTGCCGGTGCCCCCTGCCACCGAGGGCTTTCCCCGGGGAGGGATGGTCAGGGCACGGTCAGCCCCTGTGCGCACAGGCTGCCGGGGACCTACGTACCTGGGTCAGCCGTGCTTTCTGCCGGGTGCTGCTGTTTTGCCTGCTGCTGCTCGGGCTGCTGGGTCACAACCGCAGCCTTGCCCGCGGCCAGCCTCGCCACGTTCTGGTCTGTGTCCAGCAGGTCTGTGTCTGGACTCTCTGCTTGCCCTGCGGTGGCCTGCTCAGCCACAAGAGGGGAAGCTGGTGTCCTTGTTTCCCCTTGTGTCCGCTGCTCGCTGGGGGTGTGGGCTTCCAGCTGCCTCAGCACGCCCGGACGGCTGGTGGCATCCTTCAGGCACTGCAGGCCCATCAGCTCTGGCTGCCACAGCTGGTAAAGGGCATTTGGCTGGCAGAGCTGAAAGGAGAGAGGGGGATTTGCAAAGGTAGCCTGTGGCTCCCACCAGCAAATGCCTGCTGGGGACCTGCCAGCAGCAGCTGCTGGGACAGGGATGCGGGAGATGATGGGGCTACAGCTGTGCAGTGCAGCGCCTGGCCCCAGGCTCAAGGAGGCTCATCGGCCTCTCCCATCCTGTCCCATCCCACGCCATGCCATCGCATCTTGGCACTCACCATCCTGGGTCTGATCCAGAGCCGCCCCGACCAGGTGAGGGGTAAAAGGTGCACGTTGCGCTCCTGCTGCTGGAGCTCCCTCTGCTGCCGGCCCTCCTGTTGCTGCTGGATGCCCCCAGCATCTAAGACAAGCTGTCGGTTGCGGATGGCTGCGGTGCAGATGGCTGTTAAACTGCCCCTGGCAGAAGATGCAGGGGGTGCTGCTGGCAGGCCAGGCAGCTCGCGGCTGGTGCCAGGTGCTTGTGGTGGCCAAGCTGCAGGTGCCGCTGCCTGCCTGCGCGCCACGCTGTCCTTCTGCAAGAGGAGCGGAGGAGAAGAGGCTGTGTGAGTGTGGCCCTTGGCCCCACATCCCAGCTGGAAGAGCCCCTGCGGCCGGGGCTCCCCTGCCACCCCCAGGGCAGCGCTCAGCCCCGCAGGTGCTGCCGCCCTGCTCCCAGGGCCAGCAGGGGAGAGGGCTGGTGCCCCCGCGGCCCACGGCAACAGCTGTGAGCTTCCCCGGCACGCCCGGGCAGCCTGCTGGGCACAGCACGGGGGGCTCAGCTTGCTACAGGGGCCGGGCCCGCCTCTCCCCTCCTGCACCTCCCGCCTGCCCTTCAGCAGCTCCTGGGGTCAGGAAGACGTCCAGCCCCATTTTGTCTGCCTCGGGCTCCCTACTTGTGCGCCCAGGCCCTAACTGGTTGACCCCAGCCAGCAGCCAAGCTCCACCCAAGCCACTCGCTCCCCCTCCTCCAGGTCTTAAATTGGGCCATATTCTTCCTCAGTTTATCAGGGCAATGAGTCTAGCGCTAGTCCCTTGACAGCAGGGAGGGACATATTAGGTCAACATCAGTTCACTCAAGGTAGTTTTCCCAAGTGCTTTTGAGTTGCTTTTTGTCAAACTCCATGTCTTTTTGATTAAGAACTAGTGGCCATGTCACCCCACGCCAGGCCACCCCAGCCCACCCCATGCCATGGTGCAGTGTGGTGCGGCCATCGCTTACCCAGCGCTGCCTGCCATGCAGCACAAACCAGGCCAGGCCAAGTATCAGCACGATCATCGTCAACTGAAGAACTCGGCTGAGGTGAAGACGACTTTGGAGTGCTCCACAGCACCAGGTGCGGTGTGGCCGCGGTGCTCCGAGTCACCAGCACAGTCCCGCGATGCGGATCCCCAGCAACGTCCTGAGTGCCCTGTGATGGGGCCCCAAGCACTGCTGGGGTGACAGAGGCCGAGGCTGCAGTGTGCCGAGACAACACCAGACTGCGGTGCCCTACGGCCAACTGACTGCTTCCACTGGGCCCCGCGGCCCCCTTTTATCATCTGGCAGGCACACCCCCCTTTGTGACATCGCAGGGCAGGCACACCCCCCCTTTGTGACATCGCAGGGCAGGCGCACCCCCCTTTGTGACATCTGGCAGCCCCCCCCCCCCCCAGTCATTGACTGGGACGGGCACATGTGAGGGGCTCAGTAGGGGCTGGGATGTTCCCTGGGAAATCAGGGGTGGAAGCCTGTGGTCTGCAGGATGCGGGGCCCTGGTCGTGCTTGAGAAGGGAGAGAGAAGGAAGAGGACGAGGACGAGACCCACGTGCCTGTTGTTATATTTTCTTTCCCCTGTCCATCTGAGGGGGAGAGCCACAGAGCAGCTTTGGTGGGCACCTGGCATCCAGCAGCCAAGCTCAAGTTTGGTGCCCAACATGGGGCACAGTAATTATGGTGGGGGTGGCAGCAGCAGTGCCAGAGGCTGGGCAGCTCTTGGGAGGGTCTTGGCTATAGCTAAGGAAGGGGCTGCTGGGGACCCCAGGAGCTGCAGCCACGGCAAGCGCCAGGCACCATCACAGGGATGGGCTGACGCCCGTGTCATAATGCAATGTTTGTGACTTTGGCAGAGGTTAAGCCCCCTTGTTTTCCAACCCGACCTCAGGTCATTCTGGGTGGCTGGGGGCAGCTAGGCTTAACTTCTGAGCCTTCTGGTCAATCCTATGTTGTATCGTGACTAGATTCTTCGTATTCTTGGGAACGGAATTAAGACTTGGAACAGTGTCAAGTGCCAACCCACTTTATTTAACCAACAACAAATGTGAAGCAAAAGAGTGAAAGACAAAAGAATAGGAAAGAGAAGAAGTTGCGATAGCTACCACCACGGATCCGTGGCGGCCCGCCACACCCACGTGCCCGGTGGGAGAACGTTGTGACGCGTTTCCGCCGGCCTTGCCTTTTCTAGCCTTGCCTCAGTGCATAGTCAATGCGTTCCCGGAGCTGCTTTACATATCCACGCCTTCTGCTCGGCGGTGGGGCGCATGCCCAGTACCGTCACTAGCGGGTCCTCGAATGTTCCAGAGGGTCAGAGCCTCCCCCTGCCCCGCTCCTTCCGCCGACCTTGGGCACCGGCGCATGCGCAGAGAACGTGGGCGGTGCTCCGAGACAACAGGATGGCTGTTTCCAACGGGAACCCGCCCAGTTACTGTGGTGATGAGGTCCTTGCAGCTCACGGTCCTGCAAGCGGTGTTGAGCCGTATTTCTAATCCTTTACACCACCCTGTGGCTCAACATTGGTGGCAGATAGAGAGACAGTGGTAAGAGAAAGAATAGAAAACAGACAGAAGATTACTAAGAACAGGGAATCCCAATGCAAAACAACTGAACAGTATCAACTCCAAACAAGGCCAATGTCTAACATTAATAATACAAACAGTTCATATTATTTGGACTGTGGATGACACAGACTGACGCACAGTTTAACTCCATCAGGTGACACAGTAGGTATAAACTGTGTATTTGCAACAACACGTTGGATTAACTGAATGAAACGGGATCACCAATGGCAAAAATAACAAAATAGCTAGACTACATAACAGGTAACATAAGATTCGTTTAACCCAGGGACCTCCTGGCAGCCAGGAAAATGTGTCAACATCCCAACCTTTCCCGGTTTGGACGGGGACATGGGCTAATTTCTGTATTCTGGCGTTCATTTGTTTAACGACCTTGCCATTGTCATTGATTTTTAAACAGCAATTAGAATCATTCCATTTCCCACAGAGCCCGCCTTCCTTGGCTAGTGGGTAGTCAAGAACCATGTGATGTTGATAAACTGCAGCTCGCATTTGGGTTGCCTGATCTGCCAATAGGTCAAGGGCTTCAGGTGTTTGACGGGTGATGACTTCCAGCGCGGCTTGCAGCCGGATAATGCAATTTAGGTTGTAAATAGGTTCTCAAGCACCACTAATCCATTTGTTGGGGTTCCACGTTGCGGGTCCATAATGTTGTGTGATACGTTGAGGGGTCCACATATCTTTGCCCCAGGACTGGCTACTCCCATCTGTAAGGGAGGTATCAATAATTTCAGATCTTTTTTCCCGCTTCAAATCATTATATACCTGAGCACCTAAATAATCTCCGCCTGTTCCCGGGGGTAAGAAACAAGGGAAGAACCACCCCAACAGAACATACTCCTGACCAATTTGCTGACAACGCTTTGCATGCGTGATTCCCACATATCCAACAGTCTCTTAAGGACTACTGATCCATTAGCAAAGGGTCCTCTCCAACGTTCCACATGGGGTGAAGGGTCAAAATAAGGGGTGGGTTCTAAGCCAAATGGGTCACTTTCAAAACAGCAACACAGCAAATCCTTTGTGGTATTTTCACAACAGGGTGTGTCTAAGCAAAGTTCTTCCCACGACGTCCTCCAACAGGGCCAATCTATTTTATTAAAATATTTACAATTATAAGCCTCTGCTTCCTGGTCCCAAATGCAATCATGACCCACAGTCTTGCCTCGACTTTTATTAGGCGTAAGAGACCAAAAGCGAGGAAATGCGTTCACGTATCCCTCGTCATTTATCCAGGCATACGTATACACAAATTCCTCCTTTTCATGTGGTCCCTCTCTCACCTCAACAGCTATGCTTATATTCTGATACGTCCACTCACACCTGCTATTACCCACAAAGGGGCCATCTTTTTGTGTTCTATCCAGACAATATTTATGTTTCTCTGGAAATTGTATGTGCCATGGTGAATCATGTGAGCTTTCCCATGTTTTATTCCTTTTTGTTTCACTATAGCTGCTCACTAACCATTTTGGCAACAATGGCGTAGTTACCCAGTGCCAACTTGATAGACCAGCCGTCCTCCACATATCCAGCATTTTCTGATGTTACGAACACTTGCTGTTTGTTCTGCCAACTGCATAAAGGAATTTTTTGCATCATTTCCCTCATCCCCAAAGTCTCTGAGAGGATAACCAATTGTCCCAGAGGTCGCGGCCCATACAACACACCAAAACAACAAAACTGACGTTTTGCACTGCAAATCCAACCTAAACTCACAACGGTTATAAAAACAATTACAAAAAATACAAGTGGTTAAGATCAAATTTTGGTCTTCCCACATCCGGTTACGTTCTTGTGGAGCTCTCCTGTAATATGAAACGAAAGGTCAACTTGCCATTCTTGGGCTTCGTCTATATGGTTAAACTGAGGGAACAATCTAGCGAGTGTTAACTTTGTGTTCTTTTCCCCAGGCATCTTTAGCCTTCCAGGTGTATTTATTAAGGGGTTCAGTGAGCACGAGGGGAATGGCCCCAATGGTTGGCTTCTCCACCTACACTGGCTGTCCAGGAGAGGAAGTTGATTCTCTGAGAGCACTAGGAGCTTGAAATTTTGAAATTAAAGCCAGGGGTTTAGGACAAAAGGCATTTAGTCGGGGACATCCACTTATTCCCTAGCAATCATTAACTCAGGTAACTGCATCCCAGAGACGCTTCGCCCAACGCAGCTTATGAGGTTTCAGAAATCGTTTTCAGAGTCCATTAGTTCGTTCCACTATCCCATTGGCTTGGGAGTAATATTGGGTATGGAATATCCACTTCATTCCCTCTTCCCTCACCTATTCCTGCACTTCCGCAGCGGTAAAATGGCTGCCATTATCTGACTGAATAGAACTAGGCTTTGGGAGGGAACTAAACTCAAATTTTCAGGGCCCGCACTGTAGTCTCCCCAGTTGCTCCTGGAAATGCTTCAGCTTGGACTAAGCTGGAAATTACTCCCACACCTACTAATACATATTGTTTCCCTTCTGACTTTTGGAAAGGCCCAATATAATTGATTTGCTCAACTTCCCAGAGGGTCTTTTTATCTCTCAAATGGAAGGGAAGCTCCTTCATGGGGTGTCGCTCCAGCTGGAGTCGACTTTGGTCATAAGCTGAAATACAGATCCTGCAAGCTTCCCGAGTGACAAGCTAGCCTCTGACACGTGCCTCCAGGTGCAGCTCGTTAGACCCTCTATGGCCATGTTTAACATGCAGCTATTCCAAGAGACTATCCCAATTTTCCCCCATTTGATTGTCCTTTTGCAGAGGGGCCATTCTGGCCAGCACATCAGCCCTATTATTCCATTCACTTGCCAGAGTACCCCCTTCCTGGTGGGAGGGCACCCCTGCTGCTGTGAAATCCCTGTGTTTGGCAATACCTAAGATTTCTTGCCACCTTTCCTTTTCCCACACTGGCATCTGATTTACCTCCAGTTATTCTGTTCCCAAAACGGGAGCCATTCCGTGCACCCTTTGAATAGTGCAAATGAATCAGTGGAGATTTATACCCGAGTTCCTGCCTTTCCCTTCAACATATCTATACCCAGGAGGTTCATCTGGAGGGATCCAATGGCCACCATGCTGTTGATGGGGGCTTCCTCTCCTGATAACCGTAGTACCACTGAAGTCATAGGCATCGACTGTATCTTTCCCAGAGCATTTAGGATAATTAGGTTTTCAGATGGGATCAAGATCCCGCACTGTTCTGCTTCAGTCCGCATCAGTGCGGTGACTTGTGCCCCACTATCAATTAAAAAGGTTACTGGTCTTTTCCTTGGTCCTATGGCGAGTTGTCTTACAAACATCCACCCTCCGTCCCGCCCCCCCTGCCTTCGGGGAACCAAGGGTCTAGTTTTTTGCCATCTTCTTTTCCCAGATCAGTTCCCCTTTAAGGTCTGTCACGGGCAGAACATCGCAGACTGGTCCGAGAGTGGCTTTTCACACTGACCATTTCTGTACAAGTTTTTCTAACTTCTGGGTCATGAGTTTGTCCATCAGGTCTCGGGGAATACCCTTCTGCAGCCCTAGATGCCACGATCCCTCTTGGGTTAGGGGCTTCTCTCTCCTGGGATCAATGCCCTGGAGCGGCCTTATGTCCTGGCCCTTTCCAATTGATGGCTGCCGCTTCTTAACTTGCTTTGCAGCCCATATGACCCTAGTATCGGGTCTTTGGGGCAATCTGGCAACGGGGTCCTATTTTCTCCCCAAATCACTTATTCCCCCAATTGTTCCTGCAGTGACCTTATTACTGTCTGCAGGGAGTCTGTTATGTCAGTGCCTTTACAAAGACTCTGTGTCTCCTACCTTCCACCGCTGCTGCCAGACTCACTCACGGTACTGCACAAATTACAGCTCTTCCCTTCCGCGATCTAACCCTGGCTTCTTTCTGCAACATCCTTATCCTCTCTACTATACGCTGCAGCTGAAAACAGTGGGTTTTCACCCACTCTTGTCCCTAAGGTGAGGGGCAAGATCGGTGTGCCTCCAAAAGAACGTGTACTTTATCTGTATCTCCCACCCGCAAAGAGACATAATCGTGGGCATCGGTTCCCTTCTGGCAGCCAGCTTTTCTAACACCAAAAGGCTCTATCGTCCTGAGAGGGACACACATTAGTATCACTATCCACTTTTCCGCTTTCCACTCTCAGGAGGTCACACCTTAATGGGGCACTTTCTGTTCTCCAAGATCCTATCCATGATGCTGATTTTAAAAATGTCACAATCAATGTTTGTGACATTGGCAGAGGTTAAATCCCCTTGTTTTCCAGCCCGACCTCAGGTAATTCTGGGTGGCTGGGGGCGGCTAGGCTCAACTTCTGGAATTAGATCTTTTATCATGACTAGGATGGTGTCCCGTGCCACCCCACGTTATTTAACCAACAACCAATAAGAAGGAAAAGAGAGAAAGAGAAAAGAGTAGGAAACAGAAGACGCTGCAACAGCTACCACCACACACCTGCCACCCGCCTGCCCGGTGGGAGAACGTCGTGACGCGTTTCCGCCGGCCTTGCCTTTTCTAGCCTTGCCTCGGTGCATAGTCAATGCGTTCCCGGAGCTGCTTTACATATCCACGCCTTCTGCTCGGCGGTGGGGCGCATGCCCAGTACCGTCACTAGCGGGTCCTCGAATGTTCCAGAGGGTCAGAGCCTCCCCCTGCCCCGACCTTCAGCTAACCCTGGGCTCCGGCGCATGCGCAGAGAACGTGGGCGGTGCTCCGAGACAACAGGATGGCTGTTTCCAACGGGAACCCGCCTGGTTATCATGGTGACAAGGTCCTTGCAACTGCACGGTCCTGCAAGCAGTGTTGAGGCGTATTTCTAGTCCCTTACAGCCCCGCAGGAGGTGAGGTCGGGGCCGGGTGCCTGGAGAGCAGCAGTGGCTGCGGGAAAGGCCCTGGAGGCCAAGCCCGGGCTGTGCTAGCAAGGGCGCGGGCAGCACCCCAGGGAAGGGCTTCCTCGGTGCTGCCGGGCCCAGAGGAGGCCGTGCCTGGGCACCGGGTGCGGGATGGGGCTGCCCGGGTGCAGGCAGAGATGGGCACCGTGGAGCGAGGCCAGCGGAGGCCTCAGCTGGTCGGGAGCTGGAGCACCGGCGGCACGGGCAGAGGCCGAGGGCACGGTCTCCGCTCGGCCGGGCGGAGAGGGAGCACAGGGAGCTCCAGCTCTGCCTGCTGCCACGGGCCTTCCTTGCCCCCGTCTTTCTCCTGAGACGGACCAGGCACAGACGAGTACTGGGGGAAAACTGTGGCTTTTTATTGGCTTCAGAAAGCGAGCGTGGGCGAGCTGCGGCTGGCAGCACGATGTCCTCGGGCCAGCTGAATGCCTGGGGCGCCGTCCGTGCGTCCATCCCTGGCGTGTCTCCCCGCGCCGCTGCCTCTGGACGCTGTGCAGGCTCAGGGCCAGGAAGCATCTTGGGGGACTCATCTGGCGCTGGCAGCGGGGTGCTGCTGCTTTCTCCGCCTCCGCCTGCGCCTCCGCATGCAGGTACACCGGAGAGCCTTGTGCAGCACCCTGTGTAGCCTCCTGAAGTGGGAGGGCTGTGGCGGTGTATTCCGGGGGGGGTGCGGGAGGGCGGTGGTGAGGCCTGTGGGGGAAGGAGAGCTGTAGTCAGCGGGCTGGGCGGGCGATGGGTGCCGGTGCCCCCTGCCACCGAGGGCTTTCCCCGGGGAGGGATGGTCAGGGCACGGTCAGCCCCTGTGCGCACAGGCTGCCGGGGACCTACGTACCTGGGTCAGCCGTGCTTTCTGCCGGGTGCTGCTGTTTTGCCTGCTGCTGCTCGGGCTGCTGGGTCACAACCGCAGCCTTGCCCGCGGCCAGCCTCGCCACGTTCTGGTCTGTGTCCAGCAGGTCTGTGTCTGGACTCTCTGCTTGCCCTGCGGTGGCCTGCTCAGCCACAAGAGGGGAAGCTGGTGTCCTTGTTTCCCCTTGTGTCCGCTGCTCGCTGGGGGTGTGGGCTTCCAGCTGCCTCAGCACGCCCGGACGGCTGGTGGCATCCTTCAGGCACTGCAGGCCCATCAGCTCTGGCTGCCACAGCTGGTAAAGGGCATTTGGCTGGCAGAGCTGAAAGGAGAGAGGGGGATTTGCAAAGGTAGCCTGTGGCTCCCACCAGCAAATGCCTGCTGGGGACCTGCCAGCAGCAGCTGCTGGGACAGGGATGCGGGAGATGATGGGGCTGCAGCTGTGCAGTGCAGCGCCTGGCCCCAGGCTCAAGGAGGCTCATCGGCCTCTCCCATCCTGTCCCATCCCACGCCATGCCATCGCATCTTGGCACTCGCCATCCTGGGTCTGATCCAGAGCCGCCCCGACCAGGTGAGGGGTAGAAGGTGCACCTTGCGCTCCTGCTGCTGGAGCTCCCTCTGCTGCCGGCCCTCCTGTTGCTGCTGGATGCCCCCAGCATCTAAGACAAGCTGTCGGTTGCGGATGGCTGCGGTGCAGATGGCTGTTAAACTGCCCCCGGCAGAAGATGCAGGGGGTGCTGCTGGCAGGCCAGGCAGCTCGCGGCTGGTGCCAGGTGCTCGTGGTGGCCAAGCTGCAGGTGCCGCTGCCTGCCTGCGCGCCACGCTGTCCTTCTGCAAGAGGAGCGGAGGAGAAGAGGCTGTGTGAGTGTGGCCCTTGGCCCCACATCCCAGCTGGAAGAGCCCCTGCGGCCGGGGCTCCCCTGCCACCCCCAGGGCAGCGCTCAGCCCCGCAGGTGCTGCCGCCCTGCTCCCAGGGCCAGCAGGGGAGAGGGCTGGTGCCCCCGCGGCCCACGGCAACAGCTGTGAGCTTCCCCGGCACGCCCGGGCAGCCTGCTGGGCACAGCACGGGGGGCTCAGCTTGCTACAGGGGCCGGGCCCGCCTCTCCCCTCCTGCACCTCCCGCCTGCCCTTCAGCAGCTCCTGGGGTCAGGAAGACGTCCAGCCCCATTTTGTCTGCCTCGGGCTCCCTACTTGTGCGCCCAGGCCCTAACTGGTTGACCCCAGCCAGCAGCCAAGCTCCACCCAAGCCACTCGCTCCCCCTCCTCCAGGTCTTAAATTGGGCCATATTCTTCCTCAGTTTATCAGGGCAATGAGTCTAGCGCTAGTCCCTTGACAGCAGGGAGGGACATATTAGGTCAACATCAGTTCACTCAAGGTAGTTTTCCCAAGTGCTTTTGAGTTGCTTTTTGTCAAACTCCATGTCTTTTTGATTAAGAACTAGTGGCCATGTCACCCCACGCCAGGCCACCCCAGCCCACCCCATGCCATGGTGCAGTGTGGTGCGGCCATCGCTTACCCAGCGCTGCCTGCCATGCAGCACAAACCAGGCCAGGCCAAGTATCAGCACGATCATCGTCAACTGAAGAACTCGGCTGAGGTGAAGACGACTTTGGAGTGCTCCACAGCACCAGGTGCGGTGTGGCCGCGGTGCTCCGAGTCACCAGCACAGTCCCGCGATGCGGATCCCCAGCAACGTCCTGAGTGCCCTGTGATGGGGCCCCAAGCACTGCTGGGGTGACAGAGGCCGAGGCTGCAGTGTGCCGAGACAACACCAGACTGCGGTGCCCTACGGCCAACTGACTGCTTCCACTGGGCCCCGCGGCCCCCTTTTATCATCTGGCAGGCACACCCCCCTTTGTGACATCGCAGGGCAGGCACACCCCCCCTTTGTGACATCGCAGGGCAGGCGCACCCCCCTTTGTGACATCTGGCAGCCCCCCCCCCCCCCAGTCATTGACTGGGACGGGCACATGTGAGGGGCTCAGTAGGGGCTGGGATGTTCCCTGGGAAATCAGGGGTGGAAGCCTGTGGTCTGCAGGATGCGGGGCCCTGGTCGTGCTTGAGAAGGGAGAGAGAAGGAAGAGGACGAGGACGAGACCCACGTGTCTGTTGTTATATTTTCTTTCCCCTGTCCATCTGAGGGGGAGAGCCACAGAGCAGCTTTGGTGGGCACCTGGCATCCAGCAGCCAAGCTCAAGTTTGGTGCCCAACATGGGGCACAGTAATTATGGTGGGGGTGGCAGCAGCAGTGCCAGAGGCTGGGCAGCTCTTGGGAGGGTCTTGGCTATAGCTAAGGAAGGGGCTGCTGGGGACCCCAGGAGCTGCAGCCACGGCAAGCGCTAGGCACCATCACAGGGATGGGCTGACGCCCGTGTCATAATGCAATGTTTGTGACTTTGGCAGAGGTTAAGCCCCCTTGTTTTCCAACCCGACCTCAGGTCATTCTGGGTGGCTGGGGGCAGCTAGGCTTAACTTCTGAGCCTTCTGGTCAATCCTATGTTGTATCGTGACTAGATTCTTCGTATTCTTGGGAACGGAATTAAGACTTGGAACAGTGTCAAGTGCCAACCCACTTTATTTAACCAACAACAAATGTGAAGCAAAAGAGTGAAAGACAAAAGAATAGGAAAGAGAAGAAGTTGCGATAGCTACCACCACGGATCCGTGGCGGCCCGCCACACCCACGTGCCCGGTGGGAGAACGTTGTGACGCGTTTCCGCCGGCCTTGCCTTTTCTAGCCTTGCCTCAGTGCATAGTCAATGCGTTCCCGGAGCTGCTTTACATATCCACGCCTTCTGCTCGGCGGTGGGGCGCATGCCCAGTACCGTCACTAGCGGGTCCTCGAATGTTCCAGAGGGTCAGAGCCTCCCCCTGCCCCGCTCCTTCCGCCGACCTTGGGCACCGGCGCATGCGCAGAGAACGTGGGCGGTGCTCCGAGACAACAGGATGGCTGTTTCCAACGGGAACCCGCCCAGTTACTGTGGTGATGAGGTCCTTGCAGCTCACGGTCCTGCAAGCGGTGTTGAGCCGTATTTCTAATCCTTTACACCACCCTGTGGCTCAACATTGGTGGCAGATAGAGAGACAGTGGTAAGAGAAAGAATAGAAAACAGACAGAAGATTACTAAGAACAGGGAATCCCAATGCAAAACAACTGAACAGTATCAACTCCAAACAAGGCCAATGTCTAACATTAATAATACAAACAGTTCATATTATTTGGACTGTGGATGACACAGACTGACGCACAGTTTAACTCCATCAGGTGACACAGTAGGTATAAACTGTGTATTTGCAACAACACGTTGGATTAACTGAATGAAACGGGATCACCAATGGCAAAAATAACAAAATAGCTAGACTACATAACAGGTAACATAAGATTCGTTTAACCCAGGGACCTCCTGGCAGCCAGGAAAATGTGTCAACATCCCAACCTTTCCCGGTTTGGACGGGGACATGGGCTAATTTCTGTATTCTGGCGTTCATTTGTTTAACGACCTTGCCATTGTCATTGATTTTTAAACAGCAATTAGAATCATTCCATTTCCCACAGAGCCCGCCTTCCTTGGCTAGTAGGTAGTCAAGAACCATGTGATGTTGATAAACTGCAGCTCGCATTTGGGTTGCCTGATCTGCCAATAGGTCAAGGGCTTCAGGTGTTTGACGGGTGATGACTTCCAGCGCGGCTTGCAGCCGGATAATGCAATTTAGGTTGTAAATAGGTTCTCAAGCACCACTAATCCATTTGTTGGGGTTCCACGTTGCGGGTCCATAATGTTGTGTGATACGTTGAGAGGTCCACATATCTTTACCCCAGGACTGGCTACTCCCATCTGTAAGGGAGGTATCAATAATTTCAGATCTTTTTTCCCGCTTCAAATCATTATATACCTGAGCACCTAAATAATCTCCGCCTGTTCCCGGGGGTAAGAAACAAGGGAAGAACCACCCCAACAGAACATACTCCTGACCAATTTGCTGACAACGCTTTGCATGCGTGATTCCCACATATCCAACAGTCTCTTAAGGACTACTGATCCATTAGCAAAGGGTCCTCTCCAATGTTCCACATGGGGTGAAGGGTCAAAATAAGGGGTGGGTTCTAAGCCAAATGGGTCACTTTCAAAACAGCAACACAGCAAATCCTTTGTGGTATTTTCACAACAGGGTGTGTCTAAGCAAAGTTCTTCCCACGACGTCCTCCAACAGGGCCAATCTATTTTATTAAAATATTTACAATTATAAGCCTCTGCTTCCTGGTCCCAAATGCAATCATGACCCACAGTCTTGCCTCGACTTTTATTAGGCGTAAGAGACCAAAAGCGAGGAAATGCGTTCACGTATCCCTCGTCATTTATCCAGGCATACGTATACACAAATTCCTCCTTTTCATGTGGTCCCTCTCTCACCTCAACAGCTATGCTTATATTCTGATACGTCCACTCACACCTGCTATTACCCACAAAGGGGCCATCTTTTTGTGTTCTATCCAGACAATATTTATGTTTCTCTGGAAATTGTATGTGCCATGGTGAATCATGTGAGCTTTCCCATGTTTTATTCCTTTTTGTTTCACTATAGCTGCTCACTAACCATTTTGGCAACAATGGCGTAGTTACCCAGTGCCAACTTGATAGACCAGCCGTCCTCCACATATCCAGCATTTTCTGATGTTACGAACACTTGCTGTTTGTTCTGCCAACTGCATAAAGGAATTTTTTGCATCATTTCCCTCATCCCCAAAGTCTCTGAGAGGATAACCAATTGTCCCAGAGGTCGCGGCCCATACAACACACCAAAACAACAAAACTGACGTTTTGCACTGCAAATCCAACCTAAACTCACAACGGTTATAAAAACAATTACAAAAAATACAAGTGGTTAAGATCAAATTTTGGTCTTCCCACATCCGGTTACGTTCTTGTGGAGCTCTCCTGTAATATGAAACGAAAGGTCAACTTGCCATTCTTGGGCTTCGTCTATATGGTTAAACTGAGGGAACAATCTAGCGAGTGTTAACTTTGTGTTCTTTTCCCCAGGCATCTTTAGCCTTCCAGGTGTATTTATTAAGGGGTTCAGTGAGCACGAGGGGAATGGCCCCAATGGTTGGCATCTCCACCTACACTGGCTGTCCAGGAGAGGAAGTTGATTCTCTGAGAGCACTAGGAGCTTGAAATTTTGAAATTAAAGCCAGGGGTTTAGGACAAAAGGCATTTAGTCGGGGACATCCACTTATTCCCTAGCAATCATTAACTCAGGTAACTGCATCCCAGAGACGCTTCGCCCAACGCAGCTTATGAGGTTTCAGAAATCGTTTTCAGAGCCCATTAGTTCGTTCCACTATCCCATTGGCTTGGGAGTAATATTGGGTATGGAATATCCACTTCATTCCCTCTTCCCTCACCTATTCCTGCACTTCCGCAGCGGTAAAATGGCTGCCATTATCTGACTGAATAGAACTAGGCTTTGGGAGGGAACTAAACTCAAATTTTCAGGGCCCGCACTGTAGTCTCCCCAGTTGCTCCTGGAAATGCTTCAGCTTGGACTAAGCTGGAAATTACTCCCACACCTACTAATACATATTGTTTCCCTTCTGACTTTTGGAAAGGCCCAATATAATTGATTTGCTCAACTTCCCAGAGGGTCTTTTTATCTCTCAAATGGAAGGGAAGCTCCTTCATGGGGTGTCGCTCCAGCTGGAGTCGACTTTGGTCATAAGCTGAAATACAGATCCTGCAAGCTTCCCGAGTGACAAGCTAGCCTCTGACACGTGCCTCCAGGTGCAGCTCGTTAGACCCTCTATGGCCATGTTTAACATGCAGCTATTCCAAGAGACTATCCCAATTTTCCCCCATTTGATTGTCCTTTTGCAGAGGGGCCATTCTGGCCAGCACATCAGCCCTATTATTCCATTCACTTGCCAGAGTACCCCCTTCCTGGTGGGAGGGCACCCCTGCTGCTGTGAAATCCCTGTGTTTGGCAATACCTAAGATTTCTTGCCACCTTTCCTTTTCCCACACTGGCATCTGATTTACCTCCAGTTATTCTGTTCCCAAAACGGGAGCCATTCCGTGCACCCTTTGAATAGTGCAAATGAATCAGTGGAGATTTATACCCGAGTTCCTGCCTTTCCCTTCAACATATCTATACCCAGAAGGTTCATCTGGAGGGATCCAATGGCCACCATGCTGTTGATGGGGGCTTCCTCTCCTGATAACCGTAGTACCACTGAAGTCATAGGCATCGACTGTATCTTTCCCAGAGCATTTAGGATAATTAGGTTTTCAGATGGGATCAAGATCCCGCACTGTTCTGCTTCAGTCCGCATCAGTGCGGTGACTTGTGCCCCACTATCAATTAAAAAGGTTACTGGTCTTTTCCTTGGTCCTATGGCGAGTTGTCTTACAAACATCCACCCTCCGTCCCGCCCCCCCTGCCTTCGGGGAACCAAGGGTCTAGTTTTTTGCCATCTTCTTTTCCCAGATCAGTTCCCCTTTAAGGTCTGTCACGGGCAGAACATCGCAGACTGGTCCGAGAGTGGCTTTTCACACTGACCATTTCTGTACAAGTTTTTCTAACTTCTGGGTCATGAGTTTGTCCATCAGGTCTCGGGGAATACCCTTCTGCAGCCCTAGATGCCACGATCCCTCTTGGGTTAGGGGCTTCTCTCTCCTGGGATCAATGCCCTGGAGCGGCCTTATGTCCTGGCCCTTTCCAATTGATGGCTGCCGCTTCTTAACTTGCTTTGCAGCCCATATGACCCTAGTATCGGGTCTTTGGGGCAATCTGGCAACGGGGTCCTATTTTCTCCCCAAATCACTTATTCCCCCAATTGTTCCTGCAGTGACCTTATTACTGTCTGCAGGGAGTCTGTTATGTCAGTGCCTTTACAAAGACTCTGTGTCTCCTACCTTCCACCGCTGCTGCCAGACTCACTCACGGTACTGCACAAATTACAGCTCTTCCCTTCCGCGATCTAACCCTGGCTTCTTTCTGCAACATCCTTATCCTCTCTACTATACGCTGCAGCTGAAAACAGTGGGTTTTCACCCACTCTTGTCCCTAAGGTGAGGGGCAAGATCGGTGTGCCTCCAAAAGAACGTGTACTTTATCTGTATCTCCCACCCGCAAAGAGACATAATCGTGGGCATCGGTTCCCTTCTGGCAGCCAGCTTTTCTAACACCAAAAGGCTCTATCGTCCTGAGAGGGACACACATTAGTATCACTATCCACTTTTCCGCTTTCCACTCTCAGGAGGTCACACCTTAATGGGGCACTTTCTGTTCTCCGAGATCCTATCCATGATGCTGATTTTAAAAATGTCACAATCAATGTTTGTGACATTGGCAGAGGTTAAATCCCCTTGTTTTCCAGCCCGACCTCAGGTAATTCTGGGTGGCTGGGGGCGGCTAGGCTCAACTTCTGGAATTAGATCTTTTATCATGACTAGGATGGTGTCCCGTGCCACCCCACGTTATTTAACCAACAACCAATAAGAAGGAAAAGAGAGAAAGAGAAAAGAGTAGGAAACAGAAGACGCTGCAACAGCTACCACCACACACCTGCCACCCGCCTGCCCGGTGGGAGAACGTCGTGACGCGTTTCCGCCGGCCTTGCCTTTTCTAGCCTTGCCTCGGTGCATAGTCAATGCGTTCCCGGAGCTGCTTTACATACCCACGCCTTCTGCTCGGCGGTGGGGCGCATGCCCAGTACCGTCACTAGCGGGTCCTCGAATGTTCCAGAGGGTCAGAGCCTCCCCCTGCCCCGACCTTCAGCTAACCCTGGGCTCCGGCGCATGCGCAGAGAACGTGGGCGGTGCTCCGAGACAACAGGATGGCTGTTTCCAACGGGAACCCGCCCGGTTATCATGGTGACAAGGTCCTTGCAGCTGCACGGTCCTGCAAGCAGTGTTGAGGCGTATTTCTAGTCCCTTACAGCCCCGCAGGAGGTGAGGTCGGGGCCGGGTGCCTGGAGAGCAGCAGTGGCTGCGGGAAAGGCCCTGGAGGCCAAGCCCGGGCTGTGCTAGCAAGGGCGCGGGCAGCACCCCAGGGAAGGGCTTCCTCGGTGCTGCCGGGCCCAGAGGAGGCCGTGCCTGGGCACCGGGTGCGGGATGGGGCTGCCCGGGTGCAGGCAGAGATGGGCACCGTGGAGCGAGGCCAGCGGAGGCCTCAGCTGGTCGGGAGCTGGAGCGCCGGCGGCACGGGCAGAGGCCGAGGGCACGGGCTCCGCTCGGCCGGGCGGAGAGGGAGCACAGGGAGCTCCAGCTCTGCCTGCTGCCACGGGCCTTCCTTGCCCCCGTCTTTCTCCTGAGACGGACCAGGCACAGACGAGTACTGGGGGAAAACTGTGGCTTTTTATTGGCTTCAGAAAGCGAGCGTGGGCGAGCTGCGGCTGGCAGCACGATGTCCTCGGGCCAGCTGAATGCCTGGGGCGCCGTCCGTGCGTCCATCCCTGGCGTGTCTCCCCGCGCCGCTGCCTCTGGACGCTGTGCAGGCTCAGGGCCAGGAAGCATCTTGGGGGACTCATCTGGCGCTGGCAGCGGGGTGCTGCTGCTTTCTCCGCCTCCGCCTGCACCTCCGCATGCAGGTACACCGGAGAGCCTTGTGCAGCACCCTGTGTAGCCTCCTGAAGTGCGAGGGCTGTGGCGCTGTATTCCGGGGGAGGTGCGGGAGGGCGGTGGTGAGGCCTGTGGGGGAAGGAGAGCTGTAGTCAGCGGGCTGGGCGGGCGATGGGTGCCGGTGCCCCCTGCCACCGAGGGCTTTCCCCGGGGAGGGATGGTCAGGGCACGGTCAGCCCCTGTGCGCACAGGCTGCCGGGGACCTACGTACCTGGGTCAGCCGTGCTTTCTGCCGGGTGCTGCTGTTTTGCCTGCTGCTGCTCGGGCTGCTGGGTCACAACCGCAGCCTTGCCCGCGGCCAGCCTCGCCACGTTCTGGTCTGTGTCCGGCAGGTCTGTGTCTGGACTCTCTGCTTGCCCTGTGGTGGCCTGCTCAGCCACAAGAGGGGAAGCTGGTGTCCTTGTTTCCCCTTGTGTCCGCTGCTCGCTGGGGGTGTGGGCTTCCAGCTGCCTCAGCACGCCCGGACGGCTGGTGGCATCCTTCAGGCACTGCAGGCCCATCAGCTCTGGCTGCCACAGCTGGTAAAGGGCATTTGGCTGGCAGAGCTGAAAGGAGAGAGGGGGATTTGCAAAGGTAGCCTGTGGCTCCCACCAGCAAATGCCTGCTGGGGAGGTGCCAGCAGCAGCTGCTGGGACAGGGATGCGGGAGATGATGGGGCTGCAGCTGTGCAGTGCAGCGCCTGGCCCCAGGCTCAAGGAGGCTCATCGGCCTCTCCCATCCTGTCCCATCCCACGCCATGCCATCGCATCTTGGCACTCGCCATCCTGGGTCTGATCCAGAGCCGCCCCGACCAGGTGAGGGGTAGAAGGTGCACCTTGCGCTCCTGCTGCTGGAGCTCCCTCTGCTGCCGGCCCTCCTGTTGCTGCTGGATGCCCCCAGCATCTAAGACAAGCTGTCGGTTGCGGATGGCTGCGGTGCAGATGGCTGTTAAACTGCCCCCGGCAGAAGATGCAGGGGGTGCTGCTGGCAGGCCAGGCAGCTCGCGGCTGGTGCCAGGTGCTCGTGGTGGCCAAGCTGCAGGTGCCGCTGCCTGCCTGCGCGCCACGCTGTCCTTCTGCAAGAGGAGCGGAGGAGAAGAGGCTGTGTGAGTGTGGCCCTTGGCCCCACATCCCAGCTGGAAGAGCCCCTGCGGCCGGGGCTCCCCTGCCACCCCCAGGGCAGCGCTCAGCCCCGCAGGTGCTGCCGCCCTGCTCCCAGGGCCGGCAGGGGAGAGGGCTGGTGCCCCCGCGGCCCACGGCAACAGCTGTGAGCTTCCCCGGCACGCCCGGGCAGCCTGCTGGGCACAGCACGGGGGGCTCAGCTTGCTACAGGGGCCGGGCCCGCCTCTCCCCTCCTGCACCTCCCGCCTGCCCTTCAGCAGCTCCTGGGGTCAGGAAGACGTCCAGCCCCATTTTGTCTGCCTCGGGCTCCCTACTTGTGCGCCCAGGCCCTAACTGGTTGACCCCAGCCAGCAGCCAAGCTCCACCCAAGCCACTCGCTCCCCCTCCTCCAGGTCTTAAATTGGGCCATATTCTTCCTCAGTTTATCAGGGCAATGAGTCTAGCGCTAGTCCCTTGACAGCAGGGAGGGACATATTAGGTCAACATCAGTTCACTCAAGGTAGTTTTCCCAAGTGCTTTTGAGTTGCTTTTTGTCAAACTCCATGTCTTTTTGATTAAGAACTAGTGGCCATGTCACCCCACGCCAGGCCACCCCAGCCCACCCCATGCCATGGTGCAGTGTGGTGCGGCCATCGCTTACCCAGCGCTGCCTGCCATGCAGCACAAACCAGGCCAGGCCAAGTATCAGCACGATCATCGTCAACTGAAGAACTCGGCTGAGGTGAAGACGACTTTGGAGTGCTCCACAGCACCAGGTGCGGTGTGGCCGCGGTGCTCCGAGTCACCAGCACAGTCCCGCGATGCGGATCCCCAGCAACGTCCTGAGTGCCCTGTGATGGGGCCCCAAGCACTGCTGGGGTGACAGAGGCCGAGGCTGCAGTGTGCCGAGACAACACCAGACTGCGGTGCCCTACGGCCAACTGACTGCTTCCACTGGGCCCCGCGGCCCCCTTTTATCGTCTGGCAGGCACACCCCCCTTTGTGACATCGCAGGGCAGGCACACCCCCCCTTTGTGACATCGCAGGGCAGGCGCACCCCCCTTTGTGACATCTGGCAGCCCCCCCCCCCCCCCAGTCATTGACTGGGACGGGCACATGTGAGGGGCTCAGTAGGGGCTGGGATGTTCCCTGGGAAATCAGGGGTGGAAGCCTGTGGTCTGCAGGATGCGGGGCCCTGGTCGTGCTTGAGAAGGGAGAGAGAAGGAAGAGGACGAGGACGAGACCCACGTGTCTGTTGTTATATTTTCTTTCCCCTGTCCATCTGAGGGGGAGAGCCACAGAGCAGCTTTGGTGGGCACCTGGCATCCAGCAGCCAAGCTCAAGTTTGGTGCCCAACATGGGGCACAGTAATTATGGTGGGGGTGGCAGCAGCAGTGCCAGAGGCTGGGCAGCTCTTGGGAGGGTCTTGGCTATAGCTAAGGAAGGGGCTGCTGGGGACCCCAGGAGCTGCAGCCACGGCAAGCGCCAGGCACCATCACAGGGATGGGCTGACGCCCGTGTCATAATGCAATGTTTGTGACTTTGGCAGAGGTTAAGCCCCCTTGTTTTCCAACCCGACCTCAGGTCATTCTGGGTGGCTGGGGGCAGCTAGGCTTAACTTCTGAGCCTTCTGGTCAATCCTATGTTTTATCGTGACTAGATTCTTCGTATTCTTGGGAACGGAATTAAGACTTGGAACAGTGTCAAGTGCCAACCCACTTTATTTAACCAACAACAAATGTGAAGCAAAAGAGTGAAAGACAAAAGAATAGGAAAGAGAAGAAGTTGCGATAGCTACCACCACGGATCCGTGGCGGCCCGCCACACCCGCCTGCCCGGTGGGAGAACGTTGTGACGCGTTTCCGCCGGCCTTGCCTTTTCTAGCCTTGCCTCAGTGCATAGTCAATGCGTTCCCGGAGCTGCTTTACATATCCACGCCTTCTGCTCGGCGGTGGGGCGCGTGCCCAGTACCGTCACTAGCGGGTCCTCGAATGTTCCAGAGGGTCAGAGCCTCCCCCTGCCCCGCTCCTTCCGCCAACCTTGGGCACCGCGCATGCGCAGAGAACGTGGGCGGTGCTCCGAGACAACAGGATGGCTGTTTCCAACGGGAACCCGCCCAGTTACTGTGGTGATGAGGTCCTTGCAGCTCACGGTCCTGCAAGCGGTGTTGAGCCGTATTTCTAATCCTTTACACCACCCTGTGGCTCAACATTGGTGGCAGATAGAGAGACAGTGGTAAGAGAAAGAATAGAAAACAGACAGAAGATTACTAAGAACAGGGAATCCCAATGCAAAACAACTGAACAGTATCAACTCCAAACAAGGCCAATGTCTAACATTAATAATACAAACAGTTCATATTATTTGGACTGTGGATGACACAGACTGACGCACAGTTTAACTCCATCAGGTGACACAGTAGGTATAAACTGAGTATTTGCAACAACACGTTGGATTAACTGAATGAAACGGGATCACCAATGGCAAAAATAACAAAATAGCTAGACTACATAACAGGTAACATAAGATTCGTTTAACCCAGGGACCTCCTGGCAGCCAGGAAAATGTGTCAACATCCCAACCTTTCCCGGTTTGGACGGGGACATGGGCTAATTTCTGTATTCTGGCGTTCATTTGTTTAACGACCTTGCCATTGTCATTGATTTTTAAACAGCAATTAGAATCATTCCATTTCCCACAGAGCCCGCCTTCCTTGGCTAGTAGGTAGTCAAGAACCATGTGATGTTGATAAACTGCAGCTCGCATTTGGGTTGCCTGATCTGCCAATAGGTCAAGGGCTTCAGGTGTTTGACGGGTGATGACTTCCAGCGCGGCTTGCAGCCGGATAATGCAATTTAGGTTGTAAATAGGTTCTCAAGCACCACTAATCCATTTGTTGGGGTTCCACGTTGCGGGTCCATAATGTTGTGTGATACGTTGAGAGGTCCACATATCTTTACCCCAGGACTGGCTACTCCCATCTGTAAGGGAGGTATCAATAATTTCAGATCTTTTTTCCCGCTTCAAATCATTATATACCTGAGCACCTAAATAATCTCCGCCTGTTCCCGGGGGTAAGAAACAAGGGAAGAACCACCCCAACAGAACATACTCCTGACCAATTTGCTGACAACGCTTTGCATGCGTGATTCCCACATATCCAACAGTCTCTTAAGGACTACTGATCCATTAGCAAAGGGTCCTCTCCAATGTTCCACATGGGGTGAAGGGTCAAAATAAGGGGTGGGTTCTAAGCCAAATGGGTCACTTTCAAAACAGCAACACAGCAAATCCTTTGTGGTATTTTCACAACAGGGTGTGTCTAAGCAAAGTTCTTCCCACGACGTCCTCCAACAGGGCCAATCTATTTTATTAAAATATTTACAATTATAAGCCTCTGCTTCCTGGTCCCAAATGCAATCATGACCCACAGTCTTGCCTCGACTTTTATTAGGCGTAAGAGACCAAAATCGAGGAAATGCGTTCACGTATCCCTCGTCATTTATCCAGGCATACGTATACACAAATTCCTCCTTTTCATGTGGTCCCTCTCTCACCTCAACAGCTATGCTTATATTCTGATACGTCCACTCACACCTGCTATTACCCACAAAGGGGCCATCTTTTTGTGTTCTATCCAGACAATATTTATGTTTCTCTGGAAATTGTATGTGCCATGGTGAATCATGTGAGCTTTCCCATGTTTTATTCCTTTTTGTTTCACTATAGCTGCTCACTAACCATTTTGGCAACAATGGCGTAGTTACCCAGTGCCAACTTGATAGACCAGCCGTCCTCCACATATCCAGCATTTTCTGATGTTACGAACACTTGCTGTTTGTTCTGCCAACTGCATAAAGGAATTTTTTGCATCATTTCCCTCATCCCCAAAGTCTCTGAGAGGATAACCAATTGTCCCAGAGGTCGCGGCCCATACAACACACCAAAACAACAAAACTGACGTTTTGCACTGCAAATCCAACCTAAACTCACAACGGTTATAAAAACAATTACAAAAAATACAAGTGGTTAAGATCAAATTTTGGTCTTCCCACATCCGGTTACGTTCTTGTGGAGCTCTCCTGTAATATGAAACGAAAGGTCAACTTGCCATTCTTGGGCTTCGTCTATATGGTTAAACTGAGGGAACAATCTAGCGAGTGTTAACTTTGTGTTCTTTTCCCCAGGCATCTTTAGCCTTCCAGGTGTATTTATTAAGGGGTTCAGTGAGCACGAGGGGAATGGCCCCAATGGTTGGCATCTCCACCTACACTGGCTGTCCAGGAGAGGAAGTTGATTCTCTGAGAGCACTAGGAGCTTGAAATTTTGAAATTAAAGCCAGGGGTTTAGGACAAAAGGCATTTAGTCGGGGACATCCACTTATTCCCCAGCAATCATTAACTCAGGTAACTGCATCCCAGAGGCGCTTCGCCCAACGCAGCTTATGAGGTTTCAGAAATCGTTTTCAGAGCCCATTAGTTCGTTCCACTATCCCATTGGCTTGGGAGTAATATTGGGTATGGAATATCCACTTCATTCCCTCTTCCCTCACCTATTCCTGCACTTCCGCAGCGGTAAAATGGCTGCCATTATCTGACTGAATAGAACTAGGCTTTGGGAGGGAACTAAACTCAAATTTTCAGGGCCCGCACTGTAGTCTCCCCAGTTGCTCCTGGAAATGCTTCAGCTTGGACTAAGCTGGAAATTACTCCCACACCTACTAATACATATTGTTTCCCTTCTGACTTTTGGAAAGGCCCAATATAATTGATTTGCTCAACTTCCCAGAGGGTCTTTTTATCTCTCAAATGGAAGGGAAGCTCCTTCATGGGGTGTCGCTCCAGCTGGAGTCGACTTTGGTCATAAGCTGAAATACAGATCCTGCAAGCTTCCCGAGTGACAAGCTAGCCTCTGACACGTGCCTCCAGGTGCAGCTCGTTAGACCCTCTATGGCCATGTTTAACATGCAGCTATTCCAAGAGACTATCCCAATTTTCCCCCATTTGATTGTCCTTTTGCAGAGGGGCCATTCTGGCCAGCACATCAGCCCTATTATTCCATTCACTTGCCAGAGTACCCCCTTCCTGGTGGGAGGGCACCCCTGCTGCTGTGAAATCCCTGTGTTTGGCAATACCTAAGATTTCTTGCCACCTTTCCTTTTCCCACACTGGCATCTGATTTACCTCCAGTTATTCTGTTCCCAAAACGGGAGCCATTCCGTGCACCCTTTGAATAGTGCAAATGAATCAGTGGAGATTTATACCCGAGTTCCTGCCTTTCCCTTCAACATATCTATACCCAGAAGGTTCATCTGGAGGGATCCAATGGCCACCATGCTGTTGATGGGGGCTTCCTCTCCTGATAACCGTAGTACCACTGAAGTCATAGGCATCGACTGTATCTTTCCCAGAGCATTTAGGATAATTAGGTTTTCAGATGGGATCAAGATCCCGCACTGTTCTGCTTCAGTCCGCATCAGTGCGGTGACTTGTGCCCCACTATCAATTAAAAAGGTTACTGGTCTTTTCCTTGGTCCTATGGCGAGTTGTCTTACAAACATCCACCCTCCGTCCCGCCCCCCCTGCCTTCGGGGAACCAAGGGTCTAGTTTTTTGCCATCTTCTTTTCCCAGATCAGTTCCCCTTTAAGGTCTGTCACGGGCAGAACATCGCAGACTGGTCCGAGAGTGGCTTTTCACACTGACCATTTCTGTACAAGTTTTTCTAACTTCTGGGTCATGAGTTTGTCCATCAGGTCTCGGGGAATACCCTTCTGCAGCCCTAGATGCCACGATCCCTCTTGGGTTAGGGGCTTCTCTCTCCTGGGATCAATGCCCTGGAGCGGCCTTATGTCCTGGCCCTTTCCAATTGATGGCTGCCGCTTCTTAACTTGCTTTGCAGCCCATATGACCCTAGTATCGGGTCTTTGGGGCAATCTGGCAACGGGGTCCTATTTTCTCCCCAAATCACTTATTCCCCCAATTGTTCCTGCAGTGACCTTATTACTGTCTGCAGGGAGTCTGTTATGTCAGTGCCTTTACAAAGACTCTGTGTCTCCTACCTTCCACCGCTGCTGCCAGACTCACTCACGGTACTGCACAAATTACAGCTCTTCCCTTCCGCGATCTAACCCTGGCTTCTTTCTGCAACATCCTTATCCTCTCTACTATACGCTGCAGCTGAAAACAGTGGGTTTTCACCCACTCTTGTCCCTAAGGTGAGGGGCAAGATCGGTGTGCCTCCAAAAGAACGTGTACTTTATCTGTATCTCCCACCCGCAAAGAGACATAATCGTGGGCATCGGTTCCCTTCTGGCAGCCAGCTTTTCTAACACCAAAAGGCTCTATCGTCCTGAGAGGGACACACATTAGTATCACTATCCACTTTTCCGCTTTCCACTCTCAGGAGGTCACACCTTAATGGGGCACTTTCTGTTCTCCGAGATCCTATCCATGATGCTGATTTTAAAAATGTCACAATCAATGTTTGTGACATTGGCAGAGGTTAAATCCCCTTGTTTTCCAGCCCGACCTCAGGTAATTCTGGGTGGCTGGGGGCGGCTAGGCTCAACTTCTGGAATTAGATCTTTTATCATGACTAGGATGGTGTCCCGTGCCACCCCACGTTATTTAACCAACAACCAATAAGAAGGAAAAGAGAGAAAGAGAAAAGAGTAGGAAACAGAAGACGCTGCAACAGCTACCACCACACACCTGCCACCCGCCTGCCCGGTGGGAGAACGTCGTGACGCGTTTCCGCCGGCCTTGCCTTTTCTAGCCTTGCCTCGGTGCATAGTCAATGCGTTCCCGGAGCTGCTTTACATACCCACGCCTTCTGCTCGGCGGTGGGGCGCATGCCCAGTACCGTCACTAGCGGGTCCTCGAATGTTCCAGAGGGTCAGAGCCTCCCCCTGCCCCGACCTTCAGCTAACCCTGGGCTCCGGCGCATGCGCAGAGAACGTGGGCGGTGCTCCGAGACAACAGGATGGCTGTTTCCAACGGGAACCCGCCCGGTTATCATGGTGACAAGGTCCTTGCAGCTGCACGGTCCTGCAAGCAGTGTTGAGGCGTATTTCTAGTCCCTTACAGCCCCGCAGGAGGTGAGGTCGGGGCCGGGTGCCTGGAGAGCAGCAGTGGCTGCGGGAAAGGCCCTGGAGGCCAAGCCCGGGCTGTGCTAGCAAGGGCGCGGGCAGCACCCCAGGGAAGGGCTTCCTCGGTGCTGCCGGGCCCAGAGGAGGCCGTGCCTGGGCACCGGGTGCGGGATGGGGCTGCCCGGGTGCAGGCAGAGATGGGCACCGTGGAGCGAGGCCAGCGGAGGCCTCAGCTGGTCGGGAGCTGGAGCGCCGGCGGCACGGGCAGAGGCCGAGGGCACGGGCTCCGCTCGGCCGGGCGGAGAGGGAGCACAGGGAGCTCCAGCTCTGCCTGCTGCCACGGGCCTTCCTTGCCCCCGTCTTTCTCCTGAGACGGACCAGGCACAGACGAGTACTGGGGGAAAACTGTGGCTTTTTATTGGCTTCAGAAAGCGAGCGTGGGCGAGCTGCGGTTGGCAGCACGATGTCCTCGGGCCAGCTGAATGCCTGGGGCGCCGTCCGTGCGTCCATCCCTGGCGTGTCTCCCCGCGCCGCTGCCTCTGGACGCTGTGTAGGCTCAGGGCCAGGAAGCATCTTGGGGGACTCATCTGGCACTGGCAGCGGGGTGCTGCTGCTTTCTCCGCCTCCGCCTGCACCTCCGCATGCAGGTACACCGGAGAGCCTTGTGCAGCACCCTGTGTAGCCTCCTGAAGTGCGAGGGCTGTGGCGCTGTATTCCGGGGGGGGTGCGGGAGGGCGGTGGTGAGGCCTGTGGGGGAAGGAGAGCTGTAGTCAGCGGGCTGGGCGGGCGATGGGTGCCGGTGCCCCCTGCCACCGAGGGCTTTCCCCGGGGAGGGATGGTCAGGGCACGGTCAGCCCCTGTGCGCACAGGCTGCCGGGGACCTACGTACCTGGGTCAGCCGTGCTTTCTGCCGGGTGCTGCTGTTTTGCCTGCTGCTGCTCGGGCTGCTGGGTCACAACCGTAGCCTTGCCCGCGGCCAGCCTCGCCACGTTCTGGTCTGTGTCCGGCAGGTCTGTGTCTGGACTCTCTGCTTGCCCTGCGGTGGCCTGCTCAGCCACAAGAGGGGAAGCTGGTGTCCTTGTTTCCCCTTGTGTCCGCTGCTCGCTGGGGGTGTGGGCTTCCAGCTGCCTCAGCACGCCCGGACGGCTGGTGGCATCCTTCAGGCACTGCAGGCCCATCAGCTCTGGCTGCCACAGCTGGTAAAGGGCATTTGGCTTGCAGAGCTGAAAGGAGAGAGGGGGATTTGCAAAGGTAGCCTGTGGCTCCCACCAGCAAATGCCTGCTGGGGAGGTGCCAGCAGCAGCTGCTGGGACAGGGATGCGGGAGATGATGGGGCTACAGCTGTGCAGTGCAGCGCCTGGCCCCAGGCTCAAGGAGGCTCATCGGCCTCTCCCATCCTGTCCCATCCCACGCCATGCCATCGCATCTTGGCACTCACCACCCTGGGTCTGATCCAGAGCCGCCCTGACCAGGTGAGGGGTAAAAGGTGCACGTTGCGCTCCTGCTGCTGGAGCTCCCTCTGCTGCCGGCCCTCCTGTTGCTGCTGGATGCCCCCATCATCTAAGACAAGCTGTCGGTTGCGGATGGCTGCGGTGCAGATGGCTGTTAAACTGCCCCTGGCAGAAGATGCAGGGGGTGCTGCTGGCAGGCCAGGCAGCTCGCGGCTGGTGCCAGGTGCTCGTGGTGGCCAAGTTGCAGGTGTCGCTGCCTGCCTGCGCGCCACGCTGTCCTTCTGCAAGAGGAGCGGAGGAGAAGAGGCTGTGTGAGTGTGGCCCTTGGCCCCACATCCCAGCTGGAAGAGCCCCTGCGGCCGGGGCTCCCCTGCCACCCCCAGGGCAGCGCTCAGCCCCGCAGGTGCTGCCGCCCTGCTCCCAGGGCCGGCAGGGGAGAGGGCTGGTGCCCCCGCGGCCCACGGCAACAGCTGTGAGCTTCCCCGGCACGCCCGGGCAGCCTGCTGGGCACAGCACGGGGGGCTCAGCTTGCTACAGGGGCCGGGCCCGCCTCTCCCCTCCTGCACCTCCCGCCTGCCCTTCAGCAGCTCCTGGGGTCAGGAAGACGTCCAGCCCCATTTTGTCTGCCTCGGGCTCCCTACTTGTGCGCCCAGGCCCTAACTGGTTGACCCCAGCCAGCAGCCAAGCTCCACCCAAGCCACTCGCTCCCCCTCCTCCAGGTCTTAAATTGGGCCATATTCTTCCTCAGTTTATCAGGGCAATGAGTCTAGCGCTAGTCCCTTGACAGCAGGGAGGGACATATTAGGTCAACATCAGTTCACTCAAGGTAGTTTTCCCAAGTGCTTTTGAGTTGCTTTTTGTCAAACTCCATGTCTTTTTGATTAAGAACTAGTGGCCATGTCACCCCACGCCAGGCCACCCCAGCCCACCCCATGCCATGGTGCAGTGTGGTGCGGCCATCGCTTACCCAGCGCTGCCTGCCATGCAGCACAAACCAGGCCAGGCCAAGTATCAGCACGATCATCGTCAACTGAAGAACTCGGCTGAGGTGAAGACGACTTTGGAGTGCTCCACAGCACCAGGTGCGGTGTGGCCGCGGTGCTCCGAGTCACCAGCACAGTCCCGCGATGCGGATCCCCAGCAACGTCCTGAGTGCCCTGTGATGGGGCCCCAAGCACTGCTGGGGTGACAGAGGCCGAGGCTGCAGTGTGCCGAGACAACACCAGACTGCGGTGCCCTACGGCCAACTGACTGCTTCCACTGGGCCCCGCGGCCCCCTTTTATCGTCTGGCAGGCACACCCCCCTTTGTGACATCGCAGGGCAGGCACACCCCCCCTTTGTGACATCGCAGGGCAGGCGCACCCCCCTTTGTGACATCTGGCAGCCCCCCCCCCCCCCCAGTCATTGACTGGGACGGGCACATGTGAGGGGCTCAGTAGGGGCTGGGATGTTCCCTGGGAAATCAGGGGTGGAAGCCTGTGGTCTGCAGGATGCGGGGCCCTGGTCGTGCTTGAGAAGGGAGAGAGAAGGAAGAGGACGAGGACGAGACCCACGTGTCTGTTGTTATATTTTCTTTCCCCTGTCCATCTGAGGGGGAGAGCCACAGAGCAGCTTTGGTGGGCACCTGGCATCCAGCAGCCAAGCTCAAGTTTGGTGCCCAACATGGGGCACAGTAATTATGGTGGGGGTGGCAGCAGCAGTGCCAGAGGCTGGGCAGCTCTTGGGAGGGTCTTGGCTATAGCTAAGGAAGGGGCTGCTGGGGACCCCAGGAGCTGCAGCCACGGCAAGCGCCAGGCACCATCACAGGGATGGGCTGACGCCCGTGTCATAATGCAATGTTTGTGACTTTGGCAGAGGTTAAGCCCCCTTGTTTTCCAACCCGACCTCAGGTCATTCTGGGTGGCTGGGGGCAGCTAGGCTTAACTTCTGAGCCTTCTGGTCAATCCTATGTTTTATCGTGACTAGATTCTTCGTATTCTTGGGAACGGAATTAAGACTTGGAACAGTGTCAAGTGCCAACCCACTTTATTTAACCAACAACAAATGTGAAGCAAAAGAGTGAAAGACAAAAGAATAGGAAAGAGAAGAAGTTGCGATAGCTACCACCACGGATCCGTGGCGGCCCGCCACACCCGCCTGCCCGGTGGGAGAACGTTGTGACGCGTTTCCGCCGGCCTTGCCTTTTCTAGCCTTGCCTCAGTGCATAGTCAATGCGTTCCCGGAGCTGCTTTACATATCCACGCCTTCTGCTCGGCGGTGGGGCGCGTGCCCAGTACCGTCACTAGCGGGTCCTCGAATGTTCCAGAGGGTCAGAGCCTCCCCCTGCCCCGCTCCTTCCGCCAACCTTGGGCACCGCGCATGCGCAGAGAACGTGGGCGGTGCTCCGAGACAACAGGATGGCTGTTTCCAACGGGAACCCGCCCAGTTACTGTGGTGATGAGGTCCTTGCAGCTCACGGTCCTGCAAGCGGTGTTGAGCCGTATTTCTAATCCTTTACACCACCCTGTGGCTCAACATTGGTGGCAGATAGAGAGACAGTGGTAAGAGAAAGAATAGAAAACAGACAGAAGATTACTAAGAACAGGGAATCCCAATGCAAAACAACTGAACAGTATCAACTCCAAACAAGGCCAATGTCTAACATTAATAATACAAACAGTTCATATTATTTGGACTGTGGATGACACAGACTGACGCACAGTTTAACTCCATCAGGTGACACAGTAGGTATAAACTGAGTATTTGCAACAACACGTTGGATTAACTGAATGAAACGGGATCACCAATGGCAAAAATAACAAAATAGCTAGACTACATAACAGGTAACATAAGATTCGTTTAACCCAGGGACCTCCTGGCAGCCAGGAAAATGTGTCAACATCCCAACCTTTCCCGGTTTGGACGGGGACATGGGCTAATTTCTGTATTCTGGCGTTCATTTGTTTAACGACCTTGCCATTGTCATTGATTTTTAAACAGCAATTAGAATCATTCCATTTCCCACAGAGCCCGCCTTCCTTGGCTAGTGGGTAGTCAAGAACCATGTGATGTTGATAAACTGCAGCTCGCATTTGGGTTGCCTGATCTGCCAATAGGTCAAGGGCTTCAGGTGTTTGACGGGTGATGACTTCCAGCGCGGCTTGCAGCCGGATAATGCAATTTAGGTTGTAAATAGGTTCTCAAGCACCACTAATCCATTTGTTGGGGTTCCACGTTGCGGGTCCATAATGTTGTGTGATACGTTGAGAGGTCCACATATCTTTACCCCAGGACTGGCTACTCCCATCTGTAAGGGAGGTATCAATAATTTCAGATCTTTTTTCCCGCTTCAAATCATTATATACCTGAGCACCTAAATAATCTCCGCCTGTTCCCGGGGGTAAGAAACAAGGGAAGAACCACCCCAACAGAACATACTCCTGACCAATTTGCTGACAACGCTTTGCATGCGTGATTCCCACATATCCAACAGTCTCTTAAGGACTACTGATCCATTAGCAAAGGGTCCTCTCCAATGTTCCACATGGGGTGAAGGGTCAAAATAAGGGGTGGGTTCTAAGCCAAATGGGTCACTTTCAAAACAGCAACACAGCAAATCCTTTGTGGTATTTTCACAACAGGGTGTGTCTAAGCAAAGTTCTTCCCACGACGTCCTCCAACAGGGCCAATCTATTTTATTAAAATATTTACAATTATAAGCCTCTGCTTCCTGGTCCCAAATGCAATCATGACCCACAGTCTTGCCTCGACTTTTATTAGGCGTAAGAGACCAAAATCGAGGAAATGCGTTCACGTATCCCTCGTCATTTATCCAGGCATACGTATACACAAATTCCTCCTTTTCATGTGGTCCCTCTCTCACCTCAACAGCTATGCTTATATTCTGATACGTCCACTCACACCTGCTATTACCCACAAAGGGGCCATCTTTTTGTGTTCTATCCAGACAATATTTATGTTTCTCTGGAAATTGTATGTGCCATGGTGAATCATGTGAGCTTTCCCATGTTTTATTCCTTTTTGTTTCACTATAGCTGCTCACTAACCATTTTGGCAACAATGGCGTAGTTACCCAGTGCCAACTTGATAGACCAGCCGTCCTCCACATATCCAGCATTTTCTGATGTTACGAACACTTGCTGTTTGTTCTGCCAACTGCATAAAGGAATTTTTTGTATCATTTCCCTCATCCCCAAAGTCTCTGAGAGGATAACCAATTGTCCCAGAGGTCGCGGCCCATACAACACACCAAAACAACAAAACTGACGTTTTGCACTGCAAATCCAACCTAAACTCACAACGGTTATAAAAACAATTACAAAAAGTACAAGTGGTTAAGATCAAATTTTGGTCTTCCCACATCCGGTTACGTTCTTGTGGAGCTCTCCTGTAATATGAAACGAAAGGTCAACTTGCCATTCTTGGGCTTCGTCTATATGGTTAAACTGAGGGAACAATCTAGCGAGTGTTAACTTTGTGTTCTTTTCCCCAGGCATCTTTAGCCTTCCAGGCATATTTATTAAGGGGTTCAGTGAGCACAAGGGGAATGGCCCCAATGGTTGGCATCTCCACCTACACTGGCTGTCCAGGAGAGGAAGTTGATTCTCTGAGAGCACTAGGAGCTTGAAATTTTGAAATTAAAGCCAGGGGTTTAGGACAAAAGGCATTTAGTCGGGGACATCCACTTATTCCCCAGCAATCATTAACTCAGGTAACTGCATCCCAGAGGCGCTTCGCCCAACGCAGCTTATGAGGTTTCAGAAATCGTTTTCAGAGCCCATTAGTTCGTTCCACTATCCCATTGGCTTGGGAGTAATATTGGGTATGGAATATCCACTTCATTCCCTCTTCCCTCACCTATTCCTGCACTTTCGCAGCGGTAAAATGGCTGCCATTATCTGACTGAATAGAACTAGGCTTTGGGAGGGAACTAAACTCAAATTTTCAGGGCCCGCACTGTAGTCTCCCCAGTTGCTCCTGGAAATGCTTCAGCTTGGACTAAGCTGGAAATTACTCCCACACCTACTAATACATATTGTTTCCCTTCTGACTTTTGGAAAGGCCCAATATAATTGATTTGCTCAACTTCCCAGAGGGTCTTTTTATCTCTCAAATGGAAGGGAAGCTCCTTCATGGGGTGTCGCTCCAGCTGGAGTCGACTTTGGTCATAAGCTGAAATACAGATCCTGCAAGCTTCCCGAGTGACAAGCTAGCCTCTGACACGTGCCTCCAGGTGCAGCTCGTTAGACCCTCTATGGCCATGTTTAACATGCAGCTATTCCAAGAGACTATCCCAATTTTCCCCCATTTGATTGTCCTTTTGCAGAGGGGCCATTCTGGCCAGCACATCAGCCCTATTATTCCATTCACTTGCCAGAGTACCCCCTTCCTGGTGGGAGGGCACCCCTGCTGCTGTGAAATCCCTGTGTTTGGCAATACCTAAGATTTCTTGCCACCTTTCCTTTTCCCACACTGGCATCTGATTTACCTCCAGTTATTCTGTTCCCAAAACGGGAGCCATTCCGTGCACCCTTTGAATAGTGCAAATGAATCAGTGGAGATTTATACCCGAGTTCCTGCCTTTCCCTTCAACATATCTATACCCAGGAGGTTCATCTGGAGGGATCCAATGGCCACCATGCTGTTGATGGGGGCTTCCTCTCCTGATAACCGTAGTACCACTGAAGTCATAGGCATCGACTGTATCTTTCCCAGAGCATTTAGGATAATTAGGTTTTCAGATGGGATCAAGATCCCGCACTGTTCTGCTTCAGTCCGCATCAGTGCGGTGACTTGTGCCCCACTATCAATTAAAAAGGTTACTGGTCTTTTCCTTGGTCCTATGGCGAGTTGTCTTACAAACATCCACCCTCCGTCCCGCCCCCCCGCCTTCGGGGAACCAAGGGTCTAGTTTTTTGCCATCTTCTTTTCCCAGATCAGTTCCCCTTTAAGGTCTGTCACGGGCAGAACATCGCAGACTGGTCCGAGAGTGGCTTTTCACACTGACCATTTCTGTACAAGTTTTTCTAACTTCTGGGTCATGAGTTTGTCCATCAGGTCTCGGGGAATACCCTTCTGCAGCCCTAGATGCCACGATCCCTCTTGGGTTAGGGGCTTCTCTCTCCTGGGATCAATGCCCTGGAGCGGCCTTATGTCCTGGCCCTTTCCAATTGATGGCTGCTGCTTCTTAACTTGCTTTGCAGCCCATATGACCCTAGTATCGGGTCTTTGGGGCAATCTGGCAACGGGGTCCTATTTTCTCCCCAAATCACTTATTCCCCCAATTGTTCCTGCAGTGACCTTATTACTGTCTGCAGGGAGTCTGTTATGTCAGTGCCTTTACAAAGACTCTGTGTCTCCTACCTTCCACCGCTGCTGCCAGACTCACTCACGGTACTGCATAAATTACAGCTCTTCCCTTCCGCGATCTAACCCTGGCTTCTTTCTGCAACATCCTTATCCTCTCTACTATACGCTGCAGCTGAAAACAGTGGGTTTTCACCCACTCTTGTCCCTAAGGTGAGGGGCAAGATCGGTGTGCCTCCAAAAGAACGTGTACTTTATCTGTATCTCCCACCCGCAAAGAGACATAATCGTGGGCATCGGTTCCCTTCTGGCAGCCAGCTTTTCTAACACCAAAAGGCTCTATCGTCCTGAGAGGGACACACATTAGTATCACTATCCACTTTTCCGCTTTCCACTCTCAGGAGGTCACACCTTAATGGGGCACTTTCTGTTCTCCGAGATCCTATCCATGATGCTGATTTTAAAAATGTCACAATCAATGTTTGTGACATTGGCAGAGGTTAAATCCCCTTGTTTTCCAGCCCGACCTCAGGTAATTCTGGGTGGCTGGGGGCGGCTAGGCTCAACTTCTGGAATTAGATCTTTTATCATGACTAGGATGGTGTCCCGTGCCACCCCACGTTATTTAACCAACAACCAATAAGAAGGAAAAGAGAGAAAGAGAAAAGAGTAGGAAACAGAAGACGCTGCAACAGCTACCACCACACACCTGCCACCCGCCTGCCCGGTGGGAGAACGTCGTGACGCGTTTCCGCCGGCCTTGCCTTTTCTAGCCTTGCCTCGGTGCATAGTCAATGCGTTCCCGGAGCTGCTTTACATACCCACGCCTTCTGCTCGGCGGTGGGGCGCATGCCCAGTACCGTCACTAGCGGGTCCTCGAATGTTCCAGAGGGTCAGAGCCTCCCCCTGCCCCGACCTTCAGCTAACCCTGGGCTCCGGCGCATGCGCAGAGAACGTGGGCGGTGCTCCGAGACAACAGGATGGCTGTTTCCAACGGGAACCCGCCCGGTTATCATGGTGACAAGGTCCTTGCAGCTGCACGGTCCTGCAAGCAGTGTTGAGGCGTATTTCTAGTCCCTTACAGCCCCGCAGGAGGTGAGGTCGGGGCCGGGTGCCTGGAGAGCAGCAGTGGCTGCGGGAAAGGCCCTGGAGGCCAAGCCCGGGCTGTGCTAGCAAGGGCGCGGGCAGCACCCCAGGGAAGGGCTTCCTCGGTGCTGCCGGGCCCAGAGGAGGCCGTGCCTGGGCACCGGGTGCGGGATGGGGCTGCCCGGGTGCAGGCAGAGATGGGCACCGTGGAGCGAGGCCAGCGGAGGCCTCAGCTGGTCGGGAGCTGGAGCACCGGCGGCACGGGCAGAGGCCGAGGGCACGGGCTCCGCTCGGCCGGGCGGAGAGGGAGCACAGGGAGCTCCAGCTCTGCCTGCTGCCACGGGCCTTCCTTGCCCCCGTCTTTCTCCTGAGACGGACCAGGCACAGACGAGTACTGGGGGAAAACTGTGGCTTTTTATTGGCTTCAGAAAGCGAGCGTGGGCGAGCTGCGGCTGGCAGCACGATGTCCTCGGGCCAGCTGAATGCCTGGGGCGCCGTCCGTGCGTCCATCCCTGGCGTGTCTCCCCGCGCCGCTGCCTCTGGACGCTGTGTAGGCTCAGGGCCAGGAAGCATCTTGGGGGACTCATCTGGCACTGGCAGCGGGGTGCTGCTGCTTTCTCCGCCTCCGCCTGCACCTCCGCATGCAGGTACACCGGAGAGCCTTGTGCAGCACCCTGTGTAGCCTCCTGAAGTGCGAGGGCTGTGGCGCTGTATTCCGGGGGGGGTGCGGGAGGACGGTGGTGAGGCCTGTGGGGGAAGGAGAGCTGTAGTCAGCGGGCTGGGCGGGCGATGGGTGCCGGTGCCCCCTGCCACCGAGGGCTTTCCCCGGGGAGGGATGGTCAGGGCACGGTCAGCCCCTGTGCGCACAGGCTGCCGGGGACCTACGTACCTGGGTCAGCCGTGCTTTCTGCCGGGTGCTGCTGTTTTGCCTGCTGCTGCTCGGGCTGCTGGGTCACAACCGTAGCCTTGCCCGCGGCCAGCCTCGCCACGTTCTGGTCTGTGTCCGGCAGGTCTGTGTCTGGACTCTCTGCTTGCCCTGCGGTGGCCTGCTCAGCCACAAGAGGGGAAGCTGGTGTCCTTGTTTCCCCTTGTGTCCGCTGCTCGCTGGGGGTGTGGGCTTCCAGCTGCCTCAGCACGCCCGGACGGCTGGTGGCATCCTTCAGGCACTGCAGGCCCATCAGCTCTGGCTGCCACAGCTGGTAAAGGGCATTTGGCTTGCAGAGCTGAAAGGAGAGAGGGGGATTTGCAAAGGTAGCCTGTGGCTCCCACCAGCAAATGCCTGCTGGGGAGGTGCCAGCAGCAGCTGCTGGGACAGGGATGCGGGAGATGATGGGGCTACAGCTGTGCAGTGCAGCGCCTGGCCCCAGGCTCAAGGAGGCTCATCGGCCTCTCCCATCCTGTCCCATCCCACGCCATGCCATCGCATCTTGGCACTCACCACCCTGGGTCTGATCCAGAGCCGCCCTGACCAGGTGAGGGGTAAAAGGTGCACGTTGCGCTCCTGCTGCTGGAGCTCCCTCTGCTGCCGGCCCTCCTGTTGCTGCTGGATGCCCCCATCATCTAAGACAAGCTGTCGGTTGCGGATGGCTGCGGTGCAGATGGCTGTTAAACTGCCCCTGGCAGAAGATGCAGGGGGTGCTGCTGGCAGGCCAGGCAGCTCGCGGCTGGTGCCAGGTGCTCGTGGTGGCCAAGTTGCAGGTGCCGCTGCCTGCCTGCGCGCCACGCTGTCCTTCTGCAAGAGGAGCGGAGGAGAAGAGGCTGTGTGAGTGTGGCCCTTGGCCCCACATCCCAGCTGGAAGAGCCCCTGCGGCCGGGGCTCCCCTGCCACCCCCAGGGCAGCGCTCAGCCCCGCAGGTGCTGCCGCCCTGCTCCCAGGGCCGGCAGGGGAGAGGGCTGGTGCCCCCGCGGCCCACGGCAACAGCTGTGAGCTTCCCCGGCACGCCCGGGCAGCCTGCTGGGCACAGCACGGGGGGCTCAGCTTGCTACAGGGGCCGGGCCCGCCTCTCCCCTCCTGCACCTCCCGCCTGCCCTTCAGCAGCTCCTGGGGTCAGGAAGACGTCCAGCCCCATTTTGTCTGCCTCGGGCTCCCTACTTGTGCGCCCAGGCCCTAACTGGTTGACCCCAGCCAGCAGCCAAGCTCCACCCAAGCCACTCGCTCCCCCTCCTCCAGGTCTTAAATTGGGCCATATTCTTCCTCAGTTTATCAGGGCAATGAGTCTAGCGCTAGTCCCTTGACAGCAGGGAGGGACATATTAGGTCAACATCAGTTCACTCAAGGTAGTTTTCCCAAGTGCTTTTGAGTTGCTTTTTGTCAAACTCCATGTCTTTTTGATTAAGAACTAGTGGCCATGTCACCCCACGCCAGGCCACCCCAGCCCACCCCATGCCATGGTGCAGTGTGGTGCGGCCATCGCTTACCCAGCGCTGCCTGCCATGCAGCACAAACCAGGCCAGGCCAAGTATCAGCACGATCATCGTCAACTGAAGAACTCGGCTGAGGTGAAGACGACTTTGGAGTGCTCCACAGCACCAGGTGCGGTGTGGCCGCGGTGCTCCGAGTCACCAGCACAGTCCCGCGATGCGGATCCCCAGCAACGTCCTGAGTGCCCTGTGATGGGGCCCCAAGCACTGCTGGGGTGACAGAGGCCGAGGCTGCAGTGTGCCGAGACAACACCAGACTGCGGTGCCCTACGGCCAACTGACTGCTTCCACTGGGCCCCGCGGCCCCCTTTTATCGTCTGGCAGGCACACCCCCCTTTGTGACATCGCAGGGCAGGCACACCCCCCCTTTGTGACACCTGGTAGCCCCCCATTGCAGTCATTGACTGGAACGGGCATATATGAGGGTGTCAGGAGGGACTGGGACGTCCCCCTGGAAATCAGTGTTGGCAGCTGGTGGAAGGCCACGGTCTGCAGGACAGGGGACCCTGGGGGTGCTTCAGAGGGGACCGAGAAAGAGGAGGGAGATAAGGATAAGTAAGGGCTGGGGACACCCGGCCTCCCTGCACTACCCGGGGTCACCCTTGGTCCCCACCCTTTCTCCCCACCTTTGGCTGCGCCTGTCCTTGCCGGACTGGGGGCGAGATGGGGCTGGGGATGCTCCTGCCACTGCCTGGACCTGACTGAGCCTCGGGGCCTCACTGGGACCCCCGTGAGCAGTGCCGGCACAGGGCTGGGGACTCAGCCAGAGCTGATGTAGTCGTTAGGTCCAGGCCGAGGTCTGATCAGTACCTGTGGGCATGTAAACTATCTAACAAACAGAGATGGGTTGGGGGTCAACGCTCCACCAGTTGCTACACTGAACGTCAGGATGGTGTTGAAAAACAGTAACAGCTTGGGAATTGTTGAAAGACAGTTAACGGCTCAGGAAGCTTGGGCAGCGGTGCAAATCTCAACAAATAACAATTTTCCAACAGTGTGATATAAGCTTTAGCTGATGGAAGACGCGGCGGATACGATTGGTGAAGAGATCCCCCAAGTCCCTGGCGCCGAATAAAGAAATGCCAGCTCTTACATACATGAAGGGTTAGGGAGTTTCATTGCCGATGTCAGAGACAGCGGGTTCCCGAGATGATGGCATAAGCTTCCTCTACGTATCTTAGATGTTGCATGTGTGCAAACAAGATCACAGAGCAACCTGTTGGTGCCTGGTGGGAGGGGAGGTGTGGGGTCTCTCAGCCTCCAGGGGTAACCTTGAGAGGGGTCCCTGCCCGAGGGGAGTGCTGCCTTCCAAGCCCCATGGGTCTTCCAAGCAGTGGCCGGGGAGCAGGCGAGGAGCGGGGAGGGAAGGGTGCCGGGGGAGCAGCATCAACAGTGCTACGCAGGGTGGGAGTGGACGCTGTACCCGGCCCGTTTGGTGGGCTCCTGCAGCGTTTTGCTGAGGTTTTGGGCTTTCACTCGTGCTGGGCAGCGAGGACGGGCGCCCGTCTGCGGGCTGCCTGCCCCCATGGCACCAGCTGCTGCGCTGGCCCTGTGGTCCCACCCGCTTTGACTCTGAACCTCAAAACATGCCCTGCCGTGCCGTGCTGTTCTCACACGGGGATCCCTGGGGAGGGACGCTGCTGCTGGGTCCCCCCTGAAGGATGGTGGCTGCCAGGGGCTGGGCTGTGCGGGCACCGATGGAGGCCGGGACCGACCTGCCCTGCCCTGCCCTGCCCGAGGTGGGCAGCAGCTCCAGAGCTCCTGCCAGGCCCCGCACCCCTTCCCATGGGGAGCCCCGCAAGTTCGTCATTGAAGGCGTCAAGGGCCAGACCCCTCCATCTCTTCCAGGTGCCATCCTGGCCCCAGGCAGTGCCCGAAGGGATGGGGCAGGGGTTCCTTGCTTCCTCAGGACCCTCACCATCAGAAGCTGGAGCGGCATCCTGGGGTGCTGCAGCACCCCCAGACCCTGGCTGGGCAGGGCAGCGGAGGCCCGTGGGCACGCAGGAGCGGGTGGGAGGCGTCCAGCACTGCTGGGAGCAGTGGCCACAGCTCGGGATGCTGCAGAGTTTCATGGGTGGTTTTGGAGTGACGTGAGACCCCCAAGCGGCACCGATAAGCGGGGGACTGGGATGGCTCCAGCAGCAGGGCCCTGCCAGTCAGCGGTGGCCACATAGAGGTATCTGTGTGTGTCTATATACATCTTTATATATCCGTGTGTTTATACACTCATCCACACAGAGAAAGGCTCTGCCTAGCCTTCCCTCCAGACCTTCAGATGGGGCTGCAAGGACCATGCCTGTCCCCAGGGAGAGAAGGGCCCCCAAGGGTCCCACAGCTCTTTACTGCCCACCCCATGCACACCCCCAGCCCACACTGGCTGGTGCCAGTGCCAGTGCCGCAGCCCTTCCCGGGGCAGTGAGGCCCCAGCCTCACCCCAGCCCCAAGGCAGGAGAGGGAGGACACACGCTCCAGGGTGTGTTTGCATTTTACTGGATTGCTCTGGAGCGGGGTGCAATGGGAGGATGTGGGCGCATGGCCTGGCACAGCAGCCCAGGGGGCCGGGATGCCTCACCCCTGGTGCTGTTCCAGAATCACAGACTAGTTGAGGTGGGAAGGAATCTCTGGGCTCCATCTGGTCCCAACCCCCTGCTCAAGCAGGGCCTCCCAGAGCTGGTGGCCCAGGACCATGTCTAGATGGCTGTTGAGTATCTCCAAGGATGGAGACACCACCACCTCCCTGGGCAACTTGTGCCAGGGCTGGGGCACCCTCCTAGTGAAAAGTGTTTCCTGATGTTCAGAGGGACCCAGCTGTGCCCCAGTGTGTGCCTGTGGCCCCTGGTCCTGGCACCAGGCAGCACTGGGAAGAGCCTAGCTCTGTCTTCTTGGCCCCCTCCCTACAGGTGCTGATGTCCGTGGATGAGATCCCAGCGAGCCCTCCCCTCTCCCAGCTGAACAGCCCCAGCCCTCTCAGCAGAGGGCCCTGTGGTGGGTTGACCCTGACTGGATGCCAGGTGCCCACCAAAGCCACTCTATCACTCTCACCCCCTCAGCTGGACAGGGGAGAGAAAATATAACAACGGGCACGTGGGTCAGATAAAGACAGTTTAATGAAGCAAAAGCCGCGTGCAAAAGCAAAAGCAAAACCAAAGATCTTATTCTCTACTTCCCATCAGCAGGCAATGTCCAGCCACTTTCTGGGGAGTAGGGCTCCGGTACGCATAGTGGTCGCTCCGGACAACAAATGCAAAACGAATGTCCCCCCCCTTCTTCCTGTTTTCCCCAGCTTATATTGCTGAGCGGACGTCATGTGGTATGGAATATCCCTTTGGTCAGTTTGGGTCAGCTGTCCTGGCTATAGCCCCTCCCAAGTTTTTACCCACCCCCCGCCTACTGGGGAAATGTTGGGGAGACAGCCTTGATGCTGTGTGAGTCCGGCTCAGCAGTAGTCAAAACACTGGTGTACCATCTAGCTACCACTGCGCAGCATGGTGAGGGCTGCATCTCAGGCAGACCCATTACAGAATGGGATGCAGAGAAGCCCTTGCTTATACTTGTTCTTATAGCGACCGAGGTCAACGCTATGTCTTGTAGTCTGTGTTGGGGTGCCATAAGTGAAAAGGGGTCGTAACAAAGTGTAAGTTCGCATCTGCATGGAGGAGCGAGATGGACAGGTGACCTAAAACTGACCAACTAAGTATTCCATCCCATATACACCATATTCACTATAAAGCTGAGGGATCAGAAGGGTCAAGCTCTCTTTTTCAATGGCTGACATCCAAGGAGGACTCCGTAGATTCTTCCATCTGCGATTCCGATCCGTACGTTGCTGAATCCAGTGCCTGAATCCGGCTTCTGTGTCTGGTTCCCATCTGCTGCAGAGTCCAGCCTGGTACTTCCCCTGTGCCCACCCTGCAGCATCAGTGGTGACATCAGGGGAATTGGGCTTGGTACTGGTTTTGTGTATATTTGTATATAATATATTATTTTATTATTAATATTATTTATCTTTTCTTTTTGTTGTTATTGTTACATTATATCTGTGTTTTCCAATCCTTAAGTCTCTCTCCCTTATTCTCTCTCCCTTCCCGACAGAGAGATGTTAATAGTGTCTGTCATTCCTCAGCGGCCGGCCCAGCACTAACCTGTGACACACCGATGGAAGAAATGTCTTCTGTGAGGAAATGGACTTTCCTGATCTCTGCAAATCCGCAATGAAAAAAAACAAACTAAGAAGCTAAGAAACATCATAGCAAAGCAAACATACTGGTGTCTGTAAGTGCTTATTTTACAGCATTCATACACTTGCTGCTCTGTTTCTGTTCATCCTCAGGATATGGTTGCATATGCTGTATCTATCAGAAGTTGGATGAACAGTGTTCCCTTGACATGTTTAAGGAAGATATAAGGAGATGTGATAGCATCTCCTGACCCTTCTGTCTGTCATGCTTTATGCTTTATGAATAAGCCATTAGTAAATAAATTGTTGCAAAATACCTAGAGAAGACTTTTTTTTTTTTTTTTTTTTTTTTTTTTCCTGATTTATACCTATTCCCTGTAGTCACCTTGCTTTCAGAGTACTTTTGCTGGAAAGTTGCAATTACCTTTATTCATAAATCAGGTTCAAGCCAATTAGCAAAGCTGAAAACACATGCCATCTTCAAATCTGATAATTTTCCTGCATTTTTTTCAGGCTGAATTCTAATACCTGTGTCCTTTGCCTCTTTGCCAGCAGAGTTACTGACAGATCCTAGAGGTGGGCTATTCATTTTCTTTAGCAACAGATCTCTGCCTCAGTCACTTTTCTCTTGGTGGTTTTAAAATACTCTGGATGATTCTCTTTATGTCTTCAGCAATTTTATATGATCTGGTAAGTCAAAAGGTGATGGCATCTTCTAAATCCTTTCTTTCCTAGTAGCCATTCATTGGAAGAAATAAATTACCAAGGAGGATTATATGAGATGTATCTCTGAAAATGACTAGTTTTCAGTGTGTATATGCTGCTGCTTTGCTTTAAAGCTCAAATTAAAAGGGATTACTTAGTCTCCCACCTTCCTGCTTCTGTCACAGGATCATGTAGTCCATCGATGGTGTGGCGTGGTATCTGCTTAAGACAATTCTATAACAGTAATGGAAACATAATTCCTTCAAGAATGTGCAATTCTAAAAGAATTACCTAAAACATTCCTACTGTAACTATTGTTACTACACCTGAACTATCTTACTCTGTTGGAAATTGGCATGAATTTTAGTTGTCTAGATTGAATTATATATGAATAGAAAGACAGATATGTAACCAGACAGACATATAATCCTGAAGGCTCTAATGTAATCAGACCTCTGGTATTTTGATGTCTCTTCTCTATCTTCAATCACAACAGATAAAAGGCCAGCAATAATGTATAATATGTAAGAAGTAAATAAGGTGTTAAAGGCATGTTAGTACCATCTTTTCCTCCCCTTCAAAGTCAGAGTTTGATAAGTTTATCTGATGGTTCTTCCATGTCTGAAGAAATAGACCAGTCTTGGTGTTGAACACTGTCCCAAGAGGACTAGACTTTATCATATGACCGAGGAGTCCAAGGGCAGGACCATTCTGCTGTTGCAGTAAAACGCACCCAGAGAAGCAACCCCAAGGTGAGCTGTGCACTCTGCTACCTAGTAGGTTGAGAATATGTCAAACGTGTCTGTGTGTAAGGTATTTTAAGAAGCAGTAACAGATTACAAATTAATACCAAGGTTACTGAGCCATTTGGTTGTGTGAATCCTTTTATCTCTTGCATAAGCACGTACTCTACAGCCACCCAAATTATATGTAATGTAATATGTAATAAAGTTCACATCAGTCAAAATAGAGCTACTTGTTGAATCTCCATTTTCTGAGAATTGTTCAGTGGAACAAGGCCTGGTGTCAGTGAGGTGAGTGAATCCTGGTGTCCCTTCCTCACATGTGGTATGGCACGTGGCCCACTGCACTGCAAGGTCATTGAGTTCTGCCAAAAGATTGGAGGCCTCAAGTCAAAAAGGTTTTACCGGATTTCAGCAACATATGATTAATTTATCCCAGCACAGGCACTTGATTTCCAGTATTTGTTGATGGAATGGTTGGTGGCACTGGGAGAAACACCTGCAGCACATTTAGCCTGCTCAAAGTCTTTCTCAAATTAAAGTTTGTAGATAAAAGGGGTGAGAAATAACCTGCTGCTGAGTGGACTGGTGCCCTTAAGCAAAATGCTGAGATACATGTATTTGTTGCTTAAGATATCTGCCCTGGACTTCTGCGTTGTTTCCTTATTCTCCGCATGTTGTAGGTAACTCAGAGATCTCTACAACTTCAAGGCATTGTGAGAGGGTAGTAAACATATGAAGTACTTTACCAGAGATTTACATATCCTCTTACCCTTACTTTGTGTAATTATAAAAGGCATAATAGAAAATAATTCTATCTAAAAGAAGAAAGCTCATTCAACACTTTTAAGAAGGAATAAAAAATACTTTTATAAGGAATAAAAAAGAGGCCATTGTCCAATTGACTATAAACATTAATTTACATAAAGCTTTATAATTTATTATGCTACCAATGTGTCTGTATTATATATATGAAATTGTGTATATTCTTTTTGTTGAATCTATCTACACCATTGTCCCAAAGTTGACTATTTGAGAAAGTAAAAAAGAGTAGAAGATTGAATTTTAAAAAGTGCATACTGTCCATGCATCTTGCTCTCCTCCTCCCTCCATTATTATTTTTGGGCATCTTGTTCTCTTTATCCCTCCACTTGTTGGTTTTCGGCAAGCAACTCCTTTTATGACACCTACACTGGAGGGATATGACATAAATGGAGGTCCATGAGCTACTCTATTGCAGAGAGATAGAGTGAAAACAAGTTTGACGCTACTCCAAGCCAAATAAAAGTTGGACAGACATTCTACAATACAAAAATATTGCCTGAGCATTAAGACAGATCAGGAGATAAGGATGTATAAGAAAACTCATGTACAGCTCTGAAAAAGTCATCTGGTGCTGTATGCAGTAGTCATTATTTGTTTATTTGTTCTAGCATGGCAAAGTAGCATATCCAGGAAATACCAGGTTATGGAAGGAGGCAGTTTGTAAGCATCCCTTCCAAGAAAGTGTAGGACACTTGTGAGGCCCACTGAAACACGAGCAGAGATACAGCATACACGAAAAAGTGTAGTATATGTTATTAAATCAATAGATATAGCTTTACCATGTGTAGGTATTAACTCCAGGACTAAAGAGGAGCTTAGTTGTGTTTGGCCTTTCTATGATCAAAATGACTAGGTCTAACATCCGAGATGCTTGTATATCACTAGTAAAACTATTACATGTTCCAGAAGAGTAGCTAAAAACAGTAATTATCTTGTCAGAAATAAAGGTTTCAGAGAAACGAGTGCCAGTACATATCGATTCTGATGGAAAATATCCAAAGTCTGCCGTGCAATTGCTACAAAAATAGGCAGTTCGGAAGCAAGGCATCATCAGCTTATGACTCATCGGTGTCCTTTGAGAGGTCAGAGTGTGTAGGGCAGAACTGTCTGTGGGTTTCATTTCTTGGCAGGAATGGAGCCACAGGACATGCTGATGCAACAATACAGATACTCTCCCAGGCTTCATTAACAATTACATACTACAAAGGGACAATGTCAGAATAGATGAAAACCCACTGAAACCTAGAAGAGGCAGATCATCAAAGCTGGCACACAAATGTCATTGTAACTTTCTGCTTCGGCTTGATTTGCTATATTTCATTCATATTACAGCACTTTCAAAAGGGAACACACCAATGAATAGCTGGACTGCAAAGCAGACTTTACATCTCTGTTGATAGGCTAATGTAGGACAGATATGCCAAGAAAGTCAAACAGTGATGATAAACATTTACGACTTGCCTAAAAGTATGTATGTATACAGCCAAAGTGTGGTCTAATGTAACTTAGATAGAGGACATCATTTACACATTTCTTTGGTAAGTGTGAGAATATCATTGATGCTGTTGACTCGGTGACCAAACACCCTTCATAACCTTTTGGCTTCAGTGAACAATTTTGTTAATGGTCTTCCTCAGTGTCACTTCAGTGAGTCTATCAGAAACTCCCCATCTGCACATGACACATTTTGTATTCTCCAACACCCTTTCACACAATACTGCCCTGGAATGGGAAGACCACAAATCAAGCAACAGTGGCTATCTCCTTCAAATCACTATCTGAAATCATCTGAGATTCACATGAACATACTAGAAGCTCGAGAAATAACTTTGGGTGATTAATTTTACAGAATGTTATTGCAATTAGCATGTATGACTTCCTAGTGTTAAAGCCACCAGGACTGAGCTGAACATTTGACAGCTTTGCTAACACTCTATCATGTTTGCTATATGATTAATAGATTTACTGGCTGCAGTTTAGCAGTGGGTACTGCGTGGATCACAGAACATCCTCATCATCAGCCTATTATTTTGGCCAACCTTCACATTCTGGGTTGCCATATATTTTCTTTCCCCAACCCCTTGCTGTCACGGTTTGAGGCTGGGCCGGCCACCAACGAATGACAGACGCTCTCTACTAACCCCTCTCCCCTCCCAAAAGGGAAAAGGAGAGAGAACAAGGGAGAGAGACTTTACAGTTTGGAAAAGAAAACTAAAACAGCTTTAATGGAACAATAACAATAAAAGAAAAGATAAATAATAAGAATAAGGAAAAAATGAAATACATACAATATGTACAAATATATACAAAACCAATACCAAACCCAACTCCCCCCACCCTGATGACGATACGTCACCACCACACCACAGGGCTGGCACTGGGGCAGTCCCAGGCGGCACTCGGCAGCAGACAGGGATGGGATACAGGAGCTGGACTCAGGCACTGGATTCAGGGATGCACGGATCAGTCCTCCTCAGATGTCGGCCATCGAAGAAGAGAGGAAGAGACGAAGAGCGCGAGACCCTCGTGATCTCTCAGCTTTATACTGAATATGACGTCTATGGGATGGAATACTCTGTTGGTCAGGTTTGGGTCACCTGTCCGGTTCGCTCCTCCCTGTAGGTGCGACCCTTTTCACTCCCGGCACCCCAACATGGAGTACAAGATTTAGCAGTGACCTTGGTCGCCATAAGAACAAGTATAAGCAAGGGCCTCTCTGCATCCCATTCCTTGGTACGAACTATAAACATCAGGCCTTATCACTGCTAGGAGCAGTCACTGTCTGGAAAAACAGGCTGCTGTTTCAGAAAGTGCTGGTAGTTAGAGGAGACTTAACTGAAAAGTTAAAGCACTAAAACAGAATTAGTTCTGATTTAGCCCAAACCAGGACACTTGCAAAAGTTGTTTGTCACTGTGGCACCTTCCTTCCATTGACTGGAGCTTAGACACAAGTATGTGGCCTCCTCCACAGTGACCAGCAAGTGTTTTGCATGGATCCTCTGGCAAAACAAAGTTTCAATTGAGTCTGAGTAAAGAAAATAATATTAGAGACATCTTTATAAACTTCTAGTGCATTTTCAGCATGAACGGAGACCTTAAGTGATATCCAAATGTTATGCACAAGTAAAAAACACCCACAGTCTGAGGAAAAAAAGCAACAACCTATTTTTTTTTCTTAATTACTTAACGTATTTAGTTACCATGTTAGAAAACTTGTGAAAAACTTCGTGCCCTTGTAAGACCTGGTACTAGCCATCAAAAAATGTTGGTCCTGGTAGAATCTAAGATTGCTGTCTTTAAAATTTTACTATAGTTATCTCTTTTTCCTAGCTTTTATCGTTTTTTAAAATTCTGTTTCCCTTCTGATGATCTCAGAAGTGACTGGAATCAGTATCCAAACTTTTATGAGACTAAATGCTCAGGTTTGCTTTTAATATTGCAAAAATCTTGATATAGAGGCTTAGGGTCCCTGAATTCCATGGGAAATTCTGCCACTGACTGATATAACCTGACAAGACAAAGTATATTTTGGGCTCAGTGCTTTCAGCTCTGGGGTCCTCAGAACAGGAAAGACATTGACCTGTTGGAGCAAGTCCAGAGGAGGGCCATGAAGGTGATCAGGAGGCTGGAGCACCTCCCCTATGAGGACAGGCTGAGAGAGTTGGGGTTGTTCAGCCTGGAGAAGAGAAGGATCCGGGGAGACCTTATAGCGGCCTTCCAGTGCTTAAAGGGGCCCTACAGGAAAGGTGGGGACAAACTTTTTAGTAGGGCCTGTTCTGATAGGACAAAGGGTAATAGTTTTAAACTAAAAGAAGGTAGATTCAGACTAGATACAAGGAAGACATTTTTTACAATGAGGGTGGTGAAACATGGGCACAGGTTGCCCAGAGAGGTGGTAGAAGCCCCATCCCTGGAAACATTCAAGGTCAGGTTGGACGGGGCTCTGAGCAACCTGATGTAGCTAGAGATGTCCCTGCTCGCTGTAGGGGGGTTGGACTAGATGGCCTTTAGAGGTCTCTTCCAATCCAAACTATGCTATGATTCTATGATTCTAGGAATATGAACAGTTTTGTCCCCATTGAACGAAAAAACAATTTTCAGGCTGTAGAGATCTTTCTGTGGTGATTTTTCTCTCTTTCTTGTCATGCCCTGGCAGAAAAAGAGCTAAAAAATATCAGAAGTAGATTGCCTGAGAAACAGGCTGACAAAATTGTCATGTTATTTCAATAATATGAGGAAACAACAAGAGTCTTCCAGTAGAAGATGACGGAAGTGCAATTAGGAAGGAAAGTGCTTAATCTTCCTATTATATCAAATTTTCATGTTCTATTTCCTCCTTTAATTTGACTGAATCATGATGTCATGATAAAAGTAGACAATCTTTCAGCAAAGTATTGTATTGAATTTTTTATTCACTGTGTGTCGAGTGAAATAAAAAAAAAGATTATACTTCATATCTACAAAAATCTGGGAAAATCCTCTCAAGCTGTATGCTGTGATTGCATGGGAAGCATTATCTGACTGATCACATGTCGAAGTATTGTCCGAAGTTAGGGTAGGGTGGTGTGACTGTGCATACTTCCACAAGTCAGCTGGCCAAGGCCTGGAGATTGCAGGAAGCTGGAAATTGGAATTGGAAGACTGGATAGCTTGATGGACAGTCAGATCCATCCCCAGTCCCATCCAATCCCAAGAAAGGGATTCCAGTGACTTCTGTACGTTACAGGTATTTGTAGGTACCTCATCCTGTAAAAGCTGTGAGTGCTCTTGAACAGTGAACTCACTGAATGCAAGGTGCCTAAATGAATCGTGTTCTTCAACTGCTCATGGTACTGCACTCGTGGTACCATGACAGCAATACGTCTGATGTGCTAATGAATGTTTCCCACAGTGCCACTGACAAAGGGTGACTATTACTATCCTCATTTATACTTGGGGAAGCGCAACACAGAAACTGAGTAGGCCCAGGGGCAGACATCTAAATGTAGGTGTCTAAAGATGAGCTAAGAGCCTGAGCTCCCATGGCAATCAAAGAAGCTCAGAGAGCAGTGAAGCTCACCCTGCAGCAGGCTTCACTAAATTGCTCCATAGACTACATTCACTGTACTGTTCATTCACTGATTATTATTAATTCATTCATTGGTTATAATAGGAACTTAGACACTTAAAACTGTCCCGTTATTTCAACACAGGCGTCTAGGGCCATCTGAGATCACTTTTGACATCTGGCTGCTTTTCCAGAAGTACATGGGTCCTATATGCCGGTTCTATGCAAACGTGTCAGGTCTCCCAGAGGATCTTAGCTGGGCAAAACTCTTACCTGGGGGCAAAAGGATCAGGCCTAACAGAGGGAGACAGGGCATGTCATTTGGGGTTTGGTTTCTGTCTCCAGCTGCCTGAAAATAAATCACTGCAAACTTACATAATTGTTTGTAGGAGGAGGCTCTGCTTACTGTTAGGAATCAGTTTAGCTCCCTAACCAGTAGCACTCAACAACTCCTCAACAACTAGTAGCATTTGAGATGCTGTCAAGCTTTCTGCCTAACTGCTGGTTATAGGCCTTTTCCAGGTCCTGTGCCAGCCTTGGGTGGCTGCACCAGGCACCCTGTCACATTTTAAATGACATTAGGTGTCTATATGGGCAACTGAATCAAGCCTTTCTTGTTGACTAAGATACCGGTTTGTCCTTTTTGTTGATAAACACTGGCAACCACATACTGTGTTTTCTTATGTCCAGATCCCTGAGGTTCTGCTGCACTCTGCATGCTCATTAAATACAGTTTTATTTTTCTACTCTAAATATTAAATAATAACTCATTTGAATTGGTAATGGCTTTAAGCAGAGGCATTTCAATCAGAAGCAGCAACCCTGCACATTCTTCTTATGTTCTTTTTAATGCATTTATGCATAACTGAGCTGGTTGAGCAGAGCAAAAGAAACTTCTTCCTGTTTGTGAAATGTCACTGTGACATCCTGGGCATGGGGTATTGGAGTCTCAAGAGAAGCTAAGTGCAGCAAATGTACCTTGTCCAGAAGTGGAGCTGCACCCATTGGCTAGATGCATATGACGCACTTTCGACATGCCTTATGTGCGTGCTTTCGTTGGTGATGGGGCAAAAGTGACTCACTACTGTGTGGGTTGGCTATCAGCTCAGCTGAGCCTTCTGACTTCAACACAGCTTCTTAATTGACTCTGACAAGTCCATATCTATCTTTTATATAATATTTTATAATGCCCTAAGGTCAAAATAAAGTTCTGCTCCTCTTGCTTAACCTTCTTTTACAGAAGATTAAAAAATGGACTAAACCAGCTGGAACTAAGTATTATTTAGGTGAATGTACTGTAAAGAAACATTTTGTTTCTTTGCTGACAAGCAAACTCTGTAACAAATGAAATAACAAACTCCGTAAATATCAGAAAACCTGCATTGCCTGTTAGGGAATGTAAAGCTCATCAAGTGCTATTCCTTGAGTGGATGGCAGGTGCTTTCATTATTGGCCAGAGAAGTCACTGTGTGTGTGCATGTGAAACAACCAAAGCCCATGGTCACTGTTCTGTAGTGCAGGGTTGCCCTTATGTTATGGAGTACTGTAGCTATTACAAATGCTAGTACTTAAAGTCAGGAAGCAAACAAGTAAATAATGATTTTAAGATAAATTAATATGACACTGTTCAGGAGCTGGACAAATGAAGTAACTAGGAGCTGTTTACCAGGAGCTCCTCTGATTTGTATTGCTCTGTTTCTCAGCCAGCGGGAGAAAGCAGATTAGCAGATAGTTTTCATGAGTACTCTGTCTCTGTACTGAACTATGGGAAACACTAAATTTTGCAGAACATTATGAAAATAAAAAACAGTGAATGCCAAGGATATCAGATGTCCAGGCTCTTGAGGTACTGTGCATCTATCTAACTTCACTCATCTTGGTTTTGAGTGTCTTGTTCAGGCTAGTCATCTATCTAGTCATCTGTTATCCATGGGGAAAGAGAGTGACCCATGTGGTACCTCATGGTTGATTAATCTCTCCTTAGATATCTCTTTTAGAATAGGATGAACTGTCCTCTGGAGATGCTAGTCTCTCTCTTACTAGCTTAGTCTGAGGCTTAGCTTTTAGATGACTGAAGTTTGAGAAGATGAATCCTATTCTTAAATTTTATTTTGAGGAGACAGGTACTAGCTTTTTTTTTCCTTATGTTTGTGCAGTGACTGGCCACCAGTTTTGACAAGCAGACCATGGTTTATGGCAGAAACTCTCAAGTGCTACTGCAACCCCCCTTTTTTAAAAAAAATCTTACTAATTTCATTGGGTATTATTATAGTTCAGTTCTTTGGGCTGATGTTAAGTACTTTCTAGCCCAAAATAAGGATGTAGATAGATGATCAGAAAGATAAAAGATCAGAAATGTTTTTAACAACTGAAATAATGACGACGCATATATGTTATTTGCTGCAACATAGATAGATTGATAAGTAGATGGATAATGGAGAAGAGGTAATTTTGTGTTATCTGAGCATATTTGTCATATGCTTCATTTACTGTAGCTCAAAAATGAAGCCACTTATTTTAAAAGTAGTGTGGTAACATCAGAAAATTGCATCTGAAGAAAATGAAGCCCAAGTTAATTTCAGTGAGACCACAGTGACTTGTAAGTTTGAATGAGGAGAAGGAAACAGATCGACTTTCTAGGAGTCCCCCAGCAGCTTAGTTGAAGGCTAACATGGTGCCATGCAGGCACCGAAATCATAAAGGCTGTTTATTATGACTGTGCAGCTAAAGTAATAGCAAGTTTGAGACTGTGGCTGATAAACAGCAAGATAATGACAGAGTTGCCTGCAGCCCATTAAAGAACCAAGGAAAGACGGAAGTCTGCCATAAGGTTTCTGCAGCCTGACATAGATGAGGTGGTGAAAACTGGGAGATATCCAGATCAGGCTTTAACAGATAACTATTAAAAATTGAACACATGGATCTTTCATGCGTACGTAGCCTGGGGCTAAAGATAGTCACCAACTAAAAAATGTGTGCTGAAAGATAGTAAGAGAAGAGGGAAAATGCGTCAGATAAGTACAGGGAATAATTTAAGTGGCTGGGAATGTGCCAAAGATCATGCAAAAATATTGCACCTAAATTAGCGGAAGGTGAGGACTGCAGGAGCTAGAATAAAGGCAACAGGCTGGTTAGAAAGGGCAAACATTATGTGGGAAGGAGAGTAGGGACGTTGGCTTTTAGTTAAGCAGAGGGGAACTGCACTGCAAACAAAAGTGAACAGCCATGTGTGCTGGAGAGTTTATCAGTCTTGGGGCTTGCTGTGCCATCCCATCTGTACATCACCATCTGTGCAGATTAGGTGGTCTGGTTCTGCTAAGAGCCAGCATGACCAAACGGTTAGGGAAGGAGCACAGAAAGGGAATGGGAGGGATGGTGATACTAGTGAGTCAGCAAGAGATATGTCTGCTGCTGGTGGTACATCTCTGTGGCTCTGGCTTTTAGTTCCCATGAGGAAATTACGGGTTTCAGATGCAGGATAAAAAGGAGACATGGGACAGTACTGATCAAAAACTTTGAATCCTGATGAGAGTGGAGGAGGAAGAATCAAGTATTGCAGCCCACAGGCTCAACGATGATAGGGTACATGGTGGAAGCTCATCACATGAATACAAGCTGCTTGTCCCCTTTCCTCCCCTTTTCGACTATTCTTCAAACACACACCTCCAACCACTGCTTCCCACCCATTTCTTGACCCATTTGCTTTGTCTGAACACTGATGGTTTTTATTCTCAACTGTGTGGGAAGACTGCTTTAACCATATAACCCTATTACAGGGTTTACTAGTGTACCCAACTTCAGGTGATAATTAGCTTGCCAGAGCTCTGCAGCACTTCTCCCATGGGGGATGGTGATTGCTGTCTAATTCTTAGGCCACTTAAGTGTTTCCTCAGGGCTCCTAACAGCCCCTCAGGCCCGTGAGGTGCTGTGCTGACACCAATGAGGAGCATGAGACAGGCTTGGAAATCTTCCCGCTTAGAGCCACCACCAAGATCAGGACCTCAAACAACAGAGCACCCAGTACTATAATTCCATAAATGATACATATGAAAATGACATAAATCATTGGCCAAACTGTTCTGGGTTTGGGGGCGGCTTTTTTGTTTTTTTTTTTTTTTCCTTTTTTTTTACATTACTATATTAGAAGGGTGTGAAGACAAATCTGTGATAGGTGAGGTCTCTTGCTAAGGAAGCTCCTCTAATATGAAGCTGACTGCCTCTAACTGACTGAATTTTAAATCTCAAGTTGTTTTGTGGTTTGGTGTCTGGCGAGGTTTCGGGGGGGGGGGCGCCCCCGGGCAAGGCCAGACCTGTGGCACCTCTGCGAATAACTATTTAAGAGTGAAAGAAAGGTTCAGCGAGGGTTTTTTTTGTGAGGGGAAGAGAGGAGGGGGATGTGAGAGAGACAGCCCTGCGGACACCCCGGCCAGTGAGGCAGGAGAGGGGGAGCTGTGCCGGAGCAGAGGTTCCCCTGCGGCCCGCGGTAAGATGGCGGCTGAGCCCCCGCAGCCCCTGGAGCCCAGCGCTGCCCCAGCCGTTGCCCTGCGGCCCGCGGAGGGCCCCGGGCCGGAGCAGGGACCGGCCCGGAGCAGCGACCGGCCCGGAGCAGCCGTGACCGGGCCGTGGCTCCGAGGCAGCCCGCGCTGGAGCCGCCCGTCGGCGGGAGGGCGGCAGCCCCGGGAGGGACCCGCGCTGGGGGGTTCTGGGGAGCTGCGGCCCCGCGGGAAGGACTCGCGTTGGGGCCGTTGGAGGAGGAATGTCTGCCGGGAGAGGGACCCCGCGGTGGGGCAGGGGAGGGCTGCGAGGGCCCCTCTCCTGAGGGGGAAGGAGCAGCGGAGACCCCTTGTGCCGGACAGACTGTGACCCCCATTCCCTGCCCCTGCGCTGCTGGGGGGGAAGAGGGAGCAGAGCTGAGCCGGGGAGACCGGAGGGGTGGGGGGGGAGGTGTGTTGTATTTAAGACCTGGTTGTGTCTCTCGTTATCCTTGAGGGTGGTGGTTGTTTTGTGTTAAATGTATGTTGTTATCTCCAAGTTGAGTCTGTCTTTTGCCCGTGACCATAACTGGTGAGTGAGCCCTCCCTGTGCTTTGTCTCGACCCTCGGGCCTTTTTGGTTGTATTTTCTCCTCCCCATCCCTCAGGGGAGGGGGTAGGGGTGAGCGAGCGGCTTCGAGGGGGGGGGGGGGGGCTTTTTTTGCCAGCTGGGTGGACTCAAACCACGACAAGTTGTTGACAGTCATCCTTCCCATCAGGCAATAATAGCTTTTTAACACATCTGGTAATCAAACATTAAAAATTCCCTCCCAACCAAGCTGTGAGAACATGAGAGTAGGCAGCCCACAGGGTATTTAAAACATCAGATGACTGGATGAGAAAAGAAGGCTTGTGTGGGCTAGCAAGTTTAATAAGCAGTGCAATATTTAGTAAGTCTCCATGCTTAATAGTGGTTTCTTTATTGGAATAAGATATCCAGCAAAGTCTGTCATTACTCTGAAGTATACATTTATTTTAATTTACTTCCACCCAATTGTGTGTTCTACTCTGAGTGCTCTGGAAACCCACTCTCTTACAACGTGCCTCTTTCTGAAGATCTCTGATCATTGCATGTTCAGATCTCTGATCATTGCAATTTCACCCTGGCAGTTTATGGTGTACTACAATATTAAACCTGACAGGAATTAGTAGGAATTTAAATTTTTTTAGTCATAATTTGTTTTTTCCTATCATCAAATATGTCTACATGGATTTGACTATACAATTCTTAAAAAATGTCATTGCACTTTTCTAATGATTGTAAATGTACATTAAGTTAGTGCCTGTCCAGCAAAATACAAGGCAAGTCTTCAACTTTATCTGAAGTCTAACTTAAGTGTGACTATGGAAGATAAGGGGAAAAAGCAACAAATCTTGGAGTTGCTTTTTCCTACCCTTCATATAGGATGTAAACCTACATATATTCTCCATCTTGAACAAATTAAAAAGTTAAGGAGTAATTTGCAATATGTAGGTAGTTGCAGAATAAATACTTGGAAAGACAAACATCTGTGCCCACCCCAAAATCTAATATATATGTTTAAAACTAAAATTTACATTAACCTTACAAGATCTGTTTGTGTCTTCAGATATTTAGCCACTTCCTGGAAACCAGGCCTACTTAGTGATGGAGAAAGTAAATAGTGTTAACTCTGACAGTGATTTCAATGAATGAATTCATCCAAACTCTATCCAAAAGTAAGTACAGCATTGGTGGATTATGAGTATGGCCCTGCACTTTGTTATTACAGAATGAAAATTAATGCCGGATAGTTTCATTAGGGTATCAAACCAGTAATGTCAGAGATCACCCTAAGCAGTCCCTACATGTTGTTGTCCAGAAATGGTTAGTGACACAAATATGTGTCCCTCCCTCCCTCCCTTTCTTCCTTCTTTCCTTTCATGCTCAGTTTCTTTATCCTATTCTCTGCTGTAAAACGGTGTACTTTAGACTTAAGTGAGTTACTGGGGATTTTCTGACCAGCACGACAGTGAAATAAAATAGCAGGGACTAAGTAAAGGATTTGAAAAATGTCCACAGCCAGGACTATGCACCAGCCATTCATCACCACATGCAAGAAGGCGGATTGTGCCTTGTCAGTGTCTTGGTAGGGTTCACCGTCCCCACTCCCTCAGTGCTGGCCAGTGTCAGACAGGATGATGGACTTTCCAGCATGTTCATTCCCATGAGCCAAATTTGCTGGGGATCTTAGGTCATTGTTTCTATCCCCCTTCCTCACTTTGATTTCTTAAGGCAGGGATGAAGCTAGTGGTAACTAGCCCTGGAACTAATGGTAATGAAGAAAAAGGAAGAACGTCGCTAATTTTACATCCTAATTGGCTTTAGAATGCAGAGGAAAAACAATTGGTTTGCAAGGGTGAAGGTAAAGGTAGGATCTGGTACTTCATCTGTAGCTTTTTCTACTTCTGGCCATTATTAACACTCAAAATCTTGTTTGTGAGCAAAGAGGAAGCACAGCTTATATAAATTTATGTATATCCAGTAATTTATTTTTAGTATGCTTGAAATCTAATCATTCTTTATCTACATAGAATTGTTACAGAAGAAGAAAGAGTAATAATGCAGTTATATGTGAATCTACATCTGGGTGTACTGGAAACATAATCTACACATGGCAGCTTTTCCATCACTTCATGTCTGTAAGTCCAAGTTGTGTAATCTTTAAAAAATATTCTGAAGGAAGAAAGGAAAAGGAGGGGTGTAAAACCTGCTGCCAAAAATGACCTGGCAAAATCATGTAAATTTGAGTTCTGCAGGAAGGCAAGCAAAATTGTCTATCAAAATTATGCTGTCTCCCAAAGCAGGAGCAGCTGTTTGGCTCAGTGGTGAGAGGAAAGTGTCCTCAGTTGCTCTCTGAGGAGGTTCCCTGGAGGTCCCCTTTCCTCAGAGATGAGATGGGACAGGCACAGAGAGCCTTACAGACAGCGTTTTCATCTCCTTATGCCTCCCTTGAAAAGGAAACGTGCCCAGGTACCCATCCCGTGTCCTGACCACTTTCCCTCATCTCCAACCTGAGCTCCAGCTTCATCTCTGTCTGCTTTTCTTACCTCGTCTTGCAAGCAAGGCCTCCTACACTCCTATCCCAAACCTTATTTGCCTCTTGCCCAAATAGCTGTGATCTCTGCTGCAGCTGGAGGGAAAGCTGCTGCCCACCAGCGTCCCCACAGTAGCTCTCTGTGTGCAGACACTTCCCTAGCAGCTTTCCAGGGATAGGGCTCCCTTCCTACCATGAGAAGAACAATTTCTTTCTGTGTCATTTGAAGCTTGGATGAAGCCCTGGGTATCCCTTTGTCCTAGGTTACAGTGTAAGATGTGCCCCCAAAAAAGTATTCTATTACCATCTTCAGGAGCTGTTGAGACCAGGTGGGGCGGTGCTCCCTGCCTCCCCCCACTGGACTATCTCCTGTTACTGGGCACAACAATGCCTTATCGCCTGACCCATCGGTAACTCGCTCCTGGACTATCTCCTGTTAATGGCCCATCAAGGAACTGCCTCACTACTCCCCATCCCATTGTGAGATGCTCCGCCCGGGGGGAAGGAGCCAAGCAGTCCATGCCTGAGATTTCGAACACCCTAGCAGCCTTCTTCCACTGGGTTCCCAGAGGAGTTTTTCCTTCCCTGGAGTTCCAGAGGACAAGAGCTACCTACCTACCACTGGACCTTCGGAGGAAGACCAGACTGTTTTACCTGATCGCTGCTTCCACAGCACTACATCCATCGCTTCAGGAGGACTGCAGCCAGCATCTTATCGGACTGCTACTGCCACCCTAACAGGGTGTCAGGTTGTATTCCTGACTCTGTCAGTGTAAACCAGTGGGTTGTTTTTTTTTTTTCCCTGCCTTGTTTGTTTTTTTTTTTTATATATATATATATATATATTAGTAAAGAACTGTTATTCCTATTCCCCACATCTTTGCCTGAAGGCCCCTTAATTTCAAAATTATAATAATTTGGAGGGAAGGGGGTTGCATTTTTCCATTTCAAGGGAGGCTCCTGCCTTCCTCAGCAGACACCTGTCTTTCAAACCAAGACACCCTTTTAGCCATTACTACTGATATTCAAATAGCCTCTATCTCTACCTGCTCTGTCACTGCTTTCTGTGTACTCTGTCATGCCTGTATGAGCCTCTCTGCTGGTTTTGGCTGGGATAGAGTTAATTTTCTTCACAGTAGCTAGTATGGGGCTGTGATAGGTAGAGACACGGACAATTTAAAGTGTCAAAATCCAATGCGAATTTTATTATATTAGCAAGCGAACAAGAGCAAAGGCAGCGCTGGGCGGCCGGGGAGTCTGCGCTCCGCCAACGGCTCGCGCCTTCCCGCCTCGTGTAAGCACATTATATACAGTCTCATTTCCTGCATTCGTGATGTCGCAATCAGGTCGATACTCTGCGCATGTTCCTTCTGTTGCTGGGGGGTCTTTCTCTGCCTCCTGGTGATCGTAAGGATGAAGGCTGAAGGTCTTCCTCGTTGCCCTGTGGGTGGACTTATGCAAGAATGTGACTACTCAACCCCCTCAGCTACGGGTCCTGTTGACTTATGCAAGAATGTCCTTCGGTTGGGCTATCAAGCCTTGCGGGCCCATAAATCTTCCATCCATACCTTCCCATACAGGTTTAATGAACAAAGCACAATATGTTACTTATTACAGGCCATGTTTTGGATTTGTGCTGCAAAGAGTGTTGATGACACAGGGATGTTTTTGTTCCTGCTGAGCAGCGCTTACAGAGAGCCAGGGCCTTTTCTGCTCCGCACACCACCCCACCAGTGAGTGGGCTGGGGGTGCACAAGGAGCTGGGAGGGGACACAGCTGGGACAGCTGACCCCAGCTGACCAAAGAGATGTCCCATACCATAGGATGTCAAGCTCATCATACAAAGCTGGGGGAAGAAGGAGGAAGGGGGGCATGTTCAGGTATGGTGTTTGTCTTCCCAAATAACTCTTAACACATGATGGAGCCCTGCTTTCCTGGAGATGCTGAACACCTGCCTGCCGATGGGAAGCAGTGAATGAATTCCTTGTTTTGCTTTGCTTGTGTGTGCATCTTTTACTTTACCTATTAAACTGTCTTTATCTCAACCCATGAGTTTTCTTGCTTTTACCCTTCTGATTTTCTCCTCCATTCTGATGCTGGGGGAGTGAGCGAGTGGGGTTAAACCACGACAACCTATCATGCTGTTGGCTTTAAGAGGAGACCATGAGGCAGTGGCAGAGGCCGTGTGATGTTCTGGTTCAGTTGTAACTTGCTTATACAGACTCCCTGGTACTCAAGCAGTTTTGTCAGATTGCATTGTTAGAAATACAGTACATCATATAAATAAAAACTTTAAAACTAGCACCACAGAGCAAAATTTCCAGTACAGGTTAATATCCATGGGATGCAATAAACGAAGTTAAATAGATGATTTTTTTTAATTTAAAATTGCTCTGAGATATGTGGAGGGAAAGAAGGTTATAGCATACTAGTTTTATAGAAAAAAAAAAGTGAGAGAATTTTGCACTGAAGAGAAGGAAATTCTAATTCCTGTAAAAATAATGTAACTGACACAAAGCGTATACTTTCCACTGTTGTTTAAGTGATGTGTTTATGCACCCTTGATTGCTCATCTTTCCCATGCATCTGGGATGTTTCATAGACCCCCGTGAGTAGTAAACCCAAACATTAATGCTGTCTGCTTAATTATCTTTCTTAGTTGATCAAGCCTGTGGCCTGGCATTTCTGAGTGATAGTCTTTCCCAGATCAGACAGCATTTTCTCTGTTCTTCCAATTTGGACTCATTTCCAAGTTATCCTCTTCCACTGCTCAGAATCTCACTTGAATCACTCTAGTCCTCAGGGTTTCATAGATGAACTCACAGCTGATACAAATCTAGATGCTTGTTCTGTTTATGAACAAGTTTCTGCGCAACAAATGTCTGCAATAGCAGCAAGCTAAACCAGGGCCTAAAAATGTCTCTTCTGCTGCCATGTTCATACTGGGATGAACTGAGCGCAATAAACAGAACATTAACCTCACCCTAACAAGTTAATATCTGTCAGCTTAGCCAAAGCAACTCATTATAACTAGCATTGTGATACAAACCCAAATTCAAACAGATCAGCTTAAACTGCAATACGAGTGAGCATCTGTCCACATCTCAGCTACCCTGTGATCTTCATCCACACTAGGTGTCTTTCAAATGACTTGAACACAAGTACACAAGTTAATTATGCTGAAGCTTCTCTCAGTATAGTCATGGGTTCTGCTATTTTACTTAAATACCTAGGCCTTCGAGTTAGCTGAGTGCTATGGCACCTTAGTTGCTTTATCAGTAAGCTTGTATGTGGAAAAAAGCAACAAAGCAAACAAAAATCCTTTGATAAATAACCCAATTATTTTCAAAAGCAAGAAGTCAGGTAAATAGAATTTTAAATATATTATTTTAAAATGTAATAATTTTTGTCCATTCTCAAGATTTTGGAGTGCTCTAGACATCACCTGGATGTCTTATCTCCATGACTATTTCTACTGTGGAAAACTGTAAAGCAGTGAAATGAAGTTGTGTGACACATTAATCCCATCACTCAGGTACGCTGGGTGTATTTATGCCACTGTATTCATGCAAGTCTGGTCCTCCCCAGGAGCAAACACTGAAGAAATATCAGCCAGTCCCAGAGATGGGCTTTGGGGACGTGGTTGCAGGGCCAATGGCAAAGAGATGTAAGGGTTGCACCCACACAAACACACGTGCACATGTGATATGCTTAGAAAAGGGACTTTGGTGTCCGTGACTGAATATGAGGAGGGAAAACCATCCACTGAGGTGGGTACAGTTCTTGGGAGACAGCGGTGGTGGTTGGACAGGCCTTGTTAAAGATGTTTGTTAACCGTTAAACTATTGGTTGTGCTTTGACAGCAAGAGTCCCGAGCCAGGCCAAGCCACCTTCATTTGGGCAGAAAGGAGGTCGATCACATCCAGGCAGGTGTTTGGGACAAGGCCTTGGGGCTTTTGCCCTAGGAAAAAACCTACTGCCCCCAAGAAGAAAGACTTGCAAAGGAAAGGAGGACAGGATGGACTAAGCCTGGCACAAATGTGGTAGATGCAATAGCTCCCTTTGAGAGCTTTTCAGTGTGGAGCGTGGTAGAAGCTCAGATTTCTCTTTTCATTCATATTTTACGGCAAAATCTTCCATTTCATCATAACTGCACAGGAAGCTCTGTGCACAGTCTGTGAGATTCCCTGTTAAGGGATAATTTTCTTCATGAAGTGTAATGTCACAGTGTACTTTACAGTCTCTGCCCACCCTTATTCAGGCCTCTCTCTCTGCCAGCACTTCCTTCAACACAGCTATAAGTCCCATTAAAGGAGGTTACCAGCTTGAATAAAGAAAAATGTGTTCTTATATACATTTACCAGTGTCACTCCAGACAAGGCATTTTTATGGCAGGCATTTGGGTGATCTCCAGCAAAAGAAACTGTATGTCAGTTATGAATACTTTTGGAAAAAACCCTGTCGGACTGTTACAGGCCACAGAGCAGTACTCAGCTGTTACTGCAAAGCTGTCAGCTGTGATGACAACACCAAGCAGTGGCTGCTTCTAAAATTCAACCTTTGCAATGGGAAGCTAATAATTTTTGGAGCCAGAAGCAAGTCTTGAGCAGGTGCCACATGAAGAAAGGTAAAGGATTAGTGTTAATATTTTCTTGAAGGAACACATCTTGTAAATTACAGGCCATCAGGTAATTTTCACTGAAAGAAATGTCACTTGTTGCTTTAAACAATATCGCAGAGGCCTTACTTAAAAAGTACCCTTTTAAAATGTAAACCAACTTTTTTGTACTGTTGATGTTTACAGTATCCAGCTTTTGGATTCCTTCCTGTCCTTTGGAAACAGCATAAACTAGAAAGCCCTCCCCATACCTATCCAATAGTAATGGGGCCACCTTTTAGTGTTAGTAATAGTTATGGACTGGGTTTAAGAGTTTGCTCCACACAAACATCTTTGCATCTTTTTTCTCTGCTTCTGTAGAAAGTTGTCTAACTACATAATATGTCTGATAATAAGGATAAAACTATCTTATAAGTAATTTGCTTTCAAAATTATGCACTCCAGACTTTCTTGTCAGGACAGTCTTCTGAAATTCAGATAGTTACTAATTTAATATTTTGCCATTTTTAAATCTAGTTAAAACTTTTGCTACTGTTCATCTTTACTATACATATTTCGTACAAGAGTGACTCAAGTCCCAAGGAAAGTGCTAATAATTACACCTAGCCACATCACATTGTACTCCACTGGTGGAGCTTAATCTGACATTTATGACTTTATAAAACACAGGATTTAGGTGATACATACATCTAGATACATCTAGAAAGACATTCTTATTGGTATAAAATTTGCAAAACAATCCTGGCTGTCTCCATGCAGCACAACAGCAGGGATGACACTTTATGGAACAGAAGTACTGTAAGTGAATGGATGTCACTGCAAATGCATTTCCCCAGGAGAAGCTTCTGCTGAATTGTCTGATGTGCTGTGTATCGAAACAAGTGCAAAGCAAGGACCATCCCAGTCATGGCATGTTACTGGAAATGCAGTATCGGAAGCAATCTGTGCTTTATGAAGGCAAGTAGTGAAAGATGCCTTACTTTAAATACTGCACCTGCTGCTCTCTTTTCAGGTGAGATATACAGGAAGGCAGAAAGCATTCAGGTAAATCCTGTCTTTTGGAGCTGAAATGCATTAAAATTTGCAACATTTGGAAGAGCATTTTGGGATATATACCTTCGGGTAACTTAAGGAGGAGACTGGGAGTTTGCTGAATTAAACGCTTGTCAAGAAACCAATGTTGTAAAGCCAGCTCTGCCATCCCATATATATGAGTGTGGGATGTGTGGGAACTTGGAGCTTAACTGGCAAGCTGCAGTGAGGCTCTCTCCAAGCGCTGTGCTGGGAAGCTGTCCAGGGGATATTGACTTCTGGTTTTCTGGATCCAGGAAATAGTACTGTCAAGTCCTGAGGGGTAAAACTAATCCTTATTTAATTAAGAATTTTGATTGACTGAGTTTGGGGAAACAGGATGGTAACATAATCACAAATATCTTGAAAGCAAAATATGGGAACTGAGATGCATGTCCCTGTCCAGCCACTTGTCAGTAAAGATACATTCTTTGTCTCCCTACCCTTGCAGCTGCTGAGGATAAAACTGTAGCCTCCTGGCTGCAGTAGGATCAGTGTGAAAAGAGCTGGGAGGCAGCTTTGGTAGAATTCATGAAAGACATCTGTCAGCAGTGTTTTATAGCATTAACTGTGCTACCAGCTTTGTTAGAAGAAAAAATGAACCTTTGTACTGGGTCTGCTTGGGATGGAGTTATTTTCTTTAAAGCAGCCTGTATGGCACTGTGTTTGGCATTTGTGACCACATCAGTGTTGATAACACACCAATGTTTTAGCTATGGCTGAACATTGTTTGCACAGTGCCAAGGGCTTTTCTTTTTCCCACTCTCCCCACACCAGCAAGGCTGGGAGGGGACACAACCAGGACAGCTGACCCAAGCCAGCCAAAGGGCTATTCTATACCATATGATGCCATGCTTGAGCTGTAAAAGCCCGGAGAAAGACAGAGGAAAGGGGGATGTCTGTGGTTATGGCATTTGCCTTCCCAGGTATCCATTGCACACAACAAAGCCTTGCTTTCTGGAAATGGCTGAACATTTGGCTGCTGATGGGAAGTAGTGAATGAATTACTTATTTTGCTTTGCTTGCAGGTGCTGCTTTGCCTTACTTATTAAACGGTCTTTAACTCTACCCATGAGTTTTTCTTGCTTTTACCCTTCTGATTCTCTCTCCCATCCCACTGTGGGAGGAGTAAGCGAGTGACTGGGTGGGGACTTACCTTCTAGCTGGGGTCAAGCCACCATAACCTTGTGATGAGGCCCTCACAAGTTCTTTCCCCTTCCTCTCCCTCCAAATCTTCATCTCAAATGTTTTTGCTTTTCAACTTATACAAGTAATGCTCAGGAGAGACTCAATAATGGACCAAAGTAAGAAACATGTAAGTATGCAGCTGCATACTTAATTCATGTGCACAACTATGAGGACACATGCAAAGGAGACACTCAGAAATGAAGACATCTCTTGAGTGAGCTGTTCATTTGATTCTGAAACAATAATTTCCCAAATGCTATTTAATGTGAGTGATGTAACTGCTCTGTTGGTGTGGCTGACCTCTTGGAACTCTATGCCAAAGGCTGTCCGCAGTCGTAGCCATGCAACCGCATTGATTTCAGTGCAATTGCGCAGGCATGGCCGCAGACAGAAGCTCACCTCGGTAGCGTACCTTCCTCCGCTGCATAATCACCCGCTGTTTAGGTCTTATTTTTGCCGTCATGGTTAGTTACTGCTTGCATAACTAATATGACAACGTGTGGGTCCTTCTGTTCTCCAGCCCGTATAAAAGCACATTGTCCTGAGCTGATGCCAGGTCATGCTGGGAGGGCTTCCTCCTAAATTACTTCCTTTGTTTCCTCACTCATGAGAATCCTTTTTGCAATTTGTCAGATAAAATTTGATTATTATTTTGCTTTACAACAGTGTGAAAATAATTAATTGAGAATGGCAATGGTGAGGAAATGTTTGAGGAGCTACAAAAGTTCTCTGCCAAAATGAAAGGTGGACTCTTGGAAGAGCTTAGTGTTGAGATCATTCTGGTCCCACAGCTGAGACCATTATAGTGCAAGTAGACTCACAAACTTTTCTAGCTAATTTGCTTAATTATCCTCACTGTTAAAAGTCATCCCATTTCTAGTCAGAATCTACTTGTTTTCAGCTTCCAGCTGTTGGATTCCATGAGAGTCCTGAATTTATTGTGGTGAGGTTATCTGATCAGGGACCTTGACCTTCCTAAAGGAAAAGAGGAAGCCAGAAACCAAAATATACAGACGCACAGACCTGACAAAACAAGCACGGAGATAATGACAAGAAACAAACCTTGCCAGTCATATTAATTGATGGGCTATCAGCAGACTACAGGCAACACTTCTAGGAAGATCAGCCTGGACTTTGCAACAGATAAGACTGTAAATCAGGAGAGACTGCTGGCTGGAAGGGGTGTGGGAACTGATAGAGCTATAGAAACCCATGCAGGGGAAGAGAGTGGAAGGAAGAACAAAGAGGAGGGGTAGACAGAAAAGGGTATATAAGGGGCCCATTTTGTGTAAAACGGGCCTGATCAGTATGCTTGTCTGGCTGAGCCCTGCACCTCATCACCACAGTCTGTCCTATCTTCTTATTAAATCTGCTCTCAACTATCTCTCACTCTTTATCCCATGTATATGCTTGCTGCAAGAACTAAGAGCCAGCTGCAGATGAGACCTGTGGCGTCAGCTGCTGAAGTGAGTGAGGGTCCCTAGTTGGATGGGCCACAGCTCCCTGTCCTGCAGACTTTGTGCCCAGAATGCCAGCTACTGGAGGGCCTACTGTGAGTGGACTGGGCGCCGGTTACTGGAATCGATAAGGATGTAGGCACTCCTGGCCCATCACTCACTGGAGTGAGCGCAGCCTCAGCCTCTGCTGCTGGAGCAAATGGGGATCTTGGCTGCCAGTCACTGGGGTGGGAGTGTTGTATGTCCCGAAAACCAGCTGCTGGGAGGGACTGCCATGAATGAGGAGGATGAGGGGCTCAACACCAGCATCTGGACCAAGACTGCAAGTCACAGCCTGTGTACCTGGTGCCTTCTGCTAGGGGTGGCAACTGTCTGTATCTTCCCCAAACCTGGAATGTGTGGAGGGTGTGTGTGTATTCACTAGCAAATATCAAGCTGGACTAGTGGCAAGTAGGGTGGCCTCAGGTCTGGTTGGGGTATCAGGCAGACAAGGATCTGCTAGTATGCCCAGGAGGACTTGCAAGTGTGGAGTGTGGGATGAGTGTGTGAGTGTGCACATGTTTGCTATTAAGCGTCGAGCTGGACTAGCCAGGAAGCAGTGGACTGATGAAGCAGGTAAGAGGGACCAAGATCTGGGTAGGGGTACCAGCTGAAGAGGAGGAGCAAGGGGACACACACACACACGGACGACTTGACTATCTGCAGGGGGTTGGACTAGTTGATCTCTAAAGGTCCCTTCCAACCTGAACTGTTTTATGATTCTGTGAATTTCTAGGAGGGACCAAATAGGCCCATGCTCCAAGGACAGACACATCGATTTCTAGGGAGGGTTAAAGAGGGCCCTGCTCCACAGAGAGGAGGCCCTACAGGACCTGGAGCCAGCGCCTCGCCGGGCCTCTGAGGAGCCAGTGCAGATGGTCCTGTGGAGCCTTGCTGGGCTTCTCTGCTCTGGCTGATCTGATAGAACATTTCCTTTGTGGTGAGTGCTGTACAAAAGTCAGGAAACCTTCCACCATAGAAAGTGAGGCCTAGGAGGAGTGTGAAGCAAGCAACATAGCTGGGGAGCAAAGTGAATTTCAAAGGTATTTAAAAGATGTTTGCAGTCAAGTTTCCACTCCATCAGTTATTGTTATCACAGTACCCCACCACTCTCAAGACTATGTCTCTTTCTCTGTCTGGATTTTTTTCATCTTATTGCCTCCTTACACCAATGTGGTCTCATTTTCTGCGCCCTTGGATTCCTCCTGCAGTCAGTCATCCATGTGAGGTACAATGCTGTTGTGTTTTTCATCCCTTTCCTATCTTCCGTTTTCAAAGCTTTTCAACTGAGGGAGGTTCCTATTTCAGAAACCTCTTGGATTTTTCTTGGCAAAATCTGAGATTCCTCCCTCCTTGATAAGTAGTGTGTGCCGTTACTATATGCACCCATCTCCTCAAAATGTCATTTCAAAGCACATCTGAATGGTTTAGTGAACAGTCTGCAAATGAAGGACCAATTTTATAAATACTTTGATTTTTTTCAGCCTTTATCAGTCACGCTGTATGTCTTCAGCAGCTTTAATGACCTGTTGGAGGCAGAAGGCTAAAAAACAACAGTGAGAAGAAAAGTTTAGTAAATTCACAATTCAAAGCCCATTTCATCTGAGGCCATACATTACCATCTAATATCCATGTTATAACCCGTGAGACACAATTTACATGATGGATACTTTGATCTAGATCTTCATGGCTAGATATTTATGCACCCAGTTATGCAGAACAGCAGAAATCAGTGTTGTCAGGAAGCCTGTTAATAGCATCTTATGTATTCTAGGCTGGGACATAGAGTGCAGCAGGCTGGAGGCTACTTTAATAAACTACCAGCACATTGTACCTACACAAGATCAGCTGCTTCAGCCTCTTCTCACCCCTAACAGTTTGCTCCAGTAGGTATCAGGGCAGAAGACTGTTGGCACTGGCAGTGCTGACTCTATGCATCATGGTAATCAGCATTAGCCTCATGGCCTTTCTGCCTGAGAGGAGTGATGTGAACCTCTGTATAGTGGGATCTTAAAGATGAGATATGATTTTGTCTCTTTGTCATCAAATCATCCTCAAGGGCACTCCATTCCTTTCTCTGCACCCGTATGGGCAAGCTGGGGTTTCCACAAACCTACCTTGAATCCTGAAGAAATTAGATGCTGACTTTTAGTGAAAATCACTGTGGACTAGGCCCAAGACACCTTGTTCTCAGAGAATGAAGTGGACTGAGAGCTATATGAGAGTGTTGGAAGGAGGGAGATGAAATTACCTTCCATAGGGATAATAATTCCATTAAACTGCTTGTTCAAAAAAGACTAGATGGTTTGAGTCAATTCAATTGACTTCAACTGCCTGAAATCTGGATGTCTATTCTTAGTAAAATGTCTTTGTTAGGTACTTAAACTAGGTACCTACCATTTCACTTTGCAGAGGACCGTGGAAGTCTGACTGAGACTGGACATGTCACTTTTAGGAAGCAGCTGTCAGATGGGAAGAAACCTGTCCTTGGAGGACAATTGCACTGGGTTAATGTTAGAGAATCTGCTCTGGGCTGGGTTAGGGCCACAAAAATGATCAGAGCGATGGAACACCTATGAAGAAAGGCTGAGAGAGTTGGAGTTGTTCAGCCTGGAGAAGAGAAGGCTCCAGGGAGACCTTTTTACGCCTTTCAGTATATAAAGGGGGCTTATAAGAAAGGTGGTGAGAGATTTTTTACCAAGGCCTGGAGTGATAGGACAAGGAGAAACAGTTTTAAACTGAAAGAAGGTAGATTTAGATTGGACATAAGGAAGAAAGTTTTTTTTAATGAGGGTGGTGAGACACTGGCACAGGTTGCCCAGGGAAGCTGTGGATGCCCCCTCCTGGAAGTGTTCGAGGCCAGGTTGGATGGGGCTTTGAGCAACCTGGTCTAGTGGAGGGTGTCCCTGCCCATGGCAGGGGGGTTGGAACTGGATGCTCTTTAAGGTCCTTTCCAAGCCAAACCATTCTATGATTGTATGATTCTATGATGTATCTAGTCCACTTCTCTTTAGGCAACTAATCCTGCCTACAGTCCAGCTCCTCATTATTTTGGTGGGGGAAGTGACTTAAGCATAATTTGAGTCTTGGAAGAGGTAGGAACACTGTAAAGGTAAAGGGAAAATACAAATTTGAGGACAGATGAAGGGATAAGAGTATCTATGAATGGAGTGATGTTTTCTGTGGATGCATGTGATGTGTTTTCAATCTCACTTCACGCAGATCCCTTCCTGCACATGGCACAGTTCAGCTGCCCCCTCCATTCAATGCAACTGCTTGTGGAACTGCTCCAGCAGGAAAACCAGCAAGCAGTTGCGTCAGTTTAATGCATGGGGCAGTAGGTTGTGGCTCAGAGGCAAGAAACAGTGACTAGAGAAGAAGCTTCATATCATCTATAACCCTGGAGAAAAATCTCTGTGAAATTTCTTTAGATGAGCTCAGAATCTGGAAATCCTTTGTCCTGAAAGTGGACTTATATGAATGTTGCCACTGCATTTATGAAAAGGGTTATAAATTATCTGATGGGTAGGGGGAATCAACTTGCATTTTACAATGAAAGCCCTTCATTTGCTGTCTGAAGAAGGCCAGTAGTCCATCTTTTAGTGCAAACCCTTATACCTCTCAATGCTGTATAACACAGGCTTTTTACTGCTATTCATCACATGTAAATTTTTCTTTGTCCCAACGAAAACTTGCAGCTGTCAACACAGCCAACACTAACTACCAGGAAATGATCTGTCTGAGAAGGAAACGTTGCAAGCTATCAAGTCCCCACAATGTGCTAAAACATCCGTAGAGGCAGACTGCCAGGGGTTTATTATAAACTGTGGACCATATGTTCTCTTGGCTTCCATAGTTTTGAACAAGGAAATGTGTCATCAAATATTCCCGAAGGGAAGGGAGAATGCACTGTGCAGGGGAAGAATGATAATGATACTTCACTGGGATGGTACCTCAACATCTGCTTTCCTGAAGAGTGTGAAGGCTAAAAAGACCAATAGAGATATAAAAAGGGAGTTGTTACTAGAGCGTGGACAGGAATAAACTTGGCAGGAACTCCACCATATGGCAACCTCAGGAGATGTGATTGATGTCTGAGGAAAACCTGCTGTCATTCATGCTGGTACAAAGAAACAATAACCTTCTAATGTATGTATCTCTGTTAGCTGTAGTCAAGACAGGTATGTCAAGACGTGTATGTGTCACAAGATTCGAGGTGAAGCAGACAGGTAACCCCACCATCCAGTCTTGCTGACCATGCTGTTGAACTAGCTCTATATATAGGCAGTGTAGATGTGATTGGTGTTGAATAAGAACTGAGTCTGGCGAGACAGATCCACGTAGGAAGGAAACTGAACTGAGGCTACATCAATCTTTACCATCCCAAGCTGGTAACATTCCTTTACAGGCTAATGTTTTTCTATGCTGATACCAGACAGTGCAGGTAACATTGCCTGTTCCACTCCTGACTCATGCTGTCTCAAAACACCGAACTGCATGGGCTATGGCATATTTTTCTCCATTTACCTGACAGTTGAAGTCACTAGTACCCAAAATGACTCTCACAGTTTGGTGCAGAGTCCTTCAGAGATTGAAAACATGTTGACAAGCAGGCAGTAAGAGTGAATCAGCAGTGCCTGAGGTGGGGAGACCAATGAGTCCATTGGAAACAGAGATTGCAGGGCATGGTAGATAGCTTCAAGCATATGCTTACTAGGCAAGGTTAGGGGAGAAACCAAATTTTTTCTTGCAAAGTATGAGGTTGGCCAATTGACTGCAAACCAGAAATATAGTTATGAGACACACAAACCAAAACATATTTTGCTGAAGCACAACATAACTAAAAGAGGGCAGGTTCAGACTAGATATAAGGAAGAAGTTTTTTACAATGAGGGTGGTCAAACACTGGCACAGTTTGCCCAGAGAGGTGGTAGATGCCCTATCCCTGGAAATTCAAGGTCAGGTTGGATGGGGCTCTGAGCAACCTGATGTAGCTAAAGGTCATAGAATCATAGTCCCTGCCTATTGCAGGGGGCTCGGACTAGATGACCTTTAAAGGTCCCTTCCAACCCAAACTACTCTATGGCTCTATGATTCTGTGTTTATATGAATCTCATCATTGTTCTTAGCTGCTCCATAGGGTTGTGCTCCAGGAGCAGTCTTGGCTGACTGTGCAAAGGCAACAGCTCTAGCAGAACCTCCACCCTCTGGGGCGATCCTGTCAGAACTGAAACTGGTCCTCTCTTCACTAAAGGTCTTCTAATGCCTTGGCTGCCTTGTGGGGCTGGCCACTCTCTTTTTGTGTCTTAAAGTTACTAAGCGTTGCAGAAATTCTTATATAGAGGATTACGTATATAAAAGGTTCTTAAATATGTAAAAGTTCCCTCCTAGAAAGAACAGATTCCATGACTTTTAGTATAATATTCGTATTAGGCTTTATACCAATTATGCTTGTGAGCACTTACATGCCCTTCACCATTTCTTGGGGTACATAAACCAAGCTCAATAAAGGGAGGGACATTTCAGAGGGACATTTCCTTACTATTTTTTTTGTGTGTGTGGAGGTGGTCAGGTTTCTTTCTCTTTTTCTCTAACTTTTCTAACAATTTATTTCTTGGTGTTCTTTAATCAGTACATTCTTTCTGATTTTAAGACAGGTTTTTTGGGTTTTTAGCAGTTCTGAGATTGCATTTAAACTTTCTGAGTCATAATGCATAAACCATGGAAAAAAGTAATTGGTTTAAAAGAATGATTTTCAACTTGCAGTGATGAAGGTATATGTATTGCATGTCCGTAGCAAGGTTTTTGTAGTGGGGGAGATGCAATGGTGGCCTTTGTAAGGACATGCTGGACATAGCTGGTTCCAGCCCGTTCCAGCCAGCTCCACAGCGGACCCACCAAAGGAGACAGCTAAGCCCATCAGCCAAGGTGGTAGCACCTCTGTGAGACGATATTTGAAAGGGCCAAAAATGCCAAATGGAGAGAGGAGGAGGGAACACAAAGTGAGAAACAACAGAGGGAACACCAAGATCAGAGGAGGTGCTTCATGGTGTGATGTGAAGGACCTCATGCCAGAGCAGATTTTCCTGAGAGGACTACAACCCATGGATAACCCATGCTGGAGCACAGGAATGATGTAAGAAGGAAGGAGCAGCAAAGAAAAAATGCTATGTATTGACCATAACCTGCCCCCTTCCACACCATGCTGCTTACAATCGGGGCAGAGCAGTCTGGAGTGAAGGACTGAAGTTCAGCCTAGGAAAGGGAGGAGGAGATGTGTTGCTTTAACGTTTGTCTTTTTGTTTCTCACTACCCAAATCTACTTTAATTGGCAGTAAAATAAGTTCATTTTCCCCAAATTGAATTTGTTTTGCCCACAGCAGTAAGTAGTAAGCAGTCTTCCTGTCTTTACCTTGACCCACATGCTTTCTGTTCTTCCTATTTTTTTCCCCTTTCCCACCGCTGTCCTAGCGAGGTGGGAAGTGAGCAGGCAGCTGGATGGGACTTAAGCTGTTAGCCAAGGCCAATTCACCACAGTATAGCATCCCTACATGGCATACACATGAAAGCCTTAGCAGATTGTGTATTTTTTCTACCTTATCTCACTGTCACAGCTTTCATCATTTTTGGAGTCTCCGACATGCTGGCTTTTAGATGCTTGAAATTATGTCAAAGTTAAGATCTAGTCTGAAACCTGCAGTTCCATGTGTTTGCTTCTGATAATTTTGAATAAATATCAGCAGTCCTAATTAAAAATAGAGGTAAGTAAAAATAAAGTGTCTGCTTTAATATAAACATTCTTAAAAATTCATTCATTAAGAACGTCCAGCATTTCTGTGCTTTGTGAAAGCACCTATAATTTAGTTGATGGTCTGACAACAAAGTTATACTTTTGGAGATCTCTCTGAAGAGCTCTTCAGCTTTGTCCAGTTAAAATGTTTTAGAGCTTTAATTTGCATGTGCTGTAGAGGCTGGGGTAAGAGATTGCAGTTCATTTCTCTGATTGCATTTGCATGGTGTGTGATACACCTCCATGATGTGACCAGGACTTCTCTTTTCCTTTGGAGCATACATAGACTGCATGGATATAGTGACATGCCAGCACCTCAGATTGGCATGTACAGCTTGTAGTTAGGTATTATTTGAGTTTATAAGGTTCCTCTTTCATTCACTCAGTTCATACACATAAAAAGCATACATAAATGCTGTGTGGGGACAGTCCAACATGATGCTTTTGTTTCAGCCTTCAATGCCACAAGTTATGTATCTCCCAACTAAGCACAACTATGCCAAGGAATTCCTTCCTGTGTCTTGACTCCCAGCATACTCTGCCCCTGAGAAATGTGCTACTGCTTCATTTTTCTGAATTGGAACTAATAGAATCGATGCAGTGCAGCTGTGGGAGTGACTCAGCGGAACGGCTCTGCGTCTTCATGCACATGACATCCTGTGACAAAAAATCTCACATTTTCAAGATAAAAAATGACTTCATTTCATTAATTTCTTCCTCAAGGGGAGCTAAAATTGTTTTGAAGGGGAATCACTAAAATTGAGATTCCACTACACCAATCGGTCAAGATGGCAAACATGAAAATCATATCAAGAATATGTTATACTTCAAATATTATTGGATTCATAATTATTTTCATACTTTTAAGGCAGAATTTAGGAGTATCTAAAGCAAGGCTTAAAATGCAAAACATATGGCAGATGAAGTGATGCTGATAACAATAGGGACTAATGAGAAGAGAAATGTTTTGTTAACAAGTGAATTTTAATTTGTAGATTTTTCCCTCAGGATTAAGGAAGAAACTTGGAATTTAATAGCTGGAGGAGAAAATTGGTAGAAACCCTTCAGGATCTGAGTATTTGACCTCTAAAAGAGCAGGGTGAATGAACTGTCATTTTCATTTAATAGAAAAAGGTAACAATGATTGATGAAATAATCTGTTGAATTTGTTTTGGGTTGGCTTTTTTTTTTTTTTTTTTTGTTGAGTTGTTTGGGTTTTTTTCAGAGACAGTTTTGAGAGTTCTGCAAGGCCTGACAGTAGAAGTAAGATTCACCTGCTTGAAATTATGTTTGAAGTGGCTTTAGGTGGTTAAGTTTTCATCTACAATTCTTTCTCCCTCTTTCAGCATCCATATCTAGGGCAATGCACAGTGGTTTCTAGATGTCTAACAGGCCTCTTTCATGTATGTTCACTCATATCACCTCAAAGAAAGACATCTAACCCACACTCAGCTCCGCTGCACCAAAATTCCTGATTTCCACGTATTTAACTTCTGTACTAATTGTGGCAGACTGAAAAGACAGCCTGCAAACAAGCTCTGATACAAAACATACTCGTTCTGGTTTGGGGTTAGCCAGTAATCTATGCTGCAAGGAAGAGAGGATAGCAAGGACAGGTGTTTCCTCAGACCCTTTAGTTTAGATTATTGTGGCTGGGGGGACTTTAGCATCTGGATAGGGACTAAGCTAGGGATAGGGTAGATCATTAGGCTGGGAAGTGGCAGCAGTGAGAATTCAGCTCAGGCAGGACAAGGTGGGTGGAGGCCTTGTGAAAAACCTTAGGGCAAGTCAGCTGCTATGTGTACCCTAATCTTCCCTGTATCTAATGTTCCCAGGACTGTTATCTGGGATGGAGAAGACAGATGGGCACACAATCACTCTCTATCCCGCCAAAAATGAGTGACCTCTTGCATCCACAAATTCGGAACGGTCCTGAGCCCTTGATGAGTTCAGGACCCTGCTCAGTTATTGGTTAAGAGAGTACTCATTGGCCTTGGCCAGAACCATGCTGGAGGCATTGAAACAATTTCCCAGTCCAAAGCTCCAGGACCTTACAGTATTCCTAAGTACTGTTTAAGTCGCTAATGTAGACTTAGCCAGAGTGTTCACTTTGGTGAATGCCCTTGCCTCTCACCACTTAGAAGGAGGGTAACTCTGCCTGTGATAACTTCTGAACTTCTGCTCACACTCCTGCTTCTTAGGCTTCATGGGCAAACTGCGTCAAACTCCAGGCTAAAACAAACACTATTCAATTCTCATGTGACTTCCTTAGAAAGGCTTACCTCTGAACAGTCCAACCAAAGCCACCATTGTCCCTGCATGCCAGCACTGTGCCACAAGGTCCTTTCAGCACCAACTAGCTAGTCAATGGCTTCTGAGCTTCTGGGGACATTCATCAATATTTGTCAGCTTACATTTCTTCTACCTTTGATGTTCTATTCCATCATGCACTTCAACTTGAAGTGCAAAGTCCTGCACCTGGGGAGGAAGAACTCCGTGCACCAATGTATGCTGGGGACCACCCAGCTGGAAAGCAGCTTGGCAGAAACCAAGTCGAACATGACCCAGCAATATGTCCTTGCTACAAAGAAGGCAAATGGAACCCTGGAGTGCATTAGGCAAAGTATTGCCAGCCTGTCAATCCCCTCTACTCAGCCATACCTGAGTATTGTGTCAAGTTCTGGTCTCCCCAGTACAAGAGATGCATCGACATACTGGAGAGAGTTCAATGAGTGGCCACAAGGATGATTAAGGGACTGGAGCTCCTCACATATGAGGAAAGACTGAGAGAGCTGTGGCTGTTCAGCCTGGAGAAGAGAAGACTCAGGAGCCATCTGAAAGGAGGGTGCAATGAGGACAGAGCCAGGCTCTTTATAGTGCTGCCCAGTGACCAGATGTGATCGGCACAAACTGAAAACAGGAGGTTCCCTCTGAACATCAGGAAACACTTTTTTTACTGTGAGGGTGACTGAGCACTGGCACAGGTTGCCCAGGGAGGCTGTGAAGTCTCTCTCTCTAGACATATTCAAAAGCTGTCTGGACATGGTCTTGGGCAACTAGCTCTATGTGGCCTTGCTGAAGCAGGAGGGTTGGACCAGATGACCTCCAGAGGTCCCTTCCAACCTCAACTATTATGTGATTCTGTGATCCTATGAACAACTGTAAGCCATTCCTTCACAACGCTACCATGTGAGAACCACACATATTACATGACTAATTCAATGGCTATTTGTAGCAAATGCTTGTCATGTCATAGAGATTTCTACTAGACTCAAAGGGTTTGTCCATACTGAAAGGGTATATCTGTTCTCTGGAAGACAGTGTTTTGGCTGCAGAGAGGAGGCCTGATCACAGTGTTAGGCCTATCTTGTGGAGAAAAATCCACTTTCTATCTCCTAGTGACATTCAGTTGAGATTTAGACACTAAAACGTAGGTGTAGGATAGGTATTTAAAATCCTATTATAAACAATGGAGACCTAGATCCTCATTCAGTTGCCTAAACATAGTGTGTAATGCCATTGGAATTTCCCTGTGCAAGATACCTGCATAGGGCTGGCAACCATAATAAAGAGCCTATAGGAAACCCATATCTTTTTAAAGAGGTGGTTGGAAGCTCAAATGGCACTACAGGTGTCTAGGTATATAAATCCCTCCACTAATCAGTACAATCAAATGAGAGTAGACCACAGTTCAGTACCAATCAGTCATGAGGAGTGGGGTCCAGGTGCCCATATCTATCTCAGTGCCCATATCTAGTCCCAGCTGCACTGTATCCACAATGTATTCATGGAGCTGGTAGCTTTGTCACAGTACCTATAGGATACCTACATATTCCTGAAAGGCTACCTAAAGGCCAGGTGGAGTACCCTGGCTTGTTTACCTTGATTGCTTGGCATCTGCCAAAGTAGTCAGGGCAGTTAGATTTCTGACTGTAGGTAATGGCATTGCAATGAAATGCAGTTTGGGAGAGTGACCACCTACCTTTGTGAAGTCTCTGTTAATGAGAATGAATCCTAGAGAACAACAGTTTTCAGGAGTCAGAGGTTGCACAGCTTGTTGTAACTGCTGTTGTTTGCAGTGCACTTAGTGAGATTTACTTGCAAATGTGTGTATGAAAGCATTCTTGAATTAAAAATACATCTTCCAAAAGGTGAAGAACTGGCTCTGTGTATCCTCACAGTGAAAGCCGAGGATAGGCCAAAGTAAAAGCATTTGCTTTGTGTGGGAGGAAACTTAGGCCAGTGATACAGAATTACCTCCCACACTTTGGCTGGTATGTGTCACACTTTGAAAAGGGTATTAAACATTAGATGAGACAACAGAGGAACTTTCAGTCAACTGGCATTTCGTTCTGCTCTGTCTGCACTCCCTACACTCCCCTGAATGTCATCATAGTATTTCCCTTTTGGAAATCTTCCACTGATCCAGTGAAGTTCTTGCAGGTCTCCTTGTTTTGCAGGTGATGCCTGGATCACTCTGGCAGTGTCCTGTGAGAGCCCTGTTCTCCTCATCCCACCAGCTTCCCTCCAATGCCTGACCTCCACCTTACCATGGACAACCTACCCAGTCTCCCACGTGCATGCCAATATCTTGTGATTACAAACTTTGGCCGAGTCTGCAGGAGAGTTTAACCTCAAAATCAAAGTGTGATCTGTAAGGTACAGAGTGTAAGGACACAAGACATGGTCTACCTTGCCCTGTGGTCCATCTGGCCTAATACTGTATCTCAAGTAGTGACAGTAAGAGATGCTAATTAGGGAGAACATGTGAGCCTGGCCTGTGCAGTCAGTGGTTTAAGGGTATTGGTGTTAAGTCTGTATGTTGTCCTGTCACTATCTCTTTATGTACCTGCTTTCCAAGAATTTATATATTATCTTTTTGGACCTGCCGTATTTTTACCTGTAGGGTAGACGTAGGCATGAAGTCTAAGGGCTGAATAACTTTCAGGTCATCTAGTCCACTAAAGATAAAAGATCATCCAGATTCCTCGCCTCCTCTTAAAGTCGAAAGCTGTAAATTACAATAAGATATTTTGTTTCTTAGAAAAACAAACAGTATCCCGTCCCACAGAGAGAAAATGCACCAACCCATCCTCCTTGCTTCTAAAATGACAAATTCTGTAAGCCCACATCAGAGTACTGACCACGCTATATGGTTTTCTTTTTCTAGCTTTGACTGGTCCTTGGTTATTAAGAAAAAAGCAACAAAAAAGAAATCTAGGCTTTCCAAAGGCAAGTACTACTGAGGAAAAATAATTTATGCTAGAGTAACTCAAAACAAAATTTGGACGTATTTGTCTATTTCTCCCACTGTTATCTTTTTTTCTCCAACCAGCCTCCTACTTCTGTGCATCATTTATCCCCTCCTGCCTCCTGCAACGTTTTCCTTAAATCATATCTTCCCTCAAGGCTTTGTTACATGTCTTTTCTAAGAACATTTTGTGTTTGAATTCCTCTGGTGCATTATACTTGTTTGAATGAGGTAGCACATTCATCAGGATACAAGCCCTGACTTTTAACTTGGTCTGAAGAAGTGGGAAAATTTATAACACTACAGGAATTATTTACAAGTTTAAGCTCTGTGCTTCATTTTTTCTCCCATAAATACAATTTTTGTTCTTAGCAACAATCATGCCAACATGTCACAGTTATAAACAGTTATTGTACCTTCTGATTATCATTGTGCAGCAGCACTTCTAAGCTCAGGATCTCAAAAAGATTTACAGTCCTGTAGTATTCCATTTAAGAGACAGGTAAAGTTTATTATTGCTTTCTGACAGACACTGAACTTCAGTGCTTTGCTCAGGATTTGTCAACAGCTGGACTAAAACCTAACCCAAACATCCACCACTTGTTTCTCTATGAGCAGCTTTCAGTAAGATTCAGCTCATCTCACACTGGTGATCTCAGAATTGGGAAGTGGCTTTTGCTGTTGGGTACAGTGAGATGCTGGCTCAGACCAAAGTCTAATATTTATATAATAAAAGTCAGGTCAAATGAATCACAGTGTTGGTTGCCATGTTATTACTGAAACCTGAGAAGTTTAAGAGAGAAAGAAAAATAAAAAAGGAAAAGGATCTGCTTAAGTTTATATTGCTGAAGTGGTACAAGTCACACGATCAATACTGCATTGCTAGTGTGCCCACAGGCTGGGCTGGGGCTGTGCTGTCTGACAGAGAACAGCCCATGGCCTGACCCACTCCTGTTAAACCAGCTGAGCAAGACTGCTTCAGTTTTGCTTCCCTCTGCCCTGTACAGCCCTACAACAGTACCCCCAGGACTCCCTTTTCAGGGTATGCAACACAAACCCTGGGCTTCCCAATGTGAAACAGCTCACTGCTGGACTGAGACCCACAGCCTCACATCAGCTATGGATCTCAACTTGGAATAAACTACACATGAACAAAGTAGTAATTGCAGTTTAGGTGCTTCAAAGGACACACCACATTAAACTCAGAAGAGATCCAGGGCTTGGGGCTATGTAGTCTTTCTCCCTGCCCTCATGGCAAGATGCTCTCTGCAAGCTGCTCCCCACTTCAGTTTTATATAGCAAGGCAGAGGTAGTCTAGGATGGAGATGTAGTCTATAATACAGTCAAGAGTATATAAGCAAGGCACAGCATTTTGTATTGATTCACAAATCCTGAACACAGCATCTCTTTAGAGAAGGACCACATGAAGTTTATTTGACCCAGCTCTGCTCTGCACCGAGATGCTGAAGGTGACCACAGACAGTGAATCTAATGGGATGAGAAGAAAAACATTCTCACATTTTTAGAACAATAAGAACGTGCTATTTAAACTGAAATCCTGTACTTTCTGAGCTTTTCCTACAATTTAGAAGACATTTTCAACCTGTGCAAAAGTTATATGGATACTTAACCAAGAGTCAAACCCTCAACAGTTTGAACTGGCACAGTTCCAGCTAAGCCAGTGGCATCACAGCAGTTAAATTCAAGTATGAATCTATTCCAATAAACACACACACACACAAAATATCAAATTGTGACTGAAATTGTCCGGCCTGATAACTCATTAAACAGCATTTCAGATTGTTAGGCCAGTGCCAGTTGTAACGCAAGTGGAATCGCAGAGTTCTTTTGAAATCACATTAATGAATGAGAGATGTTCTTATCTCACACATGGATAATAATTTCATGGCGCGGGAAAGCTGCACATCCTCTCCCTCTGCCTCACACTGCCAGCTAATCACTCACGGCAGAGGACACTGGGGATTCCCATGCACTGGAAAGCAGCCAGCAGCAGGATAATGCAGATGAACTTGAGCAGAAGGACCGGATTTGAGACATTTCAGGAGGATTTCCATTCTCAGCTAAATGCCAGCACTCATTGAAATTCAAGCAGGTCAAATCATGTCCTCTCATGAGCCAAATGCAGATTGCTGCCATTGCCATAGCAGCATAATGCTGTCCAGGCCTGTCCTCTGCTCCATGTGGGATACTGAGTGAAAGACAGGCTCAATAAATTGTTAATGTATTCATTCTCCAGGCAGGTCAAATGGTAATTAACCTCATGCTCACCAGTGCTGCTTTGAGAGCTAACTCAGTATCTACCATGCAGCTATAATTTGATCCGATAGCTACCATACAGGGGAGGTAATAAAAGCATGGAGAGCATCACAGGAGCTGTGAAAGGAAGGGGACAGGTTGAGCGGACACTTCTTTGAACAGCATGGACCCAGCTGCAGGAGACACTCTGCATACAGGGATTGCTGTGGGCAGTAGGGCAGCCGAGGATGTATAGGGCAGTCTCTCACACCAGCTGCCCTCCCTAGAGCACTGGCTTTGCAGTGTCAGTCAACCCTCTTTATGTGCAGGTCCAACCTTGCCTAATGGATGAGATGATCAGAGGCATCTCTGCTGATGGATGTAGATGAAAAATAAATTTCTAAATTTCTCAGGCAAAGGGTTTCATTGCTCCCATACCAGGGCTCCCACAGCAGTTTTTCCTTCAGAGATCTTTTCTAGAAAGGCTGGACCTGCCAGTGTGTTTTCTGCAGCGCTGCCTCTCTCTGTCAGAGACATGAAAATCCATCAGCAATACAAATAGGCTTAGTGCCATGCCTTGGCAGCGTCCTTGGTGCTGCACTATAAACTGTGAGAGAAAGGAAGGGTGACTTCCCCTCCAGGTAAAGCTGTTTTCTCTATCCCCTTTTGTGTGAAAGATTTTGTGCTTTTAAGGATGACCTGATGGCAATTTGTGTTTGTGGAACAACTGGAAGCACCAAGAATGTATTTCCCTCCTGTTCCAAGCACAACATTTTAGCCTTAAAAGTCTACGGTATTTTACAGACCAAGGGAGGGGAATTTGCAGCCCCGCTCCAGGTTGGCAAACCTAATACTCCTTTGTCATTTGAATGCCTGTTGAAGAATTGCTTTCCTGCCTTGCCAGTGGGATTAGGGCTGGGAACTACAACTGTCCAGAGAGGCAAAAACTGTGGAACAGAGGACTTTTCCTACAGCACTCCACAGGTCACTGTGCTCAGTAACGCTGGCTTGGCTGATTTTTCCATTGGCAATTTATAAATGTGAGGAGGCATTAAACATTGAACTCTAGTGCTATCACCTTAAAAATTAGATACTCAAGCTAAATCTGGTCAAATTTTAGCAGAGAACATAGTGAAAAACAAGCTCAGTTAACAGGAATAAATGTCAGTTGATCAGTCAACAGCCAGTTAATATGTTACATGGGATATGCCTGTTATAAAACATCCCATGTGACTGCAAAACATTCAGCAGTACTAGAGTGATACTGGCACTGAGTTTTCCACAGTTTCTAACAGAAAAGAGCTGCCCATCTTTTAAAATTTGTGTACAGGACTGAACGGGCATGTTAAATATCTCTGTGAATGCACCACAAGATGGGGTAGAGGATAGCAAGGCCATTGCATGCACCCTATACTGGAAAAGTTGAGGATTATCCCACAGTTGGAAAGGCTTTAGCTATATCTAAGTAAAGTACTTGGCTCGTACAGCAACTATTCCTCCTCTGCCCTGTAACCTATGTTAGAAGATGCTTCCTAGTTGTCATATAGAAAATTCCAATATTCTCTAGCTGTGGTTTTCTCTTGCTAAATGGTTCTGCAAAGGTAAGATGCAGCAGGGTCCTGCTTTCCTTCAGCTTGGACAGGCCCTTATTCTGCTGTCCCAGTCTCTGCAGGTCCTTGGTGAACTGAAGATAGATAGTATGCTTTTAACTAATAAACAGTCCTTTTATGGTGCCACATTGGTGTTCATGTTGGCCCAAAAAAAAAAAAAAAAAACAGAGAAGGAAAACATGAGGCTTGCTGTACTTTCATTTGCCGTGTCTCAATATGGATTATAATGACTGCATCTTCCTTAGTGCACAAGGCTTCTCCTGATTTGTTTAACTTCACTTTTCTTTTCTGGAGAGTTAACAATGAAAAAATTAAACAGTAGATTCAGTAACAGACCCTCCTTCTCCCAGCTGTTGAAATGACTTGGCAGTCTGGAAGAGCACTGATGGAACAGACTAGGCTATTGCAAACAGACTTTCATCATATGTAGGGTCTGGACTCTCTGATAAAGAATTCTCCTGAAGCACGAGAGTTTAGGCCCAGGATTAGATGCTGATGATATAAATTGCACTTGAGGGGACCAAACTTGACCAAGACTGCAAACTGACTCTCAGAACCCTGAGGCCCATGAGTTCAGTCTGGATTCTTTATCGCCTGCAGTAGCTTCCCTAAAGAAGACAATCCAGCCATTGGAGTGGCTCGTGGTGCTTAATCAGTCATCATCTCCAAAACCAGCAGATGTTGTAATTCATTGATATTTGAAAAGCAAGATGTGTGAGTAGAGAATATTTGTTAGTAAAGCAGCAAGTGGATTTTCCAGTCTTTCTTCACCGCCACAGGTAGGTAGTATATCCAGTATGGCCACATCAAATAATGAGAATTGCATATCTCTTCATTTTCTCTGTGCAACACACATATTTCATCTAATATCTGAGACATGACAGTGGTCAAAATGTGTTTAAAACAGCAAAGCAGAATTAGATCATATAAGCCTACATTAAGGTTTAACACACGGCCCTGTTCCAGCTGAAAGCGATAGCGCTGGGCTGCAGAAAGCATCTCAGCATGTTTCATGCAACTAGGGAAGGAGCTGTACCCAGCCACAGAGAATCACAAGAGCTTCTGCCCTCACTTTACGTGTTCCAGTGAAGAGTAATACTAATGATCTGAGGCCACCTACTGTTTACTTTTAACACCTACATGTTAGCGTATAGGATACTGTCCAAGAGAGCAGTTTTTTCTTAATGGCCAGAAAGTATTCCTGATAGTTCTTAAGGAAGTCAAGATACATCAGAAACAGAACTTGCTCTACTTTAATTGCCATTGCTTTATAAATATAATCATTGCCAGGTTGTCAATACGATTTTTCATGGGAAATAAATATTGCCATCTAGATAATTTTTTACTTCATTAATATCTACGATCTCCATGAGGATATCATTAAAAGTGCCAGATCCTCCCAGAGCTTCCACTTTCAAGTACTCAGGAGGAGTCTAGATGCACAGAGTGAAATCCTAGCTCCACTGACTCACAAGCAATTATTCCCCTTTGCATCAATAGAGCTAAGTTAGGGTTTTTCTCTCTCTCAGTTCATCATAACAGGAATTTGCTGATCCCATGCTGTTAAATCCATCTGCTGCCTCAAGCTTTGGCTTCAAGCACAATGAATAAAAGAGGGAGAGAGAAAAGGAGGAGGAGGAGAATGAGAAGCTGTTATTCACAAAGTGTCCCACACTGAAAGCCTCAAGCTGAACCTGTGGAGGTCAGCCACTGCAGTACAAATGGAAAGAAAGCTGAAACTCCAGGCACTACAATCTTCTGCCTATTACTAATAACACGATTCAGTTTACTCTATTACACAGGGACTCACTTCCATCTATACATTTGTTATACGTTCTCAGCAGCTATTTAGGCGTGTTCTTGTAATACAGGTCCCACTTTTCTTTCCCTTAAACAAAGTGAATTGGTTGCTCAGCCCTTCCCTTCCAGTCTTATCTAGCAAGCAACGAGACATTCAGGTCTGCTAATTGCATCTGGCTTATAAAGGCTTCAATGCATCAGTCACAGAATCACAGAATCACAGAATGGCAGGGGTTGGAAGGGACCTCTGGAGATCATCTAGTCCAACCCACCTGCTAAAGCAGGTTAGACTAGAGCAGGTCATACAGGAATGCGTCCAGGCGGGTTTTGAATATCTCCAGAGAAGGAGACTCCAAAATCCCCCTGGGCAGCCTGTTCCAGTGCTGTGTCACCCTCAGAGTAAAGAAGTTTTTCCTCATGTTGAGGTGGAACGTCCTGTGCTCCAGCTTGTGCCTGTTGCCCCTTGTCCTGTCACTGGGCACCACTGAAAAAAGCCTGGCCCCGTCCTCTCAACACTCGCACTTCAGATATTTGTAAGTGTTGATAAGGTCCCCTCTCAGTCTTCTCTTCTCCAGGCTAAACAGTCCCAGGTCTCTCAGCTTTTCCTTGTAGTCCCAGGTCTCCTCAAGGCCTTTCCTTGTCCTTTTAAGCAAAACTTATTACAACTTTCTTCCCTAAATCAGCCCTGAGGATTTACAGGGCTGAATTCAGAAAATGTAGTAATTTCTGAAATGAAATCTAAATGCTATCTGGATACCAGCAACTATGATCTGATTACTCTGAACTTGTGAAGACAGAGGTGGTCTCAACTGTAAGACACATATCTTCTGTTTCATATGGACATATTTTTCACATCTAAGGAAAATTGTTAGCGAAATAGATCAGGAGAAAAGTGTAGCCACAAGAAAGCAGATGAAAGGGAAGAATATTTTATTAGGTTAGAGTTACACTGCAGAGTGAGGCAGGGCTCAGAGGTGGCAGAGGAAGTGGCAGTTTGGTGGCTTAGGCAGTGTGCTCTTCAACTGTGAAGCACCAAATCTAATACATCTTCATGGCCACGAATGTAATGAACCAGTCAACACTAACCTTGCACAGTGCTTCCATGTGCAGTGGATGTGAGCCCTGAAGCAATCAGGATAGTAAAATCCTACTGTTTTGGGCTCAAGTCTCTTCTTTAGCAGAGAAAACAGATCAGCCAGTGTGCATGAACACCGACAGTGAGGAAAAATAAAAATGGGAAAACAGGGAAATAGCATTATGCAAAGGGCAAATTATGCATAAAACTAAGGAAATGAAAGGGAAAATTATAATAGTGCTAGCAGTAAAGAAACTGTAGCAATGGCAAAGTCTTATTTTTAGGTGGAGATGGTGTAATGCTGATGTATGGAAGGTTATGAAATGTTAAGTAATATTTCCATTCTAATCCAGGTTTCTATTCTACTGCTAAAGGTAATGATACCTATTACTTGAACTCTTTAGAGCATTTAACTTGCTTTGGCATTCCTGTTAAAAATCAGCACTATACTGCAGAGCACAAACTGAATGGCTTAAGCCCTTGGTAAGTGAGGTTACATCCATGACATCTTTTCAGAGCCAGCACAGTTAAAACTGCTGGAGACCATTCCACTCACTTATACACTTCTGTGCAGCCACAGTGCCACTCACAGGCAGCATGTGAGCCACAGGCCCGGTGTCCACACTGCTTAAAGGCAGTCTGAGAGGAAGCTGTCTACCCATTTCATCAACCTTGGCATCAAACCATGTGGGGTGCCTCCAGGAAGGACTATGCCCCAAGATTTATTTCATGACCATCCCTGATGTGGGTCCAAACAGTAAAACAAATTACTGTTCAGAATCAAAAGGAGGTTGTGCCACACTCTGTGTAAAAGTCTTAAATATAAGAGGTGGTAGGAAACATGAATGACATCTCAAACATGAATGACTGGTACTATCAAGTGTAAGCCCATTGAGGTAGTTTAAGCCATTAAATTGCTTCATCCAGTTTCTGAACTCACTGCAGACTATCAAACTGCAGGTCGACATAGTCACCACAAATAAGAATCATAGAATCATTAGGTTGGAATAGACCTCTGAGATCATTAAGTCCAACCGCTGAGCTAATACCACAGTGCCCACTAAACCATGTCTACAAGCGCTACATCAACACGCTTTTTGAACACCTACATGGGTGGTTCCTCCACCACTATCTCCCTGGGCAGCCTGTTCCAATATTTGAACACTCTTTCAGCAATTTTTCGTAATGTCCAATCTAAACCTCCCCTGGTGCAACTTGAAGCCATTTTCTCTTGTCCTATCGCTTGTTCCTTGGCAGAAGAGACCAACCCCCACCTCACTACAACCTCCTTTCAGGCAGTTGCAGAGAGTGATCAGGTCTCCCTTCAGCCTCCTCTTCTCCAGACTGAACAACCACAGTTCCCTCAGCCGCTCCTCACCAGACCTGTTCTCCAGGCCCTTCACCAGCTTCGTTGCCCTTCTCTGGACACGCTCCAGCACCTCAATGTCCTTCTTGTAGTGAGGGGCCCAAAACTGCACACAGGGTTCGAGATGCGGCCTCACCAGTGCCAAGAATGTGCAGACAGAATGACTGATCGGGACTGCTTATTATCCTTAGTTCATCCAAGCTGTGTTTAGTGCAGCCAACAGCAAAGTTACACATGTAAGTACAAGTAAAAGGTGGTAACACCATATAGAGAAGACACAGAATGGGATGTGTTGTGCAGTGGTTTTGAAAGTGTTTTACAGACTGTATTGAACAAACAGATGTGGTGGTACAAAGAACTAGTATCACATCTGAATTTATAACCAGGTTAATTATGAGTAGGTGTAGTCAGACTGCTTTTTCCGTTGTGTATTTGGGATAAGTAAACTTAGCACTGGAGTATTGCATCCTTTCAGGATTGCTTCTTAAAATCTGTAGATGATCAATAAAAAGTCACAGAAATATTTGAGGGCTGCAGGAAATTTTTCTTGTGGACCAAATTAATGAGATTAATGTGTTTGGTTTGCTAGAACAAAACCTGAAAAATTACTTGTTTCCAATCTATAAGACCATCACAGATGAATACTGAACTTTAAAGTGTTAGAGAGAAAGGAATAAGAAGAACCAATGCCAGAAGATGGAAATGATCATTTTCAAATAAGGAATTAGGCAGAACTTTTTCTATTGGAAGCGATTAACAAAGGGAACAAACCAGCAGGGGAAGGAATGGGCTCTCTGTTCCCTCATATCTTTACATTTGGACTAGATGCTAGTCTGGAATGTTTCCTTTAGTTTAGCATAAGGCTTGTCCATTCATACTTGGCTGAAATGCAGTGGCCTGTGTGTGCAGGGCTTAGCAAATCACTGAGTATTTTGCCTTATACCCTTACAGATGTGTCTTCTCTTGCCTCCATCTCCAGCTTGCCTGCATAAACACTAAGTATAGGAAACCTGAAAACTTCAGACCAGTCATCATTATTTATCTTGTCCACAGGCACTCTCCTTGAGTGCAGGCTGCAGTGATCTATTCAAACATTAGGACACAGCTAATAGACAAGCCCCCTTTTATAGTATGCTGATCTGGCATACATTTTTCACATGTTAAAAATGTCTTGTGCAAGCATTGTAGCAGACCTAAAGGGAAGCAAAACCGTAGTGGGTGCACATTTGTTCCTGTCTCTCTTCTCCAGTGGGAGAATTCCCCTGGTAGGGAAGGTAGGGAGAAGGTTACACCGTATACATATTTAAATGCTTATACAAGCATAACACAAGTTATACATAGTACATCTGTAACAGAAGGTCCAAATAAACAGCAATACATGCAGTTTTATTAACAGCCAAAATTTCTTAATAACCCATGTATTAATGATAAAGCTCTGTAAATGTGAGTTACATGCCTTGAAAATCACTCGGTGACTCATGGATGTTGTCAAGTTATGCAAAGTTCGCAAGACAGCTAGCCTACTCAGTGATTTCCATTTTTAATTTTTTAGCAGTCTGTCGATGACGATTCCTTATATCAAGTATTGACATAGGAGCAATTGATGTTAATGAGAAATAACTAGCATCTCCTCATAATTAATGATCCCCAGTCATATGCAATAGCACAACCAACAATCAGGTTGACATTTGCTCCAACCCATTTCCAAAATATTTTTACCTACTATAATTACATCTACAGAACAAATCTACTGCCCATGTACAGCATGTATGTGCTATTTTACTGAAGATATTGCTAAACTAAGGAAAACCAAATCAGTTTAGCATTAGCTGTCAATTTACAGTGCCCTTGTTTATTTTTTCATTGTTTTAGTCTCCACTATAGTAAGTCTGAAGTTAAAAATAACTTTGGATGCCATTCTTCCCCAAGGAGGAATACTGACAAGAAATCACACTTGTTTCTCAATCAATTTGCTTCTATTTCAGAACATTTCATGGGAAGCATTCATGTATAGTGTGCCTGTATATACACGCTCTGGCTTTTCAATATATACAGTGGGTTTACAAGGAAGATGGAGAGAGACTTACCAGGGCCTGTTGTGACAGGACAAGGGGCAACGGTTTTAAACTGAAAGGGGGGTGGATTTAGATTGGGCATAAGGAAGAAATTTTATAAGATGAGTGTGGTGAGACACTGGAACAGGTAGTCAAGGGAAGCTGTGGGTGCCCCATCATTAGAAGCGTTCAAGGTGATGCTGGGGGCTTTCAGCAACCTGATCTAGTGAAAGATGCCCCTGCCCATGGAATGGGGGTTCGGCTAGATGATCTTTAAAAGTCCTTTCCAACCCAAACCATCCTATGATTCTTTAAGTCTTTGATTCTAATGTAAAGATGGGAAAGAAAATGAGGACATAACAGTCTGCATGGATGAATAAACTGATCACAAGCACTTGAATGCAGAATAAAGACACCGTGAGGCATTATTTATCCTCTAAGAAAAGGACAGTGTCTATACATGTGGGAGTAGTTGGGTGTGATCCATTGATTCATGACTCCCTTTAGTTTCCATGTAAGTTTATTTCAGCTTGAAAGTTGTATTCTTATTCTTCTTCTTCGACTGTGACAAAGTTCTCTTTAAGGTGAGTTGGCCAATTTCCATTCTGTGGTGGTCATTATAGTGATTTCTTGCCCACTGCTGATATTTTAACAGAGTAGGCCAAAACTGCAATCAGTTACATCCTGTGCAACATCTTTGAGTTCAGTAGAACTGCATGGACTATAAATTAGTGCAAAAGTTGGTCGCACTTTGTAGTCTTCTTTTGGGACCATGTAATGCATGCACTGACATAAGAAAAAAAAAAAAGGATTTATTTGATAGAAGAACAACCACCTGGACTCCTTAATAGCAATATGAATACAATAAACCACTTGAAAAGTCAGTGTCCTTGGATTTTCTCGCACAATTGAAAGTGCCATTTTAAGTGGCATGATTCATAACTACTCAAATTCTGTAGTTCTACAAAGAGCATTTGTACATTAACTTGGAATACGGGGTGTTAAAAATGAATAAGTAGTGCTTAGGGTTATTTTTATTAGAATAGATCACATTAATTAGCCCTGGTATGGAAGGGAGGAGAATTTTTTCTTGAATGCTCCACTCTGCAGTGCATTATTAATTTTGTCATTCGTTCCTTTTTAGCTCATTAGCTTTTAAATGTTATAGTTTAATGCTGAGGTGAAGCTGGAAGTATCTGTTCACTCTACCAACCATTTCAAGCTATCTCACAATCCTTGTCGCTATGATTAATTTATGTTGTGGTGGTACCCCACCTAGGATAGGGGTGCTGTCACCACCGCTTGTGGTGATGACAAAAATGAACTCTTAGAGATTCCTTTCTGTGCCAATTTAGGACATTTTAGTGTTACAGTGAATTAAAGAATGAATTAAAACTCAAGTAACTTTCACTTTCTAAATGCCAGCAGAGGACTGGGAGAGAACAGAAGTCTGCCATGGTGATATTATGGCGTATGGTGAGTGGTACCTGGAAAGAGAACCGAAGATTAGGAGATTTTTCCTCCAGGTAGAGTGTTGCACTGTGTAACCTACAACTTAACACTGTCTTTGTGCTCTGACTCATGCCTTAAAGTGCAACCAACCCATGATACAGTGGAGTTTTGAGTTCAGTTGTTATAGGAATACATAACTAAAGGAAAAGCCAGGCTGTGAACGTCTTCATTGCCCACATGCTCTTATTTTATGTGGAAGTTTCACAAAATAGTGCCATTTTGCCTGTGGAAAATACATGTTAGCAGATAGGACTTGCACCAAGCAACTGCAGGACTCTTTGTAGGCAGCAAGCTCAAGAAGGAAGATTATTAGAATACTAATGCAAGTATTGTGGACTGGCATGCACAGTACCAGTTATCCCTTCAGGACCTTTGAGCTGTCACCTTCATTTTGCAGGATACCGCTTTGATTAAGGATTTGCTAGGCTTACACTTTTGGAAGAGACCTCCTGTATAAGATTGTACAATGTTTTATGGCCTGAGGCTGTAAACACTTTCTTTACAGTATTCTTTTGATATATACCATGCAATTAATGTCACAGAGCTCTAGTCAACTGACCTACAGTTTCTTAGGTGTAATTTCTCAACCTACCTGTAATTCTCCTTTTGTCAGAGAAGACTCTGTTAAGTACACTGCAGAAAGTGCCTTCCTCCACCACTATGCTAAGGATTAAAAGTACCAGGAGCTGGTGTTTTCAGGAGGCAGCTGACACCTGTGAGTTGTCTGAGAGCACCGTGACCCTGCTTTTTGCATTAGAGTGTACTGCCAAAAGGATTATATAGGACAACACGGAAATATTTTCAGGCAGGTAAGGTTTCTCCCACACTGTGAAAAACATATGACTCACTTCATGCTAATCACACGGTATTTTTGTAGCAGTACGTCATAGCAATTTCTTCAGTTCTTGTCAGTAATTTACCTTCCTAATCAGGTGGAGATGCTGAAAGGGAGCTGAGAATCAGTAGATGTTGAAAGTCTGAAAATGTGAACCTAACGATGAATCTCTTCAGCTTTAGTTTCTCCCATCCTTTCCCCCTGCCCCACCTTCAAATCCCTTTTAGAAACCTCCAATTATTTTAATCCTTCCGTAACAAAGGTCTCCAAAGGGCTTCTCTGCCACTGCTAACTTGCTCACAAGGCGTGAGGGGGCCAACAATGCGAAGTATGGCTCTGCCTTTGATAATGCGTGGTGAGAAAAGTCCTGGATAGACACCACTGTGCTGAGTGTCCTGTGCAGCACAGTAACTCTTTTCCATCAAGCCATAAAATTTACATGCACTGGGGAGGCAGCTTATTTCAATCTTGCTGAAATCTGTGTGCAAAGTCACAAAAAGTTTACATTTTTGGAAAAAATGTGGGGAAAATGTATGCTGCTTTTCTGGTCTTTACCTTTTGCTTGTCTTCATATCTTCACAAAAGCATCACCACCAGCAAGCGCCCTCTTTTCTGTGCCCTGTTTTTTTGCAAAAAAATAAATAAGCTTCTTAAATAGCTTGTCTCCTGCTTTCCTGATCCAAATAATCATGTCTGAAGTCCACTCTACATGCCATATTGCACAAATTGCCACAAAATCTGCACTCTGTCCCTCTTCCCCCAACTATCTGAAAGCTTCATAACTGCTCCTTTGGAGGGCTGATGATTTGACTCCTGAGTCTGACTGTACCTGTGTTTTATCTGCTGGAAGCACAGTGGCCTTGGGTGCTGCAGCATCTCTGTTCAGATCAACATCCCTATTGATGGAATCAAACCTGTAAGTCTTGATGCGGGTCTGTTGCTGGAGACTTTCCTTACAGTTTTATAAGCTGTACCTATTCATTGTGATCTTCTCTCTTCATCTACAGCTGCTTTAGCTTCATGGGTCAATAGTGAACAGAGCCGTGTTTCCACTAAATATAACAGCTGAGTGGTGCCAAAAAGGGGGAGTCCCACTTCTCCCTCTGGCCAGACATTTTTGCTGCTTGTCTTCTGCCAGCCATTTCTGGTGCTCTTCAAACTTCTAATCACCCAGTAAAAATGGTGGATATTCTTTTGCTATTTTAGCAAGCCAGGAGGATCACAGTATGCTCCAGTGAGCACACAGCCATTGTCCTCACTCACAAGAGTGAATACATGGTTTGTAGCAGAGGAAGGAGAAGCAAGGCCTGCCTTATTTGATGGACGTGATTGAATCAGCTCACCTGCCCTTGGATGTCTGCTGAACATCTTGCAAGTGTTTTATGGCTTATCAACAGGGGCACCTCATTATATTCCTTTAAGTCCACTGCCTGGAGAAAAATGGTAGTCAGTCACAACTCATCTCTGGACACATCCGCACTAGGAATGCAATGCAGAGATACAGAACTAGTGAAAACCTGAGGGAGTAAAGCTACATGATGCGGTATAAGGTGGCATGGACTTGCTGCTCTGTGCCTGGTAACAGCACAGCCTTGCTCGCACCTGTATGCAAGCCCGGGTACCTTGCTTCCTTAGTGTGACAGTGTATCTGTTTGGAGAGCAACTGGCCCCAAAGAACACAGCTGCAGAGGGAACCAGCTCCCACAAATGTATGAAGTCTGAACAAATCCTCCGTGCTGAGAAGGCTGAGGACAGTAGTCTTGTTCCCACCACATATATGGTCTCTAGGAGGCTGGCAATATACCATGATACTGACTTGCCAGCTCAAGTTCAGAAATGGGTCCAATTGGTGCCACCCAGCTCAGCAGTTCAGCCACAGCATCACCCCAAAAGAGCTGTCCTACTCCCAGTGAAGGGACACTCCACAGACCTCCACTTTGGGGTTAACACACAGCCCTGGACTTATAATTCTCTGTGCCTATGGCACAGGTAGTCTGAGTCATGCAACGGGCCATTAGGTGACACTTCAAAAAGAAAACATTACAAATACTGTAACATTCCAGGGAACACAATGTTCATGCATTCATAAATGACTTTGTTAGCACAATTGTTGAATAAATAATTACTCTCTTACATGGAAATATTTTTTTTTTGGTCTCTTTGCTGTAGTAATATTTTTAGTGAATTTCACTCCAGCCTCCAGAAATTAAAGTTCTGTGGCTTTGTTTGAGAAATATTGTGTGCTACATCCGAGAAAAAATAGCGATCATGAATTCATATAGTTACCACTATTACTTCTAAAATAAAAGGAGAAACACTATTTTAATTCTAAGTTTAAACAGCGGGGGCATTTCTATATTAGCAGCTAATTCAAGACAGGTAAAAAGGACGTTGATGCAACAAAGACATGCAACCCGTATGTCTCTGAACTCTCTTCCAGATCAGAAAACCTCTTGCTTCTAAATGTCCTCTTATACTCTTCCTGGAAATATCAGCTTGGTTTCTGAGTCAGCCAAGACCACCTAGGTTGATTTAATCACCAAACCCAATGCATCTTACTGAGATTTTCCACAGCACTGAAGGTCAGACCCCTTCATCAGACCAATTACTGCAGCCCTAGCTTCAAAATCTGGAAGATAAGAGCTCATCTCAAAATCAACATTCTGGATGGTTCTCTTCATTGTATAAAAAATAAACCACTTCCATGTGATTCATACAACCTAGTATTTATAATATGTGAGATGTGGCTGATACAATGAAACCTTGCATTTCCACGCATTGGTGTGAATTCCTCCCCTTTCCCTTTGCCCCCAAATCAGTAACCTGATGGGTGTTTTTTGTGAAGAAATGAAGTGCTGAATTACAAATGGAGAAAATATATACTTCTTAGCTGGAAGGCCAAATTCACATAATACTTTTCTTCCAAGTTTTTTCCTTTATTGTGTGGAACAGATGATATTTCTCAACATATCCTGTCTTGTCCAGAGAACAGTCATTCCCAACCATGTCTTCTTTCCCTCGATTTAGAAAAGAGGTTGGAAGAACCCTAAAGAAAGAAACTCTGCCTTTGTAATAGAGATATGGAAATTTCTGGATTGTACAGCTGACTGGGCAGCTAAGAGGCTTGGCTCATCTTGCTTTTAAACTGTGGCTTGTTAGAGTTAATTGATGAACAATCTGACAAGGAATGAGGCATGAAAATTCCTCCCTCTCCCTTTCTCTCAAGCTCTTTTCTCCAGTTTTTGTTAATTTATCTTTTGTTATATGGAAGACTCATCAGAGATATGTACTCTGAATCAAGGTTCATATGAGTCATCACATTAGCCACACTACATGGTAGTAGTGGAGGTGGAAAAAGAAAAGTGGAAAACTTAGAATGTGGAGCAGAAGGTAAAAATCCTGAGGCACCTCAAATTCTCCAGAAATGCTGCCAACTGGAAACATCACTGGCAAGAATTTTGTCTATTCATGAATGCAAATAGACCTTCTGAAAAGGAAGACATGCAAAAGGTAGCATTTTATTTTAATATTAATGGATTGGGCACACTAGATTTAATACCTATATTTAAGTGAGGAAGAGTATGACAGCTAGACAGTCACAGATATTTGAAGAGTACTGTGCTCTGAGAAAGAATGGTGCATTTGAATGATATCGGCTTGATAGGAGAAGCCGCAAGAAAAGGAGGAACTGCTGCATCATTTATAACAGATTTGAGATTGGAGCTGAATATGCATTTCTGGATGTTTTGCAGAATCTGAGCCCAGATGGGGTATCAGGGACTCAAAAGAGAAGCAGAACTGCTAAAGTTCCTTTTTTAAGCTGAGGAAAAGCAATCAGAATTTGTCAGCCTGCAAAAAATAGCTGTTCAGAAGGAAAACAGAAGAGCGCATAGTGGTCTGCAAGATCAGCAAGATCCTACAGAACCTGCAAAGGAAAAACAAAACCACATCCTAAGAAAGGATTTGCAAAATACAGATCAGATAGATTTGCAAGTAGAAGCATGATAAACAAAGTGAGAGTTTATTTTGAGGACAGCCAGCATCTCTGTGAGAAGCAGTTATTTTGCAAAAACCTTCAAAAAAGGAAAGAATGTACTTAAAAGGATTTCTAGTCTACTTAGAGAATCAGAAATCTTTGTGAGAGCTGTTCAAGATACAGGTATGTCCAGTGCATAGATATGACTTTGAGGACAAACTAAACTCATAGAAATGGGCTACAGGGACTCAGATACATTGATACTGTGCAGAGAAAATGGTATCTGTTGGAACAAAGAGGTAAACCTCAGACCTTACAATGGAAAATCATTCTTTGTGGTTGTAAGTCTCCTAGCTGTTAAAAAGAAAGAAAAGAAATAGTTAAAAATCAAAGTTTGAAGTTCTTTTTGCGAACAGATTACCTGTTATTAAGTGGGAATGCAGCCAGCATCAGGGCTAGGAACAACGGTCTCACCCAACTTGACTTGTCTGCGGTGTAGACATCTCCACCTGAGCTAGCCCATTGGATCCCCTTCCATGAAGTGGAGAGAAACAAAAAGTTTTGTAATTCAACCAATGCATTTATTTTATGTGACTGCATCAGGATATAGTAAACTGTGCCCTCGAATTACCCGTTTCTCACTGACTGTTGGGACGCTGAAGGAGCATCACTGGCTCAAGGATAGACATATGATGTCTGATAAATCCCACTGAAGATCCCGATGACAGGGCTTGTGCTTTAGGAGGGCTGGAGCCCAGAAGGTTGCAATCACCCTGTCTTCTGTATTCAGCAGCTTATTGTCCTATAGATATTCTTAGGGAAACATTACATTGTGTGTCCAGCATCGGGCTTTTTTTTATCCATTGAGGAAAAAAAAAAGCATATCTACATCCAAAAATAATGGTGGGTTAAACAGGCCATCTCCTATATGAATATACATTTACTAGCAATGTAAACAAGGGATACCACTTCTGGTAATGAGGGATGATCATCACAGTCTGATTACTGTCCTTGCGCTGTATGAAGTCTGATCTGAAGGTACTTGGCATTGCAAGTGAGTGTGACATCAAAACAGGGGTGTACCCTCTCTTTCTCCCAAACTAGCAAAAACAGCGGGTGCATCAGTGAGGCACCCAAGCGAGCAGCCATTTTCTGAGGAACCACAGTGATCTCCGAAGCCTTTACCCAACATAGTGTAGATGTACCTGCGGAGGGCTGCTGCTGTGCATAAAGAAGCATAAAGAAGTCCAGTAAGGAGATTGTGGGCTTTTACCAGCAGATGTGTACCTGGGCTTTGAGGGGCATGCTAACCCACGCTGGACAGTCTCATGGTCTGTTCAACATGCTAATTTCTTCAGTTCAGCTGCTCTTTCACTCCAGTTGCTTATCTAAGGCAGATAAACATGCCTTGTTAGTACTGCTTGCCTCCACACAAATGTTTTGGGTACTGAATTAATTCAAGAAATAAAATGAGAGCAGCAGACATCGAACTCGACAGTCACAGGAATGATTACTCATATCATCAAATGGGATAGAAATTAACTTGCTTTTCTCGAGTGTATTGAGCTGTTTGTATTTCCTGGGAAGATTAGGTTTGTCATTCAGAGCAAAAGAGCTCTTGTGCTTGGGAGGGCACAACAGGGCTTCTTGTGAGATGCTTTGAATTTTTCTGGGTAAAGCTGACAAGCAAGGATTTATAGCGTATCACCGGAAAAGATGAATTTTCCTTACATCTATGGGTTGGTAAATGTGTTTCTGATAACAGGTGATAATGAAACACCACTTAAAGAGCAGGATCAGCCATTTTGTAATCTGTCCCGTTTTTGAGAAAAGTGGTATTTTGCTGCCCAAGTAAGAACCTTGCAATTACTTTTCCTATGACTGTCTGTCCCCAGGACTGGATGAATTTTGAACATGCTGGATACAAACTAGAATAATCCTATTGTGTGCTAATCCTTTCAGCAAACACATTTTTGTGACTATTACTGCACAGAGATACAGACACTGTCATTCAATAAAGGTCTCCTTTCTCAGCCATGTGTTTAGAAGTGTACAAGTGGGTAGGATAGATAACAGCTCTATCGCTCCATTCAGCAAGGCTTGAAAAAGCTGTGCTTGCAAATGTGGTTAAGCCTAGTCTGCCAGGTCAAGTTGGTCTAGCAAACAGCTGTGGTGGTGTCAGATCTTACTATGTCTTCAAAGGCTTGTTACAGCCTCTCCCTCATTGGGCTGGGTGAAGCTAAGCGTGTGCATGAGCCTTGGTTCTCAGTGTTCTTGGTTCCCAGTTTCTCCACATCCATCTTGGGCTAGAAGACCCAAAACTTGACTGAGTTTTGCAAGGTATGGTTTCACCAGGACCAAATAGAAGAGGCTCATACCTGCCTTCAGTCTCTTGGCCTTGCTCCTCCATACATAGCACTGCTGTGCAGTTTGTCTTATTTGTGAGGAGAGCATGCTCTAGGCTGACACTGAGCCTTGTGTCCACCAAACTCTCAGGTCCTGCTCAACAGTTAGCCAATTAGTTCCCCATGTGTACTCATGTTTGTAACAGTGGAGTTTTTCTGTCCTGGGTGGAGCACTTGGCATTTCTTGCTGAACTTCTTAAAATTTCTATTGGTCCCATGCCTGAATTTACCAAGGCCCCCCTGAATTGAAGCTCTACTGCTTTGTATATCAACTGCCTCCAATGTAACTTGATCCACAAATTTTCTGAGGGTCTGTTCCACCTCATCACCCAGGTAACTGACGACGATAATCAACCCCTGACTTATTCCATCCATTACTGACTGCCAACTGGGCACTGAGCCACTGATTATTGCCCTCCGATTCTGGCAGTCCAGCCAGTTTTTAACACACCGAATACCCTGTCCATCCAGCCTGTGGTTTTGATCAGTGCCAAGGAGCACGCTCCCAGGCAATGCCCAAGCAGGGCCTGGCAGACACAGAAAGCTGTGAACCATTCCCAATAGGGTCTGGAGGGAGGAAACAATTACAGAATCACAAAATCACAGAATGGTAGGTGTTGGAAGGAACTGCATCATAGTTGGACATAGCATTAGACACGCACGTTTTGTGTATGTTGTTCAAATGGAAAAACTTTCTCAAAAAGCGTAAAATAATTAAATTTATAGTAGTACCTTTATTAAGGGCAATTTTAAGGAGGAAGATATTGTGCTTTTATTGAATACTGCATTCAAACAGGAATTCAGGAAAGTTCTATACTTCATATGAGATCAGAATAAAAGTTTTCAGGGATTCCCTGAAAATAATTTATTCTTTCCCAATAGCCTTTACCTTAACTATTTAGGGCTCATCCCCCTAACAAGTCCCAGAGTAGGGTAGAGACATCAGGTATCTCTTTGTTCCTTTATGTGGCTGTCTATAACTCTATCCTATAGCGATGGGAGCATCTAACTGTTAAGAAGCTGCTGTTTCTGTCTCAAAAATGTTTCAACATGTAGAAAAATATTACTAGCTTTAAATTTGAATGACAATACAAAATCTAAAATTTTCTTTGTGAATAGAAATTATGACAATATTTTGGTTTGAGCATTCTAATCCTAGTTTTAGTTTTAATTCATAATCTTCATGACTCAAAATAAGCCTTTAAAGGAAAACCTGGTTTTGCCTGAAGAAAATCAAATCCAACAACATAGAAATTAGATGTTTAGACACTTGCATTGTTTAGACCTTCTTCTACAAGAAAAGAAAAAAGTTTGGCTTCACTGAATAGGCATTTATTGAGAAAAAATAAAGTAACTTCCTGGAAATTCTTATTTGCTTTCATGACCAAAGTACCGTGTATTTTCCCTAACATTAACCATCTCAATTGTGTTGGTAGAGAGCATGGAGTCATGTTAACCAGAGAAGAACCTGGTTAGCCTAACTTCTCCATCAGTGTCTCAGGAATCAACAACTGGATATTTTGACTCAGTCCCAGTAGAAAAGACTGCAAAATCATTGACGCTTGTGATAAAATCTTCACTGTAAGTCCGCACAGCATCATGTCCAAAGGAGATTTACTCTCAGTTGGGGTCTTGAAGCAGAACACTGATAATAAACGCTAATACTTAACTGGAAAGTAAGGAAAGCAGGAGTGCAAAATTTAGGCCTATGGGATCTCTCTTTTGCTCTGTTACACCAATGGAGGTGATTATCTGCCATGTATATTTTTCAAGGGATAAAATCTAACTTGCAAATGGTAAGTAAGCCTTGTACTGTCTTGTGTCAGATACCAGCGCCTTCCAAAACACATGGATGCCTTGGGAGTGTCTGAGGGAGAGCTGGTGCATTTTAAATGGAAAAGCTTTTATCCAAAAAGTGTCTTTTCAAAGTCTGAAATGTTCATGAAACACTTGAACTTGTTTTGAAACTGTCATGTTTTTTACAATGGGGTTCATCAAAGGACAGCTTGTACCTATACATTTTTCCTCCAGCACCACAGACCTAATCCACAGTAGCTGCTCCAGTTTAGGTAAGCTAATTTCAAGTGAATTGGTGTAAATGTTGTGCATTCACAACTGCTCAGGGCTAAGCAGTCGCATGGGAATAGCTATTCCGGCATAACTGTTCCTGAAAAACTATCTGCAAAAAGAAGTTTACTTGGGAATAAGTATTCAAGCACAAAATAGCTACTGTCCTTTACCTTCATAACATGTATTAATCTGACTTTACTGCTAGATGTAGATGGACACACTATAAAATTATCATTTTCTATCCAAAGGTTGAATATTGGGTGGAGACACAGTGAAGGGTTTAGTGAGAAAAGAAAAGATTTCCCTTAAACTGAGCTGCTACGTCAGGTATATCCTGTGTCTTGTCCTTAGCTCAAACATATGGTGGTGAGTAAACCTTTGAAGTCTCTGCAGAGCCTCACCTCTGTTTTTACTCACTGCAAGATCCTGTCCATTTCTGCTTTGAACTTTCTAGTGGTCTAGGCAACAATATAATCTCCTTTCTGAAGCATGTGCTACAGTCTTAGGGCAGGGCTCCAAAGCATTTTCCCCAGCTTCAGGGTCCCAAAGAAAAGTGGGGTTTTGTCCTTGCTTTGTTTTAATCCAAACCCAAACCATACCACAGTCCCTCATGATCCTTTTGTAGGTCTTTTGTCACAGCAGGGGGAAAGGGTGATGCTTAGGAGACTACACCATGAGTGAGAGGAGGTTTGAAATTAGTAGGAACACTCATTTTAACCCCTAAAATCTCTAAACTATTTTTATCTCTTTGGTCAAGGAATTTCTGTATTCCCTAGACTGCAGATTCTGCTGATGTACATGGCTTATTGCTTTTTAGCCTAAAAAATGGAAACAGCCCCATTAGTAGAAAGTTATATTAATTTTATTAGATTGTTATTCAAGAATATTAGAAAATATTAATGTCATGTTATGGTTCTGGGTTTTTTAAGACGCTTTCTATTTTATCCAGCAAGGATCATTAACACTAAGAGAACAGTTCTGGTTTTTTGCACATTCTGCTAAATAAGTCATATTTCAGGTATATTACATAGAACACATTAAATGAAAGACGTCATCTTTAAAAGCTCACAGTACCCTCATCATTGTACATGTCCAAATTTTGATACTCCTACTTACAATAAATTTGAATTGAATGTGTTTTTCTGGAAGCTGTGCCATTAAGAATAATGGAGTAGTTTACATAGTAATATACTGCTTGTCAGGAATAAGGATACCTGCACTGGTCCCTGTATGCTGGTTATAAAATAAAATAGGAATACTAATGTAGGCTTATGCTAAAATAAAATGTGCCATCAGACATTATGCTTCATGGGAGATAAGCCTGTTCTCCACTCTTACAGACTGCTGTTAACCTCATCTTTTGGGACTAGCACATTTGTCCTCATCTTTTCTTGCATTTACCACAGGGGTCACATTCCATTATATTGTTCATCTGAGGAAGAGTGGTAGAAGTCAGCCTAGTATTTAGGGCTAGAAAGGGATCTAAACAGAGATAAGTGGGCACTTTATGAGCAGAAACCACCAGCTCTAGGCACATGTGTACCAGCCTGTCACTTCTGTGTGCAAATAAAAGAACCATCATCGGCAGCACTTTACATACTGGGCTGTTTTCCACTCTGTCTTCATTTGCAGAGACCTAATTTCCTAAAGCTGCAGTGATGTGGCAGGCCTTTGAGCTCAGGTGAGCTGAGGTGCTCCAGGGGCCAGGGGAGCAGTATTGTCTCTCTCCATTTTCCCTTCTCAAGCATGCAGAAGTCATATGCATATTCTTGCTGTCCCTTCATTCCCTCCCCACTACTGCCACCTTCTCACACCGCCTGCAAGTTCATGCCAGCCCTGCGATGCTTTCAGCAGGCTCCCACAACACCACCAGGAGACATGAATGTCCTTTGGCTGGAGAGGACTGTGCTTTAGTAAACCCCCAAAGGATACAGGTTTTTTCAGTCTGTAACCCAGGAACCTGTGAAGAGATCTATGCGTGACTCTCAACCTTCAGAAAAACAAGCAGTGGGAAGTTAAAGAGAAACATGGATCATGGGGACAATTTCTGTTACAGCAAGAACAGTCAGAAAGAGATTGTAGTGAGAAATCTGAGCTAATACTTGATAGATGACAGACTGAGAGTCCTTACCGTAGCCAAGGTCAAAACCACAGCCTGATTCAACAAGGGAATTATTATTAATAATTATTAGCCCCCCCCCCCCCCCCCCCCCCCGTTCAATAACTGTTGAATTCAACAGTAGAGGCTTAAACCCTACTTTCTTATTGCTCAACCCCAGGTTCCCCTTCTTGTTCAGTACAATTGCCTCACTCGAGTAGTCCTGCCCTGCCCAGCCAGTGTGGAAGCCCACAACCCACACCTGTGTGTAATGTGGGAGAGGGCCAGCACAAACACCCTGCATGGCTGTTGAGATGTTTTTCCAAGCTCTTCTAATAATGCACCTGATTTTTCAGTGTAGGTGTGTGCACAGTCAGTTTCTTTCCGGCCGTGGGTAGATAAAAGAATGGGAACTCATGGATTTGACTGACTTGCTTGATAATTCGTTTCAACCAGAGCTCACCAATGTAGCTATGTATTCAAAATCAAGCAAACAAAACCCCTAGTCCCTACCAGTAAACACGTTCATGTCTGCATTCTCCCTATTGCCAAGCCCCAGTGCTGCTGGGGTGCTGGAAGTCTGTGCAGGAGAAGTCATCAGACCCCAGCTTTCATTCATCAGGGGTTCATGGCTTCCAGTAACTGCTGGCAGATTCTCACGGTTTGCTGCATTTGCATGAGCTCTTTTTAGGCACTGGAAACAACAGCAGCTGCTGCATGCTGAGCATTGCTGACAAAATCATCAAACTTCCTAGCATGTTGGTAAATACTGCTCTTGCTGGAAACAAGCAAAGACACAAACCACCACTGGGTGGTGGTTTGCAGATGCAGTTGGTCCTTTTCATCAGAGAGCACAGAAGAAGGCAGGCCGTGGAGCGGATACTAGAAGGGGTTTTGGGAAGTCCTTGTTGGGGAATGGACTACAGACTATGTGAAACCCAGGGTGGGCCACCAAGCACCCCTTTGGCAGGAGTCCCCACATCACTGATGGACACCTTAATGTCTCAACCCTAAATGTGTCATGGACACCAAAGGAGAACTGAGGCCAATACAGTCTGTGTTTAAAAGAACGCAGCAGCAAAGGAAGTAGAGGTTTGGACACCAGGAGAAGAGAGTAAGTGGGGCCCAGGAAAAGAAGAAAAGTATAGAGAAATGGAGTTAGGGATCCAGGCAGCAATATCGCCATCTTCTGTCCCCTTACTCGTACACCCTGCCTCTTCCTAGCCTTTTTTTCCTGTTTTTGGCTCTTCAAAATGAGTTGAAGTGCTCTAGCTAGGGGATTAGGAAAAATTACAGTGAATCCATCAGTCCAGGCCAGGTTTTCCCTCTATGTTTTTCATGCCTTTTGATATCAAAAGAAAATCCTCACCAAAAGCCAGAAGTCTTAGGTTAAGACAACATACAGAGGGACTTCTGCTGGAAAATAATGGTTGATAAGGAACTAAAGCTCTGAGTCTGTGAGCAGCATGCTGACAACAGCATTGCTCAGGCACTTCTATAAACCATGTGCTGCCCACAGCAGATACACTATTAGCAGATAAAACCCACACTTGCCTGATGAACTGGATTAGAATCTAATCCAGAAAGACAGGCTTCTAAGACTTTGCATTAAAAGTTAACTGCAACTGTCCACTCCTCAAGTCCATGTGGAAAAAGAAAGGCAAGATGTAAGATTCATTCCTTGCGCCCAGAGACTGTAGTTTTCTGTCCCTGAATGTAGTGCTTTCAGAGATCTGCTCACAAAGGCACATTGGGATGCCTGACTTGGAGCCGTTCATGGAAGCCCTGTATAAGTAGTGAAGTGCCAAAGCCTTTATCAGAAAAATATTACTAATGAAGTTTCTACCCCGAGGGACTCGCAGGGCCTGTCTCTTGACCTCCCTCTCTTGGAGCAACTCAGCTGCTCTTTCCTGTTTAGGATACCATTATCAGGGAGTCTTGTGGTTGGGAGCTCAGCTGTGATGTTGGCAGGTGATTCCATCTTAGTTCTTCATGCTATGACATGCCCTGAGGATGTAGCAAAGGTATGCAGTCCTTAGACAGAGGGGAGTACCTAGTGTTTAGCTCTTCACCTTGGGAGAGCTTCTTTTATTACCACTGAGCACCTGTGATCCTTCCGTGTCCTGCTGAGGACCTCTCAGCCTGTGCATACTTGGTGGTCCTCCTTACCTATGTTTGTATCTTGCTTTTGTAGTGGGTCTTGGCAATGCATTTGAGTAACATACAAAAACAGCTTTGTGCTGTGACATGGATGAGGATTTGGCTGTTCATTGTATGAAAATCACATTCGTTACATAGAATCCAGGCTGGCAAGACAGACCTAAAAAGAACCTCAAGATGCTGAATAATTCATTCTCCTGACCCAGATCAGACTCATCTTTATGACACTATGTGTATGTGTTTGCTCAGACTATTCTTGTAAAGATTGCAGTGATGGAGATCTGCTGCTTCATTCTTCTTCTTCTGCTGAATATTTCCTTAATATCTAACTCAAAGTCTTTTGCAAGCTCTGAATCCATGGGACTTGCTCAGAACATAAGCTTTCTATCTTTCTTTGAGCACATGTTGGTGGAAAGTAGGTACATTATTGTGAAGCAAAACAAAAATATACAAATTAAAATTCAAAGCCTGAAGGACAGAGCAACAGGTATGGTAGGAGGCTTCAGGCAATGTGTCAAAAGTGATCTGTTTTTCTGTTTCCAGGTGGAGGGAGTGAATTTCTTACTGTTTCAGGTTCCATCAAGAAAAAGGAAAGACAAATGGCATTTACAGTAGGAATAGGAGTTTCATACAGGAGTAAACAAAATGCATGTTTTTTCTTGGAGAAGTCATTTCATCCGGGCAGAGTCTCTAAACCGTTATCCTGGGACATCCTTTGTTTGTCTGTCATAACCAGCATTAATCTATGTGTGTCTGTGTCTTCTCATCTGATGCAAGTATGCCTGAGGTTATGCACTTGAATGTAGTGTTATACCTTGAACTAACTGCTGCGCTATTACGAAGGCCTCTGGAGAGAGATTTCTCCGTTCAGGAGTGTCATTGCAGTATATTTATTTTGCTTTTCACCATGTTCTTTAATAGACCTTTAGCAATTGTAACTGTCAATGCAGATTTACCGTTTGACTGGCCATGCTCTGGTGATGACAAAGAATCCATTTCCAAGGAAAATGCAAAAAGTCATTCCAAGCAAACTGAGATCCTCACTCTGAAAATAGCACAGCTGGAGACACTTTGCTTGCAGAAACACTTTGCTGCTTTCCCTGCAATGGTCACTTAGATACCCTCCAGTAATTTCTCATTCCCATGAGGGTGAGTATCAGTGTACAAACAGGAGTTACAGTTTGTACAATTTCCCATGAAAATAAGGTCTAGTTTTCTTTTTCCCCTAGACCTGCTAGCAATGACATTTCCTTGGCAGGGATATATTTACTATGGAGGCTAATTGTGATCTGAACCACAAGAATTATTATTATTTTTTTTTTTTTTTTTAAATAGGCTTATGTCTGGTGCTTTTAACAGGTTGAGATAGACTGACTGTTCACATTAATAAGGGCAGGGCCACTGTCCATATCACAATGGTATCTTCTCAGATGCACCATATGTCTTTGGTTAGTGTGTCACCACTTCCCTGCTATGTGACGTGTCTACATGGGAGGAGATAATGGTGTGAATCCTGCCTCCTCAGATAGCAGGGGCTTCTTGGCATCTCCAAGAGTCATGGACGTCATTTTGTGAGTACCTGCATTTACTGCATTACATAAGACCCTCTGTCTTGCTTTTACCTGCAAAGAGGGTCAGATCGTAGATCCCAGGAGAGAAGATCAGCAGTGTTTCAATGTTGAAATCTAGCAATGCTTCTTGGCTCAGGAACTGGATGCCCATCTCCTGACTTAACATTGAAACAAAGTTCAGCTATGCACCGACAACCTCCTTCACTGGGTCTACTTTGAAAAAAGCTCATCTGTGTGGGCATGAGGAGAGCCATAGTACACCCCATATGATCGAAGTACCAGCAAAATTCTCTGGAAATTTTTCATTTCCAGATTAGTTGCGCTGACGTGCACTGACATGTTATATGGGTGCGACACTGGACTCAATCACAGCATTATCTTCATTTATTCCATTTCGGATTTACTTCCCAGGCACTTTTCATCAGACACAGGTGGCCTTGGTGATGCACTGCTATTGCTTTCTTCAGGGTGGTAGTCTGGAAATGTCATCTACTCAAACAGAGACCCCACAAGTCTTACCGCTGGGTTTTCTGCAATGCAGCAGTTTGCTTTGGTTTGGATCCCAAAGTGTTTCTGACTGCTGCCATCTATTTCTTGTCCAATGTGTGTGGTGAGGTAGCTGCTTGCTTTACCTAGAAGAGATTGCCAGTATTTGTCTGTAACATTCTGTACTGAGAGTATTATTTTTTTTTTCTACTGGAGACATCCTGAGTCAGTGGAGGGCATTTAGCAGTAAGTCCTCTGTAGTGCTTTGCTTAAATTGCTACCTTAAGTTTTTCCAGGACATGGGCTCTGTTTCTTTAGTAAAAACAGCTGCTTTCTGCTTTTGTTTGGTTACTTTGTGAAGCCAGTGATACAGCACTGAATCATTCATATCTTTTCAGATGTTATATGCTTAGACAATATCTTTCAAACTAGTCTTGGCAATCTCTTAGCAGTTTAATTGTGGAGGAGCCAAAATTCACTATATGCTTTGATATTTTTGTTTTTAGCACCTGTCCTATAGATACCTGTTCCAGTTTACGCATTAGGGTCAGGTGCTCTGTAGCTGAAAGAAGAGACATCCCTGTTAGCCTTCTGCCTGAGCCTCTATGCTGTAAGACTAAATTCAGAGTATTTAATATTCTGCTGTGGGTATGTAGTCACACCTCCCTGATGTTTGACTCAATCTTTGCCTGGCTGAGGTTTCATTTCCTTTTCCCCTAGGAAGATTTTGTGACCAGATAGATTCCTTATGTGCTGCTGACTCCTTGGTGCTCAGCTTCCTATGCAGCTGGCAAAGGTTCAGGCAATGCAAAAGCATAGAAAAAATGGAAAATTAAGAAACATGTTGTACCCCTCTGGCTGCAAAATCTCACCCTTTGGGCTGATGCTTCTGAGGTTTTGTGCATTAATTTATCTGTACTTCTTGCTGGAGGCTTTGGCTAACAATTTGTTTCATGCAACCACTACTGCATGTGACTTCATATACAGAACCTTTTTCTTTTATCTTTTCTCTTTTTATTTAGTTTCTTTGATTTCACCTTTTTGTGTTCTTCATCTTCCCTTGCTTTCTGTTTGTATTTTTATATAAACTTATGTTACGTTCTTTTACTTGTGTTTGTACACTTTGACAATTTCTCTTCTTTCTCCAGGCTACTGATGAATCATCTCTCCAGATATTAACAACTCCAATTTTTCTCTGCATTTGTATGAGAGCTTGTTCAAGAGCCTTACACGGTCTAATGCTTGTGTTAAAGTTTGTGGGTACTTTGTGACCTTTCTTATTTGCCTTTCTGTAGCTTGCATGCTGTTGAGAAATTTTTATTGTACCACCTGAGGTGAATTAAATATGTTAGGTATTTAAAAAAAAAAAAAAAAAAGAACAGTGCACTGGACAGAGTCCTAGTGCTATAAGTGGCTCTACAAGGAGTCTGCAAAGATGCATCATGAGCCAATACCTTATATACACTTGCACCAGCGCCAATCCTGTGACCATTGGCATGGGGTGCCTCAACCCAGTGTTGGATTCATCCCCCAAAGCCAGTTCTGCTGCCCAAATGTGACCCCTGAGCTGTCCCATTCCAGGATGGTCTACAAGACAATGCTGAGGCTGTTTCTTATCACATCACCAAAGGAAACTTCACTCCCTTGCAAGTTCTGTCTCTGGCATTCCTGCTTCCAGCCAGTTTAACCCCTTCTGCAGTTGGGTCTTCTTGCCCTCCATGCCACATCTTTCCTTGGTCACAAATTACCACTGCTGAGCAGTTGCAATTTGAATTTCCCTTTCAATGCCTAGTCGTATAATCACAAAATGGCAGGGGTTGGAGGGGACCTCTGGAGATTATCTAGTCCAACCCCCCTGCCAGAGCAGGATCACCTACAGCAGGTTGCATGGGACAGCAACCAGACAGGTTTTGAATGTCTCCAGGGATGGAGACTCTAAAACCTCTCTGGGCAGCCTGTTCCAGTGCTCTGCCATGCTCAAAGTAAAGAAGTTTTTCCTTATGTTTAGATGGAACCTTCTACATTCAAGTTTGTGCCCATTACCTCTTGTTCTGTCACTGGGCACCACTGAAAAAAGACTGTCCCCATCCTCCTTAAACCCACTGTTTTTAAAGTATTTATAAGCATTGTCAGATCCCCTCTCAGTCTTCTCTTCTCTAGGGCTAAAAAGCCCCAAGTCCCTCAGCCTCTCTTTGTAAGAGAGATGTTCTAGCCCCCTAATCATCTTTGTAGCCCTTTGCTGTACCCTTTCCAGTAGCTCCCTGTCCTTCTTGAACTGGGGAGCCCAGAACTAGACACAGTACTCCAGATGTGGCCTTACCAGGGCAGAGCCGGGGAGGAGGAGAACATCCCTCGACCTGCTGGCCACACTCTTCTTGATGCACCCCAGGATACCATTGGCCTTCTTGGCCACAAAGGCACATTGCTGGCTCATGGTTAACCTCTTGTCCACCAGGACCTCCAGGTCTTTTTCCGCAGAGCTGCCTTCTAGCAGGTCAGCCCCTAACCTGTACTGGTCTACAGGGCAAACAATTAGCAGGACTCACACACAGAGCTTTAAACTAGATTCGAGGGGGGATGGGGTTGTAGCTGGGTTTACATCAGCAGGGCAGTGTTCTAGTATTAATGAGGAACAGAAGGCCTCCCATCCCCCGAAGGTGAAGTCAGTGTGCTCAGCTCGCTCCCTGAAATGCCTGTACCAATGCACGCAGCATGGGGAGTAAACAGGAAGAGTTAGAAATCTGTGTGTGGTCAAGGGATTATGATCTGGTGGTAATTACAGAGACATGGTGGGACAGCTCACATGGCTGGAACGTGGCCATGGATGGCTATGTTGTTTTTGGGAAAGACAGGCCAACAAGGCAAGGAGGTGGAGTTGCTCTTTAGGTGAGAGAGCAACTAGAATGTATTGAGTTCTGGCCAGGGGTGGATGAGGAGCGAGTTGAGAGTTTGTGGGTGAGAATCAAGGGGCATGCTAGCAGGGGAGATACTGTTGTGGGTGTCTATTACAGCCCACCTGATCAGGATGAGGAAGTTGATGAGGCCTTCTACAGGCAGCTGACAGCAGCCTCACATTCACAGGCCCCTGGTACTCATGGGGGATTTTAACTACCCAGATAGTTGCTGGAAGGCCTATACAGCTCACCATTCACAGTCCAGGAGCTTCCTCCAGGGCGTCGATGATAATTTCTTGATGCAAATGGTGGATGAGCCAACTAGGAGAGGAGCACTGCTGGATCTTGTACTCACTAACAATGAGTTGAAGCAGTGAAGGTTGAGGGTAGCCTTGGCTGCAACAATCATGAGATGGTGGAGTTCAGGATCTTGTGTGGTAGGAACAGAATACCAAGCATGATCACAACCTTGGACTTCAGCAGGGCCAACTTTGGCCTTTTCAAGCAATTGCTAGGGGAAATCCCATGGGACAGGGTACTAGAAGGTAAAGGAGCCCAAGACAGTTGGTTTATATTCAAGGACCACTTTTTCCAAGCTCAAGATTGGAGCATCCCAGTGGGCAGGAAATCAAGAAACGGAGCCAGGAGACTCAAATGTTTAAGCAGAGAACTAATGGGCAAACTCAAGTGGAAGAAGAAAGTCTGTAGATGACCACTTGGGAGGAATATAAGACTGTTGTCAGAGGATGTGGGGAGGCAACTAGGAAAGCTAAGGCCTCCTTGGAGTTAAGCCTTGCAAGGGAGGTCAAGGACAACAGAAAGGACTTCTTCAAATACACTGCAGACAAAACTAACTCTAGAGGCAATGTAGGCCCACTGTTGAATGAGATGGGTGATCTGGTGACAGAGGATACAAAGAAGATGGAGCTGCTGAATGCCTTCTTTGCCTCTGTCTATACCGCTGGAGACTGTCCTCAGGAGTCCCAGACCCCTGAGGCCCCGGAGGAAGTCAGGATAAAGGAGGAGTTTGACTTGGTTGATGAGGACTGGGTTAGGGATCAATTAAGCAAGTTGGACATACATAAATCCATAGGCCCTGATGCGATGAACCCACAGGTGCTGAGGGAGCTGGCAGAAGTCATTGCTAGACCTCTCTCTATCATCTTTGGTAAGTCGTGGGGAACAGGAGAGGTGCCTGAGGACTGGAGGAAAGCAAATGTCACTCCAGTCTTCAAAAAGGGCAAGAAGGAGGACCTGGGTAACTACAAACCGGTCAGCCTCACCTCCATCACTGGAAAAGTGATGGAATAACTTGTCCTCGGTGCTGTCTCTAGACATATCAAGGATAAGAGGGTCATTAGGAGCAGTCAACATGGCTTCACCAGGGGGAAGCCATGTTTGACCAATTTGATGGCCTTTTATGAAGACATAACCAGGTGGACAGATGAATGGTAGTGCAGTGGATGTGATTTATCCACAAGTCAAGAGACAGGGGCCAGGAGCAAAATGTCCCCCCCACAATCGAGCAGGAGGTGGTCAGTGACCTGTGGCTCCACATCAATGTGAATAAATCTATGGGGCTGGATGGGGTACATCCTAGAGTGCTGAAAGAACAGGCAGGGGTGCTCACCAAGCCACCGTCCATTATTTATCAGTAGTCCTGGCTGACTGGGGAGGTCCCAGCAGATTGGAAGTCAGCCAATATAACACCCATATGTAAGAAGGGACAGAAGGATGATACAGGAAATTACAGGCCTGTGAGTTTGACTTCAGTGCCAGGGAAGCTGATGGAGCAGGTCATCCTGTGTTCCCTTATGCAGCACATGCAGGACAACCAGGTGATCAGGCCCAGTCAGCATGGGTTTACGAAGGGCAAGTCCTGCTTAACAAACCTCATCTCCTTCTATGACAAGGTGACCCACCTGTTGGATGAGGGAAAGGCTGTGGATGTCATCTACCTCAACTTTAGTAAGGCATTTGGCACTGTTTCCCACAGTGTTCTCCTAGAGAAATTGACTGCTCTTGGCTTGGATGGGCATCTTTCGAGGTCCCTTCCAACCCCTAACATTCTGTGATTCTGTGATCTGACTTCAGGTAGCCTTCTGTCAGATGACATTTGTCTTGCACAAGACTGATTACATTTCCACAGCTGAAATCACAACTCTATTTTTTAACTTTGCTTTTTGAATTTTTAGCTGATACATTCAGTGTTTAACTGTTTCCAGATTTTGAATATCTATCTTGCTGATCATGTCTGATCTGAATATTAGGCATTGTAAAACTGATTGTACTGATATTCATTTACATTAATTTCCATTGCTGACTTCATTTGCCACTGAATTCTTGGGAAAGGTTCATGTGAAGTTCAGACATTCTGTAAAATTCCTGGGTTTGACTAACCTGGGTGACATGCTCCTAGAATAAATTAGCGCTTTCACTGATTACATGGATTCAAGTGCAGCTGTCAGAGCTGCTGAAACATCAGATCATTGAGGAATTTTGATATAAGCTGTATGCTTAGTACTTTTCAGTACTAAGTTCAGTATAAAAAGGGAATAATTTTGCCCTGAAGCTGATTTTCCACTGTCCAGGACTGCTGAGAATATGCCTTTTTACAAAATCTGTTTCCACAGTTTCACCCTCTTCAGTTTTCTGTAAACTGGATCTTACTGGCATAGCATAGGTCTACGATGCCTTCTGTGAAGCACATAGATGGTTCTCTCAGTCTGTGAAAAACCACATTTTACTGTCATATATTTAAATAAAATAGTAATTTTCTCTGTATCAACAAGTTGAAATAATGTTAGCTAGGTTACAAGCAGCCTCACATAAATGTCTCTTAGTCTCTCATCTCCGAGCTGCCTGATACAAAACACTGGTGATGAGCATGACTGAAAAGGGTGCACCTGGTGAAGAGCATGCTCAGTAGAGTTGTTCCCTTTGGTCTCTAGCCAGTTGCTTTCAAATAACAGGTTGGTTCAGTTTCCTAAACTGGGTCTCTAATCAAAATTTTCTGTATAAAGTTGCTCAAGTTGGCTTAACATTAGATGACCAGTTTGAAGTACATAAATAGCAAGTCTCTGGGGGTGGGATTCATCTCATCTAAATTGCTTCCGGTTGAAATGCCTGTTACACAACTACAACTACTTTGTCTAAGGACAAAAAAGCTGTGAAGCATCAGGACAGTGACCGTGGCAACAGATTTAGATATTCAACAGCTTTTATTTTTTTTTACTCCAATTTCAACAAATAAAATTCAATGTATAGATCACCACCTCACCTACTGCATGATCCCAGGTACTAATATCTTCCAGCTAGTCCTGTCTTTGACAGTGAACATGCGCCCAGTCGACAAGATTCATTATCTGCTTGGCAGGGAACAGATGATCTCACATACACTAGATTGGATGGAAAAGGTGTGGCATAGACATGTCTTTCCGTTCCTGGGACTCAACAATGCCTACAGTCCTGAAGAGTGTTGTTGATGATGATCTACTATCCCTGGGCAGCACAAGACAGCTAACTCCATGGATCCTTGTCCTATGCAGTAGATTGGATGGAAAACATTGCCTATAATGATATTTGTATATAGCAAGACGCAAAGCAGGATCCTTATCTGGAACATGGCCTGGATGTGCTATCTACATCTACACACACATATATACATATAAATATGTGTGTACATCTGGATTTGGAATAGCACAGACTTCTAGAAAACAGTCTCTTTAAAATCAAGTGCAAATAAACTTCACTGTCAAAACAAACCCCCAAGCTTAGTGGCTTGGTTTACTAGTAAATATCCTGAGCAGGTGAGCTGTACGCTCCCAACAGCTATTTGTGTGGCTAGGAAAATGTGTGTGCATATTGTTTTTCAGGCTTTCTGAAGTTTGCTCTGAGGGATCATGTGGTTACAAAGGCTGAGAGCTGAGAAAATCAGACTTATAATGAGGCATCCTAAACACAGGCAGCCAAAATTATTGTTTCTTTTGAAAACTGAAACCAGCAAAATAGCTGCTTAAAACATAGTAAGGAACTTTAAAGACTTCTGCTTGTGGATGAAAAGCTCCTCTACATTGATAGCTAAATACATGTAAAAAGGCTTTTCTGTATTAACACTCACAGTAAATGAATGGGAGAAATTGCACTTGCTTATTAGCATTCCAGTCTGGAGGCGATGACTGAGAAATATTCATAATTCATAGTTGTGACATCATACCCATGAATAATTTGGTTCTAGCTCTTACACTGTGAGTGGCAATCTCCGTTTCTGAGAACAGGTTATATTTTCACATGGAGTGGGAGCTTCATGCTTCATACGCAGCAAATGCTGCCTGAAACAAGCACCACAAGCTGTTGACAACCAGATCTCAGGTGATGATATCAAAAGTACACAGTGAAACACCTATAGATGACCATGTGTTTGCTAAATTGTGAGGCTGAAGAGAATGGTGCTAATGCTAGCAAAATTATTTTTTGCACAGTGACTTTGATTCCCTCACAAATTCCTGTTTACTCAGTGCTCATCATTATTAATTATACATTGTTTTTGTGCTCATCAGCATGACATCTGGACATCAAGTATGCAGACAAAAAAAGATAAAGATCAGTCTCTGAGAGGGGGAAATAAGTCACCTTTCTGGCATGTCTGAAAATTGTTCCACTCTCGAGAACCTCAACACAGCAGCAGGTAGATACAGCCTTGCTCTTACACTAAACAGCCCCAGAAAAGAAGGGTATATGATCCTCTGTATTGCTTAGTCAATGGGATGCTCCTTGGCATAATTTTGGCCCACTCCAGTTGCTATTTCACCAATCAATGCCCAGGTGCAGGGACAACACAGACAATCAATAGATTGCATGGATGGAGCTACCCTTTTCTGAGGTCAAGTTGTGCTGCACCACACACCCTCAAGACTAAAGAACCGCTCTAGCCCATTTTACTTACTGGAATAGACATGCAAGTCCTCCTACAAAGCAGTGTAGGAAGGATGGTCTCTTGAGAGGAGGTAGATCTGGGGCTCACATAAGCTGGAGTTCATATTGATTTGACCAATTTCTTTTCAATAGAACTGGGACAGTACTTCACAGCTTTTTATGCTGATGAAATAATTTTTTGGCGGTGAAGCTTCCACATACTATGTAGATACATCTAAACAGAACCAAATTTCTCTTTGGGGTAGGCTCTATGTAAGAGGAAGCGTGAGCTTCTTTTAGTTTTCAAGTGCTGAAAAAATCTACTGAGTACTTAATCTCCCTGTTAAGCAGGAAAAATATCATAAACCCTGCCCACCTGCTTTCTGCTTTTAGCAACAGGTGTTTCATCTGCTAGGACAATTATCCTTAGCCGTCAGGTGGGAACATGCAAAGAAAATGTATAAAAATTACAAATTTAGGTAGACATAATCCCATTTCCTCAACATGTCTGCCTTAGCAGTTGGGAGGGATGGTGTGAGAAAAAGCATATGAGATGTCAAAAAAGAATGAGTATTTCACAGCCAAACTGTTTGAAAGACACAAAAAAATCACTTTGTTCATGGTTTGGTTTTGTTTTCATTTCTAACAAAAAGGAGAAGTTGTGTTTCTGTGATGTTTGAGGAACGGTTATGTTGACTTGTTGGGGTGCAGTCTGTGCATATGTGTATGCACGTGTAGTAACCTGTGAATTTTAAGGCGGGCTATATCACAAGCAGGATGAGAGGTCTGAGGTCCAGCAACTGAAGATAGGACCACGGGTCAGAGGGGCCCATAGGTCTCAAGTCCAGCAACTGGAAGGCTTGCAGGGGGCCATTCAGCAAATAAACTGAGTGTCTAGTTCCAGCTCCTGAAGGGACAGATGTGTGTGTATGTGCATGTGTGTGAGGTCATCAGCAAACTCACACCCTCAGCAGTCAAAGGGAGAAACAGGATAAGGCTGTCTCTGTTGTTCATGTTTATATGAGTAAAGTTTATTTTTATGTGGGTGCCAGTATTCCAGAAGTTGCATCTATTGGACTGGGACTGGAGGAACCCCAGAGGTGTTTGACGCAATGTCAGCAGCATTGGACTGGAAAGATGAAATCTCCTGAGTTTGAGAGTCCCCCAGCTCTAATTTACTTATCAGAAGACTTATAGCATCAAGCCTTCAGGGATTTAAGGAAAGCCTAGAGCCAAATTATTTGCTCCCTGAAAACTGCTTGAGTCACAGTACTGTAAATCCCATTGGCATTTCTGCCACCTCACCTTCTTCAGCACATCTCTTTTGGTAAGCAAGGAACTGATCGACATGAGTTGACTGTGCAGCTGCAGTGGGAAGAGAGTATTTGAGACTGTCTGTTTCAGTATCTACGCATAAACTTTGATTTCAAATTAAAAACACTTCGAGCTTTAGGTGAGTAAGAAGAAACTTAAATTAGGGCATAGGAAAATATTGGTGGTTTAAATATCATCTATGGGTTTTCCATTGAAACCAAGCTTCATTTCCATCAGGGCTCTTCCTAAAATAGTGAGAGATATTTCCTGTATCTCTTCACTTCAACCTTTTGTTATGGTGAATAGAACATTTTCTCATCTCAAAGAACATTTTTGATGGAAAATATTACAATTGGCTTAAGTAATTATACTTCATAATGGGCTAATGAAAGTGGCTCTTATAATAATTTTCACTCCACAGCAGAATAAATGCTATTTATAGAGAACTGTTATTGATAAGCAAATAAAATTAATTACAGTCTCACATCTTTGTCTTATGCCTCATGTATGTGATAGTAGTGCCAAGTGCCTGCAGCCATTCAACAAGAAGAGAAGAAATTAATTTCAAACCTGGGGATTTCTTAAGAAAAAAAGCAAACTATTATTTAGGAGGCCATCTATAATCTCACTTCAAGCTCTTCTTAAAAATATGTGTTCATGACACCAAAGAACAAACTTCTGCTTTCTTTGTGGTCTAGGATAACGCTATTTCTCTGGAAGCCCCTTAAGTTCCACATTAAAAGAAATAAGAGGATGGATCAGGAGACAGAAAAGGCACAAAATGTGAACTTTACTCAGGGGTGTCTGGCTATTTGTACAAAAGGAAAAGGAATTTAGACTCTGCAACCAGTCACTGTGACCGGTACAAGAAGGCCACTCCTCCGCATTCAAGTACAGTCCGATTTCAAGCATCCGCTTTGACATTTAAGTAGATGACTCATTAAATGCAGCAAGTATCTGGAGGCAGGGATGCCTTCTTTTTTTTTTCTCTTGGCAGCACACTATATTCTAAAATACAAGGATGCTTAAAGTGTTTGCATCAGTGGATCCTCATTTTAAAAACAAAAAAAGAATCCTTCTTTTTCAAGCTTGTTTATGAGAAGTTCATAAAAGAGACGCTTGAGTTACCTCACCCTCCTTCTTTGATCAGAAACAGATGAGCTTCAGCAATTGCTTATTTTTAAAGAATATGGACCCCAAATCCAAAATGCTTGATAGAGACAGCTGAAACACCAACCTGATGTTGACATTGTTAAGTATATGCTTGTGCTTCTGCAGCACTCAGTAAAAAGGGAAGAGTAACACAGGTGTGCAGATATGTGTCAGATATGTGCAAATATACGATGCAAGAAGTGTGTGTGAAATTAGAAACCAAATATATTGAGTGGAATGGCAGACAGGGAAGAAGGCAGGGAAAGGAGTGGGAAAGCATGGACAGAAAAGTAATTAAGTCAGTACATCAGTTCCTATTCTAGATGTGATTAAAATTATGATCATAGAATCACAGAACAGTAGGGGTTGGAAGGGACCTCTGGAGATCATCTAGTCCAACCCCCTGCTAAAGCAGGTTCACCTACAGCAGATTGCACAGGACAGCGTCCTCTTTTGAATATCTCCAGGGAAGGAGACTCCACAACCTCCCTGGGCAGCCTGTTCCAGTGCTCTGTCACCACCAAAGTAAAGAAGTTTTTCCTCATGTTGAGGTGGAACTTCCTCTGCTCTGGTTTGTGCCCGTTGCCCCTTGTCCTGTCACTGGGCGCCGCTAAAAACAGCCTGGCCCCATCCTCTTGACACCCACCCTTTAGATATTTATAAGTGTTGATAAGGTCCCCTCTCAGTCTTCTCTTCTCTAGGCTGAAGAGCCCCAGATCCCTCAGCCTTTCTTTGAAAGAAAGATACTCCAGTCCACTCATCATCTTTGCAGCCCTCTGCTGGACTGTCCCCAGTAGTTCCACATCCCTCTTGAACTGGGAGGCCCAGAACTGGACACCGTACTCCAGATGTGGCCTCAACAGGGCAGAGTAGAGGGGGAGGAGAACCTCCCTTGACCTGCTGGCCACACTCTTCTTAATGAACCACAGGATGCCATTGGCCTTCTTGACCACAACGGCACATTGCTGGCTCATGGTCAACTTGTTGTCCACTAGAACTCCCAAGTCCTTCTCTGCAGAGCTGCTCTCCAGCAGAATGACTCCCAACCTGTACTGGTGCATGGGGTCATTCCTCCTAAGTGCAGGACCCTACACTTGCCTTAATTGAACCTCATTAGGTTCCTCTCTGCCCAGCTCTCCAACCTGTCCAGATCTCACTGAACAGCAGCACAGCCTTCTGGTGTGTCAGCCACTCCTCTCAGAGTTGTGTCATCATCAAGGTTGCTGAGGGTACACTCTGTCCCTTCATCCAGGTTGTTGATGAATATATTGAATGAGACCGGACGCAGTACTGACCGCTGGGGAACACCACTAGTCACAGGCCTCCAGCTGCACTCAGCACCACTGATCACAGCACTCTAAGCTCTGTCCTTCAGCCAGTTCTCAATCCACCTCACTGTCCACTCAACTACCCTATAGGATTTGCAACATCTTGAAATAATACACTGGGAGTAAGAAGGGTACTACCCAACTAGGAAGCTCATAGGAGTAAGACTCATAGCTCTATTTTGTTACGTAGTAAGAGGAAGTGGTAGAAACTTTCATGTCATGCTTAGACAACTGTACAGTCTTTACATCACTTTCAAAAATCAACCACACTGGCACAGACCATAACAGTAAAAAATTAGTAGTCACCTACATTCATAATGGGAAATGATAGTACCCTGGTGTGCTAGGAAATGTTCAGAAGAGCCCAGGATGTTAGTTACATAGCTCTCCAAAAGCATTTAGAATCAAAAAAGCTATACGTTGAAAAACTGTGGTTTGTTAAATTATGATTGTGGTGAGTTGACCCTGGCTGGATGCCAGGTGCCCACCAAAGCTACTGTATGACTCCCCTGCCTCAGCTGGACAGGGGAGAGAAAATATAACAGGCACATGGGTCAAGATAAAGACAGTTTAATAAAACAAAAGCAAAGGTTGTGCATGGAAGCAAAGGAAAACAAAAGATTTTATTCTCTACTTCCCATCAGTGGGCGATGTGCAGCCGCTTCCCAGGAAGTAGGACTTCAGTGCGTGTAGCAGCTTCTCTGGATGACAAACGTGAAATGAATGTGTCTGTTCCCTGTGTGTCGTCATCCCTCCTCCCCTTCCTCCTCTTTTCCTCAGCTTATATTGCTGAGCAGATGTCAGATGGCACGGAATATCTCTTTGGTTGGTTTGGGTCAGCTGTCCTGGCTACTTCCACTCCCAAGTTTTTGCCCACCCCAGCCTACTTCTTGGCCATGAGGGCACATGGCTGGCTCAAGGTCATCCTGCTGTCCACCAGGACCCCCAGGTCCCTTGCCCCTACGCTACTCTCTAACAGCTCAGTCCCCAACCTATACTGGTCCATGGGGTTGTTCTTTCCCAGATGCAAGACTCTACACTTGCCCTTGTTGTATTTCATTACATTTCTCCCTGCCCAGCTCTCCAGCCTGTCCAGGTCTCTCTGAATGGCAGCACAGCCTTCTGGTGTGTCAGTCACACCTCCCATTTCTGTGTCATCAGCAAACTTGCTGAGGGCGCACTCTGTTCCCTCGTCCGGGTCATTGATGAGTACATTGAATAGTACTGATCACTTAGATCACTTAGGTAAACCAAAAAGCAAGTATTTCTTGAAGAGCAGTTGATACAAATTAGGTTAATACTGCCAACTCACATTATAAAGGAGCACTGGGTTTTGTGTTCCATAGCATGTTAAATTATTAACGTAAGAACACAGGATGACACTAACAACCCATACGTCCTGTCTATCATGGTGACTAGTATGAGATGCTTAGAGAAAGAATATAAGAAACAGGATAACTGCCAGTATGTAGTGATCCTTACTACTGGAGAGGGCTGGGTTAGTGTCCTAGGAAACACCTGAACCAGAGTTTTCCTTCAATCAATTTCATTTAGTAGCCATCAAGGTATCTAGGAAACATTTGCTTTTTTGCAGTTAATATGATTCCATTCCTATATTAAGCTCCATTTATGTTTTGGACTCCATAACCATTAAGCAAAAGGTTTTACAAGTTATTTATATGTAAAAAAAAATTGTTGCATTCAGTTTATTTCAATACCATTGCGTAACAATTTCATTGGGTCCCTCTAATTCTCTGTTAGGAAAAACAGTGAATGATTGTTTGCTAGGCATCTTCTTTGTACAAAAGTTCAATGTTCCAAGTGTTTATAGGTCTTTATCATAAAACATTTTGGTGTTTCTTTCTAAGAGGAAATATCTTAATATACATTATCTTCCTATATGGTAGAACACCTCTATTGCTTTCCTTTTCTGCATCTTCTTGCAGTTCAACTATGTCCTATGTGAGATGGAAGACCAGAAAAATACAGAATTGAAGTATATTTTAACCTGTATGTTCAATTGCTTTCCTAATAATTCCTAATAAGTATTGTTTTTCAACAACTTCTAAGCACTAAGTTGATGTTTTTAGAGGAAACCTCATTTTCACAATGACTGGTCACAGTAACACCTAGATTTTTTTTTCTGAATAAAAATACATCATTAGAACTGACTACACACATAGAGCTATTTTTTGTAATGTGCAGTACCTGGGATTTGTCAACATAAAATTCTATCTGACATTTTATCATGCAGTTACCCAGAACTGTGATAACTTTCTGCAACTGTTTGCAGTCAGCTTTAATTTTGACTATGCTGAATAATTTTGTATTATTTGCACACTTTGGTATATCAGTTTTGTGAATAATTTATGAATATGTCGAACTGTCCAGATTCTAGCATGGATCCTTCTGAAATTATTTTTGTAACCTCTGTGCAATATTAAAACTCATGACTTCTCAACTTTTATTTCTGATGTTTTAACCAGGTTTTCCTCCAGAGGGATCTCTGTCTTTACACATCAGCTTAATTTCTTTGGTGATTTTTTTCTTGCAGGACCATATTGAAAGCTTTTTAAAGACCCTAGGCACACTCATTGACTTGTCCGAAGAATTCAAGTAGATTTGTGAGAGATTACTTCTATCAACCAACTCAGTGCTAACTCTCTAATTGTGTTCTCCATCATAGTTTCCAGTTATTTGCTTAGTGCAGTAGTTAGTCTTAGCTGTCTATAAAACTTGACATCACAGTTGCTGCCTTCCATTCCCCTGGTATTGTTATTAACTAAAGCAACAAGCTGATCAGTTAGAAGTGCAGAAAATTTGTAACTGTTAGACTCTTGGGGAAATTCTAGGAAACTCAGATATTCACAATTGGACAATCCTGGCCCACCAGAAATGTGTTTACCTTTACATAAAGTAAAATTTCACTTATTGACCTGGGGACATGAGGAATCACTTCAATAAACCTAAGTTGTTTTAAAGCCCAAATTAAATGAGTAGTTTTACCCCATTATTCCATTCACAAACGATCTTCAGTTTTAATCCATATTCCTCTTAGTACTTTCTTTATATTAAGCCAAGAAGCAAAAGCTAAGGTCTGCCAAACTTTCAGTGTTTGAATGTTCCTGTGACAGAAGAATTTAACCCAGGAGGATAAAGCAAATAACCAGATGTGTCAGAGACAACACAAAATGACACCAGTATTCATACACCAGTGTTGCCTCTGTACAGATAATACAGGGAAATAGCTATAACCCTATTGAGGGTTACCAAATGCACAAACCACACCCAGCTAAGGACATGTCCTGAGATGAACATAGTTAAAGGCTAAGACTATTAGTAGGAATCACAAAGTCACATAATAGTTTGGGTTGGAAGGGACCTTAAAGATTTCCAACCTCCCTGCCATGGGCAGGGACACCTTCCACTAGACCAGGTTGCTCCAAGCCCCATCCAACCTGGCCTTGAACACTGCCAGGGAGGGGGCATCCACAGCTTCCCTGGGCAACCTGCACCAGTGCCTCACCACCCTCACAGTAAAGAATTTCTTCCTAATCTCTAATCTAAATCTTCCCTCTTTCAATTTGAAACTCTTACCCCTCATCCTGTCACTACATGCCCTGATAAAGAGCCCCTTCCCGCCTTTCCTGCAGGCCCCCTTTAAGCACTGGAAGGCCACTATGAGGTCTCCCCGGAACCTTTTCTTCTCCAGACTGAACAGCCCCAACTCTCTCAGCCTGTCCTCATAGGGCAGGTGCTCCAGCCCCCTGATCATCTTCGTGGCCCTCCTCTGGACCTGCTTATGCAGGTCCACGTCTTTCTTATGCTGGGGGCCCCAGAGCTGAACACAGCACTGCAGGTGGGCTCGCACCAGAGCAGAGCAGGAAGTGCCATACATGCTCGTCCTATTGTTGCCCTTCCCTGGGCACCGACTTACTGCCACTGAAGGTTTCTTTTCTCCTCCCACACTACATCTTCCTGCCCCCAAGAATTATTGCTCTTTTACAGATGCAGGACATGGTTTACGTCCTATATATGGTGTGTAGGTCTATGATTATGTCCTATAACCTATGGTCCAGTCACAGCAGCCAGAGATTGCTGTGTATTAGCCTTGTGCAGAATTCAGAACTGGAGCAGGCATACATGCACTGAGGTTTCCATAGGTGTTCCAAGTCCTCACACAGCTTCTGAGTCCCTTCTACCTGAGCTATCATGGCCTTTTCTACAGTCTTAGCAAAACCCCAGGCAATACAGTCCCAAAATGGATTAAAGTCTTACTCCCCTACTTCAGTCTTTTTTTTTTACCTTAGCCTATTTAATTCGAGAAAAATAGGTAATTTTTTTTTTTTTCAAATAAAAAGAAGAAACTTAAACCTTGTCTTTTATTTTGAGGGTATCATGGTGAACAGTAATAAATTTGCCAGCACTGGAATCTGTTCCCAGCTTAGCCACAGACTTTTACTGTAACCCAGTTCCTAAATTCCTGCTGTAAATAAGTTGATTTGGTTCACTGAGAGTTAAATATTTCCATATTGAGCTAAATTCTAATTATCCCTTCTACTGTAAGTATTCCATTTATTTTGGGAGACAATGGTACACAACTTAGCGAAAGGGCAGTAAAATTATTGCAATATTAATAAAAATGCATCACAACAGTTGTGGAATAAACTATTAGGCTTTAAATCAGAGAAGTAATTACAGGCCTATTATCCAATGTGGCTACAGCTGCTCTGTGTATTTATACACACAATTGCTTTCACATATACACCAGGAGGATTAGAATGAAATAAAACCCATGAAAGAAAGCATTTATCCAGGGAGTTGGAGTAAAAGCAAAGATTTCCTTTCCATACCAAGAAAAATGGAACCAAGCAGCTGCTCAGTTATTTTGGATTCTTGTTCTTACTTGACAATGATTAAAGTTGTTAAGAGCACCAAAATGACATGTCAAGATAATAAATGAGGTTTTCTTTATGATCAGCATCTTTCATCAGAATTTCTATTCCTCTCAGCAGTATTTGGCTACTTATCAGATCTTCCTCTTTCCAGTAAAGAATACATTGTATTTGCTGTTTCACAGATTTATTTTTTTTCCCCGAATAGTGGTATCTTTTTCATATGAAAACTCTGGAAATCCAAAGAGGGAAATGAGGAAAATGATCAGTAATAGGAGATCTCATCAATTGTCCATTTTAGCTGAGTGAAAATCCAAAGCCCAAGTAGGCAAAATGTTCATAGGATACGACTGAAGTCTGTGTTGGTCTGGCAGCCAATTTCCTGCATTTCTGTTGTGGCCATGGACAAATGTTTCTACTAGGCTTCTCTCTCCAATGTGATATTCAATTGCATTCTAGCCTAATTCACAAGTTGTGATTTCTAATGCTGCTTATTTACTGCTCATGTTTCACTTTAGTTCAGGGTAGTTTCTGTGGACACAGTGGGGGTGTTTTAGCCACTGTAATCCACTTTCAGAGGAAGTTAAAAAAATCCTAAACTAACTTCTTTGAGGAGTAAAGTTTTATGTCACAGTCAGGAATTGAGAGAGGGCAAAAGTGAAAACAGCCTGTATGTCTAGCAGCGTATTCATAATCAGCCCCACAGCAGAGTTATCTAGCTTTTGCTTGTGCTGTATTCCCAGGAGGGAGGCATCGCCACCCTGTGCTTTGGGAAGTGATGCTACATATATGGCTGGAATAACAAACCACGTGATCTCCTCAGGCAGAAAGAGCACAGGGAGGAGGAATGCCTCCACTTATCACAGCCACCACAGGCATGCTGGCTCCTGACAGCACCATCTTATCATGTCCAAAGCAGCAGCTTACAGGCGATTTGCTCCTCTCTGTGCCTAGACAATCAAAGCAGTGTAGCTTCGAAAAAAGTTTGTAGGATGAAAGCAGATGTCCTGGGATCCTGCCCTGATGGAAAGACATGCTAAATGGACACCTGAAGACAAGAAGTACCCCCTTGGTGTGAGTAACAGAAACTAGGTGGTGGTGGTGCAGAGGTTGTTTATTAGGGGCATAGCTGCACAGGGGGAGGGCACGTGGGAGGGAACCAGGCATCAGCATGTGAAGGAAAGGGCATACACACGCAGTTGGCTGGACAGCCACCTTGCATTTGTGCATTGGGCCCACATAAATGCCAGCATCACTACCTTGGTTTGTACACAGCAGCCCCCACTGCTATGACTCACCCAGGTCATGGCCAGAATCTCCAACCAGCCGAAATACTGCAGAGAAAACAGCTTCTTCAACTTGACTATTGTTTCCTCCTTGAACCTTATTTTAGCTAAAGCAGCCATTTCATACACAGCCTCAATGTGGTTTCTCTGGGCTATTCTTTCCCTTCATCTTGTCCTATTTATCTGTTTATATACTCTTCTGCTTCTCTGTCCAGACAGGAAAGCAAAGGTTAGAAAGAGGACAATTCGAGTAGGGACTGATGCAAGATCCAGCCTTTCAGGAAAAAAGAAACAAGAATATTGAGACAGCAACAACAAAAAGATGCAAGAAGGCATGGAGATTTCTTAGTGCTGGTTGTCAGGTTGCTCAGTGCTCCAGGTAGGAGGGCAGGAAAATATGACAGGTCAGCAATTTGCACCTTTCCTGACAAATAAAGGAGGTGTAGGAGTACATTTCCTCCATCTTCAGCCTTTGATTCTGTGACATGGGATAGAATTCAAAAGGGCCCTAAATCAACAGGGAGAAGGATGCTGTCCTGGTTTGAGCTAAACCAGAACTAATTCTATTCAGTAATTTTACTTTCCAACTGGGTCTTTTCTAAGTACGAGCACTTTCTGAAATCAGGAGCATGTTTTTCCAGATAGTGACTGCTTCTAGTACTGATAACACTTGATGTTTATAGTTAATACCAAGGAATGGTATGCAGAAAGGCTCTTGCTTTTACTTGCTTCTATAGAAACCATGCTGCTAAATCTTGTATCCCATGTTGAAGTGCGATAACTGAAACAGTTGTAAGTAAGCAAAAAGTTCGCACCTGCAGGGAGGAGCAAACTGGATGGGTGACCCAAAACTGACAACTGAGTATTCCATCCCATATATGCCATGTTCAGTATAAAGCTGAGGGATCACAAGGTTTAAGCCCTCTTCTTTGGTGGCTGACATGCAAAGAGTTCTCCTTTGCTCCTTATCCATGCATTTCTGAATCCAGTTCCTGAATCCAGCTCCTGTATCTGGCTCCTGTCTGCTGCCGATTCCAGCCTGGGACTTCCCCAGTGCTAGACCTGCAGCATCAGTGGTGATGTATTGTCATCAGGGGGGTTAGGTTCAGTATTGGTTCTGTATATATTTATATATATATTTCATTATTTTTTAGTTTCTATTACTATCTTTTCTTTTATTGTTACTGTTTCTTTAAAGCTGTTTTAGTTTTCTTTTCCAACCCATAAGTCTCTCTCCCTCATTCTCTTTCTCTTCTCCTTCTGGGAGGGGAGAAGAGTTGATAGAGAGCATGTGTCATTTGCTAGTTGTCAGCCCCGCCTCGACCCTTGACAGATGCTTTTGATTGCCACTGAGGTAGCTAACCAACAGAACAGCATTTCATGGGAGATGCTGTTTGGACTGGATAAGTTTGAGATTAGCAAGTCAATGTATATTATTTGTGCCACCTATCACATACTAGGTACTCATTTACGCTTTTTCAGAGTTTTAAACTATTGTACTTCACAACTGGAAAGGGGTGTTGACAACATACTGAAGACAGTTAAAAGGTCAGCTGAGATGTGGTGACTTGGTTACAGTCAATTATAGAGCCATATCTTAAAATACACAGGTTGGATTTTGTTAAGTTTCTCAGGACCATCATGGAACCAGGATGGGTATCTCTGCGTTGTTTATCCGCAAGTCTTCAGGTGTTTATCAACATGTACATGTTAAATGAGTAGCTGATCTTCTTCCAAATCCTGAAAACCCATATTGACACTGAGTTTTTCAAGAGGCCATAACCCTGAAATTCAATGAAACACATACCTAACTTGATTTGGCCCTATGCAAAACTCAGTAACTGGCTTCTGCTGTTGAAGCCCATTCGACTGTGGCAGTGTCTTTGTGAGTGCTTACACAGCAGTTAGCACAATAGTTCTGTGGGATGCAGCAGGAACATCCAACACAAGTTTTCCCTATAACAAATCTCAGTATGTCATTGTCATATCACTGTAACACATCCTCTAATTTGAGGATCTAGCTGAAAGCCCCTACATTGTTGTCTGCTGTGCTGCTAAGAGTGTAGCCTTTATCCTTTCTCACCGAGCTGTGCATGGGAGTATGCCAGAGCCCTTTTTGTTATCTAAAACATTCAGAGTCAGAGCTTCTGGTGAGTGCTTTTGACAATTTGAAGTTTTTCTCTTTTTCTTAGTTCCTGTAAGCAATGAGTAATTCTCCTTTGCATGATAAACTCCATTGCCCCCTGAAATTAGTCTCCTGTGAAGAAACCACGTCAAAGCAGTGATCTAATGTCAAAAACATCTCTGGCCTAAGAAACCAGAGCAAACAAGAGAGAGGAAAAAAAAAAGAAAAAGAAAAAACACCTTCCCTGGCAATTTGGAGGAGAATTTATTTCTTCCTACGGAGTGCATGATGAGTAATTCCTTTGCAAATGCTAAATCCCCTCAGAAAGTGTTTTGGAGTAATATTGTTGAAGTCTTATGCTTTCACTATTGCAGTCAATATAATGAATCGTAAAATAATAATAAAGTAAAAGTTAAGAAAGAAAAAAAGTGGATGGTGAAATAAGAAAGAAATATTCCAAGTGATGAATTAGTGCTCATAATTCAGCCCCTTCTCCCTCAGGAGTTACTAGAAAATTCAGCACTGTCACAGATCTTGCACCCAGTTGCAGACCTTGGCTGAGCAAAGCAGGAGTGCTGCAGTGGTGTTCACAAGGGGAGTTTCTCCAGAGAGAGTCTGCTTGGCACCAAAGGGGATTTTGTATCTCACAGACTTTTCATTTCCTCTTTCTGTGAATTAATATTTTCTTTAATAATAGAAGGGATAATTTTGACTACATTGACTGGCTTTCTGTTTACCACAAACCAAAAAACTTTCCTGGGTGTACTGTCTGTTGTGTAACTGTTACCTGAACCACAGCTTATCTTTTAGAGAGACAGATGGAGACTCGTTTAAGAATGGGCAGGTTTAAGATCAGAGTGCTCTAAAGTTGTCCAGTGATGGACACTCAGTGCTTTAAGTGATTTCTAGATGTTAATTCTCTGCTTTACTACAGATGTATTCTGAAATAGAAAACATTTTGTTTTCTCTAGTAATTTTTAATCATCTTTTCATTACTAAATAAACAGAGATCCCAAAATTGTATTTTGTCACTGTAAAGTTTGGATCTCAACTCTTCTATCAGTCTTTCAGCTTTTCTGAATGTTTTGCAGCTTCTAAACATTCCTGTTTGAACTGTGAGGGTTTGAATGAGTCTTAATAAAGCTGGAACTATCATCTACCTACTCCCATTTGGTATTTCCAGTCTTATGCAGCCAAAGCTTTCTTCTTAACCATAGATCAAGCTCCTACCATCACACTTAAAGTAGTTATTCAAAGGATTATCTATTACACTATTTCTGAGTTCAATTTACTGAGACACAATACCAACTCACAGTTCCTCCAACTTGTAGATCTATGTTCACTTGTCTGAGGTCAATTATTTTGCTTGTGTTGAAAAAAAAAATCATCCTCAAATGGTCCTGGTTTGCTATATGCTTCATCCTGCTCTGTCTAATCAACCAGCTTCTACAATTATTTACCTTTCACACAATAGTTCTATGTTATTGCACCATCTATTAATTATACAACAAAGACTTTCATACATTTCCAGATCGTTTTTATGAATGAGATTGAGCCAAGAAGACAGCCTGTCCATACTTCTCTGGAAATATGTCTAACAGATGATGACCCACAGTTGTTTCATTTACCAGTGTGATGTTTAAGCTATTTAAGAAGAATTTCTGTAACTTCCTTTTATCTTATAGCGTTAGTACTTTTTCACCCAGTTATGTTGGCCTCCACAGTCTCATTCAGCCCTAAATGCTAGGCATATCTGCCTTTCCATGGCTTTTATCTGAGACCTCAATCAAGTTGAGCCCTGGCTTTGCCCACATTAGTTGCCCTGTACTCACTGAACTTTACAGTTGGCTAGTACGTAATGTCCGTGTCTTCAAAACTTGTCATGCTAAGGAGGAACACGGCAACTCTACACACACAGATCAGGGAATGTCGGACTCTGTATGCTGCAGGGTTTGGAGCTCAGCCACAGAACTGGATGGACATGGCCATGGTCACTGTTGATTGTTGGATTCAAATTGCTGGCTGAGTTCATGTGAGTTATGGAAATTGCAGAGGAGAAGGAAACAGAGATGACTGTGGTCAGTGCTTAGCAGCACTGCCATTTAAACAGTGACTATCATTCAATTCCCCTTCAAGCAGGAAAGGAATACATGGAATGTGGGAAATAAGCTTTTTCAACGAGTTGGGGCTGAATCAGTTGCCTAAATACAAACAACTGAACATGCAGTGTTCTAAAAGTCAGACATAGGTATGAGGCTGACAAATTTGGCACAGGATCTATAGTCCTGTGCCAGGTCTGTCCATCCAGACCAGAGACTAGGTGGGACAACTGTAATCTGAAATGACACTAGTGTGCTATATGTAAGTAAGTGAATCCCACCATAATCTTATCTAAATGTAGGTGTCTGCGGGACAGTCAGGTGTCTAAATTCTGATTATAGTTACTGGTGATCCAGTCAATAGTCAATTACTCTAGATAGAGATTGAACCACCCAACCCTTAAGGACAAAACAGTCAAAGGGCATTTACTTTTCCTCCTTTATGTTGAAACATCCAGTGGAAGGATAACTGGACTCAGTAACAATTCACAGGTCTATAGTCTACAAAGGACTATGTATTCTGCAGTTTCATTCTAATATCTTCTCAACAGTAAGGCTAATAATAGTTTGATATAACATCTTTTGTGTTGGAATAAAGCTAGGCAGCTATCGAGGCTGTAGTTTTCAAGGAAGAGATGCTTACAGTGGTAGCAGAGAGGACAACAAAAACGCCAGTATTTCCTTTAAGGATTTACCAGGCAGAAAAGGGACAGTGTGCCTTGGGGTTATCAAAGCCCAGCACAACCTAACAGGAACAACCATAGCAGCTCAGACAGAGTTTTGCTTAGCTCAGCCTGAAGGAAAGAGATGTTGGTACCAGAGATGCCAGCTGACTTGCCAGAGTGGTGAGGTCTCAGAAACTTTGCTCAGAGGCAGCACAGAACTCTTTAGGGTAGTAAAAGCTGTGGTAAGATGTGGCAAGTGACTCAATGATAGCCTGGCCTGTCTCTCAATCAGGCGTTTAAGATAACATACGGCAATTCTTGCAGAAGATGATAAGAAGCTTTCGTTATCATGGTAAAAAGAAAAAAATACCAGGATCTCAGGGCAAGGAGCAAGAGGAGCTTCTAAGGATTGGCACTGTGGCTAAGGCTGTCTGCATGGAGGGGAGCAAGAGAGTAGGCAACGAAACGAGGGCACTGTGTTGGGCATAAATTGCCAGGTTTTGGTGGCATGGAGGATCTGGGGTGATCTGTGTGGAAGGAGGTCAGGGGCTGCCCTGTGCTGGTCACAGCTGGTTCCATTCAGCTCTGAAGATGATGCAAACAACTAATAAGGTGCGAAAACCTCATGCTCAACCATATTTAACGAAAAGTGTCATCTGCAAGAGTTAATGCACATGAGGAAACATGTGGAAAGAGATGTTGTTGGGGACACAGATGGAAATGCTCTTGCAAGAGGTGCTCCATGCCAGAGAAGGTACCTCTGAGGGGAGTGCAGCTGTGGGTGACACACACTGGGGTATGGAACTGTGGCCATGGGCCACCCACACAAGGGCAGAGATACCCACAGCTTGTGAAAGAGGCGTTTCCCTAGGTTTTTGTTTAATTGGCTGGTTTTTTCTTCTATGTCATCTTGCTACCCAAATCAACAATCAAAAGTTGTTGTTAACTAGCAATTAATTAATTAAAATTCCTTAAGCAGAGAATATGCTTCGAATACGACACCCTCTTTAGTATCACCAGCTGGAGCAATGCAGGTCTCCATGTTCTCTGGACTCTCATTTGGGGAGCCTGCCCCCACACCTAGCTACATGCAGCCCAAGGGAATAACCTGGCAGGGGGACGGAGGCTGTAGTGTAGTGGTGAATGTTTCTTTGCAGAGGGTAACCAAACCGCAGTATCCAACACTCTAGCTGACCAGGCCTTCAGGTACTTTTAAAGGTGAATGATTTTGTTCTCCTGAACTTATTTCAGTTTGCTGTGACTCACAAGTCACTTTTTCATTAAATGGCTCCAAGTTATCACTGAATAATAATAATCAAAGGAATTAAACCAGTCTTACCTGTGGCATAGGAAAAAATAATGCCATTTTGCAAAATGAGAGTGCTGTATGGCACAGACAAAGCCCGGCATTTAGCAGTATTAGAATGTTGTATTTTCTTTTGATCTGGCAGCACTGCTGTCCTCCCAGTACCTCTAGCTCTGGCTTTGCTGTGTTCTGAAGAAATCCTGCATCTCTGGGAGGGCAGGGTAAGCTCACGTCCTCTTGTTATACCAGAAATTGTCCATTTTAGTTAATAGGAGATGATTATGGAAATTGTGAGTATGGCCAGTAGCTTCTCCTGTAGAAAAGATATGCTTTCTTGGCTGCCTGTTCTTTGACCTAGACTCTTTACAGCTTAGGATCTAGTATGCTGTCTCAGGACCTCTTGATCCAGGATCTCCACTGCTTCTTATTTGAATAGTAGCATCAGCTCTGTGAGTACACAAGCATCCCACTTCTTGCAGTTACACTGGTTTAGATTTCTGTAGGTCGTTTACTCATAGGTGGAGGAAATCCAGCTCTTTTCCTGCTCTGGAAACATGAGATTTATGTAGTGAATGTCTGTCCAGGAACCTGTACTACTTGGTTCACAACTGCAGGCCAGTGGAGAAAGCAGCATTCCTAAATACTTCCAGGTTTTTAAGAGAGGGAGGGAGCAAAAAGTGGGTTTCTGGTCAACCTGACTAACCTTGAGTACTGAGCAGGTCTCTTTGCTTCACCAGCTGCACTGATTTACAGCTTGAGTATTGCTGGTTATATCAGGCTATGTGTGGATGCATTCAACAGCAGACAGTAAGACCTCATGTGTTAGCAAAACTTTGAACAGGAAAACACGCCTTAATCAAAGCACTGTCTTCTTGCTTTAGGAATAACTTTTTTTTTCATAAAGTAACATGGTTTTGAGGTTTGCATTAGTTAGTGCTGTTACAACTGAACAGTAAGCAGAGATAATATAAGGTAATTTTTCCTGAGGACTTGCTAAATAAGATTTATGTTTACAGTAATTAAAGAAAGGCAAATAATATTTATACATGGCAATGGAGGAATTTCAGTAGGATAGAAACCATATTTTATTTCTTAGGACAGAAAGCACAGAAATAGACAGAAACACAGAACAAAGTAAGCTGGGTCCCTTAAATCCTCCCCATATGTCATATACTCCAGCCCCCGACCCTCTTAATGACTCTCTTCTGACCTCTCTCCAGTTTGCTAATCTCTCTTTCTTGTAAGAGTAAATATACTTAAAACAATTACATGAAACAACAGTTCTCGTTAACAAATTATGCACTGGAAGTGGAATCCATAGGATCCAAACAGAAGTTCATGGCTGAGATTACCATCTAATGGAATCTGATGGTCACTGAAGACAGATAATCTCTGGTGTCCTTCTAAAGTAGATATTAACAATAGATTAGATGACTTTGGATCTTAGATCCCTTCACTGTATATAAAGAAGCCAAGGATGACTGGCTTAGATGGAGGCACTACCAGTGTAGATGTCCGAGGGCAGATGACACGAATCCTCCTCACCATGACTGCATTTCGGTCTCTGCTGGGAAGGAAACACAAGGCACACAGTTTTGCACTGGAAGGCCTGCAGGCAGCAGCCCCAGTACTCTGTATTAATCTTTGACCACAAGACGCACAGAAACTGTTAACCCTGCTTTGCTCTAAGTGAGATGGAGAATGACAGGAACTTGGTCTCCTTGCAAGCTGTCAATTCACACCTAACTTTAAGTAGCATATTTAAGTTTCCCTAACAATTTCCAGAAGAAGTCCTTCCTGCTTCTTTTTAGGCAGTGGTAACGCCCCAACTTCTGGGTTACAAATATTCCACCTCTTTTTTATTTCCCATATATATATATATAATATATATAATATGTATATATATGTATGAAAATATAGATATATTCCCATATTTTTCATATAAATGACCTTGCAAACACTCCCCAAAACTGCTCAGTAGGTTGCAGCAGGCAGCTGCTTTCTCTGCTTGGCCAGTTTACAGCAGCATTTTCCCCTTGAGAGCAATTCGTGACATGTCAGAGCAAGCCAAGAACTAGCCAAGTGGGACAGCTGGAATTAACTTCTGTGCAGCTGGTTCTTTGTACCTTCTTCCTTCATTAGGCATAGCTTCAGAGAGCTGTGTCCACAGAGAATTTACCCCTACCATCTCCCACAGGAGGTGCCTGTGTCTATCCATCGGCTCTGCTGGGAGCTCAGGTTAGGTGTGCTGTAGAAAGTTATTCCAAAGATGCTGGAAGCTAAAAGTCATATCAAACTGGCACTGGATTTACAATTCACATACCTGTGAATTAAGACTCCCTTAACTGGCTTGCATTTGATCGTCTCTGGCCATACCTCTGTAATAAAGAATGGCTAACTAGCTTTTAGAAAACTAGCTTTTAGAAAACTGGCTTTTAGAAAAGAACTGCTGACCAGCCTTTAGAGATGGGGAGGGAGGCCGATTTGTACTAACCTTTATGCATATATCCATTGTGGACTAACTAACAAACACTTTAAAGACAAGAATGAAGCAGAAACTGCCAAGCGAAGGACACCAGGTGGAATCCTCCAATCAGACTGTGGGGCTCAAGGAACACAAAAGACTAAGCAGGAGAGATAGGGAGGGAAGCTAGCAAGAGCTGGTTTTGTGAATTGGAAAAGACCCGGGATGGTACAGGGCATGCGCCACAGGACAAGTTCAAAAGTTCAACCAGGAGGAAGACTCGGACCTTCATCCCCAACGACCACCAAGGACCCCCGACGGGGGGCGTAACTTGGGCGGACTGAGGTGGGACTATGGGAGGAACTTATGTTAATGAATTCCTGGAAATAATTAGAATAACCCAACCTTTTCTTAGAAATGTAATGAATAAACATGAAAGCTGTAAATATAAGGCAAGAACCCTAACGCTTGGGCGCGCACGTATGGAAGGAGCTATCCCCCGTGCTGCCCGGCGCTGCAATAAAGAATACCTGCTTACTAACACTGAGTTGTTACTGAGTTTTCTCAGCTTCACCTCACCTATAAGCAACATGGATGTGGCCTTAGGGACACTGGATGGTTTTCCCTGCCAGGGCTGGTCACCACATCTTTATGTGCCTGGTTCAATGAGTCCTATAAGGGGCCCTACTAGATGACCTCTCCTCCACCCCAGAACCAGGGGCATGAGGGTTTCATGTGCCAGAAAGAAGAAATTTAAGTAGTTTCTAGAAGCCTAGAAAAGCGAGTTTCACTGGGCATACGAGATAAATATAGGTATAGAACCTTGGTACTGCTAGGGAGAACATACATCTGAAAGAGTTAAACTAAGGAAGGAAGAACTCAACATTCACCTGCTGTTACATTTACCTGGCCCCCTCTCCTATGAAACCATGCATGTTTCTCTCTGCAGCCAGGAGCCCTTCCTTCAGCAAGCTGATGTGCCTTCTGGAAAAGGCTTTCTTCCTTGAGGTGTATGACTGCTGGCTCAGAAGAGGTAGGGGTTTTCTAAATTGCCTTCTTTGAACTTGAGAGAAAGTCACAGTCATTGCACTGATTTTTTCCCCTATGTGGTAAGACTGAGGGCAGACAGGATGAAAAGTGGAAGCAGGAAAGGTGTTACCAGTAAAGAAAGGTCTTTCTTTGACCTGAAAATGGAGATGCAGATAGGAAGGGCTGTCTCCTTGTCTTCACATCCAGCTGACTGGTCCCTAGGATACTGCAGGAGCTCTCCAAGATTTTCTGAAGGGCTGGAAATGCCACAGCCAGCCACCTAATTCTGATTTTCACATTGTTTTGCATTACAGATGTTTCTGTGGAAATAAAGGAAAAGCTTCTGTGTGAAAAACTCCAGGTCCACTGAAATCACTAGAGCTGTCATTTTAATGTCTGCTCCTTTTAATTTTTTCCTCATTAGATGTTACCTCCTTAGTTTTAGACCACAATGGCTTCTGCTGCTCTGTGACTTTATGCACTGGCAGCACTGCAGTGTTAATGGGGGTGAGTTGGTTTCCACCATATTGGACTGGATACACTGCAAGTTTACACAACCCATTACTATAACTCATAGAAGGAAGAAATAGCTCACTTTTGGCCCAAGTTAAGGGGACAACCCGCGGTGGTGATTCCATTTTGACAAAATACTTATGTGCGTTTTGACCTGTTGCCATCTCGATTCTCATTTTTTCCATCCTAAAAGAAATATTGATGTCATTCCCTATCTGTAGCTTTTGATATTAAACAGAGGCAAAAATTTTATGTCATTTAGTCTTGAATGTTCTCTGAACTAGTTTTACTTTCTCATATAATGGTCTGCTCCGCCTCACTGTAACAGTGAGCCTCATGGAACTGTTGTGCTACTCCTGCTGCCACAAATATTTCCCTTAGATTATGTCAAAATCTATTGGGAAAGGTGGAAAAGAAGAGGAGCTCCTCTGCAAGCAGGGAATATAGAAATAGAAAAATAAATAGGAAACTGGATAAAGTAAGCGACTCATTTATTCTAGGGAAAAAAAAAAGTGTTCTTGAGGGAAGAGAGACTTCTAATGTTGACTTGATATTTTGCCTTTCCATAGCATAAACTTCTGTTTCAAGAATGTTGGGCAAGGGTATTTGTGCCCTATCTGGCGGGCTTGATTGAAACACTTCTCTGAGTCCTACATGCTTTAATGGGATACCATACTGCAGGCAGCATCCCTCCTCCTCAGCAGCAGCATGCGGTGGGCTCCTGGCTGCGTCACAGCAGGGCGCTCAAAGAGCTCTGGAAGGAACATCTCTCCTTCTTCCTACATTGCAGCTGGGCTAGCCATGCTTCAGTCCAGCCCAGCTGGGGCAACTTCGTCTACGGAGTCGAACAGATGCGATGAAGGAGAAGTAAATGGGGTATCCCTGAATGCAACGCCCAAGCAGACTGAGTATCGTGCATAGCACAATGACAGCTCTTTTCTGGGGCAGTGCTTATACACCTGAGAATTCCCACTTGAATTTGTCCCAGCTGGTTCCAGCTGCCAGTGCCACAACACTGGAGGATAGAGATGCCCATGGCAGGAGGCAAATCTGTCCTGCTGCACTGTGGAGTGGGCTGCTGCTTTACATACCCATCCTTCACACCCCCACTAAGCAGCTAACACAGGACAGCTGGACTGTCCCCTGAAATTATCTCAGTCGGTGGAGCTCGCTCTCTAGATGACTACATGATGCGATGTCCCCTTTTGCATCATTTGAGGATGTGGATTTAATTAGGCAACTGCCTTAGCGTACACACACCAGCTAAGCGACTCCTGGCAGGAGAGCTCTGCAGTGCAAGTAGGGGCCCCTATAGAGGAATTGCCATGTAACAATGAAATGACTCTGAAGAGTCCAAAAAAAGTAGCACTTTCTGCAATCCCGTGCACAGAGACACAATGAAACGCTACATTCCTTGCAGAACTGATGTGTCTTATCTTGTTCCTTCCTTTGAAAGTAGGAGAAAAATCAAAAAATAGTCAACACAGCTGGGCTTTTCTTTTTGTTTACTTGGAAAACTTGTTTTAACCATCAACTTTAGCAAATTTTGGCAGTTACAAACCTGTACACTTTTTTTTTTGTTTGTTTTGTTTTTATAGCAAAAGAACACAAGACAATACTGCCAACAGCCATTATGAAGGAACAATTAGTTTTTGGATGAAGGACTATACCCATTCAAAGTGATAAACCTTCCCTTTTGCATAAGGTTGAATTTGTTGTCATTGGAGAAATGAAATCTTTTAATACCTACTTGAAATGGCATAAAAATCATACCTATAGTTTTTTGTGCAAAACACATTCATTTAAAAAAAGTCAATAAAAAACATCTTAAAAACAGAAAAAAGTTAAAACAAAAAGGGCTGAACCCAAAGGAAAGTTACAGTACATTTTGAAATGATTAAAAAGTTTTCAAATCTAAAACTTGTTTTTTGCTGTTACCTTAACAGTTTAAACCAACTTTGATGACTCTTTAGAATTATATCAAACAAACGAACAAACAAAAAAAATTAAAGCGACCTGATTGGCATCAAATATCTACAAAAGCCTGGCAATTTGAAACCATTATATACATTATTTTATAAATTTCTTTTTAAACACCAAAACATACATCTTTTACAAACCAGCCTGCTTGCGACAGGTAAAATTTACAAGACAATCTTTTCCGATACAGTGCTTTAAAGAGAACTGCTTTCACTCCTAAACATCTTTGTCACCTCCTGAAAAGCGGCAGTATGGGCTCGTTGCCCTGTTAAATAACAGCGATTCAGGTATTCCTATGACAGAAGAATGCTACAGTTCTGAGGGCTCCAATCTCTTTCCATAATACAGTTCAAGTGCACTCTTAACACTGGTAAAGATTACTATGGCCTTTGTGTAATACGACATATTTGCAATTATTGCTTTTCATTATTACATAAAGAAATGAATTTAATTTCATTTCCTCCCCATCCACCCATCCCTTGGATGATGCAGCTAATACTAACTGAATGGCCCTTCTGATAATGGAGGTGTTAAATGTCAAGTTTATGAAACACAGGCTAAAAGCCATGGATAATGGGCAATAGTCTAAATTTCTAAGGCTCAAATCACACTTCGGTGTATTGAGAGGGATAGAGATGCAAGCAGCCAAAAAGCAGTTTTCCTGCATGGTAAAAGATGGTAAACCATCAAAGAATGAACGTGAAGATGTAGCTCTCTTGTTGGAAACCTATGAAATGTCCATTATTACTCAATGAATAGCTCCAAAAAATACCAACAAAGCACAGATGTACTTTCAATACTGGTTTTAAATAGCTGTTTTTCTCCTTTATTGAGGATACTACCTTTTCAAATGAAGCTTAGCAGAACTGGTCCAGGGGCACCTTCAACTTTCTTGCCCATGACTGCAATTACCAACCACAAGGATACACTATAGCATCCATTTAGCTTTTTCAAGCAGGAGCTCCATGAGGAGCAAAGCTGTGTTCTTAACCATTTGTCCTGTCCAGCTCGCATTTCTCTTTATAACAGAATTTATATTAAGCCAAGAGCAACAATTTTTATGTCATATTCTCAAAGTTTACCACCTGCCTGGCTTGTATAGACAACAGACTACTGCCTCCCCATTAATCAGCATTTCAGTGGCACGCATTTTTTCACTGTGCTGCACCCACTCTGTGTTTCTGATTGGAGAGGGTACCAGTACATCAAGGCTAGCACTATTTCAGACTACAGTAGAGAATTTAGGGAAGGGGAGAAAAAAAATTCTGAGGACCAAAATTTAACTTGTCTGCGGGACATGCAGAGGGGAAGACCCTGCTTGGGAGATGAGCACACAACTTTCTGACTTCAGGAAACAATGGCAGTGAGAAGTCTTTGATTCCTCCTTTTACTGCAACTATTGGTTAAAGAAACCCATGGGATAATTCAGGATCAGAAACGCCATCGAACATTAGGAAAATAGCTCGATTGCCTGGAAATCGAAGTATTGTAATGAATCTCTGCATTGCAACATCCTCCTGGTTGCCTTCATTTTGCTGTGTCCTATAGGAGGGTCCTATCGGAAGGCAACTTTATGGTGGTCTTCTATGGAGGCTCTCCCTTTGGCTCCATGGGAGGGAAGTGATTCTGCTGCTCCTCAGTGTCACCTTTGTCCCATTGTTCTGCTGTAAGATTGCTCACGACAGCAATTGCGTCCAGTATCTACGGTTTTGTGGGTTTTTTTGCATTTGCATTTTTTTTTAGGATGTTTATAATGCAAAGGTAAAATAATTAACATATTTAAGAAAGGTACATAGGCCTAATTTTTCCTTTTGCGCAAGGCCTCTTAATGTGGTATTGGCAGCATAAATTGCCAGTCACTTTAAGGCTCTTCCCATTGCCACAGTTATCAAAAAGGCTGTCAATGTGCATGACATTCTCAACCTGATCAAAACGCAGAGAACAAGCACCCTTTTACTCTGACACATACACCCCTGCCAAAGTCAGTGATTTCTAATACAAGCATGTACTTGCACTTTAACAACTTGGTTATTTCTTTCGTTGTTTCTATACAAAAAGCAAACACTATCTTGATCCTAGGAGTTATAATCCAGTGATACCCAAAAGTGCTTTATTAAGTCTACGAAACCTCTCCTACAGATGATTCCGAAAGAAAATACTGTGTAGTGGAGCCATCTACAGGAATGTGAGCTGAAATACTGACACACAGAATAAGCAAAGATGTGAAGGGAAGCTCTAACAGAACCAGGGAGCTGGCAATGACAGCAGGAGTGATATAAAAATCAACATATGGCAGAAAAATAAATATATATTGGATGCAATAGTATGAAAACGAATTCTTACATTAGGTTATGAATGTGTTGTTATCTTCCAGGTTAGAAGATTACGGCTTGTCCATGTAGAGCAGTAATTAAAAAGAAAATAAAATGGTTTGGATTAACGAGAGAGATGTTATTATGAAAATCTTACTCCCTCAGATGTTTTTCACCTTAAGATCTGCATTCGGGTCTTACCATTATCAAAAAGAGCCAGAACAAAACCAGAAAGGCCACAGAAATACCAGTATTCACAGAGGGGCATCTGTTTGATGATGGATTAGGCCTATTTGATTTGGAGGGGAGGAGATACTGAGGTATAGAAATCATGAGTGGGACAGAGAAGGCTGAACGGGTGATCCTTGGCACCTTCCCAACAGCACTTTAATAAGTAGGCGTTCAGTGAAATGAAATGGCAACAACATCAAAACAGAAAAAGTACTATACATTGTATTTATGCATATTTTACTAGTAAAACTCACTACCAACAAGATATTACTGAGGCAACAAGCTTGGTAAGAAACATTGATTTCTTTTTTGTATAGCAATTGCTAGGCTCCCATGGTGTTCTCCCTTGTGACACTTTTGATATGTCCCAGTAAAGTTTTGATATTGGTGTCTTGGGCTTACTCAAGAATTTTAACTACAGAAAACAGGTAACAAGCACACTTCATAACTAGCTGGGGGCTTGAACCGAACTAATTGCATAATGGATAACAATGTCTCACGCCAAAACTGAGTAGGAGCAAACCTTATGTAAGCTGCAGCCTGATGCTAAGAGAGCATTAGATTCTCAGAAAGTCATACCAGCTTTAAAAGTGCAGCTAAATTCGCAGCTTTGTTTTTCAAACTCAGATGTTCCTACTCTTGAGGAGACATCAATCTAATTGCATCTGCTTTCCTGCAACACAGACTTCATAAACAATGCAAGCCATCGTCTATCTGTGCCTCTAGGCTTGCCAAACCATTTCATGTCTTACTGGCAAATCCCTCAGTTCCTTGCAATCGCGATACAAATTTCCGTATTTTTTTGTCTTCTTGAAAACATGGGGATAGTAGCAGGAAAAAGGGGTTGAAACATACCATGAGCACATTCAGAATATATCACTGTTACAGAAGCATGTTTACTTTGAGAAGACCAAGTGACACTCATAAATTCAATGGACAGGAACTATTTGCAGACAAGTACTTGATAATACTTGTATGTGCAGTACATTCTTTCTAAAGTTCACTCAATTTATTCATGTACCTGTATAACAAGCTGTTTTCTAGTGAAGAATTGCTGCATGACCCCAAAGAAAATATCTACACCAATCTTTCACAGCTCCATGAGCTATTGGAGGGAAGCAGCAACATAGCGTATCTACTCTAAGAATTTTAGAAATCCTGTTTTATTAAAAGTGTTACAAGCTGCAGTTATTTAAATTACATTCTACTAATAATTTCTTTGTGTTGGAGGAAATTTCTGAATAAATACTTCCTGTGTGTCACGAAATGCCCCACAATTTTGGGTGAAACTCAAGTCAGTCAAGAACATGCCCTGGAATACAACTGCCGAAAATATCCAGTTAAGATGTCTGACCAAGAGACAGGACATGGAAAGCAGCAGAGGAAACCTGTTAATGATTCTGTTAATCAATAACAATGATCTATGTATTCAACAGCTTTTCAGAATGACTGAATTATGCCATGGAAGGAATGGATGAAACCCCAGCAGTAATGCAGACTGCAGACTCACATTCACTGTATAAGGTATACAGCTGCTGTAAAACGCAGTGGTAAAAACATTTTCATAGCACGGAGCAACAGGTATGCTTTAATACATTGAGTGAAAATCTCACATTTCCATATTGCACTTAGCTACTCAGGCCAAATCAGTGTGAAAGGCCATTTACTCCAATCAGGCTGAGGGAAGCATAAAAGCATACAGATGCCGTGGTTTTCCTCATCCCACAACAATATTCTGAAGTCTGCAAACAACCTTTGGAAGTCCTCAAATCCTATTAAATCACACATCCAGCAGAAAATCTAGGGCCAGATCTTGGGCCCCATCCCATCTGTGCAGTTCCACCAACTGAATCAGTTTACAGCAGCTGGAAGCTCATCCCATAAACGCTAAGGACGGACATTTGCCAAATGACGTTAAGCAAACGATTTGAGGTTACAGCAGTGTACATGCAACCTAATTGCAACTAATTTTACTGCAATAATTGTAGCATGATGACTGCTGTTAAAGAGGTGGTTGCCCAAGCAAGGAATTTAAAAAAAAATCAGCAGTGCTTTGTAGAGAGTGAGGTTTCACAATATTTTCAGATACACGTGCACATTGCATACAGAAGTCAAGGGAGGCTGTACATACACAGCTGAGGGGAAAACCGGGCCACTACTGAGCCAAACTCTGACATTTCTAGAAGTCCTCACAGGTGAAGTTATGCACATGCATCCGACATCAGGTTTTAAAAAACGGCAACGACAATAGGCCCATTTGGAGTAAATATATGTTGCTCTATATGCACACAAAGTAGAATGAAATGCTAGGTAACAAATTAAAGTATAGATAGATATTTATAAACAAATGACTGGGTGCTTGTCTTTTGCAGATCAATTTGTAAATGCTGTTTTTTCAGCCATCTGATGTGTTGTACACAGCAGCCTCAGAGATCAACCGCTTTCACTCTTTTGCCGACCTAAAATTTCACGCAACAGTGCATCTTGGAATGATCCATACCAGTTCCTTAATACTGTGGGGAGACCATAACACTGTAACACTTTTAATAATACAATGCCAAAACCAATATAAAATAATCCAACTTTGGGGGAGAGAAAGGAATTATTTAGCAATTATTGTTTCCCCCTGCCTCAAAAGCTGAGTTTTACTCTTGGTAATAAATAGAAGGTACATACTCTCCCGATTGTCTGTAACAATTTTGTGATGTGTAATACTTAATGCAATTGGTCTCTTCGTGTCTGCACATACAGTATCATTTCTGAACAAGTTAATAATGGGTTATACTGTATTTTTCCCTTGCCCAATATATATAGATACACCTTCAGCAAAATTTTTTCTCAATATTTATACTATTAATTGGACCAAATGACAAAAAAAAACCCAAAAACAAATCAGAAGAAGAGGAGGAAGAAGAAGAAGAAGAAGAAGAAGAAGGGAGCTTCCTTTACACCTGTGTCTGATGCTGGGTCTCCACAAATGGAATGTGAACATTTTCTAGGTGGAGTTCCTCCACGCTTTCATAGTCACTCATGGCTACTTCGGAGTCATCAAAGCCGCAGCTGGCTGAGACGTCAGAGGAGGAGGCATCTAGAGAGTTGTGCAAGGATAAGGGCATCTTACCTGCACTAACGTTTTCTGTGTTCTGGCTTGGGCCAACAGCAAAAGTACTAAATTCGTTCCCAGTCTGAGACCCTGCGGTGTCCGTCTCATTGGGGAACTGGTGAGGAGGGAGGTATTGGCTAGGGTGGAAGTGCGGCCGTCGCCTGCGATCGGGACTGAGCGTACTTGCCATTGAGACTGGCTGTGAGGGCGGGAGGGTTTCATATTGGTCTGGGTAATCCTCTGGAAGAGGAGGTGGTAACTGGTCCTGGCTTAAAAACTCCTCTTCGTGAGGGGGAGGGTAGTCGCTGTCAATGTCGTAGCCACCAAGGTAGTAATCTGTTTCCAGCTCTCTGGTGCTGCCGTGATGAGCTGAGCCTCCATCTGCCGTCTCAAAATTGGGAACTTCCTCAATGTCGGACAAGCGAGCACTTGGCATCCAGTCAGAGGTATCCCAATGATACGCTGCAGGAAGAAAGAGAACCACAGCGCTCTGTTAGGATGGGGCTGCTAATGAGAAAATGTCCTGCATGCACTCGCCTCTTAGTCCTCACAACACGTTCAAATCACAGCATGCGCCACAGGCCATCAACACGGGTCAGCCATGCTCTGACCAGAGGGGTAGGGAGGAGAATAAATTGTATTACGATGCTAATGCAAACAAGCAAAGAAACAAAACATAGCCGCTCTCACGCATTTCGCTTTTTAGGGTGCTACTTGGTTGTATTAGAAACTATGAGTCCAAGAAATCAAAATTACAAAAATCTCTGAATTAATGCTTTTCACAATTAGTTGTGAAAATACAGCCAGCATGCTTGTGGTATCACATCTAGTCTCCCCTTCCACCTCCAATGACTTCGTTTCAAGAAAGAAAGTGGGCAAGCAAATCTCTGATCAACTGAAAACTGGATCCTGAAGTTGAAAAAGTGACTGGCCATTTTCATGCAGCATTTGAACCCAACAGAATTCAAACTAAGGACATGTGAAGCAGTTTAAGAAAAAAAAACCACATCAAGTCAGTGCCCTGTCCACCCCAGCCCAGTCCAACAGGCAGAAAGTGTCTCAGAAAAATCACCTCTGTTGTAGTTCTGTCCTTGATCCATAACAGACACTGTCAGATACAAAGTGAAAATTAAAACTGGTAACTCGGAGCTTGTTACCAGCATTGTATTACACGTGAAAATACAAAACTCTGCATGCATATTTCTAAAGTACAGCTGCCTTGGTGTTGTTTTAATGGGATTTAAAACTGTTCTTTATTTTAGCGTGCAAGATAAGCTTTGCCTAGTCAAATGCAGACATACATAAAGAAATGATTATGTTGTGTATTATATTCCTTTTCTATCATATCTTATTTATCCTCACTGAACAGATATGGAATTACATTAGAGTTGGAATTCTTAATACAAAAAAGGGCTATCCACCATCTCTACGGTTTATAATTGCAAAGTACATTTCTCTCTCACTTGTTCACTTTGAAACAGAAAAATAAGAATCTACCATTCTCAGGGCCGGTTCAAACAAATCTGGGCCCACCTGGGCTCAGATACCATGGTGATGGGCACGGTATAAGAACCTGAATAGAATAGAATACAAAGCCATTTAATGGGGCTGTCAGCTACAACGCCTCGCAACCCATACCCACCTCCCGCCTGCACTGCCATGCTAGCCAGTGGGGAGGGAGGCATTCCAGTATGGAGAGGGTGCAGGGGTAGGGGAGAGAGCAAGGAAAGAGGTTTTGTGTGAGACAAGAGCGGGGAATAAGCTGCAGCGTTTTCTAGATGAGATGCTCTTGTTCAGCCACATGTTATCGGGCTTCATGCAAGAAGTCACTGGGGAAGGTGTCTGGACTGCATTGCTGGAGGAGGTCTGGCCAGATAAAGAGACCTGTACGGCATTACAGTACTTAACCCCTGGGGCTCAGACACAGACGAGGGCAGAGAAGAGTATTCTCCAGGCCTCCATCTAACACCACTCTTGCCCTTGCTTATCACCACATGGCGCATGGGGTGATGGTGATTTCTTCGTTAGCTCATCAGACAGACAGTAGCTTTCTACCTGCTCTGCATCAGCCTGGGATGAGGAGGGTTTGGGCTTCTGTGGGTTTAGCATCAGGGCTTCTGTGGGTTTAGCATCAGTGTCTGAACCGGCCCTAACCACTCTTCTTCTTCACTTGTCTCTTTTTTTGTAAAGCAGATTGTGCTTTCAGTCAGTGTAATGATGTTGCACCCGAGATGCATCAGGTCCCTCTGAGCTGTGTGGTTTCAAGATCCAGGAGAACCTCAGTAATTTGCTGACTCGCACAACCCCCAGCAGCTCCCTGGGGAGGGATCCCCATCCTCCTGTGGCTCCGTGGAAGCAATTCTGCCCACTATGCACCAGGAGCTCTGGTGCAGGTAACTATTCACCGCTTTCACAGCTCTGCTGCAGAGCATGCAAGGTTCTTAAGTCTCATATAAGGAACTGGGAAGTGGGCAAAGCATTTTCAGTGACAGTGTCTTGAAATTGCTGCCAGACTTGCTTTTTCTGACCTGTAAAGCATGATGGGGAGCCAATGTGTTTGCTTAAGCTTTCCTTTTGTGTTTACTTAAGCTTTCCTTTAGAAAGCCAAGGCTGTTTATAGCATCTGTGGTTTCTTTTCAAAGTTATTTTCTTATTTTTTGAGTGGGACTTTCTTTTTGAATTAACCTTGGCTAGTTCATTTTATGGATAGTGAGAAAGAATGGCACTCATACACTTCAGGAAATCAGGAAATATATTATAGACAACGACTCAAGTGCCATCACTAGCTAGGAGTAAAAGTGCTTCTCAAAATTACTGTGACATTGGCTCAAGAAAAAAACGAGTCATTTCACAAAAATAATTTACTTGATCATCTTTAAGCATTATGCAGACTGGATTAAGAGAAGTCTGCAAAACCTGACTTAAATTTCCTAAAGACAGATGAAATTTTGGACTTGTGGATAACTTGAGTTGGTACTGAGTTGACTTTTTCCCAGGGATAAGGTAAACGTATAAATAAATAAAAGTAATGTTTATCTATGATACATCACATTTCCTCAGTGTTTTATGGAAGAGGAAAATAATGATACTCCTGTTTTACAGGAAGCAGTTCACTTGTAACATGATGTGTTACCCAGGAGGTCAGCGGCAGAGCTGAGTGTTTGGTCCTCGGACCCAACTGCCATGCTGTGTTCAATGGGCACATCAACCCCAGGGGAAAGGCAGTGGCAGGCAGGCTGCCTTGCTACGTGGCATCCATGGAGTTGTGTCTACTCATCTTCTATTTGACAGTGTTACTTTGGAGAAACCAGCCACCTGCCTACCACCACTTTGTTCCTCTCCATGTAGTCCCGTTGGAGTGCATACCCCAGCTCTACTGCAGCCTGGGACGCTTTACAGCCTTCCTGTGTCTTCTCTTGTTTCCCAGTCTCTGCAGCCAGGATAATCTCAACGATTTGGCTCCATTATAAACCTAATCCTATTCTCTGAAGGCACGGGGAATAAGCAAGCAAAAACATTGACTTGAACAGAAGAGGATGAAGGCCTTGACGCTTTTTCTACAACCTCCAATTACCCACAGACATTTTGTGGTACATCCCTCTGGTGTTTTCGTGTTTGCTGGTGAACACGCTGGTGATCTGCAAAACCCAATCCCTGCCACAGGTTTGCTGGTCAGTGTAGATTAGTGAGGTTCTGCTGGAATGTTTCACAATGAAAACAGGAAGCATTGTTGCATAACAAGAAAGAAAAAAAATTAAATACCTTCATTTTCTATAGTGTCAACTACATTGTTGACAAGCTGTATGACAGTCACTATGGAAGCTTGCAGGGGAGGGAAAGCAGAAAATAAAGGGAGGGGAAGGACAGCTTCAGGTTAGTATTTAAAACACACATCATATGTTACCACAATAAATTCTCTCAAACAGACAGAACTGACATTGAGGAAAAAAAAAAAAAAAAGTCTGTTGACCAATGCATGAGTTATGAGTGGGTTGCAGGACATTTAATTTCAGATAATCCCATACATTTTCAGAGTGGCGATAAATTCCAAACCAACATTTCCAGGGAGGCATATGGGATGATGTGTATCACCTCATAAATTCAAGCAGACTGGCCAGCTGATTCAATTAACCAAAGCAGTATCTTGTCTACCTGACAAATTTCTAATTCATTCCTGCTTAAAAGTCTCCAGAGACAGTGCCATATGCTCCAAGGGATCATTATCTTTTAGACCACCACACCATCTGAAATGGTGTTAAGGTCAATCTTTCTCCTAAGAGAAATGTTTTACTTATTTACTGTTTGCGCTATGCCATGTAATGCCTCTGGGATGCTAAGCAGTATTGCTATAATTAAGAGGACACATCCAAGTAGGTTTGTTCAAATTTTAATCTGTGTTTGACAGTATTTTTACAAATGCTTTGTGTGTTCTCTGCAGGTGTTTCACCAAAACATACTTTTCCCTTGAAATAATTAATATAGACTGTGCAATTGTTTAACATGGAGTCCAACAGGCCTACAATGTGTGGTCATCTAGATGACCTGCATTTTGGACCAACTAACACCCCTGACTTTGAGGACCTGAAATAAATCCCACCAAAACCAGAGAGAAAGCTGTGGTTCAGTGGCTACTGGATCTGTCTCTTTTCCTCTGTCTTTAATTATGAGAAAACTGATTGCTTTGGAGCAGGCTGAGAAGGGGACCAGAAATATTAGGCAAGACATACTTTTTCGTTTCACACAGCCATTGGACTTAGAGTTCAAAGAAACATGCTAACAGTAATAGTGCCATTCAAATATGTGTTGAATATTTTGACATCTTTGTTAAATTTTGGGCATGGGATCAAGGATTTAATCAAATTTCCTCAGTCCTTGTGAAAGCTTGGCAAAAAGCCGTGATAAACCAAAGAAACCATGTTCTATGTATACACTGAGCACATTTTTGCCATCAACAGCACTGGTAATTGTACAAGGGAGACTTGCATAGGCTAATGCATTATAAACATTAAGGAAAATATAAGTGACTCTATGTAATTAGTTGCTGCATGGCTGGGAAAATAGATGCAGGGTAGCTGTAAACTCTAAGAGGAGAACAATGGAGAGTGAAAAACAGAGGTCATAAATCAGGGCCAGTGCAACTAAGTGTTGGCTTTGGTGGGAGCCAAGCAGAGCATGTTCATGGAAGGGAGGGAAACTTCTAGCTTTCCAGTTTCCCAAGCAGCTCAGCACAAGGCAACACTGCTCAGGGGTAAAAACTGCTGTCATCAACAGTGATTCCTTGGACTTCCCAGCACAATCATCCATTGGCCTGCAGTGAAACAGCAACCTAAAACCACACTTTTGTCACATTCCCCCCTCCTTCAAAATAGCTTACTATGGAAGCCTGTAACTTGCCCTTGAAGTGACTTCTCAAAATATTATTGCTGAAAGTGGGCAACTTTGTTTTTCATTTTGTGGCTAATAAAAATTTTTGCTTTTTGATCACAAAAAAACCTGCTAACTACTCTCAGCAAGACTAGGGGAGCTGAGCAATTAAAATGCAGTAGAAATAAGGCAGAAAAAAGTAAAAGTAGGTTCAAAATCACACCCAAAAAGAGTCTGCACAGTGAGACAACCCCTATTCGACCCAGCAAGAGAAAGCTCCAAGCACTGTGGAGAGGGTGAGTGGAGGCTGCCTGCACCTGATATAAACTGCAAAACGCAGGGCTGTTCCCACCTTTGGTGGGACACACCCCAGGGCCTCTCTGGTGCAAAACAGGCTTCCCAAGTGGAAGCGATTAACCAGTTTCGTAAGACAGTGTCGGCACAGTCATTTGTACAGCAGCGTGACACAAGCCTGTCCCCACTGCTAGCCATGGAAGCACATGGCAGCAGAGCTCTTGGCTGTGGAAGAAGTAGTGTTGAGAAGGAGCAGCCTGTCCTGTCTCCCCAAAGAGCATGGATGCTGAACTGCATTTGTTGTGGTTTCACTGGCAAGCTTTTACCCTTTGCAGGGATGTGAAGCACAAAGAATTAAAATGACAGGAAGGGGAAGGATTTATGGCTTCAAGAGGGATATCCATTAGCCCCTATGTACACCTATATGAGCATATATATGCTTACTTACGCCTGTATTTGTATTTTAAGCTCTTCCACTGCAAACCCTCCCTGCCGCTGTAAGAAAACCAGAGTGTGCTGTCTTGCATTGACCTCTGCAAAATGACTCAGATGATTTAAGTTTCTTCCCTAATTCTCCCTGAAGATATGGATTTGTTTAGACCCTGAACTACAATTGTTATCTCTAAAGGCCATATTTTAAACACAGCTTTCACAAAAAATCAGTGGGCATAGTCCAGCTTCAGTGGGTACTATGTCATTGATTTAAACAGGGGCAGGATAAGATGTATGAAAAGCCTAATTAGAATTTGAGAGATAAAAAAAGTAACCATGTACAATAAATGGCCACCTGAATAATTATTCTAAATGTAAATGTAATATAAAAATATTATTAAAAGAATAATAATTCTAATAATTATTCTAAAAAACATTAAAGGGATTTTTTTGGGTGCAGGGGCAGAAAAGCACTGAGAAGCTTGATAAAAATATCCACGGTGCTTCAGCCACAGCTAAGCCCAAAGAACTGCAAGTGCACTTTGCTTTAAGCGCTTTTTCCAACATTTAGGAGTACCTAGGGAAGAGCTGCATGACATGACTGAGGAACTGAGTCTGCAGACAGTTCATTAACTGGTGGCTGAGGAAACTAAGTATCATTTCTTTGTGCTAATCTTTTTCTGCGTATCTGAATGAGGCTTCCCTGACATCCATCATCCCTCCCTGGCAGAAACATCTTGCCTTTTCTCAGACCCACAGCTCAACATACATGGGCCGTAGGAACAAAGGTTCTCTCTGACTTTGTAGGCCTCTTTCAGGCTGTGTATGGCTCTGCCAATGTCACCCACTGAGATAATGATGTAGGACATGAGAGCAGGCAACGAACATGCACCGAGCAAGGATTTAATGGTGCTCTATTGTTCGCTGAGCTGTGATTGCCAGGGAGAGGCCAAGCCACCAGGGACTGGCTCATCCACTCAGTGTTGCTGCTGAGCACCAGCAGAGTTTTGTTGGGACCATGAATGAGACCTTGCAAATGGCACAGAAATTCCTTTTAATTTGACTAAAGAAACATGAAAGTCATCCTCTTCCAACAGGGAAAATGATAGGAATTCTACAGTGTCACTTGCTACCTATTAGTCAACTTACATCTTGGCAATACTACTCTGCTGTATCACACCTCCAATTCACTGTAAAGCTTGGTACTGATTAAACAGTAACAAGCACCAAGATTTTAATTACAATCCTATAATTTAAAACTGGACATAAAGTGAGGGTTTGAATCCAGGACTTTCTAACCTGTAGCAGCATTAAAGGGTTTTACAGATGTCATCTAAATGCTTTTAATAATATTAGAAAGAGAGTTAAAATAGCTTTGTCCCCAGCATAATAAAGATAAAACCATTTCTTACCATTATCGTCACCGGAATCAGACTGGAAGGAGCTGAGTGATTGTACTTCAGAGTTGCTGCCTTTATTACTTCCTGCAAAACAGGTCACTTCTTCAGCGTCATCAACCCCTTTACCTTCATTGACAGCAAAAACAAAGCAAAGTGGTACTCTCTAGGTGTGTACATTTGTCTATTTATACCACGGAGCCATTTAAATCCTGCCAAGAAGTAGCCTTCTATTATTTTTGTCAGAATAAAATTATTTCCTTCAGACAGAGGAAATGACCTATTGGTCAAGAAGGCAGATGATAAAGATATATAGATTTCTAAAGTGTCTGAAGCGCAAAGAATCTTTCAAGTGGCTGACACCACTGTAATCAAGGAAGAAACATCTGTATTTAGTATTGCCTTTTTAGATGATATGTAGTGTCAGCAGCTAAGAAAATGATGACTGAAAAAATGTGGTATAAACATCTTATACAAGAGATTACAGTTACATTTATCCTTACTGTTAATTTCTTAATTTGAGAGCCTCATTAAAGGCTCATTCAATCCTCAAAAACCATATTGTGAATCTTTTTATTCGTATCAGTGGCCCTTGCATCAGATTTTAATGGCTCCACCACTGACATATAATAGATTATGCTTCAATTTACATTGCTTTTCATCAGGGACATTCAGTCTTGACAACTCTTCTACAGTTTAGAAATGTAACTGCAGCCTATGGTATAAATTCTCATGCAATTAAACAGACATGAATAAACACATTCAACTACACATTATATGAGTGATAATAAGGAACACAAAAAGTTATCCTCTGTAGTAAGCACTGAGATAGATACCCGAGCTAATTACAAATGAACAAGCTCAGGTGCTGCAAACACCTAAGTACAGCTCTCCACCTGCTAGCTGTAGATATTTCTACCCAGCATGGGGCACCTCCACACAGGAAGGGCTGATTTCCTCCTGCTGAGAAGCAGGGTATGTAGTAGATGGAGTGAGTGCTGCAGTCACAAAGCTGCACTGCCTCCTGCTCCTTGATAGCTGAGGTCTGTCTCCATGGTGTGGCCCCATGCTGTGCAGAAATTCATACAGATACCAGCAGCGTCTGCGGCAGAAGCACCCAGGAGAACACAGAACAGAGCACGTCTGGGGGCTGGCATGCTGATGCTTTCAATCAGCAAAACTTTATTAAATGGTTAAAAAGTTCAACCACAACACAACTGTGAAACACAGCCCAAATAAATGAAAATTAATTCCCGTTTTTCACTAGAAGACCTTAGTCAATGTGCTGCCTTGGATGAAAAAGTGCAGGTCAGGGCACAGGTATAAGGCAGTGCCAGATTCCTGTCTCTTTTCCTCAATTTTTGTTGCCTAAAACTTGACAGCTTTGGTTCAGGCTGTGTTGCAGTGGGGTTCAAGATGCATTAGGAAAAACTACTAAAAAGAGAAAACATCCTAAAATGCCCCCATATGCTAAAGCAAACATTCCCCAGTCCATATGACATGTTCTGACTTGCAAGGACAGACAACGCAGGGCCATAACTCTGTCCCAGCACACTGTTATTTCCTGCCGTGACAGAGTATGTGAATTTTGCTTCATCTCTAGCAACTTGTTGAGGAATGGAGGGGGCACTGTGTTATCAGTAAGAAACCATCAGAGCACAAATAGCGTTAGGTGTAGAGATCAGAAATTTTATGATCATTCTGATACTGAATACAGAAGGGAACGCAACAGACTCAAAAGGTGATTCTGTAAGTAGTGCATGATTTTCGGCTTAATTTCATAGGCACTGGAAGTAGAGAATATTAGTTCATTTGTTACCATTGCAAAATAGGATTGTTTCTTGCAGAAAGTTTAACTCTCCCAGGAAAGAAACTGCTCAAACCTAGTACAGTTTATATTTGCGAATTCTGCCCCAAATTATTTTTTTTCCAATAGAAAGATGATTGCATTGTATCACTTGACGAACTAACACTCAGAGCACTCACTCATATGTGCTTTCTGAACAAGTGAAATAAATGCGTTTAGTCATACTTAATGCATAGAAGTAGAGGACTTGTACGCCCAGTTTAATTATAACCTTTCAAAATAAAACCAAATCACTTCCTGGAGAAATGTAACAATTGTAAGTGTATGAGGTTGGAGCATTAAGAGTACCCGTGCCACTGTACCTGCTGCACCCTGAAGGCAACCCTTACCTACAGCAGGGAAGCGCGAGACGGGCACACAGTGGTACTTACTTTCCGTCCCAGCATCCCATGTGCTCTTCCTTATGGAGTCACAGTCGGAGCGACAGGGAGACACAGCGGGCAAGTTTGGAGCTACGCTGCACACCACCACCCCCCGCCTGGCTGTCAGTATTCGAGGTGACTCAGGATGAAACGTCGTCATCTCCTGGTGCTCCACACCAAGCCCATCCACTATCTTGTCCAAGTTATTCCGTGAGTCACTCTGGAAGCATGGAGTATAGGCCATTGGCCTCACTGGGACCTGTGGAGGCCCAACCTCTTGGTAGATATTTCTACTGTCTCCACTGTTCCTGATGTTCTTGAACTGGATGCCATTGCTCTTGTTGAGCAGGGCAGCAGTAGCCGGATCCTGTACGAGTGTGATGTTGTTGCGGGAATAGTTCTTCCTGAATACTTTCTTACGAAAGATGATAAAGAGGACAATCAACATAAAAATGACAAACAGGACCACGGCTATTCCTATCAGCTCCTCCTTGCCGACATACGAATGCCCAGCTTGTATATTGGGAACCACCACAGGGCGAAGACCACAGTATTGTCCCACATAGCCAGGGGTGCAGTTACACAGAAACGAACCAAATATGTTGACACAGGAGCCACCATTTTCACATTCTTCTCTTTCGCACTCGTTGATGTCTTCTTCACACCTTAAAAGAAGAAAAGGAGAGTCTGGAGTTTGGAGAACATTTAGCAAACAGCCCAGCTTGTACATGATGACTTATCTTGTCAAAGTGGAACCATTACAGTTAACATCTTGCTGGTGCTTGGCAAATGATCTTATTATTATCATATTATTTATTTTTTTCTGTAGTTATTCCATGGCTTTTAAAGACAATAAAATGGAAATATCAAGAAGGAAATGAGTTTAAAGCATCTGATAGGAAAAGGCTCCTCGACCCTAATGAGGCTTACTGAATGTAATAAAGAATCTCAGCCTCTTAATAATTTTTTTGGACTATTCCACGGCATTCAATACAAAACACTGGGAGGACTCAATGAGAAAATAGTTGAGAAAAAAATATAGCAAAAATTCAGACTACTTATTGAAGAGAAGAGGAGGGTATACTGACTGTGTAAAATTATTTACAGCTGGAGATAAAATAAGGAAATATTAGAGAAGTAGGAGTGTGTGTGGGAAAACAGGAACCTTAAAGAGAGAGGAGAATTGGAAAGAAGAAAAGGTGATCAAAACCAAGGCAGAACAAAAAGTACAAACAGTAGACAAACTAGATGAGAAAAAAGCATGTTGATGGGCAGGTCAGGGGATGTTTTTGTTTCTATACCAAGTATATCATGAAGGCTGGGATTTTAAAAAATGAATGCAATAAATTAGGCTTTTATGTCAGGGCTAAGGTGACTAAAGAATTGATCCATTTTTTAAAAAAAGATTACATAGCAGCTTCCACAGGCTTTATGGGATTGCTCAAAAAGCCTCTAACACTTAGGTGTGTATATCTCATTGAAAACTATCTGGAGATAACATCCTGAAACAATAATTTAGGAGGCCAAGTTAAGAAAAGCATCTCTGAACATGCAAGCCTTATGGATTTCTCAGCTGTCAATAGCTTAGACTTTGCACTAAGTTTTGGGTTATTTTTTGCTAGGTGAATCATAGCTTTTGGGTATAAATGCCTGATGAAAACGCCCACCATCACTGCATTGAAAAGCTCCCGTTGCCCACCTGGGGAGGGTCACTTACGTTACTCCTGTCAGGCCATTTTTGCAGTTGCAGATGAAAGCGTTGCCAATTGGATCGCACGAGCCTCCGTTCCGGCAGGGATTTGGGAAGCAGGCTGTGATTTCTGATTCACAATTCCTTCCTGTAAACTGGGAGAGGCAATTGCACTGGTAGCCTGGGAGGTGAGGGACACAGAGAAATAAATCAGAAGCCTACCACTATATCTGTCTAGAAGCAAGGGGATCCATTTGGCTACTTTACTCCAAAAAAAATACTGCACTGTGGGTGGAAGGGGATGTTTATATTCATTCTGGTATGTCCACACTAATGCCAGTCGAGAGTTTCTTCATCTGGGATGTCTGGACAATTGGAACTCATGTCTACAACCATGGACCAGAGGAGCTGCTGCAGCCCAGACCATCCTGATTGTCATGATTCAGATAAGAATAAATGTCGCCCATTGAAAACTTTGTTTACAAGAAATATTCTAGATCAAGGATGCATCTTCCAATATTTTTTAAAATACAGACCATATTTGCTGACAGCAGAAGCCCACACTTCTTTCAGGGCTTCACTGAAGAACAAATCACGAGCTGAGAGCTTTTGCACATCTGTCTTTTACAAGGAAGACACAATAGGGATGTGACAGTAATAAAGCACTTGGTAGTGATACTTGCCACTTTCATAAAGCGCATCATCCAGGCATGAACTATAAACTCCATAATACCAGCTGACGTGGGCAACGCCAGCCCTAATCAGAGCTGATTATGTGCAGCATGTGCTATTAGAAGACTGATTAATCACTGGCTGCAACACAGCAAACATAACTCTACTGAAGTGGAGGGGGACCCTGTAGGGGATCAAAGTCCTACTTCCATGTTTCTTGCCAACAGAGAAGCAACATCAGTGTAAAAAACAGCTCTTAAACCCATCAGTTCACTCTGCCAAGTATCAAATGACAAATCTCTTTTTTTTTTTCCTCTCCTTGTAATTTCATATGTCACAATGACATTAATAAAAACTTTATTTATGGTCACAACAAAATCCAGTGGGGCAGTGTGTCTCTTTATGTTGTGAACTGGATATTGAAGTCTGAGTGTTTTTTCACTCAAGAAGACCAAGGAACATGTAGGTCGTGAAAGCCATGAGATGGCTATGCCAGTCGCTGGGATGGAAAGACTCCTCAGTTAGAGTTGTTGAACTAGCAAAATTGTCCTGTAAAAAACTTTGGCTAAAAAACGAAGCAAAAGCAATTCTGCATTAAGACTCCCACATCTTTTATGTCCTATGAGGTTCAATTTACCTTCTTCAGCTACTCTAATTGAATTCTTTCATGAGGACAGGCTTTTGACAATAAACTTGGAACCAGACTTGCTGGCGTATTCAGTCAAGAGTCCAATCCTATTTAATTGAAGATAAATGAACTAGATATTCAAATATCATGCTGTTTCTTTGTCCTGCTACAAGAAGGGAGATAGAAGCACCACTGTTTTCAAGGCTGCAGAGTTAAGAAGAGAAATGATTTGACTCTGGTGATTCCTAGAAAGCATGTTTGGTCAGCATCAGCAAAATGGGATTATTTTTTGGTGTCATATATATTTCACTCAGAAAATGTGAACAACATTCTAGATCTGCAGAGATCTGGGTCTGAAGAATTACAAAACTGTGACTGCACCAGTCATTGCATTTTGATGCCATCCCTTTGAAAGATTTATGGTTGGCAAAGTAGCTGATGTAGAAATACTGTAGGCAGAAATCACAGCATGAACAAATAAGGCTGTTTCAGTGCTTCATTTTATGACTGAACAGTGACATCTATAGTTCAAAAATTTGCAGTAATGTTTTATATATTTTCATAGTCTCAATGAGTTTAAGTGAAATGAAAATGTTCAATTCAAATATAAAACATTTTACTCATAAACAAATCTGTTGCCTTACATAACAGCAGAATAGATACGTTCTGTTTGCTACCTAATGATTTAAACCTGCATAAATTTAAAGTGTCTTTAAAAACTTTCTGTACCTAAGTTACTAGTTGCCAATCAATTGTAAGTTAAAGCCTTTGAATCTCTTTCTTTTCACATCTTCTGTTTGTTTCAGTTGATTAAGTTCTGGGTTTTCAGCCTGTAAAATATTCTGTTACATTTATTCACTGCAGAAAAACTTAACCAATATTGATTTGGTAAAAAAAAAAAAAATCCTTTTATCATTAAGTATAAAAGGAGCATGGAATTATTAATTATTAATTGTTGCCTACTGTTTCTATTAAAGATGCACTAACTTCAATTAACATTTTATACTAAGAGGAGATTAAACCGAATGCTCCAAGATGGGTGAGAGCTCTATTGGGCAAGGTATGAACAAAACCAAAATGAGAAGTGTGCTTCTGAAAGCCTACATTTTGGACAGAATTTGATTTAATGATGGTGGAACACTGTCAGATATTAGAAGACCAAAGTATTCAGTATACAGTCTAAGTCTAGGGATTAAAGTTAGAAATAAAAAAAGCAATAAACCAAGACTATCAAATTACAATATTTATCACTGACTCTTCCTCCCGTTGGAAGTACTGCCATACACCTGCCAACTCTGAGCCACTAGCAAGAGACATAGAACTTTCTCATGACACACGTGCTCAGAGCTGCAGAGCATTCACCCCGGAGGTCTCTTAACACAGTAAAGCATATGTTGAGATTCATGGGGTAGGGAAGAGCTGATACGATGGCTCAGTACACAGCATATATCAACTAGGCCAGCAGACTTGCCAGACCTTTTATCCTTCTCCAAACCTCTCAGCAGAGGCTGTAATTTTGCCCACTACTGCACACTGCAGCCACATGGCCATGGACAAAGTGCAATTGTAAAGAAAACCCTTTCGGTCAGGAGTGCATCCTAGGTCTAACACAGACTTTTTATTACACTTTTAATATAATATCCAGGTAATGTATCACACATTTCTTCCCATCCGTTTAGCACAATAAGCAAACTTCCCATGTCCGAGGACAACAGAGCTGAAGGAAAGGCTAAGTGGCCTGACCTCTCAGCAGGGGATGAAAAAAAACCTTTCAAGCAATCTAGAGCTTGCTGCAGTTCACGATGAAGGCACGGGAAGTCTTGGAAATTCATCAACATTTAAGATCAGGCATCTGGGCTCCCTCCAGGAGATATGAATATTTCATTTTGCACACTGATGCTGGAAAATGTTGATCTGCATGCTCCAAAGCAGCAAATTTTGTGATGTCACCACTGTATTTCTTCAGAGGGAACCAGTGGAAAAAAGATAGAAAGCTCTGGTAAACACATCTGCAATACTGCTGGGGTGGGACCACAGCATCCTCAGCATGTTCCACAATAGCCTGTACCAAAAGCTGACTTAGGATTAACAAGCTATGAGCAACAATATAGCCCTTTTAGGCTGTATCTACATTAGCAAGCTCTGCAGCGCAATGGCAGCGGGTCTGTGGAGCAGAAAAGTTGCTGCCAAGGACCCAGCACCCTCAGTGCACACATTTCAGGGCTTTAGGACTATGTTAGCTGCACTCTGGGTGCACATCTTCCAGCTCAGCACCATCCAGATGGAAGCGTAGTCCTGCCCCCCAAGACCTCACCTCTCCACAGCGGAAACTGAAGCACAGTGAGAGGGCATGATCAGAAGATTCACATGAAAGCTCATTCATTACCTAAAACATTACGTAGACACAGCCCTCTCCTGCTTACCCATAGTCTTCGGCTTTCTGGTTGTTTTACACGGCTTCTTTCATGCTCCTCCACTAATCTGAGGCCCCTCTAAGTAGCTGAGTCTCACTTTCTCACTTTGACTCCAACAGCTTCTCTTTCTGCCTTGTTGGCAAGTCCTTGTCCTGAGGATTCTTCAGCCCAGACCTTACTGAAGAGCAACATGCTGCAACCGAGGACACTACACAGGCTTCCTGCCCATACCTATGTTTGCTTGGCACTTAATAAACAGAGACAGTGGCAAAAGGCAGGCACGGTGCCATCAGCAGATGGGATGCTGTTATGCAGCAAACGTCTCTGTTGGTAGCATTCCCAGCCTGAGCATCTGAATGTCTGTCTATCCTCAGGTTTACTTGGCTTTAACAAAGAGGATGCTCCGAACGCTGCCAATTCTTTTTTTGAACATGTGTATGCTCCTATTTCTATCTATCACATGCAAGAGGAGTTCGCTTTTATCTATTATGTGCTTTTGCTTTTGCATTTGATCTCCCCATGTAGTTCCTTTCCTTGCTGTGCAGCTAGACCTGACTAGCACAATGTCCAGGAACAGGCCTGCCCTTGGCTCTGCTCACACAGCGTTTCATGGCAAGTTAACTGATGAGAAGAACTGAAAGTGAAGAAGACCTCTCCCAGAATTTGTATTTTGGTATGTTTATAGACATACTAGGCCACCTTCAAGAACTGTGTGTTCTTCAGCCATACACATTCCTGCCACTTCAGATTTAACTTATCTGTCTTCAAACAGATGGTTGCCTCTTGCCACCAGTTTGTATGAAAATGAACCTGACTCTTTGTTAAACTGGTGCTTTCTATGCATTCTTAAGAACCACCTAATCCTTAAAACCACCTGTGTGTAATGTTGCCAACATGGTTTAAAACATGTATTAAAACCACCACCTAAGTGCCACGTTGCGTTTTTTCCATCCTTTAGATTTTAACTCTATGCATAAAAACATAAAAGAAAAATGAAAAGAAGAAAAAAATGAGAAGAGGGGAAAGCAATGACTTTCTGTCCTCATACTCTGCCCACAGTTCTTGTCTTAGCAGGTATTTCTGTTCAAATGCTTCATGTTCAAATAAAATTGCCTACTCACATAAGCCATTTGCTTCAATGAAAGCCAGATGTACATAGGACTGATCAAATTAAAAGGAAGTAACTATACTTATAAATGCAGGCTTTACAAGCACGAGGTTTCTCTCTGGTTGACAAGCTTGGTGCAGTGTTCGGACTTGATTACAGTAAAGCTTTCTACTGCTGTGATTGCTCATGTTGTTATTCATGCAGATAAACATACATTTACTATTGGCAGACCTGGTAACTCCACTCTATTATCAAGGTTGTGTGACATTCCCCATTTTAAGACCTCATATTCAGCAGCTTGTAGCTTAATCACACTTTAAACACTTGGTTGAATCTTCTTGGGAAATTTCAGTCCAAAGAGCCAAGCTGTTTCTGAAAGTCATGATGTTTGTCAGGTTTCAAAATGCTAACAACTTTCTTTAAAAATAGCTTTAATGACCTATACTTATGGGTAGGGACTGAAAAGTCTGGAAAAACGTGGCCTATATTTCAGGGCTGTGGTTTCCAGTGTCTCCCAAGAAAGCTGTCCTAAAGCTGTATACAGCTTAGGTGTCTCCTGAGCTGTCAGACTCACTGAGTGCTCGTCCCCCTTTCCTAGCCTTTTTTAAGCCTGTATGGGGTCTCTGTGTAGGGTCCCTGGACACACAGCACCCTCTCTTTAACCGCCAACAACACCGGGCATACACTGCTGCTGTGAGACTTGATTCTGACCCATGGAAACACACGAGTGCAAGCAGAGGTTCATGTCACCATTGCTTTCTGCTGGCCCAGAAACTGGATTTTGAAAGCAAAGAGGTTCTTCTGTACTCTCAGTGATGCCTCAGAACATCTGAGAACTATGCTTCTGCTGCAGGCTAAGGTCCCCATTTTGTCCTCCTGTTCCATACGCAGAGAGGTCAGACAGAACGGGCCAGCACGGGTGAAGGAGCCCCATGCCAACTCTCTTTTCGGGGCAGCACCTCTGCCATCAGTCCTGAGCTCTGCACAGCCCCTGCACAGTATTGTCCCTGAGCCAGGTGCTTCGAAGATGCTGTGAATTCACCCATACGAACCGCAGCTGCAGCAGCATGGACACACTCCTAGGGCATACAAAGCATCGCTTTAGCAATTCCCCAAACAGGGACATAATATTACCCTATTCCCATAACTGCAGGATGCAGTGGAAGGTAATCAGAGGCAGCTTTTTATTAATGGTGAACAGGGCAGTAGGCATTTCTATTGAAAGGAAGACCTCACAACAGGAATACTATTATGGAGGTTTGTGCTTTAGATGATCAATTTATGCAAATTGCATGTAAATTAGACATGGCCCCTTTGATTTCTGGCATGTAGCCAGCAGCTCTTTCACGTTATAATGTGGGGTAGCCTTTGCTTGACTGTTTTTCTTCTAAAGTTAGTTATAAATCTGAGCTTTCTTTTTCTCTTAATTTTGTAAAGCACAGTAGGGTTTTTGTAAGAAAAGGATGTTAACAGTATATGAAATCTGGTCTGTAAAACTCAAATTAGAGGATTTCTTTTAATAAATAAATCCTATCATTATGCCAAATACTGTCTGTTTAGGAAAACGAACATTATTCTCCAGAAACTTTAATGAAGATAATATCATAGAAAATATTAGTCAAGCGACCTTGATGCTACTGAATGCCCTGGGATTGGCAAAAGGCCCTTTGGATGGTATATCTCTGAATGCTTCCCCCCACCAAAAAAGAAAAAAGCTGCCATTTTCTTTCTTAAGTAAAAAATGAAGATTTACTACTTTTTTTTTTCTATTTTAAATGAAAGTCAGCTGCTAACATCTATGTCAGTGAATACAATGGCTGATGATTCTTATATGCATGCTGCAATTTGTGGCTCCACATCGAGCATTTGCAATGCTGTTGGTCTCTCTGCTCTACGAAATTTAATTACATGGCCTTTCTGCGTATGGAGGACACTAATAACACAATCGCTTTGCCTGGTGGAAACAAAAATGCCTATGCCTTCTCCTTGTGGGGTGGGCTGGGCTGCAGAGCCACCAACGTACAGCCAGGGCCCATTGCGTTGGAATTATGGCTTTATAACAATCCTTTATTTACATACACTGCTGAGGCAGTAAAAACAGCAAACAGATTTTTTAACGGCAGGCAGCCGAAACATCCCTGCAGGGCACGTGCCCCCTCGCCGAGGCAGCAACGCAGGCAAGTTAAATCAGTTCCGTGACTGCTTTCCAGCAGCGAATTATGTTGACATGAAAATGGTGCGTGCCATTCCAGTAATAAAATGGGTCCAATTGTCAGCGCTGCCTGTTTCTTTCCCACCCCACATCTCCCCTCAGTTTGAATTGGCATGCACATGGTGCTGGGAAAAAAAAGAATTACTGAAAAGCATTTCATTCGAAAGGTTTCAATTTACTCATCACGAGATTGCTGAGCAATACTGTAAATAGACTGAAATAAAATCAATAGAAGGAGCTGTTCTCATGCTTCATAGGATCCTAGGTGAATGGTTAACCTTATTTTTTAAGTATGGAGTCTGAATCAAAGCTATGTTACATTCATGTACATATTACAGACACTTCCTAGGGATATAAATAATTTTGCTTAGCATTCTGCCAGTGGCTGCAGCATCCTTCTGCCTCAGAATGATTTTCTTTTGCCCTTGTTGTGCAGCACTCCTTTTCTTTCCTTCCCTTGGTAAATAAAGGCCATTAACATACACAAGCAGCAGCATTTGTCCTCGTGCTGTACATGACATCCTCGCTCGCCAGTGCTGTGCTTCATTCCTCCCAACTGTCCTCCCATCTCCTTCCCCTGACAGCAAAGCTGATAGCATCCCTGATGCACCCTTTGCTCTGACATGGGAGCAGAGGTGGCTGAATCAAAGCCAGGGGTCCAGAGAACATGCTAGCTGAGATAGCTCAGCATCAGAAAAGCCATATTGTCAGGGCTTACCATAAAAGGGCATGGTTTTCCAAATGAAAAACTTCTTTTTGACAGTCAGTTTTGCTCAGATCTCACCAGATTTCAGCCTTGAAAATAACACTGTTCTCAAGTTTAGCAAGTTCCTGAAGTATAGAAAAATCTATGTGGGGGAGGGGGGTCAGAAAGGAAATGTGAGAACAAGGCTTAAAACAGTGAAAAACAGAAATAATAATTACGGGTACAAGGGAACTGCACAGACACATTAAAGCAGAAAGCTCTGAGACAGTGGTTAAATGCTCCCTAAACAAAGAGTTTAGTGGGAACTTCCCTAGGGAGCCTCAACCAAACCCACTGACAACAAGTGGATGGAAAGCTCTGAACTTGCAGAAGACCTCTCTGTTGAGCATCCTCCTATTCAGAGAAAGTTTTAGTCTGCCAGAAAAGGTGAGAAAATACAGCGGGGAACTGGAAGGGAAACCCGTACCCTGCAGAGAGAGAACAGCCTTAGAGGAAATGTCCCACACATATGCCATTTGCTTTTTTCCTGCTAAGATGCCAGCTGTTTTAATGGTCTGGTAACTTGTGCACTGCATTACTGGGTTGTAAGTCACTGGCACCAAATCACACAAGCCACCATATAACCACTGGATAGGAAACTCCAACACAAGCACAGTTTAAATCAATGTCCTATAAACTTGGGATAATATTACTTAAGCTTGAAGCACTCAGGCCTCCAAGGAAGCTGTAAAATACCTTTCTGGTGGAGTTTATAATGGGGTGGACTTGCTATGTCCCATGCACACATGTAATCAAATTACTTACTCACAAAAGGACCAAGGTGCTTGTGGACAGCTCAGTAATTATTTGTGACAGCTTCAGAAACAGAGAAAGGCAACAGTGCTGTTGCATCTGTGATGGACGTTTGAAATCACCATCTTTGTGTACAGCCTTCGATGCTGTAAATGGATCCTGAAAAATCCAGCTGAGTGTTACAGTAATTGTAATTCTATTGGTTTCTATAGAAATAGGATTATCCTAACAGCCAATAAATCAATTTCCTCCTGGAACACTAATGCAATGAGAAGGGGCACCATTTCACCGTTATTTATAGAGCAAACAGCTTTTACACAATTTGCAATACCTATCAGAGTTTTATAGAGTTCATAAGATTTTTCAAGCATGTTGCTGCATAAAACCATCTCTGGCAATAAATTATACAGCAAAATTGGGAGGGGGAACCCATAAAGTAATTCGAAATATTTACCACCAGATGGCACGCTGGTACAGGTGCCGCCGTTCTGGCAGGGATGCCTCTCGCAGGCATCGGGGTAGAGGACGCAGCCAAGTTTTAATTCGGTCAGGCCAACCACTTCTGCAAAGCTGCTGCGTTTGTTTTGGAGAGGCAGCTCGTTGTTATTTAGGACAACTGAATCCAGGCAGCCCTGAAAGCCGCTCAAGACCTGCGTTGTTCTCTTGTCGGTCAGGCTGCGGACATTATCCACTTGGACCTGGGCGCCGAAGTAGACAGAGCTATCTGTGCTGAGAGTCTGGAAATAGAGGGGGGCCTTGCGGCGCTCCACGTAGCTGTCATCCAGGGACAAGCTCGTGAAATTGCGATTCAGCTCCAGGAAGACTGAATGCCAGCTTCCATCATTAACGGCTCTGCCAGAAATTCCCAGGATTCCCGGGCCACTTCCACAGTCCAACTGGAACCAGAGTTTGCCATCGACAATCTGCGGGAGGAAAACAGAAATCAAAGTGCTTGAGGCACCCAGTTTTCTCATAATGTGCTCTCATCTAGAATCTGGAAACACAGAGGACTTCTAGACAGTCTCTCTTCAGAGTTAAAGCTGCTCTCCTACATGACACCAAAATAGCAAAAAGCTGTGCCTTTATCATCAGCAAAAAAAATTAGGCGATAAATATCAGCTTACTTAGAATTTACCCAAAGCCAGTTACTGCAGGCAAACTGAAAATACAGAAAAAATATAGATGCAGAACACAGGCGAGGACTGGGATACTGGTGTGTCTCACTGAATGGGGTGTGGATTGGAGGACCCATGTTCTGCTCTTGGATCTGCTGCTGAGCAGTCGTGTGTCTCTGAGCAAGTCCTGCCATCCACCCGCACACTGTGACTCTGTTCCCGGTGGCTGATGATACCAAAAGGACAGTTAGGGCAAGGGACCACCTCTGAGCGTTTGAGCAAGGCTTGTGGCAAAGCCAACGGTCACTCCTTTCAGCTGGAGATGCTAAGTGCTCTGCTCATGCACACATCCTGTGCCTCTGTAACCTTCTGGAGCATCTCAGTGAGGTATGGATTTGTCTCTAAGTGTCATAAGTTCAGTTTCTTTAATTACAACACTAAGATTCTCGTCGACCAAAAGTCAATTGTTTTCCAAGAATGCTACACTATCTGCTCTGTGTGTACCTCACAGATGATGTAAGGTTGCTCTTACTTTTCCTGCTTTCCTCATATTTATGCTGGGTTCATGGCTTTAGAGGGATTGTTAGGATTTCTCACTCTCCCTCCTGTCCTTCACTCATCTGAAATCCTCATAAAGGGAAAATCTGTGCTATCCTGCTGGGGCAGGCAAAGTGCAGAGTGAGGGAATAGGTATGAAGTGCCGCTTTCCTGATTAGCAGTTTACCCAGAGATTTTAGGTTTCTCTAACAGATGGCAGATAAGTTTAAAATGGCTGACAAGGCTGGAAATAATTTCTTATGACACATTAATTGGATTCAAGCTCTCTGAAAGCTCTTGCAATTATTTTACCTTTATGTCATGCTCTAGGAAGTATTTATTTCTGCAAACCCCATCTCAAGACAGTTCTGTGCCATTATTTATCCCCCTGAAAAGTTCAGGCGCCGTGTCCTTTTTCATCCTTCCCTGCAGCACACATTGTACTCTCTCACTGGTTTATCCGTAACACAACCCTACTGCTCTCCCCCAGCAGAGCAGAGTTGCCATAGCTGTCAACGCAAGAACCTCCCAGACCTTTGGTGGTCTGCTAAACTGGCATGGCTAATCCAGATGTGAGGATGCTGCATTGTCTCCACCTGTCTTTGGCCATTTTTGGCCATTTCTGGCATGAAAAGTCACTTAAAACTGTCTTAGGTAGAGACATCCCTTGACACGTGTCTGAACTGGCGCTCAAGCTCTTCTCTGCTAGGCTTGAAAGTAAATGGGATACTGTTAATCTACATGAGCAGACTGTGCTGTCATGTCATTATCATTTTATTGTCCTTGGAGGTTCACAAAACTACCTGGAGAAAAGCTAAGCATAAAATCTTGAGTTCTGATGGTCTCAGGAACCCTTTCTTCTTTCCAGCCCTCAATCTCTTGATGGGCTGAATTTGAACTGGGCTGTAACCTCAAGCAGAGTCACACTGGGCAGCTGGGGTGTAAACCACACCACTCCACCGCTCTGCAATCGCTTGGACAGGGTGGACACAGACATGCTAAGCATGTGATAAGCTCCCTATAAATGCCAGTTACCTACTTAATCTGCCTGGCACAAGGGGTGTTAGAGGGATGCACATGTAGAAGGAGCCAGAAAAGCAAGAATTAGGCCCTGCTATGGGTGGATGGCTATTTTGAAGTCCTTGACCATAAGGATGTAATGAAACTGAGAAGAAACGAGACCTATAACTGTGATACAACATGCCTGAGGGATGAATGTTGCTTGGTACTCCTACAGCTCAATCAAAAAAGGCTAATGGACGCATAGAAAATTAAGTCTGGACCATTTTTCATTAAAAAATCCTTTCTTACAGTACTCAAAACTCAGCTGTAAACTATTTCTGTAGATTGAAATTGGGCTTAGTAAAGCATCTGCTCAGGAGAAATCTCAGTAAACAGGATGCCCTGATAAACTGAGCTGGTTTCTCTCCAGGGATGGAGCAATAGTTTATTTTCTCCCTGTGCAACAAAATAGTTCACAAACATTGAAGGCGTTGCTCAGAAAGTGTGGTCTGGCTCAATAGGAGTACAAATCAAACAGAAAAATACATGCCAACATATTACACCTTGAAAAACAGCCATCATTGGATAAGCAGTTAACTTACTTCTTATTCAAAGGGCTTTTTCCTACGGAAACTGTTCTACTGATTGTGTATAATATACATATACCTCCCCTAAGACTACTTATACCCTGAAGGACCTACTGCCTGCATGTCTATTACCCTTACTCACAGAACATGCTTTTCCAATTATCTTTATAAATACACCACCACATATGAGCACCTGGGATAAATATTACACCATTTGTATACAGGAAACAATGATCTAAAAGATTTGCCATTAAAATATGTTTTATACATCTTTCTCATCCACTTTTATTTCTTTTTACCAGCAGATCGTCTGAGGTACATAGTAAATATATATTGTCTGAAAGGCTGTGTTTCCTTCCTTTTATTAGAAAAGCACTAGTAACCTCCACCTCAGGCTAGAGTGAAAGATGGAAAGGATGGTCCAATGCTTACAGTACTAGCCTAAGATATGATAGATATGCATGGGAATCCACACTCTGCAAACTCTTCCTCTGGGATCTCAAGCAAGCCATTAGCTTCAGGTGTCCATCAGTGAAAAAAGGATAACATCATTTCCCTACCTCACACCACTGCTTTACAGATACATACATTAAAGACTGTGACATGCCCAGACACCCCTAGCAATCGGAGCATAAAAGTACTGTCATTAATCAGATGGTCACAGGCCTTGCTGCAGCGGGGCAGGGAGGATGTATTTGTCCCCTGATGGCCCCGTGCCTCTAGGAGGAGGAGGAAGAGCAGGAACGACCAGCAAGGAGCGGGTGCTGCAAAGGCTCCTGTCCTGCCTACTTTGCAGCTAGGCTGCCTGGGCAGGGAGGAGACAGGTCCTCCACTCAACAGGGCAAAATGATGTCTCCACTCCTAAGCATGGAGAATTCAACCATGGATCTTTGATTCAGCAATTAATCCCTGGTGTTCCTGTGATTCCTTGTAATCACTGTGATACCAGGGACACTGTTCAATCCTCAGAGAGGGCTCCTTGATGATATCCAGGACCTTGGTACCAAGAAAAGCTGAACTCCAAGTTAACCTCTTACTAAATGAGGTACATTCAAGCAAATAGTATGGAAAACCAACGAATGGTCAATGCTGTTGCCCAGGCTCAGCAGTTACCCAGACAATAACCTCAGTGGGATGGCTGGTCTGGTTGAGGGCTGGTAGCATCAGAATCTCCGTTCAGGACTGAACGTGTGGCACTGCTTTTTTCTCCATCTATGTGATGCAACACAGCAGAGAGCTTGAGTTACTCCATCTCACAGCAGAGAGAGGCAAACTCTGCAACCCCTCACCAGTGCAGCCCGTGGTGCCAGCAGAGACCCTCTGCACCAAGATGAAAGCAGAAAGACACTGCTTCACCCTAGCTGGGCAGAAAATTCCCACCAAGCTTCCACCTCTCAGAGCTTTCTCAGCTTAGTTACAGTATCTCTCATTGTAACTACTAGGACAGTGAGTTTAATGCATACTTAAGCATGTATGCTCTTACAGACACAGAATTCCTCACCTGTAGAGAATACAAAGAACAGAGAAGGCTCCAAAAGCTGATGCAATCTGTTACATTTCAACAGTTTCATTCAATGAGCAAAATGGAGCCAGACTCATACTGTAAATTATATTAGAATATTAGCCTGGCTAAGATGTTTGGCTAACATCCATATTTGTGTATCAACATAGGTAATAAAATGATCAAATGGTTCTTCTGAGACCACCTCCGTCTCACATAGTCCATCTGCAGTCACACACCATGGATACAGCACGCTGCCTACTAATCTATCTGGGGAAGTATTTCGTTAGCCGAATTACATTTCAGGTTCGTTTCTGTAAAATGGTATATTTAATTAAAATATTACTTGTTTCAACTCCAGCCATAACTGGGATCATATCCAAGCTTCAGTCTTATCCAGCATAAGCCACGCAGCAATGCATTAAAATGTATAATATACACTTAACTAAACCATGCAAAGTTTCACATTAACTGCCTGGATGGAAGAACATATGCTTGCCTTTTACCATTTAACAGTTATATTTCTGGCATGATGGGAAAGTCTTTCTTTACCTATTTTTAATCCTTTAAATTTCACAAAACAAGTTTAATCTCCATTATATTCCTTGAAAAAAACTGAAATAAACTATGGAATTCTCTTCTACAATAGCTTTGTAACACTTTAAATTGTTAAATCTTACTTTTCCCAGATAGATGCTACATAGGAAAAAGGAAAAGGTGATACTGGTTTTGGCACACATAATCTTTTCAAAGGAATAAAAAAGGCCATCAACCTGCATCTCATTTTGCTCCAATTGTCTTAAAAGCAAGAGCACGCAACAAAAAATATGGCCAACCTCTCAAAATCGATGGATGAGTTGCTTTATTTGAAACAGCTGAATAAATAACACCCTTATTATATTGTATCACTACAGTGTAGCTGGTAGGCTTTCAGCAAAGCAGCAGACAAGCAGTTTGCTCTATGAATTGATTATTCATCCAAGGACACCGTCTTATGATTATGAAATATTTCCATCCCTGGAGTTATCACAAATGTATGAGCTCCCAAAATTAAGCTGGTCATTTAAACACTGAAAACCATATTGCAGCATTAATTTTTAAATAGACTGCAATGGGTGAGACTCGCTTCAAAAAAATCAATGCCACTATATGTCCCAACAGCGGTGGTGTTTTCTGCCTGTTCTCCCATGGGCTCGTACTATGTGGTGGGTCTAAATTTTTTCCACCCTTGCCTTTGTTTGGAGCTCCATGATGGTGCTGGGCCCTCTGGTGCTAATCCAGCAGATACTTAAGTACATGCTTAAAATTAAGGTATGTGAGTAGTTCCAATTGCCTTCAAATACAGGAAGTTAAGCAAGTGATTAAGTGCTTTGCTGGAGTGATGCCAGAGTGCTGAAAAGAGCACAGGATCCCATCCTTTATCCTCTATTTGGAAAGCTTCTCCTCATGTTTAATTTAATTGAAAGCAATGCTCAAACGATAACAACTTCACATTTATAGACCTCTAATTAATCTACTTAATGGCCTCATTTCTGAGCGCCTCCCTATCTCACAACATATGTACCCGATTAAAAAAAAAGAAAAAAAAAAGAAGCCTTACCTCTGGTTTACAAATGAAAAAACATATGCTTAGAAAGTCTAAGTGTAACTTGCTTGAAAACATCTGAGGATCCCCAAAGTGCAGTTCATGAGGCAGCTGCCATCCCTGAAGAGACCTGCTACGGCTACATCCCTTGAACAGCATGCCATTCGTCTGCCAAACAGCACCTTTGTAAGACCTTAGCCTGATGTTCTTCTGCTAAATGACGTTCACAAACAAAACTCTAGCAATTCCTGATCTTCTAAGTGATGCCATTTCTTAAAAAAACATGCTGAACGTAATGTTTTACTTTTCTTTAAACCCTATGCTTATAGAAGCCAAGGGCCAGACCTGTGAACAGGATGTACCCACTGCAACAGCAAATCCTGCCATCCTGCCCTACCTAAAAGCCAAGCATGAGGCTCTGGGAAGGCAACTCCCTGTGTCCTTCCCTGCTCAATGCATGGGAGATCCTTTGCACCCATACATGAGCCTGGGCCCCACTCATCAGACACGTGAGGCGGCAGCTGCATCTGAATTTCTCTACTAAGAGCTGCATGAGATGGGTTCAGAGCTGGAAATCCTTTCTTAGAGTTAAGAAACAAAACCAAGCATGACCTGGAGGTTGGCGTCTGAGATAGGAGCAGAGTAGCCACAGCTCTTGTCACTGCTCTTTCAAGTATTATTTTTTCCTCCCAGTATCTTTCAAAGTAAAATGGTTAGGTGATTGTGTGAAGCGGTGACTGAAAACAGATAATTCCCACCCCTCAACTAAAAGCTCAACCCAAGCAACTGAAATGAGGGGCTCTTTTACTTATGTTTTTTTGTAACAGCAAGAATTTTTCTCTTTTGGCGGCAAAATTTCCCAGCTTCAACTGGAGATTTCCACTGAGTTGCCTATGGTCTGACCTGCTGTACTCCTTAATCATGATAGTTTTATACACTAAACTCTAACAAAATAAATTCTCCTATCATCATTCTAACTCTATTTCAGCCTGCCTCTGTATCATCTCTTATTGTTTTCAAGGGGCACCTTCCACCAGGGCCATTTGCTTTTTTCCAAGCATTTCTCAAAACTACAGAATTGCAAACATTCCCTACTGATATATGCTAAGAGCAACCATGATGAAGACTCCAAAGGTCTTCAAGCCCGCAGTTTTGTTTGGGGTTTTTTTTTTGAACAAAAAAGTACACTGAAAAGTTCAAACTGTGCATTTCTGTGAGTCTCAAAGCAGAGCTTAATTGTCTTGTACAAATCTGAACAACCCCGAGTCCCCAGTGAATGACAGACAGCACTTCTGTTTATAAAATATTTCAATCTAACAGCTATAAAATTATTTGTTGCCCATTAATAACCCATCTAGCCATTTTAACATTTTCAGCCAAAAGAACTCTAAAGATTACGAACACAGACACAAAAGGCTCTGTGCCATTTCTCCCACTGCTGAATTACAGGACATGGCTGAGTTACTAAAGTTAATGTCTCCATTTTGTACCTCAGCGGCTCTAACAGAAATACTATCCATGCAGGCTCTTGGATGAGCCTAACACTCCCTTTCCATCCAGCAGATATTTGCCATTCCAGAGAAACCCAACGAGGAACAAAAATGCACCGAGAACTTATCAATTAAATACTAATTGGATATCAATCTCCAGCTACCCTGTGTCTCTCTCAACAAATAATCTTAATTCACAGAGTGCAGAAATCTTCACATTCAGTAGGAGACATGTTCTAAGCAGTTGGTTTCTGGAATTGACTTGACAGCAGTGAGGGCATATCCTCTAACCACAGGCACAGACACAGGGGAAGAGCGGCTATTTCAACATGCATCGTTTTGACAATATGGTCATGTAAATGGTCAGATCTTGCATCTCATGCAGATTAGCTCCTGCATGCAGACACACAATGAACAGCACCCAATGGAGCACTTTTCCAAGTAAAGTACCACTAACAAACTGCTTTTTTGATTGTTGTGGTTGCTGCCATTGTTGAAATTGTTGTTTTTCCCTGTTAGCATGAAACAGATTCATTTTCTCACTGTACAGCTGAAATGAGAACAGCACTCCCCAAATCAAGAGCCAAGAGAAAACATATAATCAAGAAAAACAACTGCGGAAAAGATAAGTTATTTTAATTACCTTCAGAATTATACAGGGATTCGCTCTTGTGTACATTATAATCCCATTGCTTTGCAGGGTTCGCAGACGGAGAGCCAACTTGAATTCCTCTTTCTTGCTATTTTCAGAAACCCGGTATTTAATGTAGCTATTCCCAGCAAAGCTAAGGGAAGTGTGGCCTGAAATAATAATTTTGAAAAGACACATGTTCTTTCAATGACACGTGAAATAACTCCTCAACTGTCAAATTAATGAAAGAGTTTATAGAGCTAATGAGAATGTCTAGGAAGAAATAAGTAAAACCCAACTTTGACAGGGAAAAAAGCTGGCACCTGCAACAGAAACGTATTGTATTTTTTTAAAAGAAATATTTTTCAGGGGATGGAGGAGAGTTCTATTTCTCCATTATTATAGAAAAGAGAGATTCTCCCAAGTATTCAGCATTTTTAAGGTTATACACCCCTGGAGGCACCTACCTTGCCTCACTGATAATAGAGGGAGTCAAAACAACCATGCCTGTACATGAGGCAGTTGAGTTATGGGCATAAAGTTAGGGGTGGGCAGGTGCCAGCCAAACCCTTGAAACGAGTTCCCTGCAACCACTGCCCAAGATCACAGTGACATAGCTCAGTATCTGATGTGTTTTCATCAGGGAAACAGCACATGTGCTCTGTCATGAAGTCCTGGATTCACTGAAGTCAAGAGAAAGCTCCACTTCACTGGCTTTCCACCTGGCTCTTTATATGCCAGGAAACAACACAGCTGCAGAGAACTAACAAATGTCCTCAAATTTTTCTTTTGGGGTGGTATAGTGTTTTCATTAATAAAGACTGGAATTTCAGCAATCTAAATAGTAAGCAGAAGAGTTAATTACAGAGCTTTGCCCATGGCAGGAAAACATCTGGCATAATAGTCTCTAGGAAAAGTCCTGTTTACTCAGCAGCCTGTTTTACTGATCTGGGATTCAACCAAGTCATTGGGAATTTCCCAGCGGAAACTGGATCACGGGCTTCATACAGCCCCATAGCTATAAAGACAAGTATTTTACAGGGCTTATATACACACACACCGAGTGCCAGCGCCGAGACGGGTTAAGCAGTACACCTACTGTTGACTTCAGTGGCACCTCTACCTACAAAATGAGAATGGCAGCACATTGCTGTTCAAGTATATCTTCCCTTTACTGCTGTGACATGCACCTGAACATTCGCCAAGCTTTCCTGGTGGGCACTGGCAGATGAACGGTCTCCGGTTAGCTTCATAGCCCACACACTGCATGTCCCCCGGACAAGGCTTCTCCAGACAGGGGTCGTTAGACCCTGGGCAGAGTCCTCCTGCATTAAGTTAAAATACTGTCAGGGATACACAGCGTAAAGCACGATCTGCAGCAATACAAGAATAATGAAAGGCAATTATTGATCTCACACTTCAGTACAAGCAAAGAATGGCTTAATAATAACAACAACAACAAAAACTTCCAGAAGAGCATCCTTTGGACAAGTACACAGCAAACCAGTTATGGTTCTTCTTCAAAGGCTGCCCTAAAACCCATGGCAACATATTATAAAAAACAACCATTATGAGCAGTAACTAGTTTATAATTGGTGTTGTGACTCTCAGGCCATTCATTTTCTCACAAAGCCTCCTGTGTAAGCAATTTAGAGATATGAGAAAAAGAATGACCCGAAGCTATGCACTTTTGCCCCAGCACACCCATGAGAAGCAAGTTTAAGGAGGTAGAGTTCCCTAGGAGACAAAATAAGGAAAAAGCCATTCCTGGGCTACAGAGTGACAGGTGGACTTTTCATCCTCATGCTGTACAGGACACGCTTCCAGCCTGATCATACAGCATAGGCAAACTTGCCCTGTCCCCATGTTCCTCCTGACATTTCTGAGATCTCACTTCCCATTGTGCACCTTGCCCATGCTGCCAAAACCTATCCTCCTTTCTTCTGGTTGTGACTGCACAAGTCCTGTTGCATCTGGAACTGCATATGTCCAGAAAAAAAAAAGAAAGTAGATTACTTGCTCTGGACACTAAGAACTCAAAGTCAAGAGCTTTTGAAAATCAAAAATAAGATGATTGTATTTCTTGACATTACATTACTGAAGAAAGAAGCAGCTTAATATTCTAAGTAGCCAGTTGCAATTTATAAATTGGATAAAACATCCATGTCCTTTTGTATTTGGGGAAGAGCACATTAAGCACGCTAGTGTAAACTCTTCCCTAAAAATATTTTATTAGTATGGAATCCAATCTTGCCCAAGAATAGGTGAATTCAGAATTACTACTAACTTTGTAAGTGAAGCAATCTGAAGAGACTGTGTTTTAAATTTGCCTAAAATACTGGTGCAAGACATTTACATTAAGGTTCTTCAAAACATCCTAAATTCTTAACATCTATCAAGCTGAGCATGTCATGGGCTTACTTAAAACCTGTCAATGTCAGGGGAACTTCTTGCATTTTGTGGGGTTTGGCTAAATCTTCTCTATAACTTCTAAAAGTGTCTAAATAAATCTGTTTTGATTGCCCTAATCATAAAAGATTTGCAAACTCTGTCTGCAATAATGCAAAACATGATAAAACTATCGTTATTTAATATAGGAATTGTCAGGAATAAACTACTTTCCCAACAGTTAGCCTCTTCTTGGTTGCAGTAAGGAACCTGGTAGCTGCAGGGTCAGCTTCTACCTTTGGACATTTGTGTGCGGCTGCTATGAAAGTAGCCTTTAAGTGCAGGGAAAAAGGGACCCCTGCCCTTGCTTCTGTTTTTTTGCAGCCGGAGCTTGAACAGAGTGAAAGCCAGTTGCTAGGACAATGGACAGGTGTCTCTTGTTTTGCTTATCAAATTCCTTTACTTAATACATGCAGATGATGATTTTAACAATAAAAATTCAGCACCTTCCTACCCATCACTTTCTGAATACTAGCATTTCTTATTTATTGCAGGATCTTTATCATATTCAAAAACTACTTTATTTCTTGAGCATATGTACTTTTTTTTTTACAATTTATAAAGGAAGAAATCAACCTGTCATAGAGTATATCTCCAAAAGTAATGAAAGAAAGAATCTTATTGCTCTCACACTTTAGTACAAACCAAGCATAGCTGAAATTACCTGGCACTGTAAGCATTTTCTGGAAAAAGAAAAATTACTACTGTAGGTTTCAAAGTGGACATGGACTGACTACAAATATGGCAATGACTGTAAATGTCTTGCTTGATGTACAGCACAGTCAATTTAATCTTTAACATCCTCCCCTCCTTTGTCAAACATTAGTTTGAGAGGTCTATGCAGTAAACGATTTACAGTACTGCCTGTAGCACGGTTAGAAAATGATGCATGGCAATCTTTATTAATCACTTTAGTAGGTAACATTAACAGGAATAACAGCTGCAACATACAGTCACACTTTAAGTCTTATAGAACCAAGAAACAAATGTCATTTAGTAGGGTTCTGCACTGCAGAACTATATTCTATTTAAATGTAAGGTCTGCAGAATTTAACATAGAAAACTATGTTTTCTATAGGTTGGGTTTTTTTTTCTAAAAAAACCAACCCATTCTTTGGAATTCAGTGGCAAGTAACAATTATTTCTGATATCATAAGAGGTGGCTGAATATTCTATAGGCTGCCTTGTATTTTCTACTTGGTTCTTTCAGCTATTTTAATTCATTCTTATGTGACAAATACACAGCATTCTGCTGTACGCAGAGTATATCTCTTCTCTGAACACATTTAAATCTTTTGTGAGGCTATAATTCAAGTGAGCCTCTGCGTAGCTGACAGACAAGTCATTTGGACAAAAGCCCCACAGCTTGTCAGTGTGCAGCGGAAAGGGGCACTGAGATTTCCAAATGTGGCTCTGCAAATTTTCACATCTCCTAACCTATGACTGTATCTTTGACATGAAGCAATAAAGCAATAGCTTACTTTGTTATCCATCTTTGCCAGTTTTTTTTACTGGATTCAAACTCTGATTTGTACTTCAGAGTCATCCTTCCATAGTCAAAAAATATATGGAAAGGATCTAATGTACTTGGTGCAACTGTGGCGACACACTAAAGAACTTTTTACCCTGGCAGGCCAAGAATACTTCCAGTAAACTACAAGCAAATCAACTTTTTATTCATTCTGCTGCAGCAGGATTTCATAGCTGTCACAAAATTTTTAAAATACTAAGACTTGGGAGAATAAATGCTTTATGCCGGTCTGTATGGTTATAAGTACATAAGTTATAAATCTGCATTATTGCATTGCCCAAGCTAACGTGCATTTTCAGGCTGATTTCACAACTATGTGGAGCAAAATTGTGAAATTGTTCAAGGTTACGTTGTCCACATCAAAGATTTACAGGCTGAGTTTAAATAAAATTATTCTAATGTTGCATTTCCACTCCAAAGAGCAGTCTATTACCATCCAATAAGTCATTCAAGAAATATAGATTTGAATTTATCATTTTTTTTTCCCTGTAGGCAAGTCCAGACAATCCACAGCATTCCCTTACTTACATTAGTATATATAAAGCTGTTCTCTACAAGGTATCACAGAGACACATAAGCTGGCATCAAGCAGTGCGTAGCACAAAAAGGTGGAATAGACCCACTTGATTTTGATAGATCTTCAATTTAATTCCCCAAAGGAGGTAAAAGTATTACAATCTCCATACTAGCATACTGAGGAAGAAAACACTCTTCCATTGCAAAATGGGACATTTACTTAATTCCCATCTCTCCAAAGAAGGATCACTTCCAGGAATGTAAATATATTTTGAAAATTGAATGCTTCAACAATTTTAACTTAAGCCTTGTGATATTTGCTGTTTTTCTGTAAGCCCTTTCTCCTGAACCTGTAGGAATATTAAAAAAAGAATCTGTTTCCTTCACTTGCAGAAGAAAGCTTGAAAGGTGACTCCTGAAGCAAACGTCAAACCGTTAAACAATCTAATAATTAGTATAGTGGGGAGGGAAGACCCCACTCATGAGGTGCAATTTGTTTTTATTTTTTGTGCACATTGACAAGGCATTGTAAGCAATGATTACTGTATACATATCAGTGGAGATACCACAAGTTTGTTTCTGCACAATTCGGCCATAGGTCTCAGTTAGCTCAAGCGTCTCTGGAAAACTTTGTGTCACACAGTATGTCCCAGTGAATCAGATGCTCTCCCAGTTTAGAAGTGAGACATTTGGCCTCTTCCATCCAGTCTTTGGTCACAGCTTCCTTTAAGATCCCTTTAGTGATAGACAGTAATTCCCACTTGCCCTGATTCTACAGTCATGCCCCCACTTCTTGCTTCAGTTCTCCCATGTTTTATAAGAGACCGTGCATTCTCAGCATGGGACTTAAAAGGGAGATATTCGCAAGGAGAAACACCTTTCCTTATACAAGTGCAATGTTAAAAGGACTACAGCCAAATCAAATCTATCAAATTTATCTACAGTTCTTTGTTCCCAAGAACAGACAGGACACCTTCTTCAATCTTCCTGGCTACCTTGTCAGGACAACTCCAGGCTCATTAGTATGCGTGTGCTTCCTGAAAATGGGAAAAGTAGTGTTGTAGACATAGGAATCGGGTTCCCAATGCCCCATCCTGCAAAACATCCAGGACTTTTTAAGAGGCCGTGTGTGCTCTAAGGAGCTGAGGACACAACCATCTCTGAATGGTTCCTGATAGGTCCTATATTAATAACAGATCACCACAGTCTATGATTTCCTTTTGTCAGAACATTCAGAAAATGCTAGAAGTGGCTCCGTAAAGTCTGAACTGCCTGGTTTCATAAGAAAGTGGTCCAACTGAACTGCTGTTCAGTTGATTAAATAACGTGGATGTGAGTGTCTGCACTGTTGCTGAACGATTCTGGGTCTATTAGAAAAATTCTTTCGAACTATTAATCCAGAACGGTATTAAACATTTGAAATGGAATTCATCTCATCTAACTTTAGGGCATGATTCATCTGACTGATTTTAGACATCTAGGGAGAGATCTATCACATCATTAAAAATACCTCATTCTTTCAACTGTCTGCAAACGGGGCCTGGAGTGACCAGCTCAGCTGTAGATATATACCACATTCGTCAAGATGATTTCAATCCAGCCATCTCCCATAAACATATTAATATAACCTCACTTTTGTAGGATTACAACGCAGAACAACTCTATAGCAAAGTAGTCCCAAGAAAACCTGCTTCTTCCCTGCATCTTCATCTCAACACAAAAGAATTACTTCGCATCTTGAAGAACTAAAAATATGCAATAGATTTTTGCTTCTGAAAAATGAGAATGTCATGAGAACTATTTTACATGAATATATTTGTTCTGGTCCTCCTATCTTTATTTCCCACAAGCACTGACAGATGTTTGCATACCTCATGTCATGTGATGGGAGACTGGCAATTGCATAGCCCCTACAGCCACGCTGAAACAAACCCCAGTTTGTTACAATATTTTTCACACAAACACAAGCAGATGAGCCAGAAATCTAAGACGACAGTCTGTTATTGGAAAACTCTTTAGTTCAATTTTATTGATTTTAAAGGCTTAGATTGATGCACCTGAACTTTCGAACTTATCCTTCCAGAGCTGAGCTGCTGAACCTCCAAAGTTCACCCACTGCCTGCTTTACAGTCTCCCTGCATTTTCATGTTAGATAACTCCGTTTGCCCACACAGGTAATCTAGGTAAAGTTATGCACAGCTGGCATGCATAAATTGTGCATATCTGTGACATCTGCCAGGGGGAAAAATACTCCAAGTATGATACATATTTCAAGAGCGAGTGAATTAGTTCAAACTCGAGCTTTCTGGGTCATAATTGAATCAGATCTCTGGAAACATATGCAATATTTTAATGGCTTTGTCATAATTCAAGCTATTAATATTTACTGGACTGGATCATGAAACTATCCTAGTAAGAAAGTATAATATTTTTATTATATTGATAATAGCTTGCTAATGCTGTCTTGTTACACAAGCCAAAAAAAAATTATTCTAGTATTTTGGGTGCTCTTTTTCTGACTTGCTACATTTATATGCATGTGTAAGAACTACTGATCAAAGAAGCATTTGCATTTTTCTAACTCTTTTACTGGGCCTAGTCTTTAGCCTTCATGAACCACAAAACTGTACATAATTCTCTACCTAACATACCCTCAGAAGTCTGTGTTACCTTCTATATGATAAAACACAGTGTGTATCTGTGTATCTACCTAAATACCAAGACATTTCTTGTGCTTCCTTTAACCAAAAACAGAAGAAAAGGCTGAAGCATTGACAAATGCGGAGAAAGGCAAAGCATGGGTTTTTTTACTTCCCATCAAGATCTCTTACCTCTGTGTAAGTAATAGGCACCAAGGCTTTCACCTCTCTGCTAGCTACACTTAAATCAGCAGCTCTGTCCACAGGGTGGATGGTGGACTGGACATGCACAACCCCACCCCAAGTCTTGTGGATCACTCATGGGAAATCAGCACATAGTGGCTCAAACAGGAGCTGTGGGAACCCATCCAGCAACCCAGCTGGACCGGGACAAGCTGCCTGTTGCAACTGTTCCCATACAGCAGTCTTCGAGGCCATGATAAATGGTCCAGAGGCTAGGGAACACAGACGGTCTGCAGAACCACGCTGCCTTTCTGGCAGCCTGCCATGTACTTTGAGGATTGACTGGTACATGACAGAAAAATTTGGAAATTGCTGTCCCAGCTGAATTTTTGTGCTTCCACTGCAAACCTGCTGTGCAAGGAAGAAAAGAGAGAGAGCTGCTGGATTGGAACTGTACTGCATTGCAAAGTCCTTTTTTTGGAGTTAGGCTAAAGGATTATGAGGCAGATCCACTTACCATTAGTATCTGAAGGGAATAACACATCATTATTAACTTTAATAAGTAGTGAAATGAAATTATAAACAGTGAAAATTTTGGCTGCCAGGAAACCAATTTCTGACAGTGAGGGCTATCACTATCCCCATGGAGATGAGGATTGTGATTTCTTGGTACGAAAATGAGACAAAGCTACCACTTAGAGAATGTAGAAGTGTTTTGCACTGGCTCCTGGACCCATTTGCAGGATATTGCAGCATTGTCCCTTCTAAACCTGTGAAAATCCTTTATTTCAGAGCTTTTCATGTGTAAAAAACCACTGACTACTGTTATAATAGACACATCTATTTGAAACTTACAATGCTATTATTTAAAAATTGACCAGATAGTCTGCTTTTGAATGTACATGAGAATACCTCAGGTACAAAATTCTGGTATTTTTACAGAACTGAACTTCTATGGCATTGTTATTCACGTGCTGCGGGAGACAATGATTTCTAGTTAAGCTTTATGCAATTTATGCCTATTTTCATCCCTACTGAAGTCAACGGTAAGATATGAAGTCCTGCTGACTGCTGCAGAAACAAAGGCTGGTTACTGAGAGACATGGCTGCTGAATTCTTGTACTGCTCTCTGTGTGTGTGCATGTGTGCTTAAGATGAGGGAGACTTAAGATGTATTGATTTTACAGCAGCTTTTTTCTCCACTCTTAAATGAAGTGGAATGAGGAGCAAATAGCCTGGCAAACAAAAGAAACAGAACTATTATTATAGCTGCCTGAGGTTTTATACTCCAAGTGCAGAATCATAAGGAAGACTGGCTCTCAAGTCTGTTTGTCATATATGCTCATGTGAGACCTCTGCCAAAATGTGGAACAGCCTGAAACCCAGCCAACACCCCACCCTGCCACCTACTGTAGCACTAAAGGTCAGGAACACTGCTTGCTTGCAGTTACTTAATAAAATACTTCATTGGTTTCCATGCCCCTCTGCAAAAATGGGACTGGAAAAGGCCCTTCCACCTCCACTGTGAAGGTCAGGGGTACCTTTCCTTGGAGACGGCTGGTGCATCGCTGCAGACCAGGCTCTTCTGCTACGAACATGCTCCAGGTTTATTCCAGTGGTGGCACCGATGGAGTGGGAAACCACATCCCTCCCTCTCGCCTTCCTTCCCCTCCCCTGGACACTGGTTGATGGCTCTGATTATGGAGCCTCCAGGAAAGCGGTCTTTGTCATAGAAGGCCAAAGTTCATCAACTTCCATTTACATCAGTAAACACGAACAATTCTTCCTGAGCCTGAGAAATCAATTCCCACAATACATCAGCCAGTCGTGCTTTAACGGACTGAATTGAAATGCCCCTTCTAATCTGCATCAGGGGAATAAAACCAATCCTATCACATAATGTGTAAAGACGGGAGGGGAAGAGGGAACGGTACTCACCATTGCACATGCAGCGCACATTCCTGTAAAAGCGGGGGCACACAAAACTAATTCGTGCTGTGCTATAGGTCATCAGGGAATGTGAATCAATAGATAGACTTTGCTCACAGTGTTGTTCCTGACAATCCAGTCCGGAGCAATTCTTCTCCAAGATAGCAGAAATACGAATCACATTCTCCAAGTGTCTCCTTGCATTGGTAAGCTTCTGAATCAAATAGGCAGGCTTATAGAAACCACTGTTGTGCATCTGAACTGCAAACAGCATGTCAAGCTGATTGTTACCTGCCACCGGCTGAATACTGATGATGTGTAGGCTGTCTTGTTTTTGGGAGAGCACTGCGTTTCGCAAGGTACGCCTGAACCCGTGCATGTGAAGACCCACAAAGTCTTCCGGGGAAACGTTCTCAAAACGGATGGTGACTGTGTTCTGCAGCATTTCTTGTAGCAGTTGCTCAACGTGGACAACAACATCGATGGGTACCTGGAACCGGCCATCACTGACAGAGACATTCAGGACATACTTGCCATTATCGAGCCCTCCAAGGGCAATGATCTTCCCATCATGACTGTTGACCTTGAACAAACTTTTCTGCTCTGATTTTAGTGTATACGTGAGGACATCGTACACATCTTGATCTGTAGCATGAATTTTCCCAATGACTCCCCCAGGAAAATCATCTTCCATAGTGACAATGAAAATCTCCAGTGGAATGGCAGTCGGTTTGTGAATGCTCTCTTCAATAACCCTCACCTGCACGTAGGTGTGGGAAACCTGCTGAGGTTTTCCAGAGTCCTTTGCCTAATGTAATTTAGAAAAACAAAACAAACAAAAAAACAGAATAAACCACACATATAACACAGCCAACAATCATAACTTCTTGCTATATATATTTTCACAGCATCAGGAATTCTGAAAACCTCTCAAAAGAACTTCCCAAATGCATTTACAAAATACATATGTAAAGAAATGTCTCAGCCATTTCTAGCAGCGGAACTTACAAACTCTTTAGGGAAGCACAGATATCTCATCTAAGTGGATTGCAGAGAGAAATGTGTCAGCAGAATGTCTCATTACTCAAACTGAAATGTTCCCAGGATCCCACAGCTATCACTTGTCCTCTTCTCAACAGAGCTGTTTGAATGTGGTATATTCTGCACCAAATGGAGTTTGGGCTCACTTCTACCCTGGAAAAGAGACTGAAGCCCAATGAAATACCAGTATCAATTCCTGCGTTGCTTGGTGTGCTCCAAAGTGTTTCAGACCCTGCTCAGTTTGTGTGGATGTGAGGGTGTTCAGAGTTTTTCTACAGTGCTCTGTACTACTTTACCTCAAGCAATCGAGAAACATGCTTGAAATCAAAAAAATCTATCACCCTCCAAAAATGAAATAGAGTGCTTGTGCTGTTACTAACAATAAAATATGAGAGCAGCACTGCACTTAGACACATGACTGTATGACCCAGAGCATGTATGATAGCATCACTTGGACTTTATTACAGAGAGTAAAAGAGCAAGTATGACACAAAAACCAAGACCATCGTGACAGAAAGATGTGCAAACTTGAATCAGTGTCCTTTCCTGTGCTAAGAAAAATGTTTCATTGAAGTCACTATTAAGATACACTACTCCATGTATTTATTTGCTCCAAAGAAGAATAGAAGACTAAATGACCACTGGGCAGACATGCAGCACACATTCAAAGATCTTTGTATTCGGAGATGGGGAGGAAAATTTACAAGCTGAACAAAAAAAAAGGCAGGATGGCAACAGTAATATGGACACTACTAGGAAAGAATTAGTAACACTAAGACACTCTAAAAATCATTCATCCTCACTCATAAAAGGGCTGGGTGGAATATTTAAAAAAAGATTGTATGTATATGTGCGCACACACACACGTACATGCACAGAGATTACATCCCATTCCACTTTCAATTTTAACTTTACTTTTTAATAAACCTAACACAGACAGGGAACCTGATGGTGGAAAGGAGAAAGCAGCACTTTGGCACGTACGAATGGAAAGAAACATTTCTATGGTCTGTACACAACAGAATACTATAAAATATGTTTTCACTGCAGAAATCCCTAAAGAAAATAATTCTGGGAGGAATTAGGCCTCCACAATCCAAAAGCATGGTTTTCTGAACGTATCGGTCCATCTCAGACATTGTGGTCTGTAATATTTAATTTATATGACATACTTGGATCTATATAGCTAGAGGATACTGCTTAAATTTAATTCTTCTGCCAAATTTTGGCTATACTGGAACTTTGGCTAGCAAATTGCCCTGAAAGCAGGGTATTTTAGGATGAAGTCATGGTAAAAATGAAAGGTGATGGTTTGTTTATGCTTGCACAAGGCTCAAAAATCAGGTTTCAGGAATATTAAATGGCAAACTTGTAAAACTTTCCTTTGATCTGAACTGAAAATTAGCATCAGAGCTTGTATTTTTTGAATTGTAACTAACTGAGGATGTTACTGCTACGAACAATATTAAATGTGTTTGTAAAGGAGCAGACAGGCTGTATTTAGAGAAATCAACTCCAGCAAAGCAAGTGAAGGAAGCCTGCATTTCAGACTTAGCTTACAGGAGCATGTCCCATTTTGATGAAAAGGTGTAGTTCATTCCCTAGACTTGCATACTTACTGAACCCTACTACGTTTTCTCTGGCAGGCCTCAGAAATGTGGACAAATTACTGTTGGATTTATAGTTTTTTGTAATCAAAATTACCCTGGTTACAAAGTTCCTCAACAATGACCCTAAAGCTAAGCTTGAGCTGGACTTCTATTGCATGTCTTATTTTCACATTCTTTAAAAGCTAAGTTGACCTTGGAAATGTGATTTCATGAATTCTTGGTAGGCTTCCAAAAATTTATGATTAAATTTATGACTTAAAAGCAGAAGTGATTTTCCTTCCTAGAACAATATTTTGCTGTCACTCGTTCTGTGGTGTATTTATATGTATATAATGCATTTTTGCTTATTTTCCTCGCTTAGCTACAGCAAAAAAAAGATGAAAATCTTAAATCATAACGGCTGCTGCTCAGAAAATCCATTTCATGCGGAGGAAATTTGAAAGGTGGCTGGCTACCTATTTATATTTATATGAAATTAGGTTTAAAGACATCAAAGGAAATATACCATATTGTGCATTTGTGAATGCATGGTATTTACTCATAGAATACAGTCAATTAAAACCAACCTATACAGGCAATGTACAGATGACCTACCACTATGAGGGTTTTTGTTTCTGTGCAGATGCAAAAATCAAGCCGTACCTGCACACAAAGCACATATTCGGTCGCGACCATGTGCTTGAAGATGACTGCAGATCTCAAGACGCCGTGAGGGTCCAGCGTAAACTCCTCCTCTTCATTGCCAGTGAGGATGGTGAAGGTAAAAGGGGGGCCATTGTGAAAAGAGTCTTTGTCTGTCACTACCAGCTGCAAAATGCTTGTGCCCACTGGTTTATTTTCCTTTACACATATACACAGCGTATAAAGAAAAGGATTAAAATGATACATATCACAATCATAAAATACCACGTTTAGCTATTGAATATTCAACTGAATGCTCTTTGCCCAAGATGCGTTTCACAAGCAGCCTTTATTTGACACTGCTTATGCCTCATGGACCAGTAGCAGAGATGGAGGTACCCACCTCATCTCCAGGGACCGATGAGCTCTGCCTGATACTGTGTCTGATCAGGACTGACTAACCATTAAGACTCGCACCCTAAGCAAGGTGTAAAGAAGTGTGAACTCATCCCAGCTCAGACTTTCTGAGGCCAGAGTACCTGGTGCAACAGGGCTGAATGGTACAATGGGTGACAGATGCTAAGGATAAGGAGCCTCGGCAAACAAGAAACTTACTTAAGAAAGCCGTGTTTATACTTTCCTTTAAATAAGAACATTTGATACATCTTTTTCAGATAAATCACCAAAAGCTACTTAACTGAAACCAAATGCTTTTGTATTTTAAAGGTCAGAGAAGTTTCTGATGTGCAGGATAAACTTACTTGAATTACAGCTGTATAGTTAGCTGGAGTAAACACAGGGCTATTATCGTTCACATCAGAAATGTCCACGTTGACCGTCACAGATGAAGACAAAGGAGGGGTGCCGCTGTCTCTTGCCTGGATAACTAATGAATAACCAGATATCTGCAAAAAGGTGAAAACATTAAATCATCATGAAAGCAGTCCTAAATTTTAACTTGTGTTCTTTACATCCAGTGCATCACCTACCACATTCTAAGGAAAGCTGGCCTCATTATCTTCCCTGACCTTAGTATAACATTATCCTGGTTATTGCCACACTGTGTCCCAACTTCTGTTTTATAAGGCTATCGATAAACATAACAGCTTCACTGTATTAAAATAGCTGTATCAGATAACGCATTCCTGACACAAAGGGGCAGACAAAAAATAAACTATGGATAATATCCAAACTCAGCCATTACTACTGTAGCTAATATTTTCATCACTCCTAGGTGTCATCTGGGATATGTGACCTGATTCTATTTATCTTACGGTTGGTTTCCAGGATATTATATAAATTGCTTATTAGAGCAAACCTCAGTTTGACACACAGTGTTTCTACCATGGTGATGGAGAACGAAGAAGAACTTCACAGGCAGTTGGCTTAAACACACTGGAAAACATTTGGGACTACTAGAGACAACAGTCTCCGTAGCAACAGGATATTATCCACCATTCAGTAGAAGGGTTTTTTGAGCCTGCTTGTTTGCAACAGACACAAACTACTCAGCACAGTGTGGGCAGTTCAGTGCATCACCCATGGGCCCTCTATGCACATATGTGCCCGTGCGTGAGGTGTGAGTGTATGTGACAATTTGCAAAAGCTCTGTCTATGCACAGTTTATAGATGACAGTTTGATTTTATGAACTGCATCCTTATGTCAGCCTCCTTACGTCTTACAACTGCTTTTTACTGTATATCGCTTCATGCTCCCCAGGGAGACACGTCTGCCTGTGAATCCCGCTATGGGGGAGCGAGCAAAGGGGAAAATGCGCACCAGATAAAACACCCTGCTCCAGCCTCTTGGTGCAGGGCTGGAGAGAGGAAAAGCATGGCCCTGCAGAGGGGAACAACGTAATGTTAAAGGGGCTTTTTCAAGGTAGGAGGAAATCCAAAGCCACCTGAAAAATAAAAGCCATTTGGACAGGACAGAGGAGTACAGGCTACACGTATGAAACAACGGGGCTCTTCTGGGATGTGGGATCAAACTAAAGAAAAAGGAAACTTGGGGGCGGGGATTGTAGGGAGGAGAAAGACTGCAATTTGGTGGGGGCATAGTGACACAGGAGGGAGGAAGAATCCTGAACTATGGGAAGTCAAGAAACTGAGGCAGCGAATGAATCTTTTTGTTTTTCCTTTCGAGCTCTAATTTCTACTGCTAGCTAAAGACAAGACTGACGGTTTTGTGGGATCTTTCCCAACTTTTGTGGATGTTTGCTTTCATTTCAGTGTATCCCAGAAAGGCAGATAGCAAAAGTCATGGTTTCTATGTGATTACATCTCTGGAAATAAGTTTCCCTAAACCACTGAAACCTGGGCAGCTGGGGATATACAGCAGATGGGGCATCATGTATCATTTTCCCTGAAGGGGTCAGAAACAACGTGTGTCTAGGAAATGTGCCAAGGAAGCAATGAAAAAAAAGACAATATCACAGCTTATTTTAACCAAGTGAAACTTTGGAAAATGCAGATCTAACAGAAATGGCATTAAACATGCACACGCCGGTGAGGGTGAGTGAGTGTGTCTGAATGCAGATGTATGTAAGTGCACTTCAGAAATTAAATAAAACCATATTAAGAAATTAAACCTGTTCCATTTAAGAGAAATACATTCCAGCAAATTTGTAACACGCACAGCCATTGTTACTTCCCTGTCTTCAACAGTCTGGTAAAATCATCCTGCCTTTGTGATAATACAGAAAGGATATTTGTCACTGTTTTAAGCAGTAGCCCTGCTTCCAGTAGAAAGATTTTCCAGCTGAGCCCATATTCTGAGGACAGCAATCAGCTTCCCCAGTTTCGTGGAGGCGTTGCTCGGAGGCAGGAGGCATAGATTTCTTTATGTATTGCAAAGGCTTTTGAAGCCATGCAGCACTTTCCTGCCCTGCTAGTTGCACAGGCAACTGTATTTGTTTGCTTTTTTCCCAAAGCTGCTAATTGCTAGCTATAGCAAAATGGTGATAAATCACCCTGAATGAATAATCTAGTAAGCAAACAAAGCAGCAGAATCTGTTTAATGAAGCAGTCTTTCAATTTTGGTACAGCCCGGCCACTTCATAACATCACCTCCCCAGTGACATGTTTTGCAGAGCGCTAATTAATGGCTGAGGTCTCAGCTCGGTGCTTGGTGCCACAGTCTGGAGTATGTTGTAATCACTCCGTTGCACACACCACTGCACGTGTGCTCTTGCACACGCAGGAAAGAGGAGGCAGCTCATTAACACGGCAACAGCTGCCAGTGGACCACAGCAGAAATCCAGGGGTTTTGCCCTGATCCGGCCTCAGCTGCTGTGTTGGTGCAGGATGGGAATGCTAGCCGAGTGGCTGGCTTGTAGATAAGACTGGGGATAGGGTTGATGGGAAGAAGTGGACCACCATTAGAAAAACCTGTTGGAGCATCTTAGGCTGATTGTTGCAGAGTATAAAAGAAGCTTCTTCAAAGCAAGCTAGCAGCAGACTTGAGATCACTACACATCTGTAAGTCATTGTAAGTTAAGAAGTCCCGCATGTCTTACCCTTTCTCTATCCAATTTCTTTTTAACCTTCACGAGTCCCAAAACAGGGTCAACCGAAAATTCATTGTCTTGATCCCCATTCACTATGGAAAAATGAATCTGGCCATTGGAAGGACTGTCCAGATCTTCTGCTATCAACTTTTTTGAGAGAAGAGTGAAAATTAGCAAATCAAATGTTAAGCCATCTGTATGAAACATTAATTGCTCAACACCCCAAAAATTAATCGTTCATATTCCACCAGACTAGTTACATCTGAACTGAACACCTCTACAGCATCAAGCCAAGCATCAAGCCAATCAGTTTTTGATAGGAGGCTCCCCTTGGACCTTTGCATTAAATTCTAGCCTTAAAACATACACAATATTTTAATCTTAATATTTCATACAACACTTCTGGATCTACAGGTTCCAAGATGAGAGTATTGTGAGGTTTGGGTACGGCACACTTCATGCCAGACTACACAAATACTATGTATCTCACTGAAAAGTTGAATTCTGCCTTTTCAATGAAACCTATTAATTTCTAGTTGACTCATGAAATGCAATGCTTTAAACATGCCATTGCTTTTTGACAGCATGTTACAAAGAAACAGTCTGCACTACTACTACTTTCTTTCGGGGTGAAACTGGCAGCAGCCTGGAAAGCAGTAGCAGACACATAGTATTGGCTAGAGAACAGTTTGGGTGATTCAAGATGCAGTAGTTATCATTAACCAGTGCAGCAGTATTTTATGAAAGGCCACGTGGCACAGGGCTTCATCCTGCCTAAATCCCGCCCATGGCCACACTCACCATTATCACCGAATCACCGATGGCGGCGTCCTCGCTGATGACTGCGCTGTAGACCACCTGGCTGAATTTCGGTGCATTGTCATTAACATCTGTCACGTTTACATTCACAGTCGTAACAGCGCTCAGGGCTGGAGTACCTCCATCTTTTGCTTCCACTACTAAGTAGAAATCCTTACATGATTCATAATCCAAAGCTTCAAAAATGGAAATCACTCCTGTGAAGCAAGGGAGGGAATGTCAACAGCCAGTGAAAAACAAATAATGCGATGGACTAAGGGATTTGACTGTAGTAAACAGTACAGCATGCTATTTATCACCATGGCACGCATACAAAATACGTTGTTCTAACTGTAACACTGCCCAATCCAATAAAAATATTTGGTCAGGTTTCTACTGGTGTCATTTGATTAAAGAAAGATGCTAACTGTGCTTGGGCTGCCCATGCTGAAAGGACCTTCACAAGCCATGAAGCAGTGAACAGCTTCTCATAAAAATACCTTTTATTATACGAGTATCGTAGACAGAGAAGTGGGGGCCATATCCACCCATTTGCCTGGGCTCATGCACGGAGCCTGTGGGAGAACTGGATGCTGACTCTGGAAATCAGTGCTGACAAGTCAACAGAAATTCACTCCCACGTAATTAACTTCTCATGAATTAAATACAAATGAATGGGGTATGAATGCCTTTGAGAAATCAGTTGTCTATCACTTATGTGATTAAACACGGACTTGCCCACTCAGCTAGGTTTATAAATTTTGGGTTTCCTCACCATACAATCAAAATTAAGATTCTCTGTAACTTGACTCACCCAAACACCCTCCAGGATAGAAATTATTATAATGCACGCCCTCCACTTGTTTCCCATGTACCCATAACCTTAACAAGAAGAAAGGTGTGGGTTGTGCACAGATTACTGGTGATGCCTTGAAGGAGGTAATACTGGCCTTGGCAGGAAAGACTTAGAAGAAAATCCTTAACCTTGGCAAGCCAAATCCTCTTCAACATAGACCCATCAGGAGCAGGGATGTATGGGGCTTAAAGGCCATTTAGTCCAACTGCTGCCCAACACAGGTCAGCTAAACCTAATCATTCTTGAATGTACTCATCTCTAATGTTCTTATAAACCTCCAACAACATCAGTTTCCTAACCTTCTTATGAAATGTATTTCAGTATTTAATAATCATTACAGTAAGGAATGTCTTCCTATCCTTTAACCGAAATAATCCAAATGCAATTTAAGCCCATTCACATCTTCTTTTCTCATGAATGGGCATGGAGAGCAGTTCATTCCCCTCCTCTTTGTAGGTACATTTTACAGGCTTGAATACTAACAGCATGTCTTCTCTTTTCTAACTTAAGTAGCTTCAACTCCTTCAGTCTTTCCTGGTAAGCCACATTTTACAGACCTCAGATCATTCTTCTTAATCTTGTCTGGGCTCTCTCCAAATGAATCCTACCTTTCAGCATGACTTGCTGGAAGCAGAAGCCCTGAAGAGAAGCTTCCAAGTGGCTAGCAGAGAGTTCCCACTGATAAATGCTGTGAAGGGCATTATTTTTCAAGACCTGATCAGGCATGCTACATCACCACCCGGCTGTCTGGAAACTGAGCTCCTGCCTCTAAACCGATAATAATGGAGCTGTCACACACTAATGAATAATAAATATTTTTTTTCCCCCCCTCTGTATGATTAAGCTTCATTATGGGTTTTTATTGATTTATCTCCTTGGCTTCATTGTCAAATGTGAAGTTAAGTATCACTGTCTAGGCGTATTTATGTTTAAATTTTGTTAGCACTAATCACCATTATGAAGATAACAGACAACACACAATTATGTTAAGTCCCTTACATGTAAGGCAGTGGCCTCCGCAGAGTAGACATTTTTGCACACAGTAATATAAATGATACAGTGCATCGTCTTGAGATTTTACAGGTGCCTGGTTATTATAGCTGCACTCAAACAAGTGTTACCTTCAGCTTTCAAAATCAAGACTGTTTTGCTCTGAAGCTCTACTGGCAGATTTGTACTGGTCATCCTGAATATTATGAGAATAAGGGGATCCACTACAGGAAGCACAGAAGAATCATAGCTTACTGTTGACAGATTAAAATCTCAATAAGGATAAAGAATGGATCTTACTAAGTAAATTCAAAGAAAATGAGCCATTTGCACCAAATAAGGTAGCTTTTCTTAATATTTCTTAACGAGAAGCAGCAGTATGCTTTTAAAATTTGTGATGTACAAGCAAAAGAAAAAAACCAAACAAACCATGGCTGAAGTCAACTGTCAGACAACACAAATCAAGAGTAACCTGTCAGTGAAGTTGCATACTGTTGTATAAACAGCAATCACATGTTAGGACTGCCAGCTATTTGGTCTTGATAGCACTGTCTGAAGCTTGCTAAGGTCCAGACAGTTGAGGCTGAACTCAGCTGGTAAGCATTGCAGGTGCTCATAACTGTACGGGCTGCACAGTTTGGCTAATGAGTTGTCACATCTACACTGACTTCAACAGACATACTAATGGAGAAAAGCATTCTCCACTTGAGCTGGGGCAGCTGAGTGTGACTCTAATTCAAATCACTCTCCAACCTAAAATTGCTTTTTAGCTGCGCAACTAATTCCATGTTTACAAGCTCTGAGACTCTGTTCGCAGAAATTTTTTGGTCCAAGAGCCTTCTCCAAAGCATTCATGTTTTTCTGATACTTTCATTTCGCATTACAAGTAAGAGCCACTTTACAAACCTGTTTTTGAGTTAATCCTGAACTTCCCTTTCTCGTTCCCCGATCTGATCAGATAGGCAATCTCGGCATTAGTACCAATGTCTTGGCTTGTAGCAAAAACAGAAAGGACCTCAGTGCCAGGTGCGGTGTCTTCAGGTACTGTAACAAGATAATCTCTTCTTTCAAAGACAGGGGGGTTGTCATTAATGTCTAGAACTGTAATGGTAACAGTGGCAAATGAGGACAAGGTCAGCACAATGCTCTGGTCTGAGGCCTTTACAGTGATGTTATAGGAAGACTGAAGCTCTCTATCAAGTGGATGCTCCAAAATAATGATTCCTGATGATCGGTCAACTGAGAAGTAACCATCTGCAGAGTCTGCCAGGGAATAGGTAACTTTTCTGTTCACACCTGAAAGAGAAGCAAATGTAATAATCCTAAAGTGAAATAAAGAAAACAACCTTTTCCCATCTAATGGAAACCCTAAGCGAAATATGCTATCACACTGACAATTTCCAATAGGGATGGAGCACATGGAGGTAGGAGTGCCTGTGGGTATTGCTGAAAGTTTGGGAGATCAGGACATGCTCTTCTCACATGTCAAATCCCTGTGGATAACTTAAGTTCCTTCCTTCATCATGATACTTTTTTAAAAGATCACTTTGCAGAACTGCCGTGTAATGAAACGTAAAAGCAGAATCCAGATATGGTCCTTGCCTAGAAAAGCTTACAATTGAATTAGTTGAGACAGGCAGAATGCTGAAATTGGAAATGTCTCAGAGCACATCTTGAAGGAATAGAAAAGTACATAAGGGAAAAATAAACCCATAAAAATACATCAGGTGGCACAGAATGTACTTGCTACCAGTGCTGCCTTGATTCCACTGTTGAGCAGCAAAATATTATCATAAGATGATACCTGTTAGACAAAAGCTGCAACAAACAACTCCTGGCAGAATATGAACATTTTAGAAAGAAAATTCCCCCGCTCCCCCAATTTGAGAGCAAAAATTGAGTTGTATGAAAGATATCCTGTGTTTTTCAAATCGTGCCTGTATTTCCCAGTACATAAGACCTATCCACCTGCCTGCTGAATATGCAGATCTACGCTAAGATTGTTGTCAGTAATAAGGCCTGAGGGGAAGGTACTGACTTGGTTGCTTGCTGCACTACAGGGGGATAGCCATTTCAAATCTAATTAAAAGTGAACACAAATACAACCTAATTCAACCCCCTTGATGCTGGTTGATTTTGTGATTTGGTCCTGGGTGCTTCACTGAAAGATTGTAACTAAAATACAAAGATCCACTAAAATGGTGAGTCTGTTTTCAACATCTCTCACTTGAGCATTTGCTGCCCTTTTTGTTGGAGAACAGACTTTACAAGCCTGACATTAATCAGACGAACACGAGCTACCAATGCCTTCTAGGCATATTTTGTTAATTTAAAATTTGTGACACTATTATTCTGCTTTCCAGCAGCAAAGCATTGAAGAAATGTCTGATCAAAAGCACCACAAATCACAGATGTTTTCTGCTTGACGTAGCAGGAGTAGAGCATCCACACAAGGGGGAGCTGGGACACTCTTTCTTCAATCACATGCACATAAAAGATAGAGCAACTACAAAGTCCCAGACTCTACTTGGAGAGCGTTAGAAATTACTGTTTGGCCTCTTTAGGGAATTAAGTTTTTATGCAGTGCTTGAGACACCAGACTATATTTCAAAAGCTGAAATGTCTTTAAAATGAGGAAAAATTGAAATGGCAATATAGCAATGAACCAATTTATTTTTTTTTAATCAAAGCACAACCTCTATGTTCACCATGGTATCTCAAACTTGAAAAACATAGAGGCCCTCCTTCAGTAAAACAGGCAAGACAACTGAGGAGCTGACTCTGTCCTACAGATGAGAAACTGAGCTCAGCCCACAAACTAGTCAGAGACTCTTTCACGTGTTGAAACACCTATACTCTGAATACCCTATAGCCTGCTGCAGACCACACTTAGCCACACCTTAGACCATACCTCTTCACTTAGCCTCCTTATACATGCATCCAAATGCTCTGTCAGCTGACAACCAAACTGAGAAAAGCGAAAAAGGAGTGAAACCCTCTGGGAAGTGGAAGGTTTTGAGGGTCTGAATGGCTGGAGGTGTGTCTATGTTTCCAGCAGGGGAGGATCTCCTTCTGCTAGAAATTCTCCCCGAACTTCCACTTACAAAAAAGGATGGACCTGACCAGAACGATCAATGACCTAGTAACTAAAACTGATCCCTGAGGATGCTGGAAAAGGGGATTTTTGCCCGATTCAGAGCATGAAGTGGAACACCCAACCTACACATGAGTTTTAACTGTAAAGCTATTTAGTATTCTGTACTGGGCTCTCTTGGTGTCTGCCAGTTTCTACATAGAAATAAATACTTCTCTGCAGCAGGGACCTTAACACACTTTTTCCACGCATACATGTCTATGACTGCAGGAGAGCCTTAGTCTGGTTTGGCTTTTTCTCTGGCACAACCCCCCTATTTGATACTCACTACAGCATATCTGGGCACAAGACAGAAGATTCAGATAACATGGTCTTTAAAGGCATAAATACCTAGAAAGGAGATGGCCTACCCTTGACTGGTGTCATGAAACAGCCCAAAACTTCAGCAAGAGTATCTTGCAAGGGGGAGTGGGGAGAGACAGAATTTGGTGCATGTGACACCACACATAGTGAGTTTACATAGAGAAAGTGATAAATCGTGTGACTGCAATGTGATCAATATCTAATCTGACCACTGTCCTTATTTTCTGCTTCCTAAAGGCAATGTTCATTAATTAACAAAATATAAATGATAAGTGATTTTTGATACGTGATTGCTACTGATCCTATAATGGAGACAGTTCAGATACATACTATGGTCTTCTGGTTGCAAACTCTAATATAATGGATTTTTAGGCAGAAATGGATAGAGTTACTTCTTGAAGAAAAGTGCTTTTATTTTAACTCCTGGAAAACAAGAGGAATACAGAAGTTCCAGGGATGTGGGTTATCTTGTACCAGTCTAGTTTGATGATATAAAGTCTTATTTTTCCCACGGGACCTGGAGGAAAAGCTCTTATAGGTGAAAATGCTATTTTATGCAAGGAGAGACAGAAGATCAGGTCAGAGGACCTGAGCTGGGACACTCACAGACACCAAGCCTTGGCGTCTTTCAGCCTGAATGGGGAGGCAGAATAGAAGGAGAAATACAGGGACAGATCTCAGCTGCCTGCTGACCTTCTCCCAGAGTGCTTTGTGGGGCTGGAGTTTCTCACTTGCTTCTTGGGAGGAAAATTAATTCAATGAAAAGCTGTGGCAGAGACAGCTCTTTGAAAAAAGTGTTGTGTTATATCAATAGCTGTTTCCACTCAGCTTCCTGACCTGAAGCTGGAAACAAAATGGGCACGAGGCAAAGGTGAAGTAGGAAGTTATTTCTACTGAAATCCAAAATGCTTTAGTCCAGGGGCTACCATCTGCTGAGAGAGAAGTGTCCAGCACTGTGTGTCAATGGCATCCCTGCCATAGAGGTGATGGTAGATTCTGTTGTGACTATAAAGGAGATATTTTCTGGGGAATGGGAACAACTGCTCTAAAACCATGGTTCCTACACTGGTAAAGAAAGCAATCCTCCCATACTGCTTGCCCACAGCTGTTGGGGGATTAATGCTTGCAAACTGTGTTGTGTCTATTCACTTACTCAGTTAAACTTCTCAGATTTCTAAGGTGCCAATCACAAACATAAGCTATTTGAACATGCAAAGCTTTGCAGGAATTACTATTACTATAAGAGGATTGCAGTACACTTTTTAAATAAAGGAATAAGCAAGCATATTTTCTATTTGGACTTGTATTAGCATATGATAGAATATTGCCCTTTGCCAAATCTCTGGTGTGAAGAGCTTGTACAACATACAGCCATCTAGTACCTCAAATGCCATCCTTCAATCACAGTTTTTTCTTGTTTTCTTCTATAATAAAACAAAGGGGCATGCACTGAATGTCACATAATGATACATTCTATGTCTTTACTACTTTAAATAGCACCAGGGAAATAAAATAACTTCTCTTTATAATTCAGGAGTATTAAATTCCTCCTTGTCTATCTCATAGAATTATAGAATGAATAATTTAGGTTGCAAAGGACCCTTAAGATCATGGAGTCCAACCATTAACCTAACACTGCCAAGCCCACCATGTCCCTAAGCATCACATCTACACGTCTCTTAAATACTTCTAGGGATGATGACTCAACCACTTCCCTGGGCAGCCCATTCCAACGCTTGACAGCCCTTTTGGTGAAGAGATTTTTCCTAATATCCAATCTAAACCTCCCTGGCACAACTTGAGGCCATTTCCTCTATTCCTATTGCTTGTTCCTTGGGAGAAGAGACTGACCCCCACCTCGCTACAACCTCCTTTCAGGTAGTTGCAGAGAGCGATAAGGTCTCCTCTCAGCCTTCTCTTCTCCAGACTAAACAACCCCAGTTCCCTCAGCCGCTCCTCATCAGACCTGTTCTCCAGACCCCTCACCAGCTTCGTTGCCCTTCTCTAGACATGCTCCAGCATCTCAATGTCTGTCCTGTAGTGAGGGGCCCAAAACTGCACACAGTATTAAAGATGCAGCTCAATTGAAAATGAAATTACAACATGGTTTGATCCAGACTGAGACAGACTAAAAGGCTGAGCATTAACACAACAGGCACAAACGCCATATGACTGAGTTTCTGCAGTGGGTGTTACCTTCCGACTGCATCACACACAAACTAAAAACTGTACGCACTAAAGACCATACATAGTGTGTTTCTCCCTTCTCTTTTCATCTGTCACACTGAATTAATTATTTAATGTGTTTCCCCAAGTATAGCTAGACCACTTGATCTTGTTTATCTCTGGAAAATGATGCTTAACTTTGTCATCTGCTCATTTGAAAACCCACAGAAAGAAAAATAATGGCAAGCATTAAAAATAAACAAACAAGAAGTAAACCAGAAAGCTGTCCAGAAGTAGAGCTGTAAAAAAATTATTTATCAATTTAGCAGTGATTTGCAAGCATGGTATCTGATTATTGTGCTTTACCACTGTCTTTCATAGTATGTCTATTAACACTGGCATGTACCTATGGCCTTTCCTGATTACCCAAACATTAACCACAACACCAATTACTGGAAGTTAAAAGCCCACAACTTCATTAACAGCAAACAAGACAAAAGGCAAATAATAAACCAGATTCTATAACACTCTACTCCATCATTTTAAGATGAAAGAGAAAAATCTTGCCAGAAGTACCTTGCTGAACTGTAGAAGAATATATAGCCCCATAGGGAAAGATATTTCAAGTGATTTTTACAACTTAAGTGGAAAAGCTGGCCAAGTTCAATCCAAATACTGCTAATGAGACAGGCTTTTGCTGCTTTGTCCCTTTTCTGTAGGGAAACAATAGCCTTAACCCCAAAGGCTTTACTCACATCAGTGCTCCAGTGGATGAAAGCAGGGCCACAGAGGACAGAGATGAAGATAACCAACCCCCTACTGAAGAGAAATGGTAGGCATAAGCTTTTAGTGATATGATACCTTCCACGTATGGCTAAAGCCCTGCTTTCAGTTTCAGCTGGCTTTGGTGTTGTCTTTTTTGGTGGGAAGATGAGATCTGGATGGTTGTCTCAGCCTCCCTCTCTCTTCTAGCAGAGATTTACATAGCCCAGGGTACTAGCTGACATGACTTGAACACTTGTTTCCATCAGTGCTCCTGCGTGATTCACTTGTGCTGACTGGGCATAAGCTTAATTATTTTTCTGAAGTAGAGGAGGCCATTTTGGATACACCTGATTTAGGGTTACACATTGCAGCTGACAACATTGGGCAATGTAGCCTGAAACAATGGAGTGCACATGTAGACAGACATATATAAAAAAATATATGCATGTATGCATATATATATATATATACACACAGAGACACACATACACATATATAAGTTTAAATACAGGGCTTATTCAATCAACATAATCCAACAGGTACAATTCTCCTTGTCTAGTTCTTTGCCTCCATGCTGTTCACAATGTCTTGGAAATCTCAGAAATTGAAGATAGTAACAGAAATGATAGAATATAAAGATAGCAGGAATCTTTTGAGGTTGTCTAATTTATCCCTGCACAAAGAAAGGATGGATACAACCTATCCCCAAACACAGGCCTATCCTTTGTGAACTTGCATAACCTCCTTGGATAACACGCCCCAGTGCCTCACTTTTCTTACAACTAAAAATCTTGTTCTGACTTTTTTCTGAGACTGAAGAAAAATAATAAAAGATGAGAGTAAAAAAAAAAAAAGAAATAGGTTTACTTCCTTCCTCAGAACTGCTTGTCTGATATTTGAAGACTGTCACACTTTATCATCTCAGTTCTCTTTTCCCTGGCCCCCCCTCACAACTGTTTTAGTATTTCCTGGTAGCACACAATATCCAGACCTGTGATCTTTCTTGTAAATCTCCAGGTAGCCCACATCTTCCTGGAAGTGCTGTACCCAAAACTCAACACAGTGTTTCAGATCAGGATTTGCCAACACCAAGTAAACAGAAAGAACTACTTCTGTTTTCCAGCATTACTCTTCTTTACCTGTCTCATTAAGGTATTTGCCTTTTCACACCAGTTTGACAGTGTAAACATACATTCAGCCTGTGATTAACCATAATACAGCTGTTTCTCTGCAGTTCTGCTGCCCAGTCTGTCATTACTCAGACAATACCGGTGCACTTAGGTATTCTTAACTAAACACAGGATTTCACATTTATCTTGATGAGTTGCATTGTACTTTTCCATACCACTTTTCTAATTGTTAAATCCCACAATTACAACTTTGACACTATCCAGGGTACTTGCAGCCCCATTCTGCCTTCTGACATCCATCAATACAGATCTTACGCCTACTTACGTCCAGAAATGAAAATAAGAGAAATGCTGCACCGAGTATCTTTCTTAACTTACCCCTGCAGTGTAACAGTCATTGCAAACTCACCTGGTAACAGTTTCATGTAGACCGTGTTTCCTTAGCTTGCTTATAAAAATACCATGTGGTATAATGTCAAAAAACCTCACTAAACATAAGCTGCCATACCACACATATTTCTTTCTATATGGCATCTTTGCACGCTGCAGAAGGAAATGACATTGGCTTGATGACTTCTGCTTGCTGAACACAGAATAGCTCTTAGCCATCTTGATACACAAATAGTATCATAGAATATACTAGAATATACATATACTCACTATTTTAATGCAAGTTGGGTGACTAAGTTTCCCTCACTTCCTCTCTGTAGCTTTAGAAATCTATCCCTTTGAAAGATCCAACAACAGGGTCATACAGACTTACTACTTACAGGATTAGGTCTCCTGAATGCCTAGGCATGGGAAGCAAAGTAAGCAATATGAAGTAGAGCTTGTTTAGGCAGAAACGTTAAGCTTTCTATCATAATCCCCAAACACCTTGTTTGTTTACCTCCTAACACCAGGTAAGTCTAAACTCCACAGAGCCTGACTATTCTTTTTATTTGGCAACTTTTCAGGGGCCCAATGTGCTGTATCACTGTGTTCCTAGAAGTGCTTCTGCCTTTATTATGAAGGCAAAAGTTAGGTTTTCTCCTGAACAACTCTCTGGGTGAGCCTGGACTCGTAGGCGTTCTCAGGACTGGCCAGCACTGGGGCATGTGGGGCATTGCCCTCCCACTCTCCTTATGGAACAGAAAACTAATGGTACAGACACCTTGCCAGGAAGGAAGAGTACAAGGATACATTGACATAGGCTATTACTTTTCACGGAATAAGCCCTGGGAACAGAGCCCAGAACCTAATCACCCACTATGCTACAGAGCAATGCTCACTTGTGTCTTCCGCCCCCCGCCCTTCTGGCTGATTCCTGAACTGTTTTTCAAAACAGCTTCAGTGACAGTGCAAAGGACCCCCTACTTCAGCTATAACCCCTTATCTATGCAATGCTGTTTTGAATAGCTGCAGAAAAAGGAATTAATAAATGAAGTCTTTCATATCCCGCATTAGTGCAGTAACCCCTGGACTATTTTAAAAGTCAGTGAGGCAAAGATGTGGGTGAAGATATAGGAAGCTCCACGTATGTTTTAAAGAGAATGAATCATCCTCTGTAAAGCATCTTGTAATATCTATTTTACAAAAAATCAGACAATATCCAGAAATATCATCTAGCTAGTGCTGGCATCATTGCCAAAGTTATCTACCTATTAGCTACTGGGTTTTAGTAAACTTTCTGTCTTACTATCTCTGTTATTCTTCTTATTTATGTTTCAATCCTTGTTTTCTTCTTTTTCAGATCCTGAATGCCTCAAAAGTTCCTGGATCCATTTTAAGGGACCTGCCCAGTATAAACAAACATGCAAAGCAGAGGTTTGCTGCATACTGGCTTTGCCAGCAAATGACAAAATCAATATCTACTTTAGCATTTCTATTCTTTTGTTACTTGCCATTATACTTAATTCAGAGAACTGCTCTTCAATCTAGTTGTGACTGTCTTGCACTCCTCTTTGGCACTTCTGCAGCCTCACCTGGAGGCACTTGACTCTTCCTCAAGCCCAGCTGTGTGGCTCTGATGTGTGTGCAACAGGCTCCTTTGCCCTAATTCCTTCAAGAGCAAAGCCCACCCTTGATAAGGCTGAAGCCTGTACTCATTAATTCTATGAACATGTTCTAGAAAGCAGTGACCCAAAGAACAACTTAATGGAGCGATTTTTTTTTTTGTGCTGTGCTCCCCAGCACTTCGATGCCTCTTTCTACAAAGTGATAAATCCCAGTGAACTAGCCATGTTCCTCAGTCGTTATTTCTGATAGATATTTCATTTTTATTGTTTTAATGGTTTCTTCATTTTTCTCATGGACACAAGGAGTGGACAAGAAGAGAAAAGAAGATATAATATGCTTGCTTCACCACCCACCTGGAGGTAGTTACAATCCAGACTGGACTGACTGAAACCTAAAGGACAAGTTGTATTTACCATTTTTCCCTAGAAAAGACATTTCTTATTTCCTGTGCACCTGCCTTACGAGTGCACGTGGTAAGGGTTTGTTTTTTTTTTTTTTATCACCCAAGTCTTTATTGAAACATATGGAGTGGGTACCAGACATGACTTTAACCAATAGGATAATGCAGAGGCTGGAAGGCATCAGCGGCAGGCAAGACAGGGCTGGCTGACAAGGTCGTTCCCATTTTGAGATAAATTAGAACCCCATATTCATCACAGACCCAGAAAAAAATCAATAGGGCAGTGAAATCACTAAACTGACTACAAACGTGGGTGGTGTGGAAATGCTGATGCCCCAGTGGTGATGAAGAGGACTGCAGAAGGACAAATGACGCACTATTCATACTTAGTACAGTAAGTGCTTCTGCCTTTGGTAGACCACACCATCAATCATCAAAGAAACAGGCCTGAGCACGGAGGTCGTTTGCAAGGCAAAGCAGCTGCAACTGAGGTAGGATTTAATCGTTGCTTAAAGCATTGCTGAGCTTGGACCATGTCGTCATTCATTCTTGTATTCTGTGAGCAAGGCTGCATGCAGAAATTGCAAGCAGCACTGGAAATGAGTATGCACCTGCAGCCCAGGTTTGGGCTCCAGGTTTATTTCAAAGTTTATCTATTTCTTAACTTCATGCTTGCCACAAAGTCCCATGTAGGTTTTCTCAGTGTTGTTGCTTTAGCATGACCCTAATTCCTCTGAAATGGGCTGATATTGTAGTTGTCTGATGGGTTTACTCAGGTAATTACACCTCAGCATTCACTTCAGCTTTTCTTCTGCCTTAATTTGAACAGAATGGTGTAATTTGGCACTTTGATTTGAAGACAGTGGGAGGTGGAAAATCCACCGCTCCCTGTGAACTTCTCTAAAAAATGGTAAAATCAGCATTTAACTTTCATTTTTTAGTTTGTACATTTCCAAACCTGATGGTGGTGAGTTAGCAGGAAATATTATCTTGTGGAAATATTCAGAATTTCCAATGGAAGCAGGATGGGAAAAAGAATTGTTTTATATTGAAGTTACCAATATGTCTTGACAAAGGGATGTATGTATATTCTTTGTCCTTCCAAGCTGTCATTTAATTTAAGATACCCAGCTACATGGAGAGGTTATGTAAAATGAACTTGCGTGTTACTAGAGTTAAACAGTTATGGCCATTTTCTTCTGTTGAATACTGTGAAAAAGAATTACATCTCTCCTTCAGTATGTCCAGCTGGTACAGCTAATTTCTAAGCATATATCCAAATTACAAATATATTAAACAACAATTTATGTTCCAGTCCTGAAGTTTTCCAGGATATTACGAGTTCAGGAACTTCAAGAGATATCAAAGGCACAAGCCAGATATAACACTGTTTTCCTGTTAACTGGAAATTGTCTTAATTATCCAACAGCATCTGACCACAATATTTTCAGTTTTATGTTAAATCATGTTTAGTTGCAGATCAGAAATTGACTTCTCTCGAGTCTTCTCAATGGCTTCTATGCTGATACTCCTATCCTTACAGCACATGGCTCTTCAAAGCCCAAAGCAGAAGAACGGGTAACTTCTAAGACTGATCGTTAGATGTTTCCTGATTGTTAAAAACTGATTTGTATAATGATTGCTGTCTCCACTGATGTTTTCAGGATAACGCTCCACCGAACCTTACAAGAATATCATAGCCCACCAAGAATATCAATAATACATTTTTCTCTGTGATGGGAACATTACACTACCTGAATTCATTCATTATGCAGCAATAGGGAATCAGTGATTTTAGTATGGTCTAATAGAACAGTGTTTAATATAAAATCCAGTTTTAGAGACCACAGTGACTTTCGTAAGATATAATGTCTTCTTTGATTTTTCAGGACTAATCATCAAGGAAGTACATAGCCCCTTCTCATTCATCACATGTATCCATTTTAACTTAGCTAGTTTCAGAAGGAAGATGTAGCAATTAGGGTCATGGGGCTTTTTTTTTTTTTTTTTTTTTCATTGCTAACCATCTTATTATGTAAAGTTGGCGCTAGCAAGAACTTTTATTGACAACTTTTTATTCTAATACTTTCTGTCTCCCATCTCTCCTTGAATGTCATCTCACCTATGAGAAAAATGGCAATTACGACAACAGTGGAAAAAACAACACTGGCTCTTCAGACTGTTCAGTAGTTTACTACCAGTAATTGGCTTTTCACTGCAGGACAGTATCGTAATTTAAATTGTGATTTTTCAACCAAGGCATATAATGCAGCTCTTCATACATACATTAATGAATGCTTGCTGCTCCTTTACTAATTCCTGTATATTTATATTATCAGCCTTAGTAACAACTAAGACTACCAGCAAGCACGATACTTAAAAAAAAAAAAAAAAGACTTTAACATGAAATATTTTTTCATTCAATCAAAGGTTTGCTTTTTATGTGGAGCTACTCAGGCCAGTTTTTTACAAAACATCTCCAAAACCACAGGAAGAAAAAATAAACTACTGGATTTCTTTATTCCAGCTGAAGTGAATGAGCTAATTTTTTTTCCCCAATATTCAGTAGGTTCTACCACTGTGTTATGCAAAAAAACCCCTTTAAATATTTATAATTGGGTCGGGATTTCAAGGTTAAGGTCCTCACATAATAAACTGTTACACTTTAAAGGAATCCACAGTTAAATAACCAGAACATTTGTAATGTACGCTAACAGTGTATATCAGTAGTTTTATACTAAGGTAACCAGATGGAACAAATGGAAGTTATAGCAGAATAAAACTCTAGAAAAGCTGTGATTAATCAGGTATAGGTCCCTATGGCACGTAACTATATTACTTGCATAAATAGAGGCATAGCTATTCAAAATCATGGCTCAAGAAAAGAGGTGAGACCACTGGAGGAAGCAAGTTGGAATTTACACCCAAAACTATCATTTACTCCTAAACATAGCTATCACCAATCAAGACAATAAAAGACTGCATGCTTCTGTGGCTACTGCAATGCTTTTCTGTTTGTAACACCATTATATCAAGCTCAGCCACGAGCATTTCGATGTACAGAAACAGAAGAGAGAAAAATGGGGAGGATGCAGAAGCAAAAGGAGGAAAGAACGAGGAAAGGTAGCAACAGAAAAATTAATCTGTATTGCAATTCCACCAACGCACAGAGTTTTCCTGAACGTTAATTACTGCTCGCAGCATTACTCACTTACCGACATCAGGATCAGTGGCTTGGACTCTTGTTAACAAAGCTTTAGTGGCTGTATTCTCATATACACACGCAGTGTAGTGATCAGATGAAAACACTGGTGGATTATCATTAACATCTTCTAAAATAAGATGGATTTCTGACTGGCAAAACCTGCCACCACCATCTGTGGCTCGGGCAACCAAGCTGTACGCAGGGATTTTCTCTCGGTCGAGAGGGGCCAAGGATTTCAGCTCACCTGAAATTGATTAAAAGCAGCAGCCATCATTACTACTGTGACAACATCACTGATTCTTGATAGGGTGCGTATCTCAAAAACACGTATTTCACAGGGATAGGAAAGAGAAAAAAATTTCAACCTTGCTTTTTCCAATGAATGGATTAAAAACTCACAGCAGTGTCACTTCTCACTCCTCTTTACCCAACGAAATATATGAGTTGCCAACACAAGTGCAGGGAGAACAAGCCACACTTGAACAGCCTACAGCTTCACCCATATGAACACCACTGTGTTTTTCCAAGTCTGTCTTTCTGTTACTCTCAAGATTTATAGACTTCTAGACACAGAAACACAGCCTGAATCTGACAATAGTAACCATAATGAACTCTAAAGTTTTCTAATGCTACTGTTCAAAAACATCATCATTCCCCTCTCTTCTCCCCACAAAGCAATCTCCAACCAGCTCTGAATTCCTGTGGATACCTCTGGCATCTAGTTTGAAACAAGCTTTTTATTCTCATAGAGAGATGGTTATTATAATAAACATTAACAGCAGCAAAAACCCCAGCTTCTTCAGACTGTGAGAGCTTTACCCATGATCCATTTTCAACTGCACAGATAAACAGCAGTAAACAGCCACTACTAGTCAGAAGATAAGTTTTTGGTTAATTTTATAAAGGATGTAATTTGCAGTTAAATACAAAATTTGTTCTTGAAGAGGGCAACACTTCACCTTCCACACATTGAATAGATCTCTAAACACCTCCTCTTCCATCAGTAACACTACGGCAATAGCAGGCACTACCTCCTGCTAGTCAGGCAGAGGAGGCATTGCAGAGGGAAGGACTTAGTCTATCATTATGGAAATCAGATTCCTAAAAAAAAATAGGGGTGGGATTTTTATTCATGGGAAAATGATTTTATTTAGCTTTACTTCATACAACCATAAAATCTGTGTCTTAGCAGAGATTGGTATCTTTTTCCAGACCAAGTGCCAAATGTACAAGACCCTTTTAGCATTCCACTGTGCCCACAAATTCATTACTGCTGTCCTTTCTCTCCCAAAATCTGTGTATAAAAGGAATGTCTTTTTTTACAGGGTCTAAATACCAATATATCTGGAAGAAATAAAGTCTGAAGGTGAAGGAGGACCATGTTGGCATCTTCCCCTTTTCTGTACCAAAAAGACACCAGGACAGGCACATGGAGGTGATTCAAGACAACGAGCAAGGCTTCACCAAGTGCAAGTCCTGCCTGACCAACCTAGCAGCCTTCTATGATGGAATGACTACATCAGTGGACAAGAGATGAGCTATGGATGCCATCTATCTGGAATTCTTTAAGTCCTTTGACATGGTTCCCCCCAATATCCTTCTCTCTAAATTGGAGAGATACGAGTTTGATGGGTGGACTGTTCGGTGGATGAGGAATTGGTTGGATAGTCGGTCCAGAGGGTAGTAGTCAATGGCTCAATGTACAGATGGAGATCAGTGACAAGTGGTGTCCCTCAGGGGTCTGCATTGGGACCAGTCTGTTTAGTATCTTCATTAATGATGTAGACAATGGGATTGAACGCACCCTCAGCAAGTTTGCAAACACCAAGCTGAGCAGTGCCACTGACATGCCTGAGGGACAGGATGCCATGCAGAGGAATCTGGACAAGGTTGAGAAGTGGGCCTGTGTGAACCTCATGACGTTCAACAAGGCCAAGTGCAAGGTCCTGCACCTGGGTCGGGGCAACCCCCAGTATCAATACAATGCTGAGAAAGCTTGGGGAGGCTGGTGGATGAAAAGCTGGACATGAGCCAGCAACGTGCGCTTGCAGCCCAGAAAGCCAACTGTATCCTGGGCTGCATCAACAGAAGTGTGGCCAGCAGGTCTAGGGAGGTGATTCTGCCCCTCCACTCTCCTCTGGTGAGACCTCACCTGGAGTACTGTGTTCAGCTCTGGGGCCCCCAGCATAAGAAAGACATGGACCTGCTCGACTGGGTCCAGAGGAGGGCCACAAAAGTGCTCAGAGGAGTGGAACACCTCTCTTATGAGGAAAGGCTGAGAGAATTGAGGTTCAGCCTGGAGAAGAGAAGGCTCTGGGGGGACACCTTAGTGCAGCCTTTCAGTACTTAAGGGGGGCTTATAGGGTAGATTTAGACTAGATACAAGGAAGGAATTTTTTACAATGAGCGTGGCGAAACACTGGCACAGGCTGCCCAGAGAGGTGGTACATGTCCCATACCTGGAAACATTCAAGGTCAGGCTGGACAGGGCGCTGAGCAACCTGATGTAGTTGAAGATGTCTGTGGTCATTGCAGTGGGGTTTGGACTAGATGACCTTTAAAGGTCCCTTCCAACCCAAACTATTCTATGATTCTATGATACATCTCTGACCTAACTTGAGGTTTGGCAGGGAAACAAAAGGGTCGGTATCCACTGTTCTGATTATAACATTCAACCTAGCCACCAAAGACATCCCTCTTTCACCCTCCTACCACCACCACTTCAGAAGTGTTCATCCACAGCTTCCATAAGTGGAACAACTGGCTGATAACCAAGTGTAACCTAGGAAACTAGCACCCACTGATGTCGAGGGATTAAGAAGGCTATCCAGAAAAATTCACTTGTCATCTTACCGTTTTCTGGATCTAAGAAAAATTTATTGTTCCCAGCACCATAGAGAGAATAGCGAATTTCACCATTGGACCCAATGTCAGCATCTTTAGCACTGATTTTAACAATGACTTTGTTTGATGGAATGTCTTCAGGAAACAGTGCTGTATATGCAACCTAGAGACAAAAACAGAAATGTAAGCTATGCTGTAACAGTATTTTATTGTCTTTGCATGACTTTTTTTTTTTAAACTCTGTATCTCATCCTTCTATACAGGAAACAATTTTCCTTTATGTAACACATTCCTAGAAATTAAATCACTGCTAAGCTTTGAGGTGTCACAAAAACAATGCCAAATTATGACTCTTAATAGGGCTTGTCTTAGGTGTTAAATGCAGTCTCATCTTCTATCTTCCATTTGTTTCATCAACACTCATGAAAGGGAAACTTTGATGAGTGTGCTAACAAAGACAAGAGGCAATAATTGCCTTTATCGCCTCATCCAGCAGTGTTTGAGGGAGATACAGACTGTAATTCCCCAAAGTGGTGCTTGCAATGACAGTGGTCCATCAGTGATAATGTAATGATGGGAATTATATGAGTACATACATAGAGATAGATATATATATATATATATAAAAGATTCTGTGAGCAGTACCGTAAGGAACTCTGGGTTTCATTGTGTCTTTTCTTTCACACAGACCATTCTATTGCAGAAATATAAGTTCACCACATTGCCTTTCCACAGAATAAGGGACAGCTAGCACTGTGAAAGCCATAGTCAGGCCACACTGCACACATGCCTGACAAACATGACAGCAAGCTACATTCTTCTGCCTTTTCCACTGGGTCTCTGGCACCTGCTGCGTTCAGGGAGGCTGGAGTTAAACTAGATTGAAGACATTTCCACATCGGTTGTGAAAGGATAGTACATTTTTTCTGCAGGGGAGGACTGGCTACCCAGTGCCACCTCACACAGCTTCATTTTTTCTAAAGCCAATTAAGATCACTGTTGACAAGACTCCTTTGCTAGCTGTACTAGACCACTATCCTTCAATCTTGGCTTCACAGGACTGGTCTATCCTGCTCCTCTCACAGATTGCTCCAGATTCTTCAATTAAGACCTTAAGGATGAAAATGGGCATTGCCTGTGAATACCTGTAAATAGCAGAGACACCCATAGGGAAACCAACAGTGGATTGTTGTAGGTGTTGCTAACTCACCTGTTCACAAACCGGAGTATTATCATTAACGTCAGTGACAGTCACTTCTACAGCAGCTTGGGTTACAAAGAGGCCATCCGTGGCAGTGATGTTCAGATAATAAATATCTTGCTCTTCCCGATCTAGAGGCCTTTTAACATAAACCTTCCACTCGTTCTGAACCAGTCCCAGAGCAAACTTCCCTTTGGGATTCCCTCCTGCAATGAGACAAGCAACATGCAAGGGGCTGGGGCATTCCTTCAGAGCTCCCACCTAGTTTAAACACACAGACACGTCGCAGAGGACCTGAATTAAGCAGTCATCATTTGTTTTACAGTGATTCGTGCATTCAAACTCACAGACTCAGGAAATCGGTAATGAGATTACACTCCCCGTGTTTATCACCCCCCGAACGTCTTGTATGAAAGTGAACCAATAACTTTCAGCGGAAACAAAATCCATTTAGTAGTGCTGAAGATGATCTCTTGTTTAGTTCCCCATCAGGGCAATCAAATTCAAACTGTGAACAATCAATAGTCCTCTCAGGCTGGTACAATTGTCTTTCCACTTAGTCTCGGGAGAGGATGTAATACACCGTAGCTCTTGTTACCAAGACAATTTCATTAGCTGTTGATTATGCAATCAAGGACTGGAAGTGGGTTCTATTAAGGAATCCTCTAATGAAAGCTTTATCATACAGCTGCGTCGTTCTTCTGCTTATTAAAATTCCAGTTTTAAAAAAAGTTTACATGACACAGGAAGACACATTAGTATTAAATAGTCCTAACGAGAGGTCATTTGAGGAGCAGTTGGAAGATAAGCAGTACAATTAGATCAAATGTATTCAAGAATGAAAGCTGGTGAAAAGAGTGCAGCAGATTAAGCAGAACAGCTTTTTATCATGCTGTAACGCTGACACTGAACCTGGCAATGTTACTCTTCCACATCACTAAATTGACTGGTGACAAAAGCAGGTTGGGAGAGGGAAAGTTTTGGTCCACATCATCCTCAGGAAGGAAGGAAGGACATGTTACATGCAGAAAGGTACAATAATCAAGGCGGGCACAGCTGTTGTTAATGTTTCTAACAGCTATTTACTCTTTCATTTTAAATGGTACAGTTCCCTGCCTGTTCCATGAAGACACCACCTTCAATTACCTTTCTCTGAGCCCAGTCTCAACCCCCTGTCAGAGTCGACAGTAAAATCTTTTAAACCAATGTTGTGGTTTAACCCCAGCCAGCAGCTAAGCCCCATGCAGCTGCTTGCTCACACCCCCTGTGGGATGAGAAAGAAAATTGGAAAGTAAAAGTGCAGAAACTCGTGGGTTGAGATAAAGTCAGTTTAATGGGGAAAGCAGAAGCTGCTTGTGTAAGCAAAGCAAAATAAGGAATTCATGGCAGGTGTTCACCCATTTCCAGAAGAGCAGGGCTCCATCGCCTGTAACAGTTACTTGGCAAGACAAATTTCATCACTCTGAACATCCCGCCTTCCTCCAGCCTTTATTGCTGAGCATGACGTCATATAGCATTGGTCGTCCCTTTGGTCACTTGGGGTCAACTGTCCCAGCTGTGTCCCCTCCCAACTCCTTGTGCACCCCCAGCCCACTCGCTGGTGGCATGGTGTGAGGAGCAGAAAAGGCCTTGGTTTTGTGTAAGTAGTGCCCAACAACAGCTAAAAGATCTCTGTAGTATCAACACTGTTTTGGTCACTAAACCAAACATAGCACCATACCAGCTGCTATGCAGAAAATTAATTCTAAACCAGTAAAGCCAGCTGCCTAGTCTTCTGTGCCCAGCGTCTAACATAACCTTGGTCTGTAAAAACATATTTGCACATTTAATAATTTAGGGTAGAGCACTATAGTCATAGCAAACTCATCTGCTACAGAAACTGAGTGAGGACATAGAAAAAAGCATCACACTGTTCCACTGAGTGTAACTTTAATTCCAGCTAACCTGCTACTAGCTCTTTCCCCACCATATGAAGCTTTTTGCTGTGCTCTCTCATGCAGAAATGCAATTGAAGAACTACTTTCCATGTTGCTCATGTATAAAAGTGGTATAAAAATATTAAGGGAATGCTTAGTCTTTCTTGTAACAGGATCAAGAATGTCAAGCATGCTAGTGTAGTTTTGCTTAGAAATTATTCAGGGTCCTGACATGTGTCATGGGATCTGTCCAAGCTCAATGAAAGACCAAGTTCTTAAACCTTCCTCTCTAGTATTTGTGTTGAATGTTTGAGTAAATAAGTAATTTAAAAAAAATCCAAAGCTGAATTTATTTGAGTTGCCTCTGCTGTCAAGCTATTAGGTGTCACTGTTGTTGCTTCTGGTGCCACAATCCTGTCAGTTCCCAGGGACCTTCTTAGTGAAAAAACAAGGCAGAGAAGAGCTGAACCTGAAACTGAGCTTAAAACCAAGCAAAAAAATCCTAATGCATATTTCATACCTTCTTTCTACATCAAAAAGCAGAAAAGAGGTCACAGGCTGTAATCTATGCCTTCTTCGTTAGCTACCAATGACAAGATACACTGGTTTCTATCTAATATGAAAACTAAGTCAGTTGAAACAGGCTGAGCAAATCTTTTTTGTTAAGCATCACCACTTGTGCTAGCTGTAACTGTGTCAAAAAAGCACATTGTAATGAATAAGATTTCCAGAAAATTAGTCAGACAAGCATTATAATTATAAAAGGCCCTCTAATCATAGAGAGCACAAAACTGATATATAAACACAGATACTTTCTGTTGATAGAAAATCAACTTTTTCTATCACTGATTTCTGTGACAGTCTGGAATAATCATAAGAGGACTCAGTTAAACCTTCTTTAATCTGTTGTGTGATATAAACCCACGTTTCTCCCAAAGAAGGTTACACAGTATGTCAATGTGCACTACAGGCCAGATCCGAATAGAATTCAAGGAAATGAGAATCTGTCCATTGACTTGAGTCTTAATGTGACTTCAAAGAAGGTAGATCCCTGCTGACTGACATTAAATTCTCTCTATTCAGTTCAACACCAGCATAAAAAAGCTTAACTCTTGTATATAAAAGGCTGTAATGTTGTCATAGTGAGTTTAATGTTGTAAACCATTAATAAAAATGGTCTTAAATATTCTTATTTAGCTTTGTGATATCAATCAGTGCTTTGCTGCATATTAGTCCTTTTGTAAAAGGAAATGATTAACCGTTCTGACCAAGTATAAAGCAATACACTCAAGGTATGGGTACCCCATTGCTAAGAAGAGAGGAAAGGTAAAATCTAATTAAAATCAGCTGGTGGCTTTTATGGCTGCCAGTAACACTAGCTTGGAGCAATTTTAAAATCACTGTTGCTTTGTTGTCGATGAAATGGCTTTTAAATCACATAGAAATTTGGGGAGTATATATCAAAAAAAGGTCCTTGGGAGCCTTTTTCCCCTCTTTTACTCCACTAGAAGAGGATCTATTTGAATGACCAAGAAACCTGTGCAATAATCAGCAAACATGTGTAACAGTTTATCTGCATGCCTTTTTCATTAGTCCTACCTTTAATTTTTTTTTGCTTCTCAGGACTCGTTATATACTTTGCTGATGGAAGACAATGGTGGAAGTTGTACTATGAAGTGTAACAGAAGTAATAAGATGTAAATGCTAACATACCATCAAGGAAATATTCTTAAAAAAGAAAAAGCAAAAAAATCCACACTGTGGCCCAGGGAACTATTTTCTAGTACTTATACATATGTCTTGACGCAAATCTCATTCTGCAGTGATTAATTAACTTTTTCACTAATATATGTAAGCAGATTCAGATTCCTAGGGGCATTCTAATTAATTAGTTTTTTCACTCTGAATAATGTAGCTTTTCTAAATGGAAGCCTTCTGACTGCATGTATTAATGGATTCTTTAAAATCTTTTGGCAGTTTTCTTATGTTCTACTTTGAATGTCACAACAGTGAAGTGCTAGCTACAAAAAACACTCCAGTAACTTTTTAGAAAGGCTTTGAGGCTAAAAGAATCAGCATTATCTTTTATCTTTTGTTACTTGAAGTTTAAATAATGCTCTCCCTCCCTCCCTAGTCAGCAAATAGTACAAAGCCAAATCAAGCTCAAGTTTAAGTAAAGAAAGAAAACAGCCAGATACAAATGAAATGCAGAGACAGAGTGATCCAAAATAAACAAATCCTGACACACATCATTACTAAAGCACACACAGAAGGAATTATAACGGCTAAAAGGGAACTGAAAACTAGAAGCCAACAGTATCAGTCTTCACTGCAACGTCCCGATCTGGGAGGGGGAACTGAATATTTACTAACTTAGTTAGTTAGTTTCTTTCTTACATTTATGCCTTTATTTAGATACTTTAAACTCCCAATTAGAACTCCAGGCATTTGCATCACATAAAATCAATAGGTTTATCCTCCACTCCCAGTTTAAGATGCTGTATGTTTACCGAGCTGCCAAAATGATATACCCAATCCTCTTAACTTTACTATTGTAAAATTGAAGACACTTCTTCAGCCTGCAGCACAAGTCCTCCCCAAACACTGAAATATCCATTTCTCCAGGACTTCAGGATCTCAAATACAAAATAAAACCAAACAAAACCCATCACTTTGCTCATACTGGTCAATCAACCCAGCAAAAATCCTACTGTGTACAATACTAGTTCTTTCTTCCAAAATGCACTGTCCATCTTCCTTGTATTCAGCTGAACTAAGCTTAAAGACTGTTGTCTGTCCTTAGATTTACGTGCCAGATGGAGTCTAATTAACATCACTGAGGAACACAAAACACTTTACTGTACCTAAGTCTTAGCAACTGACATTCTTCTGGTGGCTTTCTGTAGTTTACCGCTGTTAAATCTCAGCAGTATCTACTTGGGTCTAAGCTGCCTAAACATCCTAGCTAAACATCAGCAGAGCCCTGGTTTTAGCCAAACTGCCTCAAATGGTATAGGTAATGACCTCAAATGAGCTTTCAAAAGAAAGCTACTGTGCTCCCTAAGTGCATTTGTGTCACCTGCGCTTCCTATTGATTTTCTATTAAGATTTATATGTAGTGCTTTTGCTTTGTGAATATCTTCAGCTGCCATCAAACTACAAGTAACAAAGGGTAACTACACAACTTTTCCCCCCACCATCAAATGCAGATGAAGGCGGATTTGAAAATGGTAACTACTTGCCAGTAAACATGGAAACCAATCTTAAACTGAAGGAGTTCAAACCAGAATAAATATTTATCCACCAGAATGTATCTACCCCTTTTCAAAGTTGACCAGAGGACTGCAATAAGCGTTTGTATTTCTCAAAAGAGTGCAAAGGACTCTTCAGTGATTACATCTGACCCAGAATGTTTATTTCTTTCATCTCCTAACTGATGATTTTTTTCATCTCTTTTCTGTATGCTACTTTTGTCCAGGTGCATTTGCACAAAGCTGAGTTTGGTGGATCCACATGTATTTCTCATAATTTGCTTTCTTCTCCCTCTTTGTCAGTGTCCTGTTTTTCCTCAGAGTTTGTTTATTGTATTCACAGAAGTTTCTATTGCTCAAAATGCCTCCACAAAGCCACAGTATTTGAATAATCATCTAGCTAATCCGATTCCATGAAATATTCAAGTGCAGCTCCTGAGCTCAACTTGAGGCAAAGTGTGAACAGACCATTTCATTAGCTAAACTATACTTTAATGTGTTTCAACATTTTAATCAAAAGAAGGTAATTTCTTCTTCTGCATTTCTCAAATACAAAGGATATATTCAAAGATGGGAATTTTTGAGCTCAAACACTTCAGGAATTGTACAGTAGGTACTACAGAAAATTTTGGGCTTTGACATCCAATGTTTTCAAAAACTAAAATACCAGCAAAATATCTGACACATTTTGAACTGTGATAGAAATTAAGGTACAGAATGATCTATAATTTTTGAGTCACACGGGATAGTTATTCAAAAGTCCAGTTTTTGCTAAATTAACTGCATAGGGACATGAAGAAAACATTATTATGTAACTAAAAGCACAATTCATTATAAGAGACGACTGAAATACTTCAGAACAAAGAGAAAAACAGCACCTTCAGCTAATCATCACGATACACTAACATATCTCTGTTACAAACAAGAAGGGATGGCATCTCCTATAGTACTTTCTATACTGGGATCCCTAAACTCCTTCAAATATCACAAATCTCTAGAATGAGGCACTACTTTTAGATATGTGGGAACTGCGGTAACAGCAGTAATGCACCGTGCCTAAAGCCTCCAAATCCTGTGCTTTATCCACAAGACTATTTTTGCCTCTACTTCTAATATCCTACAATACATCACACTATAAGCACATAGTCTTTGCAAACCTTTAAACTGAATTCAAACTTCCAAGTAAATGGTCAGAATGAATTTCTAGTTGCTTTAAAAACTATGCTACTTCTGATGAGTAGCACAAGCAATCTATAGCTAACTGGAATATCACACCTCTCCCTACACACTATCCCACAGCCATTTACAATTTGATAGATAACAAAGGGGTAGGAGTCTTACCTCCAGAGCAAAATATACAAATTGTTATCCTGTTAGTTAGGTAACTTTTGCCAATAGCCTGCTTCCTACATGCAGCCTTGTGTAACTCTAATCCCACAGGTGAGAAAAATGTGAATTTGTCCAATAATGTGGTTATTACTAGGTAACTAATACTAGCTCCTGGATTGTGAAGGTTGGGGGGGAGTGACAAAGTTGTTCCCTTTGGACAATGCAAGCTGTAGGCAAAATAATAACTGCAGCCCCCCATCACTTATAACACACTCAAACAAAAGCCAGTCTGAATCTAGGAGAAAAGATTTATAATAAATTTGCACAATAGGAAAGAGTAATGTTACCACACTTTGAAAAATATGCTAGTAATGTAATCAAAATTGCCTTATACTGTACATAACAATGCAAGGCAGCTAACCAGTGCTTCTAAGTGGATTACTATTTCCCTGGCCAGAAATTTGTGTGGGTAAGAAATGGCATCACCCCACTCCTTCCAATGTAAAACTAATTCCTTCTCCCTCCGCCCCCCTGCCCCAACAGTGGTATTTCAAAGTGGCTCCTGCATGTACCCTCCTATCTCAAAAAGAAAAATGCTACTTCAAAAAAAGAGTAAATGCTTGGATTTTCTCCTTAAGAATAAAATATTCTTCTTCCCTTGGTTGAAATATTAAGTCATGATGGTTTCCAAGCTGACACATCAATTTTGATGGGTTGATGGGTCACACTACATTGCACTGCAGCAAATCATGAAGCATTAATCTTGGAAATTAGAGAGAGAATAACACAGACAGACACACACACACACTCCCTTTCCCTCTTTCCAGCTTTGCTAGTTGCTGTAAATTCTGTCCAAATTAAAAAAAAAAAAAAAAAAAAAAAATCAGAGAGATGCAATATCACTGATTCACAGTGATAATTTAGCTGAAACCCTGCTACACATTCACCTAAAACTGGACACATGCAGAGTTCTTCAGTAAAGCTGCTTTTGGGAAGAAAGCATGCAAGTTGTTTCTTACCTGTAATATGGTAGCTAACCTGCCGGTTGACATCAGATGTGTCTTCATCCCAGGTGCTAAGAACAGCCACAACTTCCCCTGGAGGGTCACTCTCCTTCACTGACCCTCTGTACACCTCATGCTCAAAGACGGGTGCATTATCATTTATATCCGTCACAGTAACTGAGACCAAGGTGGTTGATGACAAGGATAAAGCTTCCCCCAGATCTGAGGCCACTACTGCAAAGGTGAAAGCAGGATCCTTTTCATGGTCCAGATCCTTCAGTGTGCTGATCCAGCCACTGTTGCTATCAATGGTAAATGCTTCTGTGATCTTCTCCAGCTCCGATTCCACCGCAAGTGTATAGGTGACCTGCCCATTTGCACTCGAGTCTGCATCAACTGCTTTAACTTGCATAAGTTTGGTTCCTATAGGCATCCCTTCCATTATTATAGCGTCATAGCTAGCTGTTTCAAACATGGGCTTGTTGTCATTTACATCCAATACCTTAACCTCCACATCCACAGTCAACACAATGTCTACTTTGTCTAACTGAATGGTGGCCGCAACTTTGAAGTGAAAAGCGGGATTTGTCTCGTGGTCAAGTCTCTTATCGAGTTTTATGAGCCCAGTGTCTTGCTCTATGATGAAAACCCCACCTTTGTTGTTTTCAGTCAGCTCACCATTAACTGTGCTATACAAAGCACCCTGATTAGGCAAAACATGCAGAATGTCAATAGTACTACCTATGAGGGTGTCTTCTGCTACGGTAAAAGAATACTGGGGTTGAGAAAAGGAAGGCAAAATAGTTTCTGGGGGTAAAACATGGATGTAGACAGGAATAAGGGAATGCTTTACAGGAATGCCACCATCAACTGCTTTGACAAAAAATGACAGAACTGTGTTTTTCAGCTGGTTAAAACTACCCTTGGTGACCATCCATCCATTGTCGGGATCTATTTCAAGCAGATCAGCTACTGAAACAGAGGCTTCACTATACAGAGAATAGGTAATTCTGGAATTGGCTCCATCATCTGGATCTACTGCTTGCACTTGGGTCACCAAGTAACCTTTCCCAACATCTGCTTTGACGCTTGCTCTGTATTCGACCGTCATAAATTGAGGAGTGTTGTCATTCTCATCCACTACTATCACTCTCACAGTGCAAAATGTAGTCCTGCCACCTCCATCAAGGGCTCTCAAAAATATGCCGATATCACTTTCCAGTGGGTTCTCCCGGTCTAACTTCTCAGTTGTCAGAATCTGCCCATTGCTATCAATCAAAAATCGGTCCTTGGCAAAGTCATTTATTATGGAGTAGCTTATCTGGCCATAGATACCTGAATCCCCATCTGTTGCCCTCACATGGATTACCTTAGTTCCAGGAGCAGCATTTTCTCTAACCTCTGCAACATAAACACTCTGCGAAAACACAGGGCTGTAGAGGTTGGCCCCAAGGATCTGTATGTGCACCTGAGCTGTGCTGGTGAACAGCCCGTCTGACACAGAGACATTTAGGCTGTACATGGGCTCCATCCTCTGTTTGCGATGGTTGGAAAGGGTGATAACACCACTCTTGCTGTCCATTATAAAACTAGTCCGATCATTACCTGATAAGATACTGTACTCCAGTCTGTCAAAATCAGAGCTGTCGGCATCAGAGGCTTGGACGCAAGTCACAAAATGACCCCGAGGTGCCAGTTCACTCACATACGATTCATATATTAACTGATTAAAAACTGGAGGGTTGTCATTCATATCTGTTATTGAGATACTAACAAGAACCTCACTGCTTAGTGGTGGGAATCCATTATCGGTTGCTCTGACTTTCAAGCTGCATTGCTGTATGAGTTCATGATCCAGCATTCGGGCTGTCAGAATTAGGCCACTGGTGCTGTCTATATGGAAATAGTCTGTGCTGTTAAAGGTGTCCTGCACTATCTGATACTGCACAATCTTGTTATTGTCAGAGTCAGCATCAAAAGCAACAACCTGCAGTACAGGAGTCCCAATCAAAGATGCTTCAGATAAAGTAGCATTATAAGCTGACTGATCAAAAACTGGAGGATTATCATTGACATCATTAATTATCAAGTCCACAGTGACCTCAGCTCGAGCACCAGTGAGGGCATCGCTGGCTCGCACCATCAGCTTGAAAAGAGAATTTATTTCATAGTCCAGTGGGCTGATGACACTCAGAACTCCAGTATCAAAGTCGATATTAAACTGATTGTAGGGATCTCCATCGACAATGATATAAATGATACCCTGGCCTTCTGGACTGGTTGCATTTATGCTTAAAATTGGTGTGTGCATTTCCACATCTTCATTGACGGAAGCTGTATAGAAGGGTTTGTCAAATACAGGCATCGCTTTGTTAACAATAGTAATGGGGAGCTCTACCGAAGCAGACAATGATGGGTTACCACCATCTTTTGCAAGAATGACAACCAAATATTCTATATTGGACAAATCAGAATTGAAGGCTTCTTTTAAAGTGACGCTACCAGATCCTCTATCAATTTCAAAATGTCCGTAGTCTTCCTTCAGAAGATATGACACCTCACCATTTTCACCCCTATCTTTATCAATAGCCGTCACTCGATATATCAGGGTACCAGGCTCAGCATCAACTTGCACAGCAGCATAGTATGGAAGCCCCACGAACACCGGGGCATTGTCATTTATGTCCTCAATGTAAACCCTCACCACCACTCGAGCAACACGAAGGTGATCTAGTTCACGGCTTGCTTCCACCACCAACTCATACAGCTCTTGTTCCTCTCGGTCAAAGGGAATGCCAGTTGTCTGAATGACTCCTGAGGTGGACTTGATTTTAAATTTGTTGCCTGGGTTTAATATACTGTATTTCAAAGGCTCATTGAGGCGGTTACCAACAGCATTCACCACAGCAATCTTTGTGATATTAGTGCTGTTTTCTGAGATAGAAGTGGAATAAAAATTCTGTGTGAAATGGAGTCCACTATCCATGGCTTCTTTTACCATTATTGTCACCATAGCAGTGCTATAAAATTTCCCATCAGATACTCTTACTATTAGCATATAATGGTCTTTGGAGAGGCTATTGTTCTTAATGGTGAGAACCCCTGTGCTTGAATCAATTAAAAAATGGTCCATATTACCTTCAATTAGACTATATGTTAGTTCAGGAGGGATCTCTGAATCTGGGTCTGTAGCTTTGACTTTGAGAACCTCAACACCAACATAGGTGGGCAGGAGCAAGACTGTCTCAAATACAGCCTGGCTGAAGACTGGTGGGTTGTCATTGACATCAGTTACCTCAACAGTCACTTCAACTGGGCTCTCTGCTGTAAGCTGGGGATTCCCACTGTCTCTAACATGAACATGGAAGTGGAAGTGGGCTATTGTTTCATGATCTAAATTTGCAATTGTTCTGATTGCACCTGTACTGGAATCTACGGTGAAATACTTTTTTGCAGTAGATTCAACAATCTGGTAGACCAGCAAAGCATTCTGGTTGCTGTCAGCATCAGTGGCACGTATCACGAGGGGACTGTTATTTGCACTCCGGACTATGCTATTTACAGGCGCAGCTTCACTTATGCTGCCTGAGTATTGAGAGAAGAGAAAAACTGGTGGGTTATCATTTTCATCAACAATCTGAATGTTCACAGTGGCATTTGATGCCATGCCTGCCATATTTGTTGCCTGTACGATGAGCTGATAGAAGGAAGCACGTTCATAATCAAGGGCCTTTTGACTGGTGATCACTCCAGAATATGGGTTTATAGTGAAGACTCCATCCACATTCCCATCTTTAACCTCATAAACTAACGTGGACTGACTGATTGCAGAGAGAGAGATGACAGAAGTACCAATATCCACATTCTCATTAACCTCCGCTTGGTATTCTTTGAGGGTGAACTTAGGGTGGGAGTTATCTGCCATCGTCACAGATATCCGTACAATTGCTGTTGCAGACAGTGGTGGAGAACCTTGATCAGCCACTTTGACTGACAAAACAAACTGTCCCATTGTGGTTAAATCTGGCTCCTTCAGTAATGTAATGATCCCTAAAACTGGTTCAATCTTGAACGTGTTTCCTGTGTTTCCTAAAACACAAATATTGGAAGCAAATTAGAAATTAAATACAATGCATTTCATGATAATTTAAACCAGGAGCAATCAGCTGCAATTTATTAAATGCAGTTATTGAAAAAAACCGTAAGAACATAGAAGAATTTCAAAGGCCCTTCCAACCACCCTTTCCGAAAATCAAGTATCTCTGTAGATGGTATAAGTGTTCAAACCTTCAGAAACCCAGGCTCTGCCTTCTGTATCCTGATTCTGACATCAACAGCTGAGCAAGTGCCAGATGTACATTACACCTACTGAAGTAGGAGAACGCATCCCTAAATTACGGGAATTAGTCAAATACGTGTACACCTAAGGCAAAGAAACTAGATCAGAGGCTAACAAGCCAATTACATGACAAATGGATAACAACTCAGGCTCTTAATTGAAGGGGATATTAAGCAACTGTAGAGAAGATTACAGTAGTTCAAGACTCAAAGGACTGAATATAAGAAGGTTAAAGTGGTATTTAGAAAAATAAAATAGAACAAATAGCACAGAAAAGAGATTTAAGTATCTTGTGGCACAAAGGTTTATCATATGATCTCTGAGGAGGATGAATCTAGATGAATGAGATTTAGCAGAAAATGTCATGAAATGTCTGTTATAACATGAAAGCAGGGATAAAGCATGGAACCTAGATGACCTTTAGAGGTCCCTTCCAACCCAATACATTCTATGATTCTATGATTCTATATTACTCACTGCATAAATGTGAAAACTGAGTTTGAATCAAGGACCTTTTTTGGGGTCTTCTTTTCTTTTTAGTCTATTTGCCAACTTCTTTAGCAAGACAGATTAAAAACTTTTTTTGCCCCAGTTTTCACTGGCAACCTCTCTCCTCACAGCTCTCAAGTTAATGGCCCACAAGACGGGGACCAGGGAGACAAAGTCCCTGTGTCCTGTAAGTGAGGACAAGGTTCAGGACCATCTGAAGCACCTGAACATACACAAGTCCATGGGACCTGATGAGATGCATCCCAGAGTCCTGAGGAAATTGGCTGATGCAGTTGTCAAGCCACTCTCCAGGACATTTGAAAAGTCATGGCAGTCAGGTTAAGTCCCTAGTGACTGGAAGAAAGAAAACATTATGCCCATTTTTAAAAGGCTAGAAAGGAGAACCCTGGGAACTACAAACCTGTCAGCCTCACCTCTGTGCCTGGGAAGATCATGGAACAGATCCTCCTAGAAGATATTCTAAGGCACATGGAGGACAGGGACACGATTCAAGACAGTCAGCACGGCTTTACTAGGGGCAAAAGTCCTTCCTGACCAACCTAATGGCTTTCTACAATGGAGTGACTTCATCAGTGGACAAGGGAAGAACTATGGATGCCATCTATCTAGACTTCTGCAAGGTCTTTGATGGTTCTCCACAACATCCTTCTCTCTAAGTTGGAGAGATACAGGTTCGATGGGTGGACTGTTCAGTGAATAAAGAATTGGCTGGATGGTCGCATCCAGAGAGTAGTGGTCAATGGCTCGATGTCCAGACGGAAAACAGTGACAAGTAGTGTCCCTCAGGGGCCCATACTGGGACCAGTGCTGTTTAATATCTTCATTAATATTCATATTCATATTGACAGTGGCATTGAGGGCATCCTCAGCAAGTTTGCTGATGACACCAGCTGGGTGGTGCAGTCGATATGCCAGAGGGATGGGATGCCATCCAGAGGGACCTGGACAGGCTGGAGAGGTGGGTCCAGGTGAACCTCATGAGGTTCAACAAGGCCAAGTGCAGGGTCCTGCACCTGGGCTGGGGCAACTGCTGGTATCAATACAGGCTGGGAGAAGACATCCTACAGAGCAGCCCTGTGGGAAAAGACTTGGGGGTACTGCTGGATGAAAAGCTGGACATGAGCCACCAATGCGCAACTGCAGCCCAGAAGGCCAATCGCATCCTGGGCTGCATCAGCAGAAGTGTGGCCAGGAGATCGAGAGAGGTGATTCTGCTCCTCTACTCTGCCCTGGTGAGACCCCACCTGCAGTACTGCATCCAGCTCTGGAGCCCCCAACAGAAGAAGGACGTGGAGCTGTTGGAGCGTGTCCAGAGGAAGGCCATGAAGATGACCAGAGGGCTGGAGCACCTCTCCGATGAAGACAGGCTGAGAGAGTTGGGGTTGTTCAGCCTGGAGAAGAGAAGGCTCCGGGGGGACTTTATATCGACTTTCCAGTATCTGAAAGGGGCCTATAGGAAGGCAGAGGAAGAACTGTTCACAAGGGTTTGTAGCGATAAGACAAGGGGTAATGGTTTTAAGCTAGAAAAGGGTAGATTTAGGTTGGACGTGAGGAAAAAGTTCTTTAATATGAGGGTGATGGATCACTGGAACAGGTTGCCCAGAGAGGCAGCGGAAGCCCCATCCCTGGAGACATTCAAGGTCAGGCTTGTTGGGGCTCTGAGCAACCTGACCTAGTTGGAGATGTCCCTGCTTATTGTAGGGAGTTGGACTAGATGACATTTAGAGGTCCCTTCCAACCCAATACATTTCATGATTGTATGATTCTATATCACTGACTGCAAAAAGGTGAAAACTGAGTTTGAATGAAGTTCTTTGAGTCAAATAATCAAAGAGGTTTTTTGGGTCTGAGTTTTGGGGGTCTTTTGTTCTTTTTAGTCTATTTGCCAACTTCTTCTTTAGCAAGACAGATTAAAAACTTTTGATAGGTATCCTCACCCTGTAATTAGAGATCACTTTTATTAGGCACCTGTATTTTGCTGGTTCTTTGAGTGCCTCCTTAAAGTAGAGGATTCGGCGTCTGTATATGGCATGTATAAGCGTACAGATACTTTTTTCTGAATTTGATTCTAAATACAAACAGCATGTACTGAGTTACTGTGATTCCCATCATTAGAACATGCTCCTGCTATTGTAATTTACACTTTAAAACCTAGAAGTGCTTCCAATCTACAGTCAAGCATGCATCTATGACCTGAAAGAAACATGTCCCAGGTAACTGGTGATAAACAAGAGATTTCCTTTTAATGGTGATTGTTACAGGTGCTGTGCACAGAGCAGTAAATGTGAAAATTGTAGCTGGAATACCAAATACATGGAATCCTAAATGAAGCGAGTTAATGTGAACTATTTTAAAGATGTGATTCACTATCTGTCGTAAATTCTGGGGCTTGGAGGCTAATTTAAGCCACGTACCACTGTATGCAGTTCACTACTGGTAATCGCTCTCTATTTATATCCATCCTTTTAGATCAGCAAAGTTTACTTTACTAACTGAAACAAAAATTGTGCTATTCACTGAGGAGCTGAGATTCTTCCAGAGCTACAAATTCTCATGAAGATCACAGTATCTGTCACATTTGCAGACACTACAAATGCTGCTGCAGCTATTTTGTCAGCGCTTGGTGATACAAATAATTTTTAGCCACTGACTGCCACATGTAAGGCCAGAGCTGGTTCTTCTCCTTTAGGAATTTCTTATGAAATTACACAAAAGCTACTTTCTTTACCAACTGCTCTCTTCACATGTACGGTGACGTAAGTAATTTCCCTGAATGAAAGGGATGTGTACAATTTGAATGCTGCAGTTAAAATCAGTATCCTCAACTGCAGATTTTATGGATCATAGAAACTACAGCAGCAGTAGACTGAATTGTGATGCTTCTGGGATTGGAACATCTGTGGATAATGAAACTGGGGCAGTGTGTGGCTTATGGTAAATGGAAGTTTGAAGTCTGACACTGCAGGGAGAGCTCATGATGAAACAGGAATGGGCTGTAATGGAAGAGAGTGCCTCTACAAAAGAGAAAAACATACAGACTAAAACGGATCATCTAATAGCAAAAGCATTCTTTCTAATAATCATATTTTTCTGTATGCATCATGTATGATTCTATTACCGGTGTATGGGAGACATACTCCTAGCTCTTTACATTGTGGTGGCACCTATAGGTGATTGGGTTGGAGCCCGTAATAGTAATACGGTGTCAAGAACAAACTGGGAACAGTCTTGAAAAACATTGCCCCAGGAACCTGATCTGGTCTGCTGAGAGTTTGTTCTGTAAGATACAGCATTGTCCTGTCTGAGCATGTGTAAAATTTCCCCTGATCTAAGTTAAAGGCCACTGCAGAATACTGAGAAATAACTGGTAAGAGCAAATGCAGTGCACAAAGGAAATGTCTGGTTTGTAGTGCTAAGATCTTTGTAGGATCACAGGGGTCTACACGCAACACTTTTAGCTGCAAAAGACTTCACCTCCTGGTTTGCTTAAGGGATTCTACTTCCATAGAGCATACAGAGTTAACGACAGAAAAGAGTTCCTTGGGTCTTCTCTAAACTTCATCAGCTTAATGTAAGGTGTGACCTTGAAATATATGAAGTTAAATCAATACGAGATGGCCTAGATATTCTAATTTCATTACTTATTTTTTGTCAGTTAGCCTGTTCCTAACTGCCGTAAGCCATCCTAGCTAGTGACAAGTCTTTACAATAATGTAGGGATAAATAAAGATCCTTCAGGATCAGAGGATAATGCTGGGAAAGGCTTGTGATCTGATTAATATGCGGACAATCTGCAGTATATGAGAGTTCTTTTTAGGGCAATATAGGTTTCAGGTTTTGATATTACAACAATGGAAATATTCTTATTGCTAAAAAAAAAAAAGTAGAAATGAAACATTAAAAAATCCAAAGGTTACAAATTTCTACTTCCTTCTCTCTTTTTCCACGTACCCCTCTTGTATATATGCTAATGCTTTATCTCAGAGATCTTAACTTCAGACCCATACAAGCCAGAGGAAGTTATATTCACTCACATGTGTGGCAGAGATAATGCAAATGGAGGAATGCTTTTGCTGGCACAGATTATGTGGTGAATGTAAATATCCAGAGCTTAACAGCAAAAGCAATTTTAATAGAGTATCACCATGCCCCCTCCTTAGTTTCACAAGAACTTGTGCCATTAAAATGCTACGCTCTGCTGCCAGAAGTTTTTAGGATAGCCCTGGTGTTAGTTTTCATGCTCCTCTGATCTGAATATTGGCAAAGATGCCAGGACATGCCACCTGTCGTGGCATTTGTTTATGGAGGATCCACTCTGTACTAAACTAAAGTCAGCAATTGGAAAACAAGTCACTGGTTGTAGCTTTCAGTTACTATCTTCTGTGGTGGTTTTGAACCAGTGACTTAGAGGTAAAAGGCTCTGTAGCCATCTAGTGAATGTGAATGACATTCTGTTCTGAAAGGTTTTGGGTATGGTAACTTCAAAATAAAAAAGGACCAACAGGAATGTGTCTCCTTTGCCCAGCTCTACAGGAGAAGGTAGACCAAAGAAGTTGACTTGTGTGTCAAGACGAACCACTGCTCTGTGAATGGCATGAATCATGACGCTACATTTTCAGCCTCTGTCCTAACCTGCTTCAATAGTGTAGATGAGCTCTGCATTTTCTCCTTTGTCTTTGTCCAAAGCCGTGACTTGCAAGACTGCTGATCCAACTGCTGCTGATTCAAACACCAAGGCTTCGTACAATGGGCTGGTAAAGTATGGACTATGGTCATTGGAGTCTTCCACATTTACGATGACTCTGGCCAGGTTTCTTCTATAAGGAAACTCTTGATCTCGGACCTATAGAACAAATGCATAATACCCATCTTGATATCCATCTAGTATTACTCATCTGAGCGCTAATAATACTTTCAGTTCTATTTAATACAAAGTAATAAAAAAATCCATGTGTCCCAAAGAACAGTCTAAAATACATTCATACATGAGATGGTAGATAGCAAAATTAAAGGCACAGGAAGAGCTTAGGGACTTTTTTTTCACTTGTGAAAAAATGGATGGCAACTAACCATCGAGACATGATTTTTTAAAAATGGCAATCACATGACATCTTAAATTTGATTTTAGGTTTGCAAGAAATACTTTTTTTTTTTTTTTTAATACGTGCTAAATGGTCATGCCTTTGTCCTGCCATTCCCTTCTTTACAGTATAGAGGCAAATATACCTAGACCTACAAGCAGTTTTACCCACTATGATCAGTCATCTGACAGTCTAGTCCTTGTAGCTGCCAATGGACTTTTTCATCATTATGTATGGACATATTTTTTGAAGATGATCATACCAATAGTAAACAGAGTAGGAATTACCTTAAGAAATGCTGAGCACTCCCAACAGAGGTATTGTTTATCACACCTCTCTTGACCCCATACAAAGCATGTCAGCACTGCTACACTGATAATCCTGCCAATACAATCCTCAAACGTTTGGTTCTTCTTAAATAAAGCAAAAAAACCTATTGTATCATGTGGAGATCAAAACTAAACACAAGGAAATTACCTTTGTCAGCCATGTCTCTCTGTGATTCAGTTTATATTTACTTCTTAGCCTGCTTGCCAAAGGAATTGCAGCTTGTTACTCTGTGAGTTGAGACCCCACTCAGCTCCTGCTTGCTGCACCTCAGAGCAGCTCTCTGATTCCTAGGGTCCCTTGCCCAAAGATGGCCCCGTACCTAACACGTCATGAGCTGTTCCTTCAAAGGTCTCTTGTGCAGGAGTCTGAAGTGGTTAAAGAAAATACTGGACTACAATTTTTAAACAGACTTTTTTTTTTTTTAATTAACCTCCAGTCCATAATATACAACCTCCTCTTGAAAACAGACAGACTTATGTTCTGTAATTTAGGCAAACTGAGCAAAAAATGGTAATTAATTTTTTCTCTGCATATCCAAACATTTGGAAATGTAGATGAAAGCTATTTTGTGTATCAACAGTTTATGTACTGAAACAAATCTGTAAAAGTAAATGATAAAAGAGGCTTGTATTCAGAAAGGCTGTAGCATTCTGTATGGCAAGAAAGCATTTATCTTCCTGTGAATAACTTCTCAAATAACTTGCAGCCTCACTTCAGAAACTCTGAAAATTACCTTGAGTGAGAGGACCAGATGCCAAGAGATTAAATAATTTCCTGCTTGCTATCCCTTGAGATAGTAAATTGTATCATATTCCATACAATGAATTCACAATCAGTTTCCCAAAAAGCCCACATAAAAACCATAAAATAAATACACAAAAGGGAAGGCAAGATGAAATTAATGACTACTTACTGCACTACGAAACCTTTGCTCATGCAAAGACTACGGCATGTATGCACCTGAAGCAGCAGTGATTGTGTCATGAGCCAAGTGAATATTGCATTCTTACCATGACATTAAGGATGTGCTTATCTTGAGCTTCATGGTCTAATCTCTCAGCAGTATAGAGAACTCCAGTGCTGGGATCAATTCTGAATTTTCTCATGCTGACTGTATCGATGCTGCTGTGAATAGTGTAGCTCAACTTATGCTTTTCATCTCTGTCTATAGCTTCAATTTGCAGAATTTCAGTATCGGGGAGGATGTCCTCTGAAATTGTGACATCGTAACTTGGGTGAGAAAATTCGGGGCCATTATCATTGTTATCCAACACTTTGATAAGAACCTACAGTTAATAAAAGAAAAACATTTGAAGTTATTGAAGTCTAGTCAGATTACTGAATAGGCACTTAGATAAATGTAATTTACTTCACATGGCTGATGATGTTATGCTGCTGTATGGTGGGACTAAGAAACATAATTTCATATTAAATGCTTACTGTTCAGATCAAGCAAAATAATAAGGATATGACTCTGGAGGCAAAACGTTCCTAATTATAAGACCTATTCAGAGCCTGAGAAAGAAGTCCATATTTTCAGTATTTATAGACTGGAAAATATTCCTACAATGGTCATAGGAAAGGTTTTTGTCATCCCTTGTAACTGCTCTGGTTACAAGAGACTTCTAGAGCTACTATGGGATTTCCTTTTCCCTTCACTATTAATAAAACTATAAAAAAAATCCTTTTCATGTTACTTAAATCTGCTTTTTAGACAATCAAGATTCGGGTAAATCCTGTGTTCTTTTCTGCCTGATATGTCGCATTGGGATGTACTAGCCACGTCAAATCGTGACAGCAGTGGAGACTGCAAGCTGCTGTTACAGCTTAGGCTGTGTTAGGAATGGTGACACTTGATGAGGTGAGAACAGCAGACATGACCTCATGACCATGCAAGCCCACCCCACACAGATCAATACATACCAGCAAGGACAGGTAATCTCAGGGCACTGGAAGGATTATTTTTATGGTTTCATCCTTGCTCTTCCTTTGCCAGTGATGGTTGTCTTTAGTGCCAACTAATTCACTTTCTCCTCAAACACCTATTTGCCTTCCTTCTGTTGCAGCTTATGCATGGTAGAACTTCTGCTAAAAATGTCAATGAACGCTGCGCCTTTTGCTTCTAGTCTGTCTTTAAAACCTTGGTATTCATCCCTGCTCAAACTTGGAGAGGGGGAAGGTAGCCAGGATGCTGCTGCTGCCTATTACACCCACGTCAGTATATCACAAACTGACCTTGGTAACTAATAAGAATTACTATTTTCCAAGCTTTACCTTTCTAAAGTTAAGTGACTATGCAATGTTATACGAGTGTGGCTCTGATGAGGTTTTGTGTTTTTCACCATTGGAGGAGTCACTCCCTAGAGAAAATTTGCTTTCCAGGCTTTGTATGCTACAGATTATTTTGGACAGCATGGCAGCAAAACCCTCGACAAACTACTTAATACTGAGGGATGAAATGCAAAGAGTGGCCTCTTTTTCAGAACAGGAAACAAAAAGTATCTTTTGCAGAATATGCCTGTGAAAGCACACACCTAATTTTACACTGAGTGAAATGGAACAATCTTTTTATTCAAAGGCTTTGAAATAGGAAATGGTCCAATGAACAACATGGGAAAGGCCACATACAGAATTCTTCTTCAAGACTAGGAGACTTAACCATCTCTCATGATATTTTCTTTGTTGTTCTGAAAAGTGCTTGACTCTTTTTTAAGCAAATATTTTATTACTTTGCCTGATCAAGCCCTGTTCACCCATACTTTCTTGACAGAAGAAAAATACAGTTGTATTTTTACCGCAATATTGCACAAACAGATGTTTGCCACAGAGAGAAATGAAACTTTAGATTTCCATGATATGTAGAAGGGTTTGCAGAACACATTACCAGAAGGAACACGAGCAACTGTAAGCAGCAGTCGTAATGAACTAGCCTGGGAACTGTTTAAAAGACAGCTGAAATAAAATGCTCTGTACGTTAAATGGCATAGGACTTCAAATGTGCATTCTGTACGATTTAATTTTCACCAGATTATGGTACGCCAGAGTGAAGTAGGGTGAAGCCTATATTAAGTTATGCTTCAGTCTTGGACAGATAGTAATAAAATTGGGGGGAAATATACATTGCTGGGCCTATAATAATGATGAAGAGTTACTTAGCTTTTTATATTTGGGTTGTTGCTATACAATATATCAAGGCGTGTTTCTGACCTAACTGAGGAAAATAAAGTCAAACCACTTCTGAAAAATATGTGAAGAAATGAGTTGCAATATATGAAAGAAAGCTGAGGAAAAAATTAAAGACTTCAACTCTACTCTAATGGGACACAGAGCCAGTGCTGAACCACTTTTGTTAGCTTAAGGAAGAGACACTGAAGCAATATGAGTTGGGGATAATCTGATTACAAGTGTTTAATACTGAAAGGCATCTTCTCAAGCAGTTTTGATACCCCCAGCCCTTGCCAAGTACCACTGTAATGTAGCTGGATTATTTTACTGCTGCATTGTTAACGCAGACAACAACAAAATTTATCTTACTTTTTAATTAGTGGCCAAAAACTTTGTCATGTATCATTTTAGATAGTCTAAAGGAGAAGTAAAAACTTTTCAAATGGATTCGATTGAAAATACCAAGAATGTTTGATTCTGCTGATGCTAGTACAACACAGTCTACCTTGAACAAGAAAGGTGCCATGTGAGTGACAGGCTCCTATCTGTGAATTTGTTTTTAACATTGCTGTGTGCAAACTCAACTATTCTGTAAGAAATAAATATGTATAGATGCACAGCAATATGTCTTAAAGGTACTGCTACAGCAGTGACATGCTGTTTTGTTTACATGGTGTGTGATCACCCCAGTGCTGGGGTTCACTTCTCATTATACCCAATGCATTTTGGGATCACTGGCAAATTGGGAAAGCAGAGGAGCGCATAAAGCTTTATCCACCACAAAGCTTGCACCGTGACTGTGCAAGCCACAGCTCCATGATTTATGCCTTCACTAGACGGCACAAACTAAATGGGGTGGGACTGGATCACCAAGGATAAGTCATGAGACTATGGAAACTATAGTGTGGACTCACAACACAGCATTTCTTCCCACTGAAAAAGGTATAAGCTAATGCCCTGACACACTGATATGGACCACAGCGGTGCTTGGGGAGTAGGAGCCACGGAGAGGGGAAAAGATAAAAAAGTTGAGGTCCTTGTTCATATATACATGATATATATGGATCATATATATATGTCCTCATCCATATATATGATGTGGTCATCAAACTTACAGAGAACTAAGCACTTAAAACAGCTTTGGTAGTTTCCAGAAAAGAACTTTTGGGTTTTTTTTCACTTTCACTTCGTATCTGCTGTAAAACTGATCAAGTACCTGTTTAAGTGGCAAGCATCTTCCTCCCCAGAGATGACATATTTTAATGATTTGTCAAGTGATCTGCACTGAAATACATATTATTTATTATATACTCTACATTTCAACAGCCACTTCCATCTGGAGACAGAAGGCAGTGGGTTAGAGATGCTAATGAATAAAGAGGTCATTATTGATTCACAATTTCTTCTATTAAAGCAGTTAAGAGTATTTCTAATTTTTGTCAGCTGTCTCTCAAAATCCCCTAGAGTCAACTGTAATTTTAACATTACGGTCTCTCCTTTACTAGAGGGGGTGGATTTTCCTTGCAACAAAAGAAAGTTAGATTTTATATGGGAATACTGATTATACAGAGCTTTGTTAAACCCACACACTATGGAAAAGGAGAAAATGGAAGTCTTTCACATTCTTAAAAATTCTTGGGAGTTACTTGAAACAAAATCAGGTAAAAATAAAATGAAATTTAAGTGACATTTAAAATAGATATTAGTCCTTCAATCCTTACAGCATTTTTGAGGAGTAAGTGACTATTATTATTCCCATCCTTTGCCCAGGAAAACACTGCCTTGCAGCAAGGTTAAATGACTGACCAAAGCCACATGAGAAGTGCAGTGGCAAAGCTGGGGAAGGTATTTTAGGTTTATTTTTATTAGGTCACCTTAAAATGACACCTTCCTATGCAGAAGATCTCTGGCTTCAGCAGGATAACTTCTAGTAAGGCATTAATTAAAAAGAAGGGGCAATCTTTTCCTTTAATAACAGACAAATGTTACACTGACATGAACACCGGGCTTATAGAAAACCTGATCCTACAAACATATGTGAAGTTGAGTAACCCGAATGCCACCAGATTGTTAATATGAGGAAAGTCACTCAAATTCATTTAACAGCTGCCAAACTTAGGCATAAAATCTTGGTACTACTGGCAAATTTCCCACTGACTTTGAAAGGGCCAGCACTCTGCTCCTTGAAGCCTTAAGCTTTAGCCAGCCTGTAGCATGTCTTTCACCCAAAACCAAGTGTTATCCTACTGAAGCGACTCAAAGACTCACAGTGCATGTGTAATTTAATACTTTCTTCATATTTATTGCCAAACAGAAGTTGTGGTAAGAATAAGCTGTGTTCTTTATTAATGTGTAGGTGTCTGGGGTGTTAATACCCATTTTGTAAAATCAAAGACAGACTTTCAAAGTTTCCCACCACATCTCCGAAAGGTGACGAATGGAACTGTTTACTACTTGTTTGCTGCTAAGTAGGGATTCCACTGTGCTGAGGACTGTGCAAGGTTACTGACTAAACCACTGTTCATAGACAAACATTAGCTGCAAGTCTTTTTTCCACGCTCATAAAGCGAACATGCAGCAAAGCAGTCTCTGCCTGGTTATCCTTGAAAGCTCATATCTTTTCCAGCACATCGTGGGCTTCAGAAAGGCAGGCTTGCCTCCTCCTGCTTTCATTGTACAGACCCTAATTTATAGTCCGAACAAGTGCCTCGCTATAAAAGGTTTGATTCTCCCTGCTCACTTCCTATTTCCCACAGTTAAAGCAAATTTCAAATAAAGGATTCACGGGCCTCCAAGCTTACAAATTAGGCAAAGTAACACTCAGAGCATTAGCAAAGACTTTGTATTCAAAATGGTAAGTGAAAGGCCTGGAGAAATACAATCAAATCAAAGCAGGACAAAACCTAATGCAGGAAGTCTCTCCAAAGCTGTTTTTAATGTTGCCCATCACAAATACTTTTGGTTTAGGCACAAACGTATTTGAGTGAAAACTGGATAAATGCCAGGAGCTGCTTTAGAGACATTTGAAGCTGGAAGAATCTGCTTGGCTAATTGCTTGGTCTGGGCACAGTGTTGTAGTACAACCTATTAAGTGCCTGAATTGCTTAAACTCAGGTTACGCTTTTGTACTGGTTTTGAAAACCTATTTTGATTTAATATTGCATTCAATTGTGTTACCACACAGCTTTATTTGCTACTTCCTGACAAGATTTTCCCTCCTCCAAACCCCAACCTTAATGTAAAAATGCAAAGAGTTTCCCTACCAACCTCAGTGGCCTGTTATTTATACTTCACCATGCCCCCTGTGTTACATTACAATAGGGGAGAAGTCTTCATTTCACAGGCAAGGCAGTGCTGAGATTGATGGATGGGACAGAAAAAAAAATCAAGGATTGGGTTGGTTCTAGTTTGGAGGAAATGTTCAACTGAGCAAAAGTGAAAAATTGAACTGAAACTCCATTGTCTACTTGTCCATCCTAGAAGAATCAACAGCCCAGAACCTCTTCTGGCAGGTTCTAATGTCTTAGCTACATTTTCACCACAGTCCTGTAAAAAGAGCTTTTCACCTTCAGATAAAATCCTCATTCTGGGTGATGGATCAGCTCCTCTTTGTTAAGAAACAATATTGTAAAGAAAAGGTGTTCCCTGAAAGATGAGACCAAGTTTTGTATCCTGAAACTCACAGCTAAGGTCAGTCCTGAGCAGAAGAATAAATAGGAAGTCTACAACCTTCTGCAAGGAGAGACAGAAAGGGACAATGAGCAGTAACTTCTCCTGTCTGCTCTTCCAGACTCTTTGGCTCCAGCTGAGGTATTACAAGCGACCATGTACTGATCTACAAAAACTTTTCAGAGGGAACCGCATGTTCCTCTGAGTGTCCACCTACTGGGAAATAGTGAGATGGTTTTACAGTAAGTGAAACTAAGGCACTTTCTGCCTTCTAGCTTGGAAGCACCAGTCTTCACGCTTTAAAGTATCTCTTTCATAGTCGTTAGGATGATGAGAAAGGAGGAGAAGGCAAGAAAATAAGCAAGAAGTAAAACTGTCTTTTTCATATAATAACATGATTCCAGGAGTCTGTTCTTAAAAAAAATAATTATCCCCTAGTACAACATTCTCAATAAAAGTGAAAAATTACCATCACTTAGATGATTGTTCCCCACTGCATTGTACTTCTCTGGGTATTTTAGCAAAACTGCACAGTATGCACGACAAAGAAATAAATACTACTCCTATGTTGTGCTTGGATGTAGAGAACCTGAGTTGTTCAGTAAAAAAAAAAAGGAGGCTTTGGGATAAACCTGACTCATGACCAAGAGAACCTGTAACGTGACACAATCAAAGTTAGTCAAAACTGTGGCAGGAGTAGGCATTCAGACACCATTACACAGATTTCTTGCAGGGAGAGTCTTTCGTCTGCTCAAGCGAGAGCAAAATACACCTTCCCAGCCCAAAGGGAGATGGTGGTGGTGGGGAGGAGCAGGGTCACTGCATGGAGCTGCTGTCCCGGCTCTCTCCAGCATGCAGGATGCAGAAGCCCCATCCCCTCCCCATGGCCAACAGCTCGCCTGGCAGCTGCAGGAATCACGTTTCGTGGGGATTTAGAGCCAACGTAGGCCTTCAGCCTTTAATAAATTACCACGTAGCCGTGAGCAATGATGAATGAAGCTAAGGACAAATAACAAAAGCTCTCCCTGGCTAAGTCAGGAGACTTAGCCTTCCTAGAAGTTAATCAACATGACAGAAGCTTTATACCCACACTCCAAATATATAAATCAAACAAGTCAATATTTCTTCGTCTTTTGCCCCCTCCATCCCGTCCCATCAGGGCTGTGCTGCCAGGATGGCTGGGGCTCAGCTGGATGGGCAGCAGCAGCTCAACAAGTCCTGGCACTTTGGTACTCACTTTGGAGATAGTATTCTTTTTTGAAATCCTGATCATGCCCAAATCAAACAGGCTTTCAGATATAAAGGAAGTTCATGATTTTTTAAAATTTTTTTAAATATTTCTTACGTTCTTTTCACCTCTCTTCATAACAGAGAACCACTAATACAACGGATGTTAACTTTTAAATGACAATGATTTCCTTCCTCTCATGGTACAGTAGTGAACCATGTGCGCAGTAAGGCATGAAGGAAGTGAACAGTTTATCAGAGTTTAAACCGTGCAGGAACATTGCTGAAGAAACTTCTTCAAGTCAATGCCAGGGATCATGTTACTGAAACAAAAATCTGTGGCATTTTTATGCTATGTTTTACCACCTCCAACTGTGTAATAGACATAAGGCCAGGAAGAGATAAAGGGAAACAGGTGGGGTGGAATAAAAAGCAAGACTGTTCCATTTGGCCTGGCGATGATCAGCTGTTTCATAATAAACCATTGCACTTTGAGGGGGGCTTTATATTATTTTATTGTTATACAAGGGGATGAATTAATACATTTGCTTTCCACTCGCTTCCTCTTCTACCACATCTTCTTGCAGCTATAGTTAAAAATGCAGGTGGTACTATGTATATGAGGCAAAAATATGAGTGCCATTTTGTCAAAACTCAGAACAAGGCCACTGACAGCCATCAGTAGATGCTTTTTTGACTCTTTCTATGACATGTCTTAACCTAGCAGTTTGATTTTTTTTATTATTGTTCAAAAAGGAAATAAAGATGAATAAGTTAACCAAAGGCTCCAAAGTACAGTCTAAAATACAGTATGAAAGTTTTGTAAAAGGGAGAGATAATTAGGCAGGCTATAATTCTGGCAGCTTTGAGATAAGGATCACTTTTGAAATCTCTGCTGTGAAGACCAAAAGAAAAGAAACACATTCTCAGATGTTGTCCAGGCCACAATTAAATACTTATCGACAGTATCCGCACAGAAAGAAGGTGGAGGAAAGAAGGGTCTGTACCCATCAATGATTATCTAATGCTACAGTATTGCAATCTTAAATGACTATCTTACATTTTTAAATAGGTCACATCACTGTTACAAAGAATGCTCAGGCTCCTTTTAGAATACAACAGCTTTACTGAAATATGTTTTTACCATATGTTTTAATTAAAAATCTAAGTTTTTCTTAAAAATAGGTTTTGAGGACTGTCATAGGGGTCAATTTATTAAATCAAAAGCAGCAAACCCAATAAACATAATAACCATGAGAAGAGAAATTACTTATATCCAGCTTGCTTGACATTCCCTGTGCTTTTTAATATTTCTTTGGCTGACATGTTTGTAAGAAAAAAAATGTCGTGTTAGGGATTCAACACCGCACTTCTGAAATGTGGACTGAGAGTGTCACCAAGATTGAAAAACAAAGCAAAATAAAAATCTTCTCAAGGGCTGAAGAAAATGACTTATGGAAAGGGAACATAAAGAGGTCAGTCATTCTCCTTTGCTTATCTACCAGAAGACTGCGAGATGATTTGACTATTCTGAGTAAGTGCTTTCCTGGGGAGAAAATACTGGTTTTTAAAGAACTCTTTAATCGAGCAGAGAAAGGCATAACAGGGAATACAGGCCAGATAGAATCAAGTTAAAAATAAGGGATGTTTTTAGCAGAGATGGAATTAATTACTGAACAGGGGAAACAGCAGATTTCCTACCACCTATCTTACTATCAACTGACATTTGCTTATCAAGAGTGGATAATCAGGAGAAAATATCAGATAGGGATACTCAGAGATTTTAGGGCTGATTATAAACAGGAATTCAGACTGAGAAAGCACTCAATGATTTAACAGCCTCTTAGGAAAGTTGGTGTTGTGACTCAGTGAATACAGATTTACATCTGAACTATTTGAGCAAAAAGGCAAGGTAAACCAGAAGCATCTGTGTATGCGTGCATGTATGCAAACATAAAGAATGTTCAGGGCTTCCTTCTGCAGTATAAGGAAGCAAATAACATCACACACCTATTTTTTTCATTTCCTCTACAGACCACATTTTATCTGGGATTTGAGGCTGCACACAGGAGTCCTCTACCAGTATGTATTTTTCCTTATGTGTCAAGTAATATTCAGGCTATAGGCACACTTTACGCTTGGCCAGTAATTCAGATGTAGGATCTCAGGCCCAAGCTAATCCATACCCCACAACTCCACCTTGTATTGAAGGATGTTGCTCTTTGGAGTCTCCCTGGTGCCACCTGGACTGCAGAGTCCCTGTCCCTGTGCCATGATCCTCACCATGTCCCAACTCCAGACTGGCTCCCACTGAACAGATACCCAGGCTCTGCACCAGGGTCTCTCCAACAAGGATGTGTCACAGCAAGATTTATCCCAGCCCTTCACATTTATCTGATCTGATTTTTTAATTGCTGAAAGGCACTGAGCCTGATAAGTAAGCCTGGTTTTAAAGGGTTCACTGGGGCTGCTCCCCAGAAGACAATGTAATCACAGGCAGTGACACTAAAGAAGAGATCCTTCAAATTTTAAGTTTTGCCTCTGAACAATTTCTTCTCTGAACAATTGATCCTGTGTCCCACATTTGGGTCTTGGGAGGATGAGAGGTATAAACTCCATTTAATACAATCAATAGCAATATTCTCCAACACCACAGAAACACTATAGTATTTTGGACCATTACAGGGTGACGCAATCGCCAAAATCTAAGCTTTGCCACCTGTGATAGGAACTTCCTCAGCTGGAGGAAGGTGAATTACTTTCGTGTGAGCACGAAGAGGACAAAAGGAGAAATAATGCTTTGAAACCTTCAACATGCAATTCTTTACAACCAGATGGAAAGGCTCTGAAAAATATCCCCTCCATTAGTTAACAGCGGTCTCAAAGGATGAGGTTTTATTTGAATGGCAAAATTATTAATTTTTATAGCATATACATTCCACTAACAAATGAAAAACTCGCCAAGAAAGGAATGCGATATTCTACCTGAGTCGTGGCAATGTTTGTTCCATCGGTGACCTCCACAGTCATATTATATATTGACCTCTGCTCTGCATCCAAGGGCTTTGCAATGACAATAGTGCCCACTCCCTTCTCCGCGTCGAAAGAACTATCGTAATTCCCTCCTAATTGTTGCACAAAAATACAATTAAATTAGCCATCTCTGGAAAATTTCCATTGAAAATATACCTAGAAGTGGGCATATCTGTTTACTGGCATCAATCTTAACGGTTTGCCTTAGCATACACAGTACATCTACTGATACTTCTTTGTTCATAACTCATTTATATTTCAAAGCACAGTTTGTATATTGGAAAGCAGATATCATTAAAATGCACTGCAAGGAAAAAAATCTAGCAGTATATTTAAATGAACCATAACTGAGTCTATAAAAAGAATCAAATGGCTATAAGCCCGTAAGATGTGTGCCCTTGTAGTTTGGATAATGAACAAGCACAATTATCTTTTTGTATAAAAATCACTTTAAGAGGGTTTTATTCTGCAAATCTTATTTTCAGGGAATTCTCACTGATGCTCATGGGTGCAAAGACCGTCACTGAGTCTTTAAAAATTACAATTATAATCAATTTAAAAAATGCAAATAGAGATTTGTTATGTTAATTTCAAGGACAACGATAATTACTGGCAGCAAAGGTCAAATTCTACTAGTCTTTTAGGAATTATTCAAATAGATCTGACAGGATACACATCCTAAATTCCTTTCCATTAAAAGAACTGTCGCAAAGCACTGTTCTGAAACTAATATTCCCTATCCTGTCACACACTGAATGATGCAGTAGTGGGGAAAACCCTCCTGAGTCTCAGGTGAAAGAAAAAAAAGGAAAAAGAAAAAGAAATCTATTAAAAAGTAAGAGAAAGCCATAAAAAATTTGAGATTAAAGGGTTACAGGATTTCTCAGCCACAGCTATAGTTTATAAATTAGAACCACTCATTATGTTCAAAAGTAAAGCACACACTCCCTGCTGCTAAGCCCCTTCTTACTCATTCATCTATAAAGTGGAATTTGTTATGAGTTGAGTGAAATTTTTGGAGGCTGAGGACAGGGAGAGGTGGAACACAACACTGCTGACAAACGAACTCTTAAGGTATATTCATCACACAGCAATGCAATGCCACTAGCTACAGTCTCTGACAACCCAGTTCTACAAAGCGGAAAAGGCTTTCAAACCCCACCGTTTAAGAAACTTGTGTAAGAGCTTCTCAGACCTCTTGAGGTTAGATCCACAGGTGCAAAAAACATCCATTCCCTTGACTTAGGTCTCATGCAATATATATAGAGAGATATATATTGGAATGGCTGGTACGTTATCACAAAATGGCTCTCATTTTAGAGCTGGGGACAGAGAAGTGAAGAGGACAGTCTTCCTTGCTCTACCATCAAGTCTTGCATCTGCACGGTTTGCTGACCAACAAACGACATTATTCTCAGAAACAGTCATGCATTTAGTGACAGGAAAAAGGTTTCGGCATTCCAAGAACTTGAAGATTAGGAGGAATCACGGCAAAATCGCAGCCCCTGAATTCCTTAACGTGAAGAAACCCTCACTTCTTTCTACCTCTTGCACAGGCTATTGCAAAGAAAAGTGTAAGATAAAAGAAACACTGCTCTCTCTATATCTGCCTTGGAGGCCATTCAGCGATGGGGAGAAGAAAGGGGCAGGAGGAAAAACAGTGCAGGTGACCTACACAAAGGAAAGGTAGAATTGGTGAATATACATATATACAGCTCTAAGCCTAACAGATGCAGTTCTGATGTTCCAGAAAACACTGACACTGGATCGGCTGTGATTTATGGTGGACAGAAACATTTCTTATTCCCTATCCTCCTTCTGCGAGCCCAAATTGCATATTTTTCTCAATTGATATATATATATATATGTACTTAACACTATTTGACACCAGGAAAAAAAGCATAATTGTCCTTGACATTTAAGCAATAGCAAGGTATTTGGACATTGATCATATCTTCAGTGGTTTTTGTTGGGTTTTTTTAAAAGTTAGTTTGGAAGAAAAAGATGCCATCTCCCAATCAACGTTTTAAATTGATTTACTTGAGAAAAATCATACCATGAAAATCAACTCTGAAAAAAAAGCCTCCTTTGAAGAAAAGAGTTTGAGATTCTTGCAAGGAAATCTCTGCTGAAATGAAGCTAGCCTTGGGACAGTAGGCGCTTTACAAAGAGAATGTCTCATACTGATAACCATGAAAACAAAATGAAAGTCTATACTTTAAGATGCTTAATAACCATCTTAATGAGAAATCAAAAATTATATGCTATCAACTGGCATACACTTCCAAAGAAACCATGCCTTTAAAACTTCCATGAAGTAACATCGAAGGATTAGCAATAAATGTTTTAAATGCCCTTCCTCTCTTAGCTTAGAGATGGGTTTGCATGGCACTGTGTAGTGTATTGCAAATACACCGACTTCTTCAAGCAGTTTTCACTAAGTGACTTATATTCTTCCCCTAAATTAAGAACTGAAGACATCATATGAGTTTTTTATATGCTATTCATGTCTTCCAAAATGGTCTAGTGACAAATAAATAAATCTTGGTTGCCAGCCACCCCAACACAGCCTACACTTGTAACTAACCAGGCAATGCACTTTATTTTACATTGACTAATTTTCTATTAAACAAGGCACAAACCGCATCAAACACTGAGACAGAGATGGATCAGAGAACATCCTGCTGTGAGATTTGTGATTATAATCTGTTTTGGAGTGAAATCCTGATTTATTCCTGATTCAGTCTGGTACATTTTAAGAGATATATGGTCAGATAAAGAACCACCCAGACAGCTGAACTGGGAATATTGCCTGAGATATTGGGTCCTGCCTCTCACTTGGAGTACTAGAGGCAGTCTATACTGCTCCTCAGCCTTCATACACCCTCAGAACAGGTCCTCATATGATGAGTGCTTCTGAAGTTGCACTTAAGCACTTAAGACTAATTAATAAATTAGGTATAAATGCTAAACTGTAAGAGTCTTATAGATATGTTAAGTCTATGCAAGGCCTACTATGAAGCACCAGGAGATGCACCCAACACAATTATCTTTGAAGGATGGGTGCTGGAGGAGCATGGAGAGAGAGAACATTCTTGTGTAAAAACAAACAGGAGTCTTCTCTTAAGAACTCCTGCAGCTGAACTATTCTGGGAACTCTACGTGAAACTACTTCCTTCTGAAGGTGTTCATGTTGAGGTGGGAGTGCTGAGCCCTTAGGAGGTGACAGCTGAGAAGGCGTAAGCTTCACACATTTATGGGGTACTTGAGGCTGGTTTTCGAAAGCATGCTGCTGGGTAACTACCAACCCTTTTGAAGCGAGCTCATCTGCAGCGCTGTAAGCTCCCACAGTATCAGTTTTACCAATGTTACTATTGGCCATTTAACACTTTCTTTGATCACAATCTTAGGATGAAAGGGGTCTAAGGATGATGAAATCCTGTTCAGCTGCTCAGATTTACTAGTGGGAATTTTTATTACTTACTCCATTTCCCAACATATGGCACACGCTTTCCTTTTCACTGTAACTGCTTTCAGTTACAAGACATGTAGAAGCTGTCTTTGTTAATGTGCTTAAAATTGCATTAAGAAAGAAATATTTCAAATGAAGATACTACACCGTGAGTTCCTCAAGCACTTTGGGAAAATCAACAATAAAGAAGGCAAGATGATTGAATTGGCAAGTTGACTAGACAGGTTGTCCTGAGAAAGCATTTTAACACTGAAGGACCTCAGACAGATGTGGATTAGCCGTTGTTTGTAATGCTATTGCAGGCTAAGATGTAATGCTGATACATCTTCAATACAGATTAAAGACTTCCCTTAAAATACTCTGATTAAACTGAAGCACTTAGAGAGAAGTCCACATCTACTTGTAATGCCATCTTTGGATGAGAAGACTTATCATGTTGGGATGATATAAATTCATCCAGAAAGTACTTTTTCTCTCTGATTGACTGTTAAGATTCCCAAAGACACCTAGCACACACTGATAGTTATGTCTACACTTTGGACACCTAAAATTAAATGCGATGATTTCTACCTTTACTTTCTTTAGATTGAACTTAATGCTCTTGCATAAATCCTGGAAGCATTATATTTCTACAGCTATATTTTTTTTTTTTAATGTTATCTGAAAGCATGTTATAGTTTATATAGGGTTTTCCAGCATAACTCTAGCCAATTCCAGCTGTTATCAAACTCAGGAAAACTGCAGAAGCAGCCCCTGGTACAAAAGATCTTATTAGTTGGCCCTCACTACAGCACCATGAGATCTTTCTAGCACAGCCCTTATTTTCAATTTAATGGATGGTATCATATGGTCAAGAAGGAGAGCTCAAGAAATTGAACAGAGACACCTCTGAGCCAACAGAATACAGGTCATGTTCTTGGTATAGAGTAGCCTTGGTTACGTCTTCTGGATGAATCCGGAGTATTACCTTCATTGCTTCTTGTTACCAAGAGTGCTTCTTGGCTTCGTAGTCACTATGAGCATATTTTTCCTCTGACAAAAGTCCCATATGCTTTGGAAAGAATTGATTTTCCTTTTAACAAAACCGATAGCTTAAAAAAAAACAAACACTGAACCTTACATGACTGACAAAAGACAATCTTCTTCTGTGAAGCTTACCACGCATTTGGTGCAATGGACAGACCAAGGAAAACTTCCTGAACTGTTAAAAGGGGTTTCTAAAGGTCAGCTGTAGAATTTGCCTAACGCAAGATACAATGCATATCTTGCATTCCCACAGAATGTGGGCTCTGCATTTCTGTCCCTTTTGAATTTCAGTCTTGGTTTTTTTTTAATTTTATTGTATTTTCAAGCATATTCTGCTTATATTTTGACTACTGCATTTGCTGCAAGAAATGAAATTTTTTTTGTAGTGCTTTTCCTAGATGGGGTTGCTTTTTTTTGGGAAAAAGCTGAGCCTCCCTATGTTCCTATCAGCTGCTGATATGCAGTTTAAGATGGGATTATGCTGCTGTGAGAAATTATTTTCTCCTCTGAGAAGAAAACATATTAGTAAATCTGGAGGACTTGTAGGCAAATGAGTCCCGTGCTTCCCTCTTTTCCAGTGGAATGATCCAGAAGAGCGGGATTGAAATCACATCTCAGAAGTATCTAATGACCATGGAGAATCAGACTTGTTCAGTCTTAGATGCAAAGACAGATCACACTGATCTCTGGAGGACATCCCCAAACCAAATACAGCGAGACAGATCACACTGATCTCTGGAGGACATCCCCAAACCAAATACAGCGAAAACCTGATAAGAGTCTTCCTTCACTGGCAGATGGCAAAGTGGATACATGCCCCGTGTTCAAACTTAATACAGCCAGGATACACTGAGATCCTCACACAAGTCTCATTTGGCCTACCATGCCATGATGGACGAGTGGAGAAGAAGAGAAATACAGGAGATGATCTAGAAAAAGTTTAGATTTAGAAAACAGTCCTCTAAACCACGTTTTCAGAGAAGGTTCTTATTTGTCTTGTCCCAAAGTAAACTAACAACACCAAGAACAGTGATGACAAATTGGGCAATTGCTACTATTCTCACATTGCTCAGAGCAGAGAATCAGAGGAAAATGCAGAAAAAGAATTCACCCCGAAACTCAAAGCTGAGTCTAAAGTGCCTCTAGGATTTTCAGAAAAAGAAGCAGAGCCAAAATTTCCAATTTTTCTGTTTTTAAAAAGGATGAAATAAACTTCGTGACTGCCTCAAGAAACAGAAATTAAACTAAACACTTCAGTTAATCATAACATAATAAATATTAGTAATATGACATGCAAATATTTATTCTTTTGTGTACTATGTCATGCTAAGAAGAAGAAAATAATGCAGACTGAATTTTCAGATAAAACAACTGTAAGGAGAGTCAAAGCCTTTGGTTTGCTGCTAAGAAGCTGAAGATAAGGGCATAAAAAGCAGAAAAGAAATCAGAAAGGTATTTTTGATAGTTCTGAGGGAAGATAACTCAAAGGAGGCTAGTGAGCTACATGTTTTTGACAGTAATGAAAATTAGCAGCACTGTGAATTAAATGGACAATTAATTAAAATTAACAGCTATTAAAATTATTGCTGTTTAAGCACCCTTCATAAAAAGTTCTGATGTGCTTTTAAAGTTCGGCTGTTCCTATAAAGCCACAGGCTCGGGGAAGAAGGAAAGATAGGGAGATCTGTTTGGAGAATCAGAGAGATGTTGTGCAACATGCTACTTAAGCAAAAACTAGCACCATGCAGCTCAGCTCCAGTGTCAAAGTAGTCATCACACCATTCCCACCACTAACAAAGGAAGAGACAGAGAGGGCTCAATTTACCTGGGAGCAATAAAGATTTCTGACTTATTTTGGAGTTCCCATTGAAAATTAGTTTTTCATAAATGACTGAATAAATTTAACACAACTGAAACAACCTACGTTTATGTCTTTCAAATTGTGGGATCTGCATGAACTGAGAATGGCGTTGAATGCAGTCTGAAAACAGAAACGAGGTATGACATCTCAACCATTCTAAATTAAACAAACAAACAAACAAACAAGTAGGCATCTTGTTCCTCTCTAGTCCATGAAGGGAAGATGATGTCCCTGCCTGCAAGGCACCTTCCTCTCTTGGAGATGATTAACTCAAGAACTTAAACAGCTATACAAAGTGTATATAATTTAGATGCAAATTAGATGCCGAAGTTAAGCAGACAGAAGTCTACACAGCCAAACTTCATCCGCTCTCCCTCCTTTTTTTCAGCTGGGAGAAATGTTATGCATTAAAAAAGAGGTCCTCTGGAATTCCAGTGCCCATTTAGTTTGAAAAGGTCATAAACATAAAGGTCAAGCTGCAAACTCTATATTAAACCATGCCTCTACATAAGCCTTCAGGGCTTTTGTTGACATTACTGTGAACTGTTCACAGAGGTCCAAAATCACAAAATACCAGATGGAGTACGATCAGGTCTAGGTTTTACAGCAGCACAGAAACCATCTCTTGCATCAGCAGTCCCATACAGCTTTCCACACATGACAACTAACTTCTGCTAATGACCCATGTCTTTCACTGGGCTTTTCAGCAGTAGACCTCAATGTTCCCTCACAGGAAAGTACCAACATCTTTTTTTTTGTCCACATGATGACACTGACGAACAAGGAGAAAAAGTGGTTTTTGATACTGATACTGACTAAAAGCAGCAAAGATAATCTAAATATATGGTGTTCCCCGTCTAAACCTCTTGGGGTGGGTTTTCTCTTTGAACCTTGTATGCAGAGCTTCTGGAACAATGGGATTGTTGCTGATTCCTGTTGCAGAAATGAGTGCTGTTGCTAGTGCTATTATTTATAACAGCAGTAATATTTAATGACAACATGGTCAGGGTCACTGATTTCTCATTAAGTCTAGGGAAGCTCTGTCTCTGTGACCCTCTGCTGTGATGTAGCATCTTGCAGCATCAGGAGCTACAGCCTATAGGGAAACCATTAGAGTTGTTTAACTAGCAAAAATCTTCTAAACCATTTGAACTATTTTAGCTGTAAAGGTCACATTAAACAAAAAATTAAATGCTTAAATTTCATAATGGTCTCTCTATCATCTCTGTTTGGTAGGCCAAAATGAAATATTATTATAAGGTGTTGCTTGATTGCAACTGACTCTAATAATGTAAAAGAATGCAGTGGAAGAGTGGGGGCTTCTCTCAGTGCTTAACACAGGTGGCATTTTAATGAGAGTCAGTGAATTCGCAAAGGAAAGGACCAGAAGGCTGTGAAAGGCAGAGAAGTCCAGCAAAAGGTTCAAATGGAAAAAAAGTGTCAATAACATCAATAACGATGGATTTCTCCTGGGAGAAAAGTTAGGGTCAGTGAGGAAGAGACAGGGAAAGTAAACATTAGCTAATAAATTGCATGTAGCATACTGAAACAACCAAGGGAATGGAAGGAACACTGTAGGAAACATATGCTGTCCTTCCCCAGGGGCTAGCAGGAACCCTAGAACATGATAATAGCTTTGGGTTTAATTTTAATATGGTTGGCACAGCAGAAACCGTGCTACAAATTCAAAGAGGAAATGTTGCTGCTTCTCTCTTTCATCTGCACAAACTGGCAATAAAAGGTGGATGAAAATGACTCTGACAGACCCTTTCTCTTGTGGTCCTTGTCCTTCCTGTTGGCTAAACCCATCCGCAAACTGCTATGCTGAAATGAGCGCCAGGCTCAATCCCTGTAAATGAAGACTGCTGATGCTCCCTTTCCACTAAGTCTGTGGCAAGGGCTTTTTATTTTCTCTAATCTTTTATACAGTATTTGCTTTACAACCCTTCATTTGAATAGCACCACTTTGTGCAGGCACGGTGTTTTACATCCAATGGTATACAAACATTACGTACAAGTATCTGCAAGTATTAAGTAGCACGATAACTTTGCAGGGTTGTTGTCTGCTGGGGAAAGTCTCATTTTGCAGATGCTAAATGAGTTACTTTAAATTACATAACTGAATCAGCAGCAGAAGAGGGGAGGAAATGCTTAGGAACATTGACTCCTGTTTCTCCACTGCAACCAAGGGATGCCCTCTACTCCCTGTCTTTTTGGCAGCTACACCCTTAGTAGCATTTCCCTGTGATTTTAAGACCATTACTTCAATGGCTTCTCCTCCTCTTTGCTAAGGATATTTCTCCCTCCCTATTTTTATAACCAATTTTACGTAAGGCAATTTTGTGGTTGAAATCTCACATCAAAACACATTTCTCTTTTTCAGCTTGCATTCAAGACAAACTTTTGGTGGCTCCATTTGTAACCCATATGTTGATGCATCCCATTCTGTTTCACAGTTAAATGGATGGCACTGGACTGTGAAAAGTTTGAATTAATTATTTGTGATAAACTGCGGAAAATCCGTGAATAAAATGATAATAATTGGACACAAATACGGTAAAAGCTGTCATAGAAAGAAACGCAGCACATCCATGTGTCGCATCGCATCCTGTCACAGGCACTTATGAAAGATGTAATATAAATTGTCTCAAAAAACTTGCAAAAATAAAAGGCAGCCTGGATAGTTGTATTTTAGCAAATGTGTTTGCACTAAGGGTACCTTCTGTTGAACAGTTCTGCCCACAAGCTGTCTGTAGAATATAGAACATCTCTCGAGCATGCTTGCCACCTTGAAGCAGGGCAGTCGGAAGCAGAAAAAAAAGAACAGAATGCAGAAAAAAAGGTGAAGAAAGAGAGAAATGAGGGACAGCAAGTCTAAGTACCATAAATACATTTAGAAATGAGATTAGCAAAGTATGACAATAGAATTTAAATGACAGACAACATTAAGATTGCAGTAAATAACATAGTATGAAAAAAAAACAGTTCAGCCATACAGCGCTTTTTTCAGCTTAGCTAAGGAGTCATAACAAAAGCAGGAATATTATTATTATTGTTATCACTATATTAAAACAGCATTTTCGTTTCAGCATTACAAAAGTGGGTTTAATTTGAGGGGCACAGTTCACGGTTAGTCATTTTGCTTGCAAAACCACACATCCATATGCTTTAATTCTGAAGCATCCTCCTCATATCACTGGCTCCCAACTTACCAACAATATCAAACCAGAGAGGAATGTTAGATGGCTGCACAGAGACCACCCCAACAATTTCTGTCACTTTATCGCTTTCCATGACGGTGAAGTTATAAAAGGGTTCATCGAAAGTCAGGGGCACGGGCGAGGGCACAGGCTTTTTTATCCACTCAATATGGAGGCGTGCAGTTGAAGATTTTTGGGGCCGGCCATTGTCCACTGCTTTTATCTGGCAGGTACAAAGAAAAGAGGACTCAGACTGAGCATTCCAGCTTGGCACTTCAGACCTAATTCTATCACATAATGATGACTGCTTGGAAAAATCTCACTTGTAATGTTCTATGTAAAGTCCCACCAAAAAAAAAAAAAGGAGGAAGATAAGCACTTACTTCTCAGTTCTCATTTTTTTTTCCATTACACTTTGACTTTTCACCAAAAAGATTGACTTTTAACTGATATGTTTTGTTTCAGAAATTAAAGTGTGAAGGTCTCCTGGAGATGCAATTCAAGTGCCTCCCACACAGATCCACCTCTCCAGAACCAGCTTCTCTCTCTGATTTCATCTTCCACCCAGTTCCATCTTGCAGCAAAGCTGGGAGCTTTTTAATGACCCTGTGGGATGTCGTGCACTTGCGAAACATGCTCCCTTAGACCATGTTTGATTGTTTTTAAACAGCATCTGTATTGCAGATAAGACTGGTATCCCTTATATTGCCTTCTTCAGGACCTTTAATTGAGCTAAATAAGTTTCATTTCATTTCTCCCATTCTCCAAAACAAATATAATTTAAAATTTTGCCATATTTATTTTCCTTGCTATTGCCTCTCTGTTGTGTTCATTAGGAGTTGCCCAGCTTGGTGCTAATTCTTTTTATTATAATGTCCTCTAGAGGGATGGATACACTTCGTATTTGCCTGGCAAGCTTTATGGTTTTAGCACAGCAAAGACAAGATGAGCAGCAGCAAACATTTGGCTCAAGGAAAGGGAGAATGTAGGTTACAAAATGGGTGCTTTGGTGAACAACATCAATGTCAACCAAAGGGTTTTTTCTTTTAAAACTAAGGGAAATGTTTCTAGCTATATAGGACCACTGGTATAAATATGTTCTTACTATGCCTGTTAAAAATGAGAAATATTTTCCCAAAATATCATACCCTATTTCTGGAAATGTGTTAAGTGGGTTTGGTGCTAACACTCACCACCCTGCTCTGTTCAAGGCGGGCAGGCCCTTAGTGAAAAGATGCTGAGGGTGTGATGAGCAGCTTCAAGGTAGAAAACCTTCAGCTGTTGCATTATAATAAGGGCCAGATCCCAGACGTGACTTCCAGCTCTGCACAGGCAAAGGCACTCACTCACCCAAAGGGTGCTCTACTCTGATTACTAGGTATTACTTAATATTTTGGTCTTTATTAATTTTTTTGTCACAGTTCCTAACCCTATGAAGGTATCTCAACAGAGACCAGTTACCGTAAGTGACATCACTTCTTTTGCTACGGGCCAGATCATGGATCTCTGACATCTTTTGGTCAACTTCTTAACTACAACTTGTTGGCTTATTGCTGTAGATGAAGAGTGCGCATTCAAGTCTTATATTGCTTTATATAAACACCCCATGTCATATTCTTTCTTTCTTTGACTTTGTCTATATGGTTTGAGTTCTGGCAGAATTATTTTGACTGAGACTTCTTTCAACTGAAATTGCTGTCATATTTTAATGTGGTGAGAAGGCTACCACAACACCGAGTACACAGTACTCCTCCTCCCTGAAGCTACCTAGCTTGGACAGAAAGACCTTTGCCCGAGGGCAAGCAATTGTGTCCACAGAAAAGGTGAATTTGTAGCTGTATCTGCCCAGATCAACATCATACGACTTTGCAAGCAGACAAGCCCTTGGTCTTCATTTCTATGTATTCAAGTGAACGACTTAGGACAACAATTTGCAAGCTGACTAAACAGCCTGAGAATAGTTCCTTACGCGCAGTAGCATGACTGCTCTCTCTGACTCAATTTTTTGGCAGTAGATGTATGTGAATACTAGATTTCTTAATACAGTCAGATCTTACATATAGGTCATACATCAAACACAGTCATATATCTTTATACAAGAGGACCTATTCCTAAAAAATAATTAGTCAAATAACAGGTTTGTTTGTTGATGAAAGAGTACTTACTGTTAAGATGTCATAACTCCCTGCCGTGAACTGCTTTCTGGAAGAAACCATCCCTGTTTTGGGATCAATAAAAAATTTCCCATCATCATTTCCATCCACGATGCTGTACGAGATTTCTGCATTAGGACCTTCGTCTTTGTCAAACGCAAAAGCTCTGTAGATTGGCTCCCCTCTTTTCTTACGGTCCCGCTCTGGCAGCTTGATTTGATAGACTTTCTCTGGAAACTGAGGTTTGTTATCATTCTCATCCAGAACCTGGACCACCACCCAAACAGAGGACTGCTTGGGAGATGTGCCCCCATCTGAGACGGTTACCTGAAAAACAACAGCAGTAGAGGCTATTCTGAAAAGGTACAGTGAGACTTTACATAAATTGGAAAAAAATGTAAAACATAAGGAAACATCTCTCCCTTCCCAAACCGAAGTTGCAGTTCACAAAATCTTCTGTGTACACAAGACATGCTCACTATAAACATGCTCAGTGCCTAACTAAAATATGCCCGCAATGGCAAATACAGGAATCTGGTAGATCTTTTACTTTTGAGATGAAGCTGGAACAGGGAACCTGTGGACTAATGATCTATTTCTCAACACACAAAAACCTTTTATCTCAAATTCTGCAAGTTTATTTCAGAAGGGAGAACTGGAATTAACCCATTAAGCAGGAACCCTGCTTTTTTTGCAAACACATTTTAACGTTTCTTCAGTCATGCAATGAATTTGAAAGATGCATTTCTTCTTAAATCCTAAAAGAACCTCTGCCACTTTTTTCCCATTAATTATTTAGAGTTTCTTAAACAACAAAAGGATTTCTGTCAGTTCTTTTCATTCATTACCTGAGATGTGACAGCTCATTAATTCCAAAACTGTTTTATGTGATTGTAAGGGACATAGAGAGGCAGGTAGCAAAAAAATTTCTGCTGCATTGTGTAAAGTGCACACTGTGCTGCCAGAAACACATAAGAAATAAAATCTTTGAGACGAAAGTTAATTAGTAATTTAGCTGCAACTTAAACAGAATTACTAATAATTTTCAGTCTGAAACACTATGAAAATGAAATGATCCAAGATCAACAAGCACTGAAGGAATTTAATAATATGCCTTCAAAATGCAATCAATACGTTTCAAACTTCTCCCTCAATATTTCGATTGCATTTTTTAAAGAGAAAGAAATAAGGCAGAAAGTTATTTCTGCTTGCATGAAAGAAGTTCAAATTTCACTTTCAGCTACATATGCTAACATGCCAGTTCCCAAAGTAGCAATTTTTGGTGGTAGTGAGCCAAGATATGACATACCCTTCACTGCTCATACCAATCATTGCACATCGATTGCTTTGCTGGTTAACTCCGCAATGCTTTGTTTTTCCTTAAATGTTTCTTTGTTACCTTGCAAATCATACAGTCCTGATGTCCAATCCTTAGGCAAAGCAAAATTTTCTGGGAATAATGTCTCTTGCCATTGTCCCCTCCTTGTAACAAGAAGTCTAAGCTTAGGGTAGCCCTGATTTAGTACTGAGATCAGCTGAAAACCCCACAAAATTTGCCATGAAAAAGGTAAAAGACCCTTTCCATTTCCTGTATTTAACTATACTTTTAAAAACTGATGCAGTGGAAGGGAGCAGACTGACAGCCTTAGGGCCTGAAACCTCTTATTTACAGAAAAATAAATGGTATGGCAACACATAGTGGCAATGTAAAATCCCCCAAATCAGCCCATAACTCATGTGGAGAGAGGAGACTCCTCCCAACAACACATACCAGCCTCAGGCCTCTCTCCTAAGACTGTCACCAGGGCTGGCAATTAGCACTTGTCGGGATCACTGCCTCGTGACAAGGATGACCGTCTGCTGAGAGCCGGACAGGGACCATCCCCATCCTGCAAAGCCACCAACGCGCCATCTGTCAGTCACTGGCGAGGGGGTGCGGGGAGAAGACCCGCAGCTCATTACCAGTGTACTCAGCCATCCAGTTCCCACTCGCTACACTTTCCAAAATAGCATTTACAACACCGAAAGGCTGCACACATGGCTGTGAATCTGCCTTTCCACCCGGTGAGAGCAACACCGCCGGGGACCTCTGCCTCCCCACCGCCCTGGGAGAACTGCAGCACTTTGGCAGCAAACAAAAAGCCAATTCTGCCAGTTCTCCTATTACATGCTTTTAGCAATAAACAACTTTTGCCCCACTTAAAGGCTTATGCCCTCTATTTCTGTTCTACTCCAGTGCAACTGGCCAAGCTCTCGGCAAGAGCATAGGTTAACAAAGAAAGACCCTTTTCAGGATTTCTGCTGACTCCACAGATAAAATAATCAATGATGCCAGGCAGTACAGGCTGTAGTGCACAGAAACAACTGCAGAGACATTTATTTAAATGCCAGTCAAAAATACCAACAAAATGCTTTTTTGGTGGGTAATCTTCTTAATGCATAGAAAATACCAGCAGGATTCAGGAAACTCTTTGTTTCCTGATCAGAACATCACTCAACTTTAAAAAAAAAAAAAAAAAAAAAAAGACATTTTCTTCAACCTGCTAGTAGCCATCTACAAAAAAATGTAGCGGGTGGGGCAGGGAGAGATAAAAAGTTTACAACTAATAACAATAATAAAATCTTTGAAAACAACAGTGGTATAAACAGTTAATCAACTGTGATGAAAAACCTACTTAAGTCAAGAGGCTGTTCAAGAAGTGAAGCCATCCTCTTGTCTTACCAATAAAAAGTCTCACAGTTTGTTAGGTTACTGCTTAAATCCTGACTAACAGGGTGTTGTGGCACTAAATACGTGCATGCATTTGTTTGTTTTTGTTAGCCAGAACTTGTGGGAAATCCGTTCAATAACAGAAAAATTGCACTGAAAATATTTGCTGACAGCTAATTGAAAATAGTAATGGCTATAACAAGAAACATCAGCTAATTAACAGAAATTAACACAGAAGGCCTGAAGTTAGTCAATTCTACTCTGTCTAAAACTTTATATCCCTGGAGAGGAAAATGTTATGTACCAGCTAAGCCTTTTTCTCTGGGTGACACTCAAAACTTTTCAAAATGACAGGCTCCAGCTCCGCTCGAAAAGCTCTGAGTGCCAGACACGGGAGCTGAAGTGTGAGTTAAAGCTCTCTCTTTGCAGGCATGTAAATTAATTAATTAAGCCTCCCTCACACCAGTGATGTGATTATTTCCCTAACTGTAAATCCACTCCCCAGCTGACCCCTTTCTTCTGCTCCATCAGTCTGACCCCAGCCTGGTTTTTCAGGTTCCAGCTATAAACAGGGTAAAAGAGCTGCAAAAATTTCGTCTGCCCCTACAGAAAAAAACTCCATGACAACACACTAAAACAAAATAACAAATTGCTGCCAGTTCAAAATCGTTCCCAGACAAAAATGGGGAGGACCGGAGAGATCGTTAAGCACACCGCTCTGCAAATAGCCTTTCCATCAGGACACTGTATCATACCAGCACTTAGAGGCCCCTCTAAGAAAGGCAATTTTGATTAAAACATTACCACAGTTCTCAGCAAAATCCTTAAACAGCTGGAATTTACAGAGAAAAGTAACCGGGGTGGGGAGGGAGGTTGGGACATTTGTAGGACAAAGATACGAAAGCTAATTCACAGCTGGTATCTCTGGAAATGCGAAAGGCAGATGTGCAAGGCACAGGAGAGCTCGCCAGGAGAGAAGCTGTAATTCAGGATCAGTGAGGTTCTTTTGTTTAGAAACCTCCAGATGGCATAGTAGGGGAAAAAACAGAGAAGAAAGGTGATATAGATGAATGACAGACTGCCACGATGTGCCATCAAAAACCCAACAAGAGGTGAATCTCACAGTAATCAAGATGGAGAAATGGTGAGAACAAGAAATAAAGCTTTCCCAGAGGAGATGGGGAATGGCTGCTTGGTCAGCATGTACTTTCCTAAACACTGAACACCTTCTTCAGTCTATGTGCAGAGTTTGGTATCCAGACTCAATGAGTGCAGACATGCTGCTTCTTGCCTATGTGCAACCTGAGATGGGCCAGCCAGCTACTCTCCCCACTGCCCTTCTGGTGAGATACTGCTGCTCGTGCTGTGTCAACACAGCCAAAAGAGAGGATACAACCTCCCAAACCTGGGATATGGCCATGAAAGCAGCTGAGTTTCGATTCTCTAACCAACCATACAGAGGGCTGGTCCATTCACCAAGGGCAGAATATCCCAAAAGGAATGTGATGGCATGTTTAATGGGGTCTGATGGATTCAGACAGAAATAATAATATGAACTTTATATACCACTCCCATGGTGAAATCCTAAGAATCACTGCTGTTTCCCACAATCAACAGACAGTTCCACTACTTTTTTTTTTTTTCATAAAATCAGCACTTTCTGTCAGGAATCTGCATTTTCCCATTTGCTTTAATGTTTATGACTTTACTGAATGATGTCAGTAAATATACATATAGGTATTGGTTATCCAGAAATTTCTTTGCTAGAGTAACAACATTCACACATCCCTTAACAATGCTTCCTTCAGCTGGACAGAGCAGGACAAGACCTCTTGAAATTTTCTTTAGTTATATCAGACATGTATTTTTAGAGAAAAAATATCTTCTTCTGCAGAGTACGACAAATTGAGTATAATAACAGAACTTGCAAAATCCAAGTAATGTAATTTCCATTTCTTCTGCAGGATCTACTTCAGGAGGTTTGGTTTATCGATATTGACACTACCTTTCCTACAGGATTGAGAGATACTCCTTCATATTCATGTTCATGTTCACGTCCATAGATCAGCTAGAAAGAGACTTCCATAGCTGTGGACCTTCTCAGTGAAAACCATACTCAATGCTAACCATTAACATACAACAGCTGGAATGTTAGATCCGAAAATTTCTTCTTTTTATGATCATGGAGAAGGCGTGGGGGAGACAACTACTGTGAAAGTATTGGCTAAAACACAGCGTCAGTCTAGCAGACCTCAACACGTGACAAAAATAATTTTGCCTTGAGACAGTCACTCCTCCTATGACTTGGGACTGTGATACTTAACTGAAGAAGGTTTAGTTCTTGAATTTTTTCAGAACATGAATTCAACTGTGAGGATCACCCTCCTGAATTAAAAGTACAATATCGAGTCTCATTAGCAAAAGCTCATGACTTCCAAGATAATTATTAACTCAGCTGGGAAGAGTAGCTAGCAGGGATCTTACTTCAACAAGTATAACAAGACAATCAGCAGGTGTTTAATGTGAGTTATAAAGCCTTGAGAAGAACAAGAATCTTCTTCCATATCATTCCTTGGCAGGAGGAAGTACTCAGCCTACCCCATTTTTAGGTTAAGAGGAACTGCCACATAACTGTCATTAGCATTGCAAAATGCTGAAGATGTCATACTTGCTTGTTTATTTTCGTTCCTGTGATAACTGCTTAACGCGAAAAAGAGTGAGCTGAGATGCCTGCATCTCATCTAAGGAGAGTGCATTAACGAGGTTTTCAGGTAAAAGTCTCCCCCTTCCCCCAACGAGAAATGCCAATTTTGCTTCAGAAAATTTTAGAAAAGAGAATCTGGTTGAGTTACTGGAGACAGAAAAATGATCAAAGGGAGCCTGAGAGCTGAGCCATACCCCTGCTGTTAGTGACTAATGGGTTTGTTTCTTCTGCCAATGCGCAAACGAGCTGTAATACCTATTGTAAGAGTCTCTGGAATTCAGCCCAAGTAAGAGAAATAAAAGATTATAAAGGAGAGCTCATTGAGGGATGAATGGAACTTTAAAGTCAAATACATTGAATTACTATCTCTGCCTACTTCAGAGAGAGACTAAATTCACGGCTAAATTCCTACGAGGAAATTTTTTTCTGAAACGCATGGTATTACTGAACTACATGTCGGATTATTGATACAAAGTGAAGGCAGCATAGCTCAAAGATACAGAATAGGAGAGGAAAAAAAGGTATCTAAGTTGTGGGTTTTTTTTTTAGTTTGACACAAATACTGAGTTAGCTGTAGCAAACTAGATGCTTTTTTCTTTTTAATCCTTTATTTGGCAACTGTGGAAAAGAAGTGGGCAGCTGCTTATTTCACTTATCCTAACAGAACGTAGTGCTGTCCCACAAGACAAATTACTTAAAACATTTCTTGTAGGAAAGCGTGTCAATCATATCAATATGATCCATCTTTCCTTATTTCCTTTACAATGTGCTAATCTGGGAACGCTTGTTTTCAATCATGAAAAAATTAATACATTCACTCTGGCCAGCTATGAGAAATAAATAATTTAGAGTACATTTTAAATACAGATTATTACTGACATAAACGCTCTAGGTGGCTGATTAGGAAAGTCAATGGCTTCCAGCCACATTCAAGCTAGAAAACGATACATAATGGTCTGTTATACCATTTGAGAATTAACGATGACATCAGGTAATTTCAACGCTGTATTGCCAAAAGACAGGAAGGAAGGAAGGCAGGCTTTTTCATCTGGAGTTAAATGCTCCCTGCAGTATCTGCAAACCCAAATATTAGAAGAGTGTACTGAAGAAAGTCTTAGAGGCTTCAGATCTTAACTTTTGTTAGACTCACAGTGCTGAGACCAGTACATGGTAAGCAAATGACCTGGCAGAATGAAATATCAGAATGGGTAACCTAAAGGTCCAGAACTACTACTACTACTTCTACTATTACTACTACTACTACTACTACTACTACATTTATTCTGTGTCATATTTTATTCTATGAGCCTTTTGAAAACTGAAACAGTAAACAAGAGTCAGAAAATCTGAAAAGAAACTTAAGACTTGTATTTTAGCTTCAGTAGCAATACAAGGAAGGTTCTGCACAGCTCTTGACAGTGACTCTCTAAAAGAAAAACAGTAATTTTCCATGGGCATTGCTTTTAAAGTTCATTACAGTTTGGAGATACTGGCAACCTTTGTACATCAGCCTGCATTTATAGTGTTCTTCAATCAATACATGCTAAGATAAGTGCAGAACCAACCATTACTCCATTAAATTCACAGGAGAACAGAGCAGCCTGTTAAAAAGAAACTCCCTTAGGCAATGTCAGAAAGTATCTTCCCCTTCTTTTCACCAAATAAAAAGAAAACTATAGTCCTCAGGAATGCTAAGCTCATGCAATTCTGCTTTTGACAAACTGTAAATAAAACTTTGCCCAAAAGTGACTCTAATCCGATCACTTTCCAGCAGTAATGTGCTTTGTACTTCCATTGGTGGAGTTAAATACAGAAAATCTTCACCTCTACTGCCTAACAGTGGTGTGTAATCAATCACCTATGATTCATCAGAAATCATCCCGTAAGTAAAAGCATTGCTTAGCTAGGACTTTTCCTGACTTTCTAGGTGATAACACCACCATCAGAAGTGGTGCTTGAAACTGCACATAGCATATCTCACGTTGAGCAGTTTGCAAAATTTGTAACTAGAAGATTGGAAAATTTGAGATTATTATAGTAGGAACATCAACCTCAGCCTCCAAATAACAACTATAAAGGTCTTTTGAGTATATCAGGAACTTTCTTTCTTTGCTCATGAGGCTACAATAATGAATTTCGCTACCCCAGATTCTAATGAAGAAAAATTTGGAAAGCAGGAGAATATACTCCAAATACACCTCTGATAGTATCAGGACCCAAGGACATTTACCCACCTTCACACAGACACCTTACAAACAAGGTAAAGACTGATATGCGATTGCTTAAAAATAATTTTCATAGGCATATGGAACCTCTTTAGGAACAACCTATTACTAAACAGAAGTGTAACTACCCTCATAGCCTTTAAATGAGAAAAAAGATAAAAGTTGTGTATTGATCTTCATAGTAAACTTTGAAGAAGGTGTTTAGCTCCTGCTGATAGTGAAGATTAGAAACAGAGAGTTTCGTGAAAAGAAAATGAGGAGTAGTCAAATCTGAGAATATTTCACTTCAAGTAGCTTTAAATAACATTAAGCTTGCAAATGAAGATATTTATGCAGTTTAATGTTAGTAGTAATCTCTATGTCAATTGTAAATCCATTCATACCTGAATATCTACTTCAGCCTTTGTGGATTTTGCTTTTCTTGTGATAAGAAACACTTGTGATCAAATTTTGATAAGTTCCCCTTTACCAGATCTACCTCTATAGATAGTGACCTTCTCCAAAAATCTTATCTCAGCACTCAGGAAATACAGTAGCTCTCAGTTTTTGTGCTTCAAGAGAGATGTGCATCAACTTCTAAGCTCATTGCACTGACCTTTTCTCAAATACTCAATTACCCTTAATTTTCTATCCACAAAAGTCACTTGATTCTCATCTTCACTGTAAGCAGGAACCAAACACCCTCTTCAAAGTTTCCTCAAAATTATGAAGATGGTTACACATCCCCAATCTTTCCTTTTTCATACTAGACCACTCAATATGTGTAATCATTCTGGCTATTAATAAAGACACAATATTTTATTCATTCTTCCAAGACCTTTTCCTAATAGTAATAATTTATTTTATGTTTTAACTATCAATAGAAATGTTGTGCTCAAAAACATATGCTGATATATACCCAAAATTTAATCAAGCTATAATACTAGTCACTGTAGAGTTAATTAATCAAGCGGCAAAACAATATACATCCTTGCAAGGATTACGTCCTTGCTTGGGTGTGCAGCTCTATTTGTAGTATAGGGCCCCATATAGTCAAACTGATGGGAAATTAAGGTATAGCAACACTTTTATCAGAAACTCTCAAATTTGGTGCAGCTGATTTCCTGGGTGTGGCAATAACCCTCCATCTATTTAGCAGTGAGTCAGCAGCGCTGCTGCTGGTACATTGAACTTCCTCTGAGAAAAGACATAGTATGAAGGAGCTTGCTCTGCAGGCCCTTAGAAATATTTTGGCATGCAGTTTCTGTTACAATAGAATAATAACTTCAACTATAACTTCCAGTCTTCAAAGGAAATATTGTCTTCTCTCCTGAACTATAATATTAAAACTTACTTCCAAACAATTTTTATCATGCTGACAGCCAGTGACTTCTGATGCTGGATGAAACAACCTTACATAAGGCTCTGTGATGGTCAGTCTTGAAACAATACTGTTTTCAGTATTGAATAAATAGATTTATTTGGCTGCCAAGGAGATGAAAGATATACACTGTAATTCCTTATTTACTTTATCGGCACACTGCGTTCAACTTCTACGCTGCTATATGAAGTAGAACCAAGTATTTTAAAAACAAAGATAACACTTTTCTCTCTCTTTTTTTTTTTTTTTAATTGCTCTAGCAAGCAGCACTTGGATGTGCTAACAGAGGATGAGAGGATGACACCACCTTGTCTCTGAGAGAAAGGCAGATTAAGATCCATCCAGCCCCATCTCCAGCTCCTTCTCCAGCCATTTGTTCTTTCCCTGTCATCAGTTTGCACCACCTTCACCTGTCAATAAACTGTTTGTGCATCTGTGCTACAAACAGGGCTACTGAAATAATGAGGGTTTCAAATGAACTGCTGAAAGAAAATAAAATCCCCCAAAAGGCAGATGGTTAATGAGTGATGGTGGTGAGAGAGCAAAACAAGGAGAGGCATGCCAGTTCCCCAAGTCAGGGTGGGGAAACTTTCTTAATACGTTTTGGCCACCGAAGGAAAATGCATTGTGTAACTATGATTTTGGTGATGAATTCTGCAATTTCACTTCAGACTGTAACTTACTCTCTGCATTCCTGCCTCAAAAAAAATCCCTACCGTATAATTCATCCCTTACAAGCCTTTGATCAATACCAAGGCAGGTAAAGCCTACATTAGGTAAATCCTTTTACCTAAAGGTAAAAGACTTTGCGTCTCATCAGTAATTGCTGAAAATATCAATTTTCCATCTTACACCATATTTCCACAATATATAAGAAAAAGCGAAAGCTCTCCCTCCCATGTATATATGTAAAACATTGCAAAGACAGTTTTATAGCTGATAGCCTGACGAGTAGCCTCTGACATTTAAATGCAATTTAGATTTTTCAGGGTAAAAAATGAAGCTTCTGTAGTTTTATGTTCAAAATAAAGCTTACCAGTCAAAAACCTCATTAATAAAAAATGGATTTCTAGCCAGGTAGAAAGTATATAAAATCAGACCTTTAAGAGGCACAGTCTGTTCCCAGTTTTTGATTCTGTAAAGATATTCTAAATTTGCAAAAGGCAAAAATGGACATTTTAGCCCTCAGAAATTTATCTGGCTTTAGTGAACAGTCACTTATGAAGATTGCTGTGACTGTTTTCATTAATCTAAATGGAAAAAAATGAAGATGTGATTTTTTTTTTTTGGTGATATTCAAGATATTTGATAGAAATTTCTTTTGTTAGCAATGAGGTACAAAGCAAAATTTTAATCAACTTAGAGGACAATACAACAGCAATTACTCATGCATGTTTGAATAAAGTAATTTTTGTGGTCAGACGACTACATCCTAAAATATACAAAGAGGTACTAAAAGCCTCAGAAAATCAGTTTGAAAAACAAGTAAAATAAGGTAAGGGAGATAAGCATGAATAAGGAGGTTGGTTGTTGGGGATCTTCCCAAGGCAGGTTCTTTAATGACAGTATCATCCTGTTTTTGTCAGACTGGGTTAAAGTAAATCACATCAATAACTGCTTTGATTTTAGCAACAAAAATTCTACTTGACTTCTTGATGTCTACTTCACAACTTTCTGTGACAAATTAATTTTAGACAGATAACAAGCATTAATTGGGCCGTATTTAATCACAGTTTCATCTAATAGGCAACACAGACAAGCCTTATTATCTCAGTCTCCACTTGTCTTTGATTCTAAGTGTCCTATAAATATCTGTTATCCAGTTTACATTGACATGGGGTCAATTTTACAAGCTGGTTGAGAATCAGCATGGGATTATACTCAGGGAAAAAAATGCAGATTCTGATTTTGAAGCAAAACTCATATTCTTAGACTACCCTTTTACTTTTTCCAAGTTGTTTCCAGCTTTGAAAACTTAGCCTGGAAAATGGGCTCACGTATCATGTCCAGTACACGATGTGAAGATCTGAAATAACTGTTCTAGTGCTAAAGGACGAGAGCCATCAGCCCCTTCCCTGATGGGTGCCTTAGAACTCTTGTGTTTCATAGTAAAAACCCTGCATTTTTTCACTAGAGAAGACCGACACAGCTAAGTGTACATTGAGGGACTAGCTCACTATAACCCTGTTTTCCATGTAGGCCGTTTAGTTCTCTTTTCAGCTTTCTTTTCATTGTATCTCTACAAACCTCCACAAACACCTGAATAGCCTCAGCATCCTCAGCCACACCACGGATGGTGGGGTATACACACACTGCATGGCTAGGGACACATAGGGAAAGTCTAAAGACAAGTGTTTACTTGCTGAACTGAGCTCACGTTTTCTGAGCAGCCAAAGAATTACAGATATCTTCTTGATGGAGAAGGACCTGGCCAGCTGTGAAATCCTCTGACTTGGAAAAAATGGGAATTTTCCTGTTGACTCTGCTGGGAACAGGGTTGCATATGGAGCTCAACAACCTCATTTCAGTAGTTTTATTTCTCATTCAGCTTTTGCCCAGCCTTGGGCTTCAGTTGCCTAACAAGTACCTGAAAGCTGTAAGCCTTCCACTAAAGGCTACAGAAGATGTGACCACTTCAGCATCACCACCACTGAATGCATTTTAACTGACTAGGAAGAATCTTACTTTAACACCCAGGCAAATGTGGGATTTTCTGTTTACCTTAAAGTGACAGCAATTTCATATGCGATTCTTTTCTTTAACATGATTTTTTTTTTCCTGTCGGTTCAATCTGTTACACATATAGCCAGTGATCCTGTGATAAGTGATGTATATGAATAATTTTCAGAATGTGTCAAGACCATACTGCCAACATAAATAAGTAGGTGTGCGTATAGGAACAAGGTCTTTTGAGGGGAACGATACAACACTAAACGCTGTCCCAAAGTTTTAACATTCCAAATGTGTTGCAAAAAAAAAAGAAAAAGTCCTGGCCTGAAAAGTTAATTTCCCTGAGTAACACTCAGAATGCATTAAAAATGTTCAGGTTATTAATATTAATTAATCAATTAATACTATTATAATTAATTAATTACACAGTGCCTGGAGTCCTGGAAAGGGATCCTTCTGTGCCTGAATAATAAGAAGATGACATTCTATTCCTGCAGTGCAGGAAGAATTTTTAAAGATCGCAACTTTTAAAATATTCTTAGCACTTTGATTCTTCTGCAGAATTAGTCTTTAACATGCATTTGGTTTTTGCAACCACATGATGGCATTCACTGCTGTGTAAAGGGTCAGTGAAATGTGAGCAGAGCCTAGGAAGCATACTTTCCATCTGAGGAAAGGATATATTTAATCAAAAATGTTTAATATAAGTTTACTGCTTTCTACTCATGACAACCGTTTATTCAAGGATGTAATATCAAAATCTCACCATGCACAGCCCGTAAGGTTCATATTCTTTACGGTATGGACACCAAGGCCCTCAATAGATACTTATCTTGCCTGACTTCAGTAAGCTGGGACCTTCTAAAAATACAGAGCAGCAAATCCAACTTGGGATACCAGCAACTGCACAAAGCACTCCAGTTTCACTTCCATGGTTTATGGAGTCACAGTACTCTTTAATGGATTTATACAGGCTTATAATTTACTGTTTATTTTCCCATTAGGGCAGTATACGGAGCAAGTGTTGACACATGGCATACCAACGGGAGGACAGTTGGATGGAATGAAAGGCCAAGGTGACCGATAATTGGATTGCAAATGTCAAAGACTGTGGTTGAAAGGCCAGGTATATCAACCCACACCTACTTTTCCCAGTTGTGAAATGAAAGTTAAGAGCAGGGACAATCAGCTACAAGTAGTCAGGATTTATAGAGCTGGGTTTGAAGTCAGCGGCAAGCAGCACCCAATTAACTTCAGTAGAGATATCTAACACCACTGGTAAAATGACTGGATTTAGAGTGATGAGCAAGAACGTCAGACTGAGAGACAACCTAGTAATGCTATTAACCTTTGTGAGATTGCCCTGCCAATAATGTGAACTGGGGGACAATAAAACACTGCATGAGACAATATGCCCAAATTGGTAGTGCAGGACTAATATAAGGGAGAAGAAGGAGAATTTTCCTGGGTTCATTTTATGGGCCCTTGATCAGCTCTCACTAGATGAAGGGAGAAAAAGAGGCGAAGCAGAGTCACTTTGTTGGTTTGTAGCAGAAGAGAGAGAAAACGGAAAGTTTTAGGAGGTGCTTTGCTTTTGAGATTGTCTCAGGAGGTGTAAAAGGGGCCAGGTACTTTGTTGGAAATAGCTGTGAGAAAGCTCCTGATTTATGGGAGCTCCTGAACAGCACAAGTGCAACCTGTCAGGATCAGTACAGGAGGCATGACCTCTCAGCACAGGGAGATCAGATATGTCAGCCCAATGCGCTAATCCCCATGGTTAGATGATGGGGCCAGGACCGCAGATGCTCGCTCACAATGTGAAGCCCTGGCTGACACCATCTATAGATGCTGCCGCTGCTTCCTTTGAGAAATTGTATACAAAATATAAATATACTTGTTCTCCAGAAGTGCATCCAGTTTTAGAAGTGAGGGTTATTAAGAGCAGGTCTAATCCATGTATTACTGATCTGACAAAATATCTGAATCTTATTTACAGGCTCAGGGAGGTAAAGGCAGTTTGTCAATCAAGCGAAGTTTAAAACACAATTCCTGTTTTGCTATGTAAGTCTGGTGAAGGTGTGCTCAGTAACCTTTAGAAAATAGAGCATGAATGTGTGTTTTATTCAGCTACTACTGTTTAGGCATCCAAGGGCTAGTGGAGCGTATTGCACCCCAGAGAAACCAGGGGAGTCTCAAGTCCTGAGGTAGCTCTCAGTCCATGCCACAGCATGGAGGAGAGGGAAGGGACACCAAATTAGCCCTGCAAGAACTGAATGAGGCACTGAAAACACAGCCCACAGCTCCAAGTAGAGTAATTTGCTCTGTCAAGAAGCAGGATAAACGACTGCCTCATGCTGAGCACCATGCTGCAGCAGCAAGGATATCTTTCGGGAGCTCAGCAGCTTGCTGGAAGTTGGGCATCCCGTCACCGGTGTGATCCATCACCAGGCAACCTCCCAGTGCGGCAGAAAAACAAAATCTTCTGTACTCTTCAAACTTCTTTTTATTAAAAAAGCCACAGCTTTCAATTGATACTTTCACACTGGGAGTCGGATATAAGGAGGATTAAATGCCTGAGGAGAAGTCATTTAAAGCAAATATTATTTTACTTTTTAAAATGCTGTTCCCTGGCTGAGGTGCTCACAAAAAAAATAGTGAAAGATCCTTAAGTGTACATATACTTGGTAAATGCCAACGAAAAAAAAGACAAAACCTGGGCTTTAGCGTTCAAATTAATCCCACAAACATATGGCCAAACCTACAGAGACAGAGTTTGTGCAGGTCCATTTGAACAACAAGGTTTTGGCGAGGAGGATAAGGATAATATGCAAGTGAATCTCATGTGTCAGTTAATATTTTTATTCCTTCTGCTATATATTATGATCTTCTTTTGTGACCAAGCTAATGCACTTATCTCCTTGCCCTTTGCATCTCTCTCAGTCATCAGAGGCCATGCCATTTTGGCATACTTTGATGTATCACATAATAAAGCATCATCTCTGCTCAGCTAAAATGTGTAGTCTAAAACATGAGTTTCTAGACATTTTTGAGTGTTTTTTTAAACTGTGGTCGTGTTGTTTTTTTAAAAAAGTGTGGCAATATAAAACCATGTGTTTAAATTCTTCATGGTTTTTTCAATTAATTCTTTAAAATAGCTGTTTGGCCTTGAGGGTTAAGAACACATTTTTATTTATACAACACCTTAAAAATTATCTGGAAGGACAGTGGAAGGAAACAAGATTCACAGGCAAAACCAAATATATTTGAGGCTATGACAGAAAGTATTAAGCTATTTGTTGGTATTTGGATTAAAGATAACATGCTGGTCCTCAGAAAAGTCAAAGCCATAAATTGACAGATTGCTATTAGTTATATTTGTATTTTTTACTTTCCCAGGGAATGTGAGAAAAAATAATTCATTATTTTGGTTCTGACATTTTTGCTCTCAATTATTCATGTTAATCTTTGCTTTTGAGTATTTAGAATATTCCTTGCCAAAGAAAGTACTATTTTTTGCCAAAACATAAAATGTACTCTACAACTGCTATGATAACATTTTCAGCATCTCTGTATCATGAGAGATTAGCAAACAGCAATATTACATTTCAGAATGAGGAGATTAATCTGTTTCCTGACAACTGAAATTCGTTAGGCTGGGAAAAGAAAATTACTGCTTTTGAGGGCAGATTTCATAGGACTTGATGCTTCAGGGCCTTTGTACTTTTCTGTTTAAATCATATCTTCATAAAAAGCAAAAGAATTGTTTGGGCTCTGATTATTATCCAGCTGAAGTCAGATAAGAAAAGCATTAGGATTCTTATGTTCCATGATAATATATTTAGGGAGAAACAAGGTGTCAAATATGCTTATTAAACTGATTCTCAACCTGATTAGAGGTTTTCTTATCTCTAGGTGTCTAGTAAATACTTGAATTTGTGTCACGTTACAAATTATGCTGAATAGTCCAATCTTCTTTCAGCACATTTCACACAATGATGCACTTTTGCCATAACAAATTATTTTTAAAATAAAAACCCCACATTTTTTCAGACTACCATGTTTTTACATGACATTTTCCTACCCTTTCCAGTACGTCTTTTTTTGCTCAAGCCAAATGTTGAAGGATTACATGGAGGAGGGAAAGGGTGGCAATCTGGGAATATGAAAGAACAGATAAAGAGGGAAAATACATAATATTGAAAGACATTACAGGCTATGGTGAGAAGACTGTAGGAGATGTGATAAGACTCAAAGAAAATTTTTATTCAAGGTATACTAGGATCAAGTGTATGGACTGGTTGGGGCAGTTCTGGGGAATGAAGATGTTTAAGTACATCATCATACTGCAAATTATGAGACCCTGGATAATAACAGCATTAAGAAGGTGGAGACAAAAAAAAAAAAATCACAGCAAGAAGCACTGACAAAACCTAGATGATGGTAGTCTAGAATGACAGTATGACTCAAGGGAGTAGACCTCAAGAATAAGGATGATCTTCACCATGATGGAGAACAGAGCTGTAGGGAAGATAGTAATATCTAATAGAACTTGCAAAAGGAAAGAGTTGATCCATTTTTTCCCTTTTGGAGAGGCTGCCTGTAAACCGAAGGGCTCACAAGTGAAGATGATCTGGGGAAGGGACCGCTCAAGCTGCGGGTGTCCTGGGAACCATCTCCAGTCAGACTCCATGGACCCTGCAACAGCTTGTGATCAAAGAGCACATCTCAAACCAACCCAAAGTCCACTCAAGTCAAAGGAACTGGAGATTTAGTGTTGGGATCCCTACATGACATGTTGTAGGGTGGTTGGATTTGGTGCGTATAAATCATGGCGGCAAGTGAAATCACTGTGTAAATATCCCAGAATTAACTTTTTATAGATAACCAGCATGAATTCTGAACAGCTGAGTACACATCACCCTGAGAGAAAGGCCAAATGGAGGCAAAACTTTTTTAGGGGCATGTTTCTAAATGATGGATTAATTAAAAGGCATAATAGGATTTCCTACGCCCAGAAAGGATTTTAGTACAGATGCAATTTATTCCTAACTGAGGAAGAAGGTGTTCCCCTGCCTTAAAGGCAATATTCAGCTTGGTCTTAGCCAGCAAGGCAGGACAGCAAGACCTCCACAACATGTGTATGTGCGTGCACATGTGTGTGCTCAAACACAGACATAAATTAACAGCCCAGCAGCTGGTGGGTATTCCAAATGCTACAGAAAACACGATATAGCACTAAAGCAGACATGCTTCAGATAACACAAAGGCTCTGTACAACTAAAATAGATTCAACTCACGTGAAAGATTTCCTGCTGCTTCTGCAGAAGACTAAAACATTGGTACATTCATAAAAGAAATGTGAAGATTTAGCAAAGCAGCATGCCCTTCACAATGACTCTTTGTCTCACCAAGCATGGAGCCTGGCAAAAGAGACACCCTGAAAGGGTATATCTGACCAGTTTGGGCCTGGTAGGTGGGCTCCAGCCCATAAAGAGAGCTACAGCTCTTACGAAACACAAAATGAAGAAAAAAACCTGTTAACCCTGAGCTAAACTGTGAGCTAATCCCTCCTCAAGAAAGTGATATTAGACCTAAATCCTGAAAAGTAGAATTTGGTGTACATTAACCACAGAATTTGCCTACAAAAGCTTAGCATGAGGAATGATTTATAAATCGAGAAGGTTGTCCATTAATATATCCGTTTCAACAGCATTTAACACATGGGTGCAGACCTAATTTTCAAACCACACAATAATGTTTGGTGTTTTAATAATACTTTTCCATCCCATTTTCATTGATCTAATGCTCTGCCATCTCGTAGTTCTGCAAACAGAGCAGAAAAAACCGGTGTTTGGTATATTTTAAATTGCTTTTCTCTCATGTGTTCACTCACCCACTTCCAGACATATCCAGGGAAAGGCAGCCATGGGCACCGATGTCTAATTATTTCATCCTGGGGATTATCAGGGATAACTTCAAGAAAATCATTGCTACTAAATCTTACCACTCAGGGTAAGCAAAGAAACTTAACTAGCCCCCAGGATAATGAATAAGACTTTCACCTCTCCACAGTGACATCACATATGTCTTAACATAAGGCTAGTTAAAAGAAAAGGTCGCTTTCTTGCACTACTTGACTTCACAACCACATGATGCTAAATCCAGAGAGATTCTAATCAGGTCCAAAAGGCCAAGGAAATGCTGATATACCTCTAGGCTCCCAGGACATGCTTAGGACCTTGCAGGACGGCAGCCTGTAGCCTGGATTTGATTCCTGGCACAAATCCATCTTGTCTGTTATGCTTTTAAAAGATGAGGAAAATAGCTTATAAGGCAGCACATGAAGCCTATACGTTGAGTATCTTCTTCCATGCTTGCATGCGATGAGGTGCTTAAAACGAAGACCTGCTGCTAGATTGCTGTGGGTCCACAAGGAAAATCCTGAAAGAGGCATTTGATGCACAGCATGAAAATGCCGACAGCGCTGTGCTTTGTGGATTTTCATTTCTTCATTTCATGACCCAGCAGTTCAGGTCAGTGATTCATGAAATCTGTAAAACAAGCTCCCTCCCCTCTGCAAACTCCAGATACATGCAAATCATTCTTTAACTAAGGCAAAGCTCTAGGCAATGAGAAATGTGATTTTTCTAATGAGATACAACAACCATGGCAGACAGCAGCATGTGAACCAAAGCCCTGGCCCCGGACAACTCTGATTTTGCCATGTTCTTCAAAAGATGAACCTGAATTAGTACTTGCAAAATCATCTGTATCTTTATACTGGGTCAACTTTTTATCTAAATGGCTAATAGGTTTTTAAACCTGGATCGTAACATTAATTGTTCCCTGCTCATTTCTAGCAGACTCACTGTCTGGTGAAACATGATTTTGTGGAAAATATACTTAGGGCAGTATTCCACTGTAGATGGTGAATCTGTCATTGTATATATCGATGAACTGAGAAAATCAAATCTCTTCCATGAGCTAAGGAGTGAATAAGTAATAAATGAGCTGCACTTTTTATTTCAATACCCAAATAACATAAGCCTATAACACATCTGTAAAAGGTCCATAAACTGTTTGACTCCTTTCTATAATCATAAAGCATTCATAACAAAGCCCTAAAGTTTTGCATATTGAGTTACGAAGATTTTTGATTTAGGAAGTTCATTAAACATAGAAAAGAGGACTGCTTTTCTTCATTACTATTGGTATCCTGAATCAATAGAATGGATTAATGAAATAAGCATGAGATTTTTAATGCTGGACTAAAACCCTGCCATGTAAGAACCTCCATACAGTATCAGATTAGCTGGATGGCTTAAACACTCTCCAAGGGAGGCCAGAATCAGATACTTGGATATAAATGATGCACTAATTGAGCTGTTAGTAGTGTATGTATCCTTGACATCATCCTGGTGTTAGTATGTGAAAAATATTTCTAAGGGAAACAATCTAACCTTGAGAGAGATAAAAGAATTAGATTAATAGTATCTAAAAACCAAAGACTGAAATCAACTATAAGCACAAGGCAGAAAGCAAACAAAGCATCCTCAGGGTTGACTTAAAAGTCTACAAATTTTGTGGAAATGTCACAGACATTCTTTGTATATCCAGTCTCTCAAGACTACTGGTATTTCATTGAATAACCAAAACGAGCTGAGGGTCACTGCTACTATTTGATATATAAGGACCCATTCGTGCCCTTTGCCTTTTTTACATATTATGTCATCAGAGTTGTGTACACATTTGGCTACCTAAATTTAACATGGAACATTAAGGAATTTAAATACACAACTCTTTTTTTTTTTTTTTATTCAAACTTATTTTGCCCTGTAATTATCATTTAATGAAGAGTTTTTCCTTATTTAATAAGAAAACAAAATTAAAATTCCACATGTACTAAGAAAAATGTTGTCAAACTCAGTTTTCCCAATGCTTAGGCTTTGTTGTCTCTGTTACTTCTCAAGTCACTGTCTAAAATAAAGGGAGATCTGGGAGCCATGGAAATTTGCAATAATCAAAGAAAAGAGAAGAATCTGTAAAAATGCCATGCCTTAATTATTTTGCAATTTAAAGTCCCTGTTCATATCTCTTGCACAGAGGCCACTCAGCTAACAACTGAACTAGTAATATTTTCAGTGATGCACTTGAAAATTCCTCATCTTACCAGATCACATTAGTTAGAGACAACAGTCTAGTCAAGGATACCACTTATCACTGCAGACAGATGAATCACACCATGACTTTTCCCGTATTTTGCTGTGTAAGACTTTCTGCCTGAATACACATGAGAAGCAGTGTGCAATGTCATATGCAAATCTATCTCTGAAAGAGTTTTAACCTCTGGTCATCCGCCTTTGGAAAGTTGTTGGCTACTTCTGAAAATAGGAACTTAATGGAAAAAAAAAAAAAAATCAGGAGGGGAAAGGGAAGGGGGGTAAGTGCAGCCCATGCATCTCTAGGAAGCTGGTGCAGAATAACAACTCCGGAAGAACACAGGGCACAGGATGGAAATCTGCAGCGTGGGATGAGCAAGCTCAGCATGTGCCTTCTGTGCCAGGAACTCGGGTCTCTGCTAGATCCACCAGCACACTGACCTGTCCCACAGGCAGCTTCACCCTCTGCTGACAAACCCATGGAGAGGTACTATGAGATGAACGTATCTTTGATTTTTTTTTTTTTTAGAACTGTTTATTTTCTTCCCTTTCTTTACTTTTTTTTTTGGTGGCTTTTTTATTTCTTTTTTTTTCTCCTTTCTTTCCTTTTTTTCCTCTTCTTTTTTCCCCCAACTTTGGAGTTGACATTCAAGTTCAATGTGTCATCGTTCGAAGCTGACATCATGATACAGCTTTCATTATCTGTTTGGAAAGTTGCCTCTACATACCTACTGTTCCACCAAAAATTGTCCTCGAAATAATAAAAAATACTTCTCTTATTTCCAGCAAGTACAGCCAACAATAATTTTTAAGCTCAAGCTGTTTACCTATTTTTTTAATTTCCCTTGCGTCATGTTAAATGTTAAAAATTTCAATGTTAAAAAGTGAAAGGCATTTGCCTTTGGAGCCATTTAGACCTCAGACAAAATGTTCAATCAGACACACTGCCTCATTTTTACCCCATCACCAGCATGTCACAGAGAAAAAATGCAGCTTTCTCTGCCAAATGTGGGCAATGCTAAAGTTCCATGAAACAAATGCTTACACAGATTCGTAATCCAGGATTTAAGCAATCAATGTTCTGTAGAGCACTATTCAGCTACATAAACCCAATGAACTTCAGCTTTTGTACTTCTCCTGTAAAAATATACATGAGCATATTGCCACACAGCTGCCTATATTCTTCAGAAAACACTGCAGTTTCTCACAAAGGACCACTGACTTCAGGCATCACCACTAGCAAAGGCTGCAGCCTAACTGAACAGGCTCAAAAGCAAAACAAGCTTAAATCTGTTAAGTTACTGCATAGGAGATGCTGGAGGAAAAGAGGAGGATGGGAGAGAACGCAGCGCTGGTCTAACACTGAACCACCAGCGTGGTGTTTGTGGGAAGAACTGAGAGGCAGTGCAATTTTCAGATGCTACTTTTCAAGATTTTAAACCCCCTCTCCCCTACAAACTAGGGCCATAAAGTTTCCAGCAGCAATTTCCCCTGTGATATTGCAGACCAAATTCCAAGTGGAATAAAATGATAGTCCCTGCATCAAAATTCCACCTGCAATTACAACTTCCCATTACACGATTGGAAATTTGAATTCTTTTTACAAAGCTACAATTATAGCAGATTATTATGCTTCCCTCTAATTACTGCATATACATACTTACCATGTAAAAGAGTTTATTGTACCCTGTTAGTGTACTTACAGTAAATAGAAACCAATATGCTTCATTCAGCCCATGTATTTTGACACTCACATCAGATTTACCACTTTATCTTCATTACAACCCCTTGCACTGTTACTTCTCAGAGCTATGCTCAAGCGTCACAGCAGGAAGATTGATGAGGCTTGTATATACTGATTTGCGGCAAAAGCAAGGCACTTGAGGGGCACTGTTACTATTCTAATAGCCCTAAGTTGGCTAAAAATTAGCTGCACTAAGCCAACACTCTGCTCCCACTTCTTCTCCTCATTAATTATGGTACGTGACTCAGACTTTGAAAGGCTAAGGTTGTTGTAACAGTACTTTTAAACCTATTGTCTTCAGTCGCTTTGTCACTCTGGAAGAGATTTAAAGTTCTGACCATGCTTATTAGCAACTATTTTTATTCTTCAGAGAGGCTTTGAACAGACAAGTTTTCCACCATGACAAATGTTAAAAGATAATTTCTGAATGAATCTACAGTCGTAAATTTAAACATAGTTTGGAGGAACAGAGAGATACTATGGATACGATTTTCAGAACTGGCTAAATGACTTATGAGCCTGCACCACATGCACTCATCAATGAGAGACTAAATAGCCTCAGCACTTTAAAAGCACCAACTTATTATATACCATTATCAAGAGGATGAAGAGGTCATCTCGCTACAGACAATTTATCCCTCCAATCGTAAAGTTTTAAAGACTGTTGCTAGAATTGCACACTGAAGCCTGTAACTCTGTGGTCATTCTTTTGCTAAATACAGGTCTTGCCCCAACAATTCCCAGAAAACTGAACTCCCCAGCAGTGGGTACGTTTTGCAGAGGCTTTCCATGTTGGAGGCGTAAGTAACTGTGTTCAGAAGCTGCTCAGGGTGAGAAAGAATGCACTTAGATCTCCTTTCTGGGCTGAACACACAAATCAATGAACTACATGTAGCCTGGATTCAACAATCCTCTCCCATCAAGTTGCACATGTACACTGGAAAGCAGACCAGGAATTATTCATATTCTGGACATCTCAAAATCAGCTGACAGAACACGAGGATGCAGATCTTGCATGAAACGGTTTAATTTAACGTTTATTATTTGACCTCCAGCAGCTGTTTGCATAAAATCACATAGCAAAATCACTGAAGTTTGTAAAGCTGTCACACCAGGATTAGAAGGCATCTACAAAAATTGTGGACAGAAAAAACAGTCAGACTATTTTCTGTGTTTTTCCATAGCTCAAACTCCACTAATATTCTCCACTTCTAGCTCCTTCTTTTTAGTAAATTCGCATAATACAACAGCAGATAGAGTTAAGAATTAACAGAGAAATTATTAGAAGGCAACACATACCCAGAAGAAAAAGGATGTAGAAGGAAAGAAGAGGAGGATGTTGTGCCCAATTATTGAAGCAGAATAAAGACAAATCACCTGAAACCTGCAGTTGCACTTCACTTGGAAATACATTGCTAATTTCATTTACTTGCAAAGCAAACAGGTAACTCTCAGAATTGATTTTCTTGTTTCAGATGCATATTTAAACACTTTATCCCAACTACAGAATCTTTAGGAAAGTCCGTGAAATAAAGCATATGCTTTTGGCTTGCTTCATGTGAGAAAATAATGTAATCAAGTGGTCGTTTTCTTCCCATTTCAGGCAGAACTATTTGGTTAGTCAGAATCCACTAAAGCAAGAGACCATCCTGTATGAAGTCCAGTGACATTCAATTTAAACCTAAGCAGAAAAATTCTACCTGATAACAAGCACTGAATAAAACTTGCAGCCTTGGAAGACATTACAAATGTGTCAAAAAAATTTAAGCCCTCAACTTGGGAGCTGAAAAAAAAAAATAGCATTGACAATGCCACAATCAATGTGGGAAAAAATCTGGGAGAAGAAATACTTTTTTTTTTTCTGCTTCCCAAAAAAACCCTCCCCAAACAACATCACCAAAACAAACAAAAAATCTCCATTATTATAAAGGGGAGTCTATTTCTGACTTCCTCATGCATCTTTTAACTCAGGGTCTAGACATCTTTCTGCGCTTACGTTGGCACATACTCTTTAGTAAGTGCAAGTCCTGTGACATCAGCTTCAGGTACTGTTAAAAAAGTCACGTGGACACAGGTCCATACATCTAAAGAAGAGAATTAAAGGAGGAGGGAAGAAATAATGCATGGCTGACCTGGGCTCGTACTTACTTTGCAACAGACTTCTTATGTACTCACAAGGGGAGTCACTTAGATTCACCTTTCCTAAGCACGGCAGCCTTAAAAATACATATCCAGTCCTCGCTGGTAGTTCACGTTTCCTCTGATATGGACAGAGCAGACTACTTCAGAAGAGCCACCCTAAGCCATCACAGGTGGTGGTCTGGAGACGAGCATTGGCGCTACACACAATCGCCACTTTATTTCGTCTTGTTTTGCTAACAACTTTTGCAAAAGTAGTGGAAGTCCTGTTAGTAATGGAATTTGCTCAGTAAGTACTGGCCCGTATGGTTATAGCAGCCCTGTCAAATTCAGGTAGTGAAAAGATAGGCTCATTAAAAATAATTAAAAAGTTTTATCTAGGAAAGGTCTGTCAGTGCCTCGCACGCGCACTGGGCAAACGGGAGCAAGGGTTGCCAGGTCAAGCACTAATCAGAGCTTTTCAAAGGGAGCCAAGTTCGCTGTCTTTTATACCAGACAGACCACTGGAAGAAGGGTATGACATGAAGCCGGAAGGGAAACACGGTACTACGGGGAGAGCATGGTTGTCTCGGCAATTAAGGGCTCCCCAGGGGGTTAATTACACAGAGACAGCCAGGCATTTTAGAAAATGTTTTCTGAGTGTGCCACAAGAATGAGCACAGCTTGGCCAGCCTGGCTCTGGATCCCCAGCAGCTGATTTGCTCTGATCCTCAGGAACGTGCCTCCCAAGAAGCGGTGATGGTCAACGTTTCATCAGCTGCTCAAAGGGTCAATTTGGCCATCGGGGCCGTGTCGCTGCCAGAGTCCGATTCCCCTTCCCGCACACCTTTTCCAGGTGGGTTTTAAAACAGTGTGGTCTTCTCTCCACTTCTCCAGGACATCCTGCCCAGGTGCTTCTCTTCTCCGTAGCCTGCCCTCCACTTCCCATTCGCAAGCCCTGGAGTGCCCTATGACACCAGTTTCCCTCTAGTGCATCTTCAGTCCTCAAAATCTTGCAGATGGTTATTTTTTCAAACAAGATAAAATTCAGGAAAGGAAATATATTAACCTGTATGGATGACTAAAGTCTAATTCATATAATTATTTTTTCTTTTTTCTATTAATAGTAACATTTCCCTATCTGTATGGGAATCGCCTGGAAAAATGTGAATTCGGCATGTTTCACTGAGGTCTCTGAGGCAAAAGAGACTTACAGACCTAAGGCTCTCATCAACAGATATATTTCAAAATCAATGCCAATTTCATTCAGTTTGTGCTCTTCTCTGACAGTACAAACTGGAGAGCTTGCAGTTATTGGAACACATGATTACTTTACTAACTTTCCAACTTAATAAATCCTTAAAAAGAGGAAAATCCTTTTATTTCCCTCCATTTATTCATGGCCTGGAATGTGTAAGAATCTACAGTGAATTATGGAGAAAAAAAACCCCAAACTTGAACAGTAATAAATTAATCCTTCTCTCCCATATTCTGCACTAACTAAAATATTTTGGCATTTCTAACAAACGAAAATAACCATGGAATATGCAAAAGTATATTTTGCTACATTTTCCTGCCTGATACTGATTGCATTTTGTCCAGATGTTTCTTAACTTGTACAGATTTGAAGAGATTTTCCGAAAATTAATAGTAGGAATGATTGATTATGTAGGACAATATGGTTCTGTTTTTTACTTGTACCCCCACAAATCAAGAATTCCTTATTTCACAAATAGACAAGAGAACAGAGTGAAGGATCTTCTACCCAAAGGAAAAGAAAACACAGCATGGTGTACAGCAATGTGAAAGAAAACACATGTGGTAAAACCAGTAGTTTACAAGTATATCACTCCATATCCAACATATGTGAGCTACTTAGAAACATTCATCTAAGGGCCAAGGGAATGGTTTAGACACTCTTTTTAGAGGGCAATTTTTAACTTGAAAATTGTGGTTGATAATCCTAATAAGTGAAAGCTAAGAAATTGTTCATTGATTCCGGTGATGCAGTGAATGTGAGCAATGTCAAAGTTTGCTTTCATCCAAAAGAATAGTTTGTATGTTAGATCTGAAACACAACACTTTAAACCTGAGAGACTGAAAATCTTGGCAGGGCTGGGGTGATTCCACCAATTAAAAAACCATAAAAATATTTTGATCTGGATATTATAAACTTCTGTCACAAATAAAACTTAAAGGCTAAAACAAAAGATTTAACTGAAGCAGATTAGAGGTGGAAAACAAATGTTGTGCATACTTGTTCAATTTTTTCCTGTCCTTGTGAGTTGCAAAATGTATTACTTGTTCTGTATAATCAGGCAATTCCCAGCTTTGCGCAAGTCTGTCGTACACTGAGAGAAGGGAGAATACCACTCTCCTGGCAGGAAGAAGTGATTTTAAACTACAAAAATCAGTTAACCTTTTAACATATATTTCCACTTAATCTTACCTCCAGAAAATGTTCTGCTTGCTGTTCGCGATCCAATTTTCTTGACGTTGTTGTAATCAGACCTGTGAAAAAAGGATGATATGTGATTGTCAATACTCATTGAAAAATATATGTCTCTATCGACCAGAAGAAATAAATTCCTTTTTCAAACATTCAAAGGGAAAAAATGCATTTGAAGCTATATCAGACACAGATTTCTTGACATCTGTCAAGCATTTTCTTTCTCAGTGTAGCTTTTATGACTCTTTGACTAACAATGAGTCTTTAAAGAAAAATGCTGTGAGAAAACTAACTGAAAAACAGTTAGCTGTGTATCTACAGTTAGCATGCTACGTTTATTACAGTGCACAAAAAAAAACCTGACTAAAGAATCACTATTTGTCTTATGATTAAGTGCTTCAGTGAATCATTTGCATTTGACTGAAATCCTTCCGTAAAAAACCTCATTAAAGATTTCAGACTTCTCAAACAATTAATGGGATAGGATGCTGATTACTTTCACGCCAAGAATACTTGACAAAGAAGGTTATTTCTGTAATAACTACTTGTATACATAATGATTTCCAAATGTAATCATTCTAATGCATTAAAGGTTTTGTGCTACAATTTCATCAATTTGTTCCATGCTCAAATTGAGTCTTTAAAATAAAGTACCCTTTTACATAAGGATGATCAAGATATCTTTTTTTTTAAGGCAATGTACTTTCACAAATGATTAACCTTTTGTGAGATTTATACCAAGGAAAGAAAATGAAACACTTCCAAAGTTCCCTCAAGAAAAGCAATGCATATCTTCTATGAACACAGCTTAGTGTTTTATTCTGTTCTCACTAGAGATTTAAAGGGTGGATTTGAGTTTTCCCTCATACAAAACATTTCTTTGTATAGGAAAAAGCATTATGTGTTTGTTTTGTGATAGACTGGGGGACCAACTTTTCCTAGAGATAAAGCTGTTTTCGAAGACAATGCCAGTGGACAAAGTCATCCTCAAGAATTCCTTGCCTCTAAGATTATCAAGGAAGACAAGAAAGTAAATACTCCCTGGATTACCTAGTATATTTATTTATTTAATCAGAGCAGCCAAACATCTAAAACCAAATCCATGATGATCCTAAATTCTTCAAAAAAAAACATATAGCAACATCTTACATTTACATAACACCTGTAGTCCCAGAAGGCTTCTACAGCTCCTCATATACTGCCACCTTCTCCTTGGACGAAACACTTTATCCATTTTGGTGAGAAGTGGGGAAAAATCACTTGAAGTAATGGGGTGAAATGAACAAAGGAAAGTTCACTCTGCTTCCAATATTTCACACTTGTTATAAGACCTATTAGACTGCAGAAGCAACACCCAAGGGGAGGTCATAGAAACCAAAACAGATCATTACTATTACATGTATGTACGGTAAAAGGCTGAAAACCCAAAACAACTGGTATTGCCTGCATTGAGCAATTGTAAGTATTGAAAACAGTTACACTATATGGGAGACATCTACTCACTGCATGAGTTTAAACAGACACGACAGCTCATATGCCAAATCGGTATCTTTCACGCAATATCTCCCCATGTCTAGAGAGAATGCGAAGGTACAGGGAAGAAGCTCCTAATGATGAAAGAAGTTCAGCCCCAATAAACTGATAAGTAAAAAATTCAAATTTGAAATATCCCTCTATCACATGCACGGTCACTATGGATATTTATCAAGCACAACCTAACCACAGTAAGGAATATGATCATTTTTATATAATCTTCCACCTTCTTCCTTCCTAATGTACCACTACGAACTCCACCTACTTTATTCTTAAACAAGAAATGTCTAGCTGTAAATTATAGAAGGTCTCTGTCCTCATCATCTTCAGGCAGATGGATTCACCTCCCTTTTGAAGACCAAGAGCTAACATCTGAAACTGAGTATCACTGTCAGAATGAATAGTACTTGTCTTTCATTGGTAAAACTAAAACTACTACTACTACTACTACTACTACTACTTCTCCTCCTCACAAAACTAGTTATCACTAAAGGTTTGGGGGTTTTTTGCCTTTTTTCGGTGTAGAGCCTATTAGATTGCAATAATTGTTAGGGTGCCTTCCGACCTGAAATTCCTTCTAAAAGGGGTGTATGAACATATGGCAAGTTTCTACAACAGCACTGCCTGTATTTTAAATGTAGCAGATCTTAACAGATTTAGCACCCAAACTTAACAGCCCGTCCTAAAGGTCACACAACCAGATCACCACCACCAGTTCTGCAGATCTGATCCTGAAGTATAGTGCTAACACAACTAGTTTTTGCTTTAAAGACAGACAGCTCCACATACAACTGCCAGTTGTTACAATAGTCTGTAGAAATAATTAGTCATCTGTGTGTGCAGTCATGGGGACTCTAGTTTTTATTCCTGTTCTCTGAGGAACTCTCTCATCCAACACTCATGGTGGCCCCATTGTAGTCTCCTGGCTGCTCACTTTCACATACGTTCCTGAAGTCACGGACAGATCATACTACCCAACACTGCTGTTTGAAATATGACTATACATAAAATCAGATCTCAACCGTTTGATGTTTATATTTATTTAATTATGGTCATGTTTTAGTATAGATGTTAACCTGGTCCTTTCAGATTATAAAACTGTATTTTAATGAACTCTGTTTAAGACCAATCATCCAAACAGAAAAAAAGAAATATATTCCAGTTCTGTCTAAGACTACCCACAGCTTTACCACTCCAGTCTCAAAGATATTAATTTAATGAGTTTTATGAAAACCTTGCTGTGTCTCTCTCTCCTGTGTTCAGTACTCCATGCCATAGATTCATAATAATAGTAATATTTAGCAGGATGTAGAACTTTATTTTTGACATACAGGGGCAACTGAGAGAAACTCGGCTTTGCACAACAAAATACATCTCAGTTTTAGTTCTTCTCTAACTGTATTAAATTGTCATACTCTGTTATTGTGTACAGGCATTATCTAAAAAAATAACTCACAGAGAAAAATAAATCCAAAGAAATTATGTTAGGCTGCACTGCTGGTTATGATATAAAATCACAAGAGGACAATGATGAAAAATGACCTTTTCTTTTTTCCCATCTTCAACATGTGCCATAGCTCTTCTAGACACAGCCATCTGGACGACTGTCCAAAGCCAGCTGGGAAATACAGCACGCATTTATCACAAAATAGTCAAAAATACTAACAAGCTTCAAAAGTCATAATATACCTCTCAAATGGTTTCCCTCAAATTTCCAGGGAAACATCATGGTCCTGCTAAGGGCAGGAGATATTCATAACGGTGATGATTCTTTAAGAACAGCCATGAAAGTGAAGAGGAAAACTGGATCCAATAGAAAAATTATTTACAATAAAACCATCAGCTCACAAGCAAGGTTATGTGATTCTGCTCCCAGCATTTCATACTTTTCTTTGACTTTCTGATTCAAAACATCTCTTTGCATTCTCGCACATCTGTTCCTCAGGCTCTATAAATGAACTGTTTTGTGAAACTCCAAAACATTGCTTGACCCAGTATTTCAGCTTGGAGATAACTGTATGTTCTTATATAACTTGCTTTTCTACAATACCTGCTACTTTTGCTATTCGAGTACTTTTCCCACCCTAATAAATGAACAATTACTGTTCTCCTCCTGTTACAGGGTTTGGAAATGCTGGAAGGTGAATAAGCTCAGCCCACACAACGCGTCCCATTATACTGCAGGACACGGCGACAAGTCCCAGCTGACACCAACTGCAGAACATTCTTCCAACACCTGACTGTACACTGGATAGGATCATCATCCTCTCCTGCACCATTCCCCTCTAAAATGAAATGCAGCATGTGGACAGAGAAGAAATATCAGTGTCCTTCACCCCATCACCTTATAATCTGGAAGGCAGAACCAGAGATTTGGGGTAGGCAACAAGGCAGACCTGCCGTGCAGCCATAGAGACACAGAAGAAAGAACAGGACCCAGACTGAGAAATCCTGACACTTTAACCAATACACAGTCTTCAGCCAATGCATCATCTTGGAAAGAAATCACCAGTTATTAGGGCTCAGACATGTGATCAAGACATCCGAGCAACACCTAGCACTGACGCTTGGGAAAATACATTTAGCACATCACAGATGAAAAGTGAAAAAAGAAAAAAAGTTCTGTGAAAAAGATCAAAACCCACAGGAGTTACTTCGCATTTGCAATGAATGAAGCATGCAGTTAGTAGAGTGCATAGAAGGAAACGTAACTTACTAGCAAATGGTAACTTGATCGTAGGTTTGACGTTTTAGAATTAATACCAGGTATGTGTGTGGATGTATGTGTGTGTGTGTGTATAGATGATTGAAGATGACATAAAATCAGGAGCAGTTATGAATTCAACAGTATGACTAATGCTTTCTAATTGTTTGTTTGTAGAAAACTTCATCTTTATTAATAATAAAGCCAGCAAACCTGAAAGAGAGAGCAGTAGCTTGCTGGTTCTATTGCGTCAGCTAAGGTATGCTTTGTTATTCAAAAGTGGTACAAACTTCTGTCTCAAACTGACTCTTTTGTGATATATTGTATTTTTCTGAACAGTAGTTCTGCTTCAATGCTTAAGCATGTGGCTACGCTAAATGTCT